>NC_073249.2:120620937-121237343 GCF_029289425.2 Pan paniscus
ATCTACTGAAATACCATTTCTTTATGATTTATACTGGTAAATATGTAAACCTATGAAAAATATCTTGGCACATCTTTAAAATATAATAAAGTTTTAAGTATCTGTGTGTGTGTGTGTGTCTGTGTGTGTACAATCACAATGCTGACCACTCCACATATTTTTTTTAACGTGGGGAAGATTTGGTAATTTGTGTAACGTAGATGGGTATGGAATATGAATCTAGAATTGTCTTGCAGTTTGGAGCCCTTTAATATATTTATACGCAGTTTGCCCTACGAAAGCTTCATGGAGTGGTAGAATTACGATGAAACAGTTTCAGGAGTTCTTGGTTATAGTCCCAGTGCAGTTGTAGATGAACACTGTGACCTTGGTCAAAGTCATTTAACCTCTCTGGATCTGTTTATTCATCTCCGAAACCTTGAGACTGAACTCTTTGCTCTCTAAGGTCCTGATGAGAGGTAAAATTTTATGATTCTCTATGAGTTGATTATTGAGGTCTTTTGTGGTCAAGTTTGCATTCTTCATTGTTTAAGGCAGCAACGAAATGAACTGGAATAACTTCTCCAAAATTAGAATATTCTGCAACTTACTAGAAATGGATAAAAATATTTCAAGGATAATAATGATCACATTACTTGGTCTAGGCACAAAACTAAAAAATTCAAAACAAAGCCTATTTACCATCTCTTTAAGTGCTTCCCTTGTTCAAAAACAAATCAAGACAGAGACTCGTTATTCCCTGTAGCTCAAAGCTACATAACACTGTGGGTGCTTTGGTTAACGCCTTTGCTGTAGTCTGACATCCTCTTCGGATCTGCTACTGGTCCTTGTCAGTGCCAGTGACAAAGCCTGGTTTCTCTTTCATACACAAAGTGCAAAGTGGATTTAAGAGAAAGGCAGGACAGTGTCTTTTCTGTTGCTTAGATTTTTTTTTTTTGTCACACATTGTATCTCACCTCTCTATTCTGAGGTCACTGGTCTGTATTCCAACTTTAATTCCCTTATAGATGTTGTGGGGTGGCAGGAGAGGGGAGGGGTAGCATTAGGAGATATGCCTAATGCTAAATGACGAGTTAATGGGTGCAGCACACCAACATGGCACAAGTATACATATGTAACAAACCTGCATGTTGTTCACATGTACCCTAAAACTTAAAGTATAATAATAATAATAATAATAATAATAATAATAATAATAATAAAGGACATCATATCCCCAGGACCTGTCTTAAACAGAATAGCACAGGAGACAAAGACTGTCTTTGGGAAATTTTAACCTCCCTTTTCAGAACCATCATCAAGTGCCTAGCTCATGCCCCATTCTCTCCAGGCTAGATTTCAATACTATATTATCTGTTAGCTGGTAAGTATTTAAGAGCATGCCCACTCAAGGGGGTTTGCCTTATGATAGTGCAATATAATGGTAAAAAATCTTGAGAACCAAAGGAATTAGGGCTGTAAATGTTAAACAGAAATGAGTGCCATTTACAAAAACAAGCCTCCCTGGGACAAGGAAAATAGTTAAAAGTCACTGTAAATATATGAATTCCCACATGTAGATCCATTTGGTATTATAAACAGATAGATTGGGCAGGTAATACGGTATATTGGAAAAAGCAGACCTATATTTAAATTTTAGCCCTCAGCAAGGTTATTTCCCTTCCCTCAGACCAAATTCTCTAATCAAAAAAATGGAAATTGTATAACTCCATGCGGGCTTTCTATGAAGTGCAATTGAAATGATTTATTTAGAGTCTCTGGCACAATTACCTTGAAACTCCTAAGTATTTCCTAAATATTAGTTATTTTCCTCTTAGAAACTATTGTGTAAAATAAAAAGCTGGTCATTTGCATGTTTCACATATATTAACCACAATTAATGGTGGCATAACAATTTCTTTTTTTAACATAAGCAATCTGGAAGTAGGTAGATGCTGGCATCCGTTCACAAGGTCAATGATATCAGGGTTAGCCTCTGCTGTTCTTTTGTCTTTCCGCTCCTGCTTACACAATGACTGCAGTTTTTTTCTGGGCATCACATCTATATTCAAGATGCTAAAGATAAAATGATAAATCTTTTGTTAGGAAATAATAAGGACTTCTAAAAGTCCAACATCAGAATTTCCTTTAATTTTATTGGGCACAGTGGGCCATGTGACTAGGTCTAGCTGCAAGAGAGCCTGGGAAGCAAAGAACAAGAAACCATTCTAGAATTAAACCAATAATGATCCATTGTCTGGGGCCAATATAAACTCCATTCTGAAAAGAGGTTTCATCTTCCTGTCAGAATGGAGAACTAGCATGTCCTGCTGGAACCTTCTCTACAAAGCAAATATATGGAAATAAAGGAGAACATGGATCTTAGGAACTTACAAAAAATGAGAAATCCTTGGGAAGACAGAAGGCTATCATGAACTGTTGTGGGTCTGTGTGACTCTTTGTGGAGGGATAGCTGCAGCCTGGCACTGACGGTAACTAAAAGTGGCAGCAAGGGATTAAGTTAGAGGAACACTCTCTATTTCCACTTTCCCCCTTTCTTGCATTGCCTTGGATTATCATGTCCTCCTCGTCAGTGAGAGAAATAAAAAACTACAACAGGTTTTGGATGGGCAATGACTGAGATGTCAAAAGCCCAGCTGCAGAGAGGAAAACAGGTACATGCTGATCTTCTCCCCCTACAACACCCAGGAAACTTGGATGACAACCTAAGAAAATTTTCTCTGCTAGAGCTGTAGATTTCTACGAGCTAAAATCAGAAGAGTTTCTTGGTAGAGAAGCATCATATAGGAGTTGTTGATTTGTCCTGTTTTAGCAGATTGTGTCTTTCAAGAAATCACTTCATTGCTTGTAGGTTATCAAATTTGTGAGTTATTTATTGTTTTCCTGTATTATCTTTTTATTATTGTTTTGTTATTTATTATTTTATTTATTTATTTGTATTGTTTATTTATTTTATTGTTTCCTGTATTTTTTTTTAATGACTATGGCATCTATAGTGATATGCTCTCTTTCATTGCTGGTATTATTAATTTGTTTGCTTTCTCTTTTTCTAGTTAGCCTGGCTAGAGTCTTAAAGATTTTATTGATCTTTTAAAGACAAGCTTTTGATTTTGTTGACTTTTTTCTATTGACTCCCTGTTTTCAAATTCATTGACTTCTGTTCTAATTTTTATTCTTTCTTTTCTTTTACCTACTTTAAACTGAATTTGCTCCTTTTTTCCTAGTTTCTTATGTGGATGCTTAGATAATTGATTGTAGATCTCTCTTATTTTCTAATATATACATTCAATGCTATAAAACCCCATTAAGATCTGTTTTTGCTGGCTAGGCACGGTGGCTCACGCCTGTAATCCCAGCATTTTGGGAGGCCAAGGCGAGTGGATCACAAGGTCAGGAGTTCGAGACCAGCCTGGCCAAGATGGTGAAACCCCGTCTCTGCTAAAAATAAAAAATTAGCCGGGCATGGTGGCAGATGCCTGTAGTCCCAGCTACTCAGAGGCTGAGGCAGGAGAATTCCTTGAACCTGGGAGGCGGAGGTTGCAGTGAGCCGAGATCGTGCCACTGCACTCTAGCCTGGGTGATAGAGCAAGACTCCATCTCAAAAAAAAAAAAAAGATCTGTTTTTGCTGCATTCCACAAATTTTGACAAGTTGTGTTTTCATATATATATTGTTCAAAATACTTTTGAATTTATCATGATATTTCTTATTTAACCTATGTGTTATTGAAAAGTGTGTTGTTCATTCTCCATGTGTTTTGGGATTTTCCAGTTATCTTTCTGTTATTGATTTGTAGTTTAATTTCATTGTGGTTTGAAAGCACACATTGTATGATTTCTATTCTTTTAAATTTCTTAAGGCATGTTTTACAACCCCAAATGTGGCCTGTCTTGCTGAATATTCCATGTGAGCCTGAGAAGAAGGTGCGGTCAGCTGTTGGTGGATAAAGTAGACTACAAATATCCGTTATATCCAGTTGATTGATGATTGTGTTATGTTCAACTACATCCTAACTGATCTTCTGCCTTCTGGATCTGTTCATTTCTGACAGAGGAGTGTTGAATTCTTCAACTATAATATTGGATTCATCTATTTCTCCTTGCAGTTCTGTCAATTTTTGCCTCACCTATTTTTATGCCCTGTTGTTAGACATATACACATTAAAGATTGTTATGTCCTCTTGGAGAATGAATCGTTTATCACAATGTAATAATGTTTTTAAAATTTCCATTTTAGATTCAGGGGTACATGTGCAGGTTTGTAATACAGGTAAATTTTGTGCCACAGAGATTTGGTGTACAGATTTTCTGTCACCTAGACAATATGCATAGTACCCAACTGGTAGTTTTTTGATCGTTTCCCTCCTTCCGTGCTCCACACTCAAGTAAGCCCTGGTGTTTCTTGTTTCCTTCTTTGTGTCCATGTGTCCTCAATGTGTAGCTCCCACTTATAAAGGACAGAATGTGATACTTGGTTTTCTGTTCCTGTGTTAGTTGGCTAAGGCCACCAGCTCCATTCATGTTGCTACAAAGAACATGACTTTGTTCTTTTTTTATGGCAGCATAGCATTACATGGTGTATATGTACTGCATTTTCTTTATCCAGTCTACCATGGGCATTTAAGTTGATTTCATTTCTTTGTTGTGAATAGTGCTGCAATGAACATATGATATGCCTGTATGTGTCTTTATGGCAGAATGATTTATATTGCATTTGGGTATATAACTAATAATGCGATTGCCGGGTTGAATGGTAATTCTGTTTTCAGTTATTTGAGAAATCACCACACAGCTTTCAACAATGACTAAACTAATTTACATTTCTACCAGCAGTGTATAAGTGCTCCCTTTTCTATGCTTGCTAGCATCTGTTTTTTTTTTTGAATTTTTAATAATAACCATTTTAACTGGTGTAAGATGGCATCTTAATGTGGTTTTGATTTGCATTTCTCTAATGATTAGTGATGTTGAGCATTTTTTTCATATGCTTCTTGGCCACATGTATGTCTTCTTTTGGAAAGTATCTGTTCATGTCCTTTGCTCACTTTTTAATAGAGTTGTTTTTTGCTTGTCAATTTGTTCAAGTTCCTTATAGAATCTGGATATTAGACCTTTGTCAGATGCATAGTTTTCAAATATTTTCTCCCATTCTGTAGGTTGTCTATTTACTCTGTTGGTAGTTTCTTTTGCTGTGCCGAAGATTTTTAGTTTAATTAGGTTACATTTAGTCAAGTTTTGTTTGTGTTGCAATTGGTTTTGGTATCTTTGTCAAGAAGTCTTTGCCAGAGACTATGTTCAAAATAGTATTTTCTACATTATCTTCCAGGGTTTTTATAGTTTTAGGTTTTATATTGAATTCTTTAGTACATGTTGAATTGATTTTTGTATATGGTGTAAGGAAGGGGTCCAGTTTCAGTCTTCTGTATATGGCTAGCCAGTTATCTCAGTACCACTTATTGAATAGAAATTCTTTTCCCCATTGCTTGTTTTTGTCATCTTTGTGAAAGATTAAATTATTGTAAATGTGTGACATTATTTCTGGGCTCTCTATTCGATTATAGCTCCATATGTCTATTTTTGTAAGTTTTCTTGCTTTGAAGTTTGCTCTACCTGAATTAATATAGCTACACCCACTTTCTTTTGATAAGTGTTAGTATGATATATCTTTCTCTATCTATTTACTTTTAGTCTATATGTATCTTTTCCATTAAAGTGAGTTTTTTGTAGACAACATGTATATGAGTCTTGTTTTTGAACCACTCTAATAGTCTGTCTTTTAACTGGTATATTTAGACCATTGCCATTAAAAGGTATTATTGATATAGTTATACAATATATAATATCTAATATCTATAATATTTGTTACTTTTTCTATTTGTTCTACTTCTCTTCCTTTCACTCTTTTTCTGCCTTTTGTTGTTTTAATTGAGCATTTTATATGATTAAATTTTCTCTTCTTTCTTAGCATGTTAGTTATATATCTTTTATCACTTTTTAGTGGCAGCTCTAGAATTTGCGATACACACTTACAATCCAGTTACACTTTTCAATAACACTATACCATTTTACAGGTATTGTAAGTACCTTGTAATAACAAAATAATTCTAATTTCTACCTCCTATCCCTTCTATCATTTCTGCCATTCTTTTCACCTATATATAAGCATATATAAAGATGAATATGTACATGTATAAGATATATACATAAGCATACATAATCAAATAAATTGTTGCTATTATTATTTTGAATAAATGTATCTGGCAGATTAAGAATGAGATGAGAAATTTTATTTTACCTTCCCTTATTCCATCTTTCATGCTCCTCCTTTAGTTATGCAGATCTGTATTTCTGATAATTTCCCTTCTTTCTAAAAAATTACTTTTAGCATTTCTTGCAAGACAGGTATATTGGCAAAACATTTTTTCAATTTAGTTTTTGTTTATCTGAGAAAGTATTTTATAAGATATAAAATTCTAGGCAGATATTTTTGCTTTTTCTTTCAACACTTTAATGATTTAACTTCACTATCTTACATGGATTTGAAGGAGAAGTTAGATATAATTCTTACCTCTGTTCCTCTATAGTAAGATGTGATTTCCTTCTAGATTTTTTAAAGATTTTTTTAAAAAACCTTAGATTATAGTTTGAATATAATATATCTGGATGTAGTTTATTTATTTTTATTTTATTTTACTTTGCATTTATCATATTTAGTGTTCTCTGATTTTCCCAGATTTGTGGTTTGTTGCCTGACATTAACTTGGGAAATTGTCAGGCATCATTGTTTCAATATTTCTTCTGTTTCTTTTTTTTTCTCTTTCTCGTATTCCCATTACATATGTGCTTCACTTTTTGCAGGTGCCCACAGTTCTTGGATATTAAAGTTTAGGGAAATCTTTTTTCCCTTTACTTTTCAGCTTTGGAAGTTTACATTAAGATATCCATAAGGTCAGTAATTCTTTGTTCAGCCATATCCAGTATAATAATTTTTTTTAATAAGAAAAAAGAAACTAAGCAATTGTGATAGGCAAAAGGAACTTTGCAGATGTGATTAAATTAGATTAATGAGATGGAAGTTTATTCTTGATTGTCTTGGTGGGTCCAAATGTGAAAAGAGAAGCAGAGAGAGATTTTGAAGAGGTTATTCTCTGGCTTTGAAGATAGTGGAAGGGACCATGAGCCAAGAATTACAAGGAATGCAGCTCTCTTATTGCCCATATGAGTTCTTCTTGCCCGCTGCCCAGAAAAATCTGGGCAGAAAAGTCTGAGATAGTAGAAGTTGCAGCAGAGAAAGAGTTTAATAATTGCAGGATGACAAAGAAAGGAGGAGGGGAAATATTTCTCAAATCCACCTTCTTTAGAATTCAAAGGCAAGGATTTTTCCAGGATGGTTTGACAGGCAGGGAGCTAGGGAATGGGGAATGGGGAATGCTGATTTGTTGGGTTGGGGATGAAATCACCAAGGCGTTGAAACTTTCTTGTGTGCTGAATCAGTTCCTGGATGGAAGTCACGGAACCTGTTGAGTCAATTTCTTGGGATGGGTTCCTGGTCCAGATGGTACCAGTTGGTTCACCAGAATGCAAGGTCTGAAAAATTCTCAAACACCAGTCTTAGGTTTTACAATAGTAATGTTATCTATAGGGGCAACTGAGGAAATTATAAATCTCGTGACCACTGGCTACATGACTCCTGAGCAGCAGGCACTTACAAATAGGCAAGTTATAAAACATTGATTTGTTAGAGTTAACTGTACCTACATCTTAGCAGAAGAAACAATGACTTGCAAGAGTTAAACTATGCCTACATCTTAGCAGAATTTAGGCCCCTACCATAATTTTAACTTCGTGGCCTTTCATTACCTTTACAAAGGCAGTTTTGGTTCCTGAACAAGAAGATTAGTTTTGGGAAGGAGCTATTCTCATTCTTGCTTTAAAGTTAAACTCGAAAACAAATTCCTCCCATAGTTAGCTTGACCTGCATGTAGGAATGAGCAAAGCAGAAACAGCTTGTCAATTTAGAAGAAAATGGCTAGCTATGTTAGATTTCTTTCTTTGTTATAATTTTGTAAAGGTGGTTTCAGCTCTAGAAGCTGAAACAAGACAGAAAACAGATTCAGCCCTCAGAGTGAGTAAGGCCCTATACATTTTGGTTTTGGCCAAGTGAAACACATTTCAGACTTCTGATCTTCAGAACTTTAAAATAATTAATTTGTGTTTTAAGCCACTAAGTTTGTGGTAATTTCTCATAGGAGCCATAGGAAACTGACACACATTTATAGAGGATCAAGAACATTAACATCTTGAAATTACAAATCCCAGAGGGAAGTAAGGGGAAAGGATAGAGAATATTTGTAAAAATAAGAAGTATTCTTCAAAATAATGGAGAAACATTTGTCATATATATATATATATACATACAAAATAATTCATAAAATGAACATATAAGACAGAGGAATACCCATACTGAAATGGTAAAAAATAGAGCATATATACAGTTATTTAAAACTTTCATTTAAATTCCTAAAAAATCATTATTCTACAGATTTCCCTCTCTATCTGAAGTACAGTAAAATTAGAAATTAACATTTAAATGGTAGCTTTAAAAATGTTTCATATTTGAAGACAATTTAGTATGTTACTAAATAATCCTTAGGTTAGAAAAAAGTCATAAAGAACTTTTAAAAATTAAAAATACTCATAATTACTTGATATTTTAAAAACTATATGTCACATTCTATGTGACACAACTAAAATAATCCTTACATGGACATAATGACCCTAAATATATTTAAAATGTGTATTTAAACTATCTAAATAGATGACTTAAACAAATGGGTTAAGCATTAAACAAAATAAATTACAGAAAAAAGCAACAGAGGAAACCCAAAGTAATATGATGGAAAGAAAGAATAAAGATAAAATCTGAAATCAATGAAATAAGCAGGAGAAAACAATTAAACAAACCAAAAACAGGTTCTGCATAAAGACAATTATCTCTTTGACAAGACTAAATTAGAAAAAAATAGAAGAGTTGCAAATAAACAAAACACATACAAAATGAAGTCTATCTTAAAACAAAATATTTAAAAGCAAAATTATGAACTATGCAATAATAATTTTAAATCTCATGGGACTAATATAATTTAATTCCAAGAACCAGATAGCAGTAATACAAAAAATGAATGTATAGCTTCACGTTTTAAGAAAACAACAAAAATTCTAGATAATATATAAGCTAAGAGAATCTAGCTATGCATTAAGAATTAAAATACGGTCATTTTCCTTGGTTTCTTCAAGAAGCAGACATATTTGTCAGAGGCATTTGAACCAGAGCAACTCCATCTTGAATAGGGGCTTGGTAAAATAAGGCAGCGCCCTACTGCACTGCATTTCCAGACAGTTAGGCATTCTAAATCACAGGATGAGATAGGAGGTCAGCACAAGATACAGGTCTTAAAAACTTTGCTGATAAAACAACTTGCAGTAAAGAAGCCAACGAAATTCAAGATGGCCACAAGAGTGACTTCTGGTCGTCCTCACTGGTACATTCCCACCAAAGCCATGACAGTTTACAAATGCCATGGCAATGTCAGGAAGTTACCGTATATGGTCTCAAAAGGGGAGGGAATGAATAATCCACCCCTTGTTTAGCATATAAGCAATAAATAACCATAAAAACGAGTAATCAGCAGCCCTCAGGGCTGCTCTGCCTATGGAGTAGCCATTCTTTTATTCCTTTACTTTCTTAATAAACTTGCTTTCAGCTTACTCTATGGACTCACCTTGAACTCTTTCTTGTGCAAGATCCAAGTACCCTTCTTTGGGGTCTGGATCAGGATCTCCTTCCAGTAACAAATTCACAAGCAAGCAGGATATTTAAAATGTGAATCCAGAAAGCATTGGTAGAGTAGTGAGAAAGAGATTAAGAGAAGGCTGTTAAAGAGTTCATTAGCCAGGGAGTCACCACTGTGGGCAAGTGATGTTATTTCATGGGGAAGTTCTAGGACCTCGAGTAGTACATGAATGTAAACTCACCTAAGTAGCATGGGAGTTTTGTTTATAAATGAATCTGCATCATTTTTTTGGTTGAGGGTTGCTCTTTATAATTATGATGCTACCAAATACATCAGTATTTCATAGTATTAAATGTTCCCTGAAGTAGTCTCAATCAGTTAATACAATTTAAACTATAGTGTTCTTTGAGATATATTATTTAAAGCAAAATCCTGCTTTTCCTGTATACAAAAAGGTATGCAAAATATGTGAACTAAGAATGCTTTCTTCCATTTCCAACATGATTTTCCTGTGTAATGTAATTAAATCTTTGAATTTTCTGAGGAATTTTATTTCTGAAGAAAAATGGCTATTGGCTTTTCATAGAAGAATATTGCCTGTTCATTTCTTAAAATAAAAAGTTAAAGTGTCTTCTTCACATTTTTACTCCTTCTTTCAAGTGAAATTTGGATTAAGGGTGAGACGTTAAAGAGAAGATGTCTTTCTTGAACACACACGCGCACACAATGCAGTCTTTGAATTAGACTGCTGAAATGTTCTCTTCTTACGGAGATTGCTTATGGCTAGGTTTATTTTCCCTGCAATGCCTCATTAGCTCTGAACACATTTTTCCCTAGATAAATTTAAAAGCTCATCCTAATTAGACTTCACTGGGTTGGTCTGAATTATTTGATCCATTCAGAAAACAGATAGAAAAAAGACTACCCTGCAGGGGGCGGCGGTGGGGGGTGGCTAGCATGAATGATAGTGAGCATTAGCATTGTGATTTTAAGCTTTGGGTAAAGCTACATGAAATTTTCGAAAATCTGACCTCAACACCAGGCAATAAATAGCATTCTCAAGCAGAGAAAGCATTCTTTCTCTTACATTTTATTAAGTACTTTTGTAACTGTAATACTTTTTCATCTTCCCTGGAATCATTTTGCTCCTGACACCATTTTATCGCACCAAATCACTTAAAACAGAGCTGAGTTATTTCATGGTAAAGGGACTTGGATGTGCATTATTGCATTTTAGGATGTACCCTTCTCCAACTGTATTACCAATATCCTTCATGAACTTTTCTTCTTACCAGTCCTATTGCAAAAACTTCAGTCTATCCTTTATGCTGTGAAAGGAAAATTAATAACTAAGCTAAAGGGAAAAGTCAACTATGGCACTGCTTAGAGCAAACCTGCCTCTCATTCTATTCAGAGTTTATTCCTCTGCTTACTGAGATAAATGCATATCTGATTGCCTCCTTTGGAAAGGCTAACCAAAAACTCAAAAGGATGCAAATATTTGTCTCTTATCTACCTATGACCTGGAAGCCCCCTCCCTACTTGGAGTTTTTCCGCCTTTGCTTTGAGTTGTTCCTCCTTTCCGGACCAAACCAATGTTCTTTTTTTTTTTTTGAAATAAAGTCTCATTCTGTCGCCCAGTCTGAAGTGCCGTGACGGCATCGTGATCTCTGCTCACTACAACCTCCACCTCCCGGGTTCCAGCGACTTTCAAGCCTCAGCCTTCCAAGTCACTGGGATTATAAGCTATCACACCAGGTTAAATTTTGTATTTTTAGTAGAAATGAGGTTTGCCATGTTAGCCAGGCTAGTCTCAAACTCCTGACCTCAAGTGATCCACTTGCCTTGGCCTCCCAAAGTGCTGGGATTACAGATGTGAGCCACTGCACCAGGCTCCGATGTTCGTTCATCTTACATATATTGATTGATGTCTCATGTCTCCCTAAAATGTCCAAAACCAAGCTGTGCTCAGACCACCTTGGGCAGATGTCTTTCGGACCTCCTGAGGCTGTGTCACAAGCAGGCGTCCTTAACTTTGGCAAAATATACTCCCTAAGTTGACTAAGACCTGTCTCATATATTCAGTATTCACAACACAACACCAGTGGCAGAATTTTTCTTTAAAACTGCCCATGTCAGACATCTAATTTAGGTATTTACAAAGTTTCTTGTCTTTTCTTCAAAATAATACCTAAAACATTATCTTTTAGTTTTCTATTCATGAGACTGCATCCATCACATACATGATCTCTACTGGCCATGAAATTGTGTCTTTTTTCATTATAGCATTAAAATCTGGCATATGGTCAGTATAGTGTATAGCAATCGAAAATTATAGTATAAAAATGATTAAATAAAGTGATCTAATCTGCACATCACATGAACATTTTCCTATATAAGGCATGATATAATTTCAAGTTCAAAGTATGACACACAATTTCTCTTACAAGTAAAATTTATTCTACTTCTCAGACATGTTTCTAGTAAGTCCTTTAACAAAGGCTATGCTCAAATGATACTCAGTTTTCCAGTAGTATATCATTGTTTCTCTTCTCTATGCCTTATCCTAATATTTTATTATGAACATTATCAAATACATAAAAAATTGTTAGAAATGTCATTGAACACCTGTGTTACTCCCTACTTAAATTCTACAATCAACATTTTGTTATATATCACAAACTTATCTACCTATCTATCCATCCATTAATCCACCTTATTTTTATACATTTCAAAGTGAATAACAGATATCATTATATTTTATCCCTAAACCCTTCAATATGCTTAAACTTATAAGTTAAATGTTTGTTTTTCTAGATAAAATTAACAGGGTGAAATGCAAAAATCTTAAGTATGCTAGTCAATAGATTTTTCATATATGTATATTTTGCAAAAAATAATGTGTATATATATTATATATATATATATGTATTCTTTAAAACTGTCCATGTAAGACATCTAATCCAGGTGTTTATATATATATGTAATATATATGTTATATGTATATATATTTGGCAAAATTAATTAAATAGCATACTTAAGATTTTATATATGGTGATATATATTTTCATATATAAAATCTTTATGCTACTCAATAAATTTGTGTCAATAAAACATATATGTCTATGTATCTATATATAGTTGTATATATAGATATACAGATAGACATATATATTTGTATCTATACCATATATGATACATAAAATCATATATACAGTACATATATATTTTTATCTGTGTGTAACTGTGTAACCCAAAATTATTAATATACCAGCCACAAAATTCCCTGATGTCTCTTTCCCAGTCAATCCTAGCTCCCTACCGTGTTAGTTTCAATTACTGTTCTGTTCTTCTTTTTAAAGGCATAATTTTGCTCCTTAGAATTTCATATAAATGAAATAACAACGTATGTTTTCTTTTGTATAAGGCAATTTTCACTCAGAATAATGGCTTAGAGATTCATCCATGTTGCTGAGCATATTAGTAGTTGTTTTTATTGCCAGGTTGTATTTTGTTGTATTAATATAACACAATGTTTTCTATTCTGTTGATAGAAACCAGGGCTATTTCTATGTTCTGGATAATATGAATAAAGCTTCTATGAGCATTCTTATACAAGCCTTTCTTTTCCCATTAACTTTCCTTTATCTTGGGTAAATACCTAGGAACTGTTGGATTAAAAATTAGATGTTTATTTAATTTTATAAGAAAGTGCTGAAACTTTTCCCAAATAACTTGTATAACTATGTACATTCACCAACAATATATTAGAGTTTGAGTTGCTCCATAAGCTTGCTACTATTCAATGCTGTCTGTTTATTTATTTATTTATTGACGTGGAGTCTTGCCCTGTCGCCCAGGCTGGAGTGCAGTGGCATGATCTTGGCTCGCTGCAACCTCCGCCTCCCCGGTTCAAGCGATTCTCCTGCCTCAGCCTCCCAAGTAGCTGGCACTACAGGCACGTGCCACCACACCCAGCTAATTTTTTGTATTTTTAGGAGAGACAGGGTTAGCCACGATGGTCTCCATCTCCCAACCTTGTGATCCACCCGCCTTGGCCTCCCAAAGTACTGGGATTACAGGCGTGAGCCACCGCTCCCGGCCCGGCCCGTCTTTTAAATTATTTTTTTTTCATTCAACAGGAATTTATTGAATATGCACTATGTGTCAATTATGATACAAAGAAACTGGGTTTTTACACAGCTTTATATATATATGTGTATGTATATGTATATATACATGTATATATGTGTTTATGTATATGTACATACATATATGTACATACACACATATATATACACACACATATATGATTATAAGCATAGAGTCTACAACATTTAAATTCTGCAATTTAATTTACATTTCAATTCTATTCATTTTGGTGTTGTAATATAGCTAGTTCTTAATAAGCCTACCAGTTACAAGTCAGCTTTCTTTTTTTCTGATTATAAAAATTACACACATGTTTTAAATTTTAGTCATTCTGGCTTGTGTGATGTTGATACCTCATTTTGGTTTTAATTTGCATTTCCTTGATGACTACTGATGTCGAGCATTTTTTCCCCATGCTTATTGATTATTTGTGAATCTTCTTTTGTGAAGTGTCTCTTAGTCATTTGTCTTATTATTAATTGAGATGTTTTGTCATTTTATGATTGACTTATAGGAATTATTTATCTATTTTGATATATGCATTGTCAGATATAAGTGTTATGATTATTTTCCACGAGCCTATTTTGCTTTGTAAGTTTCTCGAATGCTGTCTTTTTTGATGAAGATTATGTTATTAATGTTTTCCTTTTGTGACTATTGCTTTATGTGCCCTATTAAGAAAAACCATGTTTACCCTCATGTTGCAAACATATTATCTTATGTTTCCACTAAATCTTTTGCTTATATGTTTAGCTGTATGATAGTTTTAAAATTATTTTTTGTGAATGGTGAGGTAAAAGTCTAAGTTCTCTCCTATATGAATACCTTTCTCCACTAAGCTACTTTGACAACTTTGTCAAACACCAAGTGAAAATATACATTGGTCATTTTGAAATTTTGTTGGTAAAGTTGATCTACGTATCTGGTATTTTTTCCATTACCACACTATCTTTATTTTTGTAGCTTTATAGTAAATCTTGAAATCAGGTAGTGTAAATTCTTTTACTATATGCTACCTCTTCATGGTTACTTCGTACATTCTAAGTCATTTGCAGTTTTGAATAAATTTCAGAAATTGTTTCTCCATTTTCCAATATGTTTGTTGAGATTTTTATTAAGATTTCAAAAAGCTATAAATAATTCTCAAAAAATTGGTACCTTAAAAATATTGGTTCTCCCAATTTATACACATGCTATGCCATATGTCTTCATTTATTTAGGTGTTCCTTAATTTTTCTCAGCAGTGATTTGCGATTTCTAGAATATATGTTTTACAGATCATTTATAAACTTATTCCTAAACATTTCATTTTTGATGCTATTGCAAATACGTTTTTAAAATTTTGTTTTTAACTGATTTCTTTTCTTTTCTTCTTCTTCTTTTTTTTTTTGGATGGAGTTTCACTCTTGTTGCCCAAGCTGGAGTGCAACGGTGCGATCTCGGCTCACTGCAACCTCTGTCTCCTGGGTTCAAGCAATTCTCCTGCCTCAATCTCCCAAGTAGCTGGGATTACAGGCATGTGCCACCACGAACTGATTTCTTTTATGTATTTACTTAATTTAAAAATATTTTTATAGAGATGGGATCTTGCTATGTTGCTCAGGCTGGTCTCAGACTCCTGGTTTCAAGCAATCCTCCACCTTGGGCCTCCCAAAGTGGTTCATGCTGAGATTACAGGCATGAACTACTGCTCCTGGCGTGTGTTTTCTAAAAGAATATATAATGCAAGTGATATTATATATGTGTATATATATATGTCTGGCAGCTGTGACCTTGCTAAACACACTGATTAGTTCTTATAGAATTTTTAGATTTCTCAGGGTTTTCTTCATAAAGAATCTTGTCATTAGTCTGAATAGAGAGAGTTTTCTTATTTCTGTCTGATCTTTAGTTTTTAGTCTTTCCTTTATCTTTCTTGCTTTATTGTATAGGCTTAGACCTCCAATGAAATCTTTAATATAAATGATAGGAGTAGATATTCTTGTTTTATTTACACATAAGAGTTATCCTTTCTTTAATCATTATGATTGCTGTAGGCTTTTATAAATGCCCTTAGCATATGAAAGAAGTTTCCTTCTGTTCCTCATTTGCTGATCTTTTAAAATTATTATGAATAGATTCTGAAATTTACTAAATATTTTTCAGTAGCTGTTGATATAATCATACTGTTTTTATCTTCTGTTTTCTTTAAGTGGAAAGTACATTGATTAATTTTTAAATCATAATTCAACCTTTAATTTCAGGAATAAATCTCATTTTGACATGATATGTTATATTTTTAATATATCATTGAGTCTAATTTGCTATTATTTTGTTAGGGAATTTTCCTTCTATGTTCATAAGGAATACTGGTGTGTAATGTTATTTTGTATACTATCTTTGTTAAGTTTTGTTATTTGTGTAAGCTAGCCTCATAGAATGAGTTTAAATATCCCCTGTACTCCAAAATATCCTGTTTCCTGTGTGTATAATGCCTTAATTTTCTTCTCTGCCTAAATAATTCCTACTCATTCTTTATAAAATAATTTTGGTGTATCTTCTTTTGCATAGCTTTTCTGACTCTAAACTTAAGCAATCATTCTCTTCTCTGTTCTAAGTTCCTTGGACATCATTCTGCAATAGGATGATGTAATAAAACTCTTTATCTCATAATCTTAGTTGATTACTTAAAGCCAAAAAAGATGTATATTTAATCCAGTCATATCCAAAAACAAGTTGCTGGGTCATCTCTATGTGATTTGTATTTTGAGGCATTCATAAATGCTTCTTCTTCCATTGGCCTACAAATCACCTCTAGGTTACATGAGAAATGCTAAAAATTTACAAGACAGGTTGACAATGAGACTTACTTGGGAGAGTTATGGGTGTGATGCGCATTCTTTTCTTTTCTTTCTTTGTTGGTTGGGAAGGGGATCTTAGCACCTCAATCCAACTGAGCAGGAACTTCAAGAGGAATTCAAGAATGCGATGTGTAACCTCAGCAATTTGGGGAAAGCACAGAGATGAGTGCCTGATGCCTTCTGTGATAGTTTTACATGTCAATTTGGCTAGGCTATAATACCCACGTATTTAACCAAATAATAATCTAAGCATTTCTGAGAAGGGATTTTGTATATGTATATGTATATGTATATGTATATATATGTATATGTATATGAAATCAATCGACTTTATGTAAAGATTACCCTTCATAATGTGAGAAGAGGCCATTATTGAATGGTTATAGGTCTTTAGAGTGAAGACAGGTTTCCTGAAGAAGAAATTACATATTATCTATATTACATATGATATATACACACCCGCTCACATGTGTATATCTTATTGGTTCCTGTTTCTCTGGAGAATCCTGAATAATGCATCTCCATTAAAAAAAAGTAACAGGGCAATTGGAGCCTCAAGGAAAGAGCTATTCCTGGTAAGATCTAACTTCCACAGATTGGGCAAGAATGCTTGACTACTGAATATTGCCATGGATCAAGTAGATGTGAGGAAGGGAGCCTGATTTTGGTAACTATGAAAATAATTATTTCCAAAGGTCCACCTGGAGAGGAAGCATAATTCCACAAGGGGCTGAACTACTTGAAGTCAAAGACAGGAAGTTGTAATAAATGCTCATCTAGAGAAGGCATCATTATGTTAGAGACATAAGCTAAACCCAATCTAGGAGTTTATAAGGGCTGCTAAGAGTGAACAAAACCACCCCATGAAAGTTAAAATCAACATTTGAGTAGTTGCACTGAGGCCAGATCATAACCCCATCAGTCACTTTGTTCTTTTCTTGAATTCCTTCTGCCGCCTTTGCTCTAAAAAGGAGAATCTAGAAAAAGCAGTAATAAAAAGGGACAAAGCAAGTAAAAGGAGGGGTGAATTCATCACTGTTCCCTTTCTAGGCTTCAAGGCCTTAAATTAGAACTAACTATAGGAGATAAAAGTATTAAATGTAGGTAAAAATGAGAGAATAAAATTATATTTAGATTACTAACAATTTACAATATATAAAAAATACATTTGTTAATACATATTTTAACTGAGAAAACTATGTTATCTACAATTTTGTCCAAGTTCATGGAAGAATGACTTTTGGGAGCAAAGGTACAGAAGAATAGTATTTATTTTATAAATTCACATGAGAAATTCCAGTTTATTAAGCAACTGGTTATATTTCTATAATAATGAATTTTGTCTAAAAATATATTTGGCTCCACAGAAATATTATTCCTTAAGAAAATATATATTATTCAAAATGATACCATAAAATAATTATAAGTTGAAAAAACTTGATGAGGAGCTCAGAGTTTCAGAGTCCTAAAGATAAAGTTATTTTTTCTTACAAAAATTTTGATATAAACCTTTTAACAATTAAAATAATATCTTTAATGCCAAAGTATTAAATAAACACCAATCAATCATTACTTGATTATTCATCTATTAATTAGGTAAATATATTTGTTTAATAAAACTGATCAAAAGAAATTTAAGGCCATTAATTTAATACTTAACATGGTCAGACCAAAATTTATGTTTCTAAATCATCATTCTTAGTTATTATAATAAAATAAAAATGGAAATGTGATTGTTTAAAGAAAAAGTACATGATTTACAAGACAGTTCATAGACAGCATTTGTAAGGAAAACAAATTAGATGTCAATGAATAGTCACTAACAATGGTTTTGCTATGACGCCTTGCAGATTTCCTCACTTTTAACCAATATTTAACCAGCTGTGTTCCCATTGAATCACTCAGCAAGTACTGCTGTGTGCCCGGTAAGTGCAGCAACTACAGGAAGAAACACAAATGATGAAGTTAGGTTTGTTGAGCTTCTACCCTGAGGGGAAGAGACAGAGAAAAAGAGATATGAGTGTCATGAAGTGCCATTAAAATTGTACACCAGATGAGGACTAGAGCAGGTGGCTTAGTGGTTGCAGGTGAGGTGGAGGAGGAAGTTCTCTCAGGTGAGGTGGCGTTTGAGCAAGGTTCTGAATGAAGTGAGGGAGTATCCAAGAGAGTGCAGTGGGAAGAACACATTTGTTCTCTAAATAGTACTGAACAGATACAAAATCTGGCTGCTCATTTACCTGTATCTGAATGCCAAACCCTTTAGTTTTTCTTTCATTGGTTTTTCTTCTAAATGAGTAGAAACCTTAGTATTTCTACTCTATTCTCGTATTTTTATTATTCATTTTTATTGAAATTATCCCTACATTGGTAGTGCAGATCAATATTTTAATTTGGCTTAAGCTTCAACAATTTTATTTACAAATACAGAGATCTAAAATACCTTCTGGTTAAGTTATTGTGGTTTAATTTCATTCTTAGCAGTCATCACTATAATATCAAATTTTTAATAAATATTTTATTTCCTTATGGCCTGTACTCAACCAAAAACTTATACACTTTGTTCGAATCTGTTTCATATTTTAAAAAATAATGTTTAAAGGAATTCATAAAGTAAAAATCCAAGCAAAATGTCAGTGATGAGAGAAAAATGTAAAAATTTTCATAACAGGCATAAAATGGTATAGACCTATATTATTAGATTTAACTGTATGTTCCATGTTTCAGACAACTATTTGTGCAATAGATAATTCATATATTTTATTTTTTACGAATTTGTATGATACTTTTTTTGGCTTATAAATAACTTTAGTAACATACAATGATCTTATTTTAAAGTAAATGAAAATACGGAATACAACTAAAATTATAAGGTACTAATATAATTGCATATTTAATGATTATAGATGCTCGCATGTATTTTTTCATTCATTTTCTTTTTTAAAAAGTGTTCTTTCATTCAGTGTATGTAATACCACTCCATCATCTTCTCCAGGGTGAATAAGTGTTGTAGTTTCTTGAAACTCTTTTAGGATAGAATATATTACAACAGTACTTTTTCCCAGTGAGTATAATAATCACCTTGTTATTTTACCTTTTAATGCTTCTCCTAACCATGTGGCTTGCCAAAGCTTTTAAACTATTGATCTGTGTGCCAGCTATAACGTTACCTTTTCATGACACATGTTGTAGGCTATCCCTATGTGTGCATACTTCTCTTTTCACTGGGACACACTCTCTTACTGCTTAAGCTTCCTTATATTTGGAACAATCATAAAAGTTCCATTTATTATTTTAGGCATTAAATCCAATAATACAGACCTTCCAGTGTAGTGCTATGGGTTGATAAGTTATGCTGAACTTGGAATACTGGACTTGGAAAGCAGACATTATGACTTAGATTGTTGGTCTCTTCATCATTTACTAGCTAGATGATGTCAAAAAGTCACTTCATCTCTTTGAGTCTGGTCTTCTTAGCCTTAAATTATTAGATAAGTATTACATAAATTATTACTCTTTACATTGGATTCTTTTATTATAAAAGTTTAGAAGACATTGTCTAGCAAGGATAATACGTAGCTAAAAAGCAGAGGGAAAGCTGTGATAGATATCTCTAGCAATCTCAAATGCATTAAAAACCCAGTCAAAGATCACATTTAAAAAACACAACTTAATATGAAATACATTGGGTTAAAATAAATTGGCAAATGTCTTCAATCTATCTTGTAGAAAGTTGACTAAATTTTTTGAAAGGTTATGGAAAAAATAATGTAGTAGAATCATGTCTGAATAAGAACTGTGATAAGAAGAAAAGGTGAACTCATAAAGCAAAGGAACTGTGAGATGCCTCCAGGAGCCGAAAGTCCCCTTCCACTTCCAATAGCTGGCAAGAGAAAGAGGGCCTTAGTTTTACAGCAGAGCATGTATGCACACACACACAAACACACACACACACGAACTCTGCAAACTCTCAGGTGAGCTTGAAAGAAGATCCCAAGCTCCAGAAAAAAATGCAGTCTAACTGACAGAGTGATTTCACCTGTGAGACCTTCAGCTAATTCCCGCCCAGAATTTCTGACCCAGGGAAACTGTGAGATGACAAATTTGTGTTGTTTTAAGCAGTTCAGTTTTTGGTAATGTGCTATGCACGCAGAAAACAAATACAGTGCTCTTTAAAATACATTACTTCTTCAGATTTTTTTCCAAATTAGTTAAAATAAAGTCAACATGGGTAGACAGATGAATTAAACAAATGCATGTATTTTTAAATTTTAAAACATTACCAGGATATTATACTTAAAGAAAAATTTCTTCCCCACAAGAATTTATTACATTCACGTAATCCGTGTGACTACCCTAGTACCAGTGACAGAAATAATCTCGTATCACAAACATTAAAGCATTTATGTGTGTATAGACTCTATCTTGGCACTCAAAGTGCAAACAAGGAATGGGAGCATCAGCATCTTCTAGAAGCTTGGTGAGTATGCAGAATTTCAAGGCCTACCCTAGATCTACTGAATCATAATCTGCATTTTAACAAGATACCTGAGTGATAATGCATTCACATTAAAGGTTGAAATGCATTTTCCACCTATTTGTTAATAGTACATACCTCTAGGTATCTTCTGCTGGGGAATGTTTAACTATCCAACTCAGGAACTGTCATGAAACAATTCAAAGTGAGATCCATTTCCAGGACTCTAAGAGGGAAGGAATTACCTCCAATAAGGCAGTTAGAGAAAGGAACACATACATGGCCTTTATTTGATGTTGGAGTTTAGTCATTAAAAAGAGAAATACTTTTTTTTGTAGCCATAAAATTTAGTGGTGGGAATTAGGGTCTTGTGTAGTTACATACAAGGAATAAGGTTTATTTAACAATGTTGCAGTAAAGATGCTAAGAAAAGAACTGGACAAATCGAGATAAGCAGTGTCCCTCACAGATGTATTTCTCAAAATCTGATGGTTGTATTCCTCAGGACTCTCTAATGTCCTCCTGAATTGGAATCTCCACTCATCAGTTTTAAGCATATGAATTTTAACAATCCTCTGTAGGTGATTCTGAGTTATAGTTTTAAAACTACTTGTTTAAATTCTAAAATAACATTGCTTTATTTTGTTGTGTAACATGTTACTAGGTACATAATTAATTTGAAGTTGTTGACATTTTCAACTTCTTAGTTTCATTGCTGTAAGGTTTATTTATTGACTTTTTGGGGTTTGCTTTCATTTGTGTAGTCCTATTTTATAAATATATTCTGTGATCTTATGTTATTGAAGGAGATTTCATATGCCACTAAGCCATGTGTGTGTAATGTTACAAATTGTTACATAACCTTAATGGATCTGAAAATAGATTCAGCTAAAATAATTAAAATAGGCATAAAAAGGCATTACCTCTGAGTAAATGCATTAAGTTTATGGGATAATTTTATAGTTGAAGGTTTAGATCATTAAACGATGATTTATTAATTTGATCCAAGGTTAAGCAAAATGAATCTTGCATCATGTCTACCCATGGGTCAGAATAGGATAGGAGGAGGCATGGGCAAGTGTTGGGCATGAAGATAGCAAATGGAGTGGCAAATCCATATGCAGACCAGACACCCTTGCCCTGAGGACAGTTTGTGTTAAAAAAAAAAAAAGAGCCTCTGATATTGGAAGCTTCATTACAAATAATAGATCGGTTGCTGAAGGTCCTAAGTAGATGATGTACCTCCAGATGAAATTAGCAAAACAGATCTCAGCAGTGAAAGCAATAGAAGACAACACCATGATTAGTTAGAATAAAGGAGAAGAAAATAGTGAATGATTCCATACAATGAGAATTATTTGAATGAATTCAGCTATACTTAGAAATTTAGAAGGGATTGGTTTAAAAATGGGGCAAGGGTCCATTTCTACAGATAGCCTAGGAGGAAATCAGAGCAATATTAAATTATGGCTACCATTGAGACATAAAGAAAATGTAGCCTGGGAAATAAGAGATATTCCTGAATCATATCGTGGACCTATTTTAGGTTTTATGCCCAACTTCTCGTTTTATGCTAGCTATCATTGATTTTGAGGAGATCTCCATCTTCAGAAGTTACTATGGAAACAGTTGCATTTGTTTAAAAGTGACCTCACACCAGAAAACTGATTGTATGAATTTGGGGCATTTTACCTAAGATGGGTCAACTAGTTCCTTCCTGAAATATTTAGGTGAGAGACTAGGGAATTCAAGACAGTCTTTTCACATAGTTGCAATGGCTACATTTACCCTTGGAGATTGTGGTGACCATGTCTTTTTCCACATGAACTTGTCTGCAATAGGAAAGAAAGATAATTTGCAGAGAAGGAGTGTTGTCATGGTTAATTTTATGTGTCAACTTGTCTGGGTCATGAATTGCTCAGATATTTGGGTAAATATTATTTCTGAGTGTGTCTGTAAGAGTGTTTCTGAGGGAGATTAGAATTCGAATCTGTAGACTAAAGAAAGTGGATTGCCCTCCTGATCTAGTTTGGATATTTGTCCCCTCCAAATCTCATGCTGGAATTTGATCCCCAATGTTTGAGGTAGGGCCTGGTGGGAAGCTTTTGGGTCATGGAGGCAGATCCCTTATGGACGGCTTGGAGCTGCCCTGGCAGTAATGAGTAGGGTTTTACTTTGTTAGAGTCCAGGAGATCTGATTAAAGATCAGACTGAAAAGAACCTGGCATCTCCTTTCCCTCTCTATTCTTCCTCCCTCTCTCATCATGTGATCTCGCCAGCTCCTCTTTGCCTTTGCCACAGTAGAAGCAGCAGAAGCCCTCATCAGAAGCAGATGCTGACATCATGCTTCTTGTATAGCCAGTAGAACCATGAGCCACATGAACCTCTTTTCTTTATAAATTACCCAGCTATAAATTATCCTTTGTACCAACACAAATGGACCTATACATCTCCCCAGCATAGATGGGCATCATCCAATCCCTTGAGGGGAACCAAAAGGCATAAGAAATAATTTTTTTTCTCTGTCTGACTGATTGATCTGAGACATTGGTTTTTTCTTGCCTTCAGACTGGGACTTATACCATCAGCACACCTGGATTTCAGGCCTTCAGATTCAAATTGGAAATATACCAATGGCTTTCTTGTGTCTCCAACTTGCATACAGAAGATTGGGGGAATTCTTAGCATCCATAATTCAATAAATCAATTCTTTATTATAAATCTCTCTTTCTCTCTCTCACCTGTTAGTTCTGAAGAGTCTTGACTAATGCTCTAAAAATAAGAGTAAAGATTCAAATATTTTTAAAACATAACTTTGGCTATTTACTAAAACATCTGTGTGTGAGAAGTTGACTATGACAATTCTTCAAAGATCAGTTTTATATTTTATTTTTCTCACATAGATATGACTCAAGATCAACCCTCCCACCTGCTACATGGACACACATACATAATGTTCTGAAAAATGTTTTGCAATCCTCAAATAAGGGAGGCCCTTATATTCATAAGTATATAATATAAACTAAAAATGACACACATACTGCACACACACACACACACACACACACAGATAGAGAAAGACAGACAGACATAAAACAATTAAGCACATATTTTGAAAACAGGAAGAGTAGCATTATAAGAGGTCTTTAGAATACAGTAAAAGAGAATAAGAATTTCATCACTTCCAGTTTGTGGTCCCATTTGTTTCTGAAACCTGGATAAATTTTGTTTCATAGATTTTATTAGACTCTTTTAAAAGACTTTTCAAGCTAAAATTTGTTTCTCTTACTACTACCCAGAAAAATCTGGGGAGAGGACTATTAGAGGAGAGGTATAGGAGACATACATGAGCTGTGGACAAGAATTAAAATGTCCAAGTTGGTTAGGAAACAGGGTGAGGGTAGGAAAGAATCTCAAGATAAGGACAGAAACAGTCTGCCTTGTTTTCTGAGTTAATAAGAGGTCAACTCCATACAACCAACTCCATACAACGATTGGAGTATGAGCTGCAAGATCTTTTTTTGGAATGAATGAGCTATGTTGTACATAAATTTGAAGGATTACTGTCCTGTGAAGCCATAAGGCATTTAGTAGAATATCAAAGTCCTAACAAGTACTCTCTTCAAGCATTGCTTACAGTACTAGTTAAAAATTTCATTAACCTAATTATGACACGCATGGAGAAAATGATACTTAGGACCAAGAAATCCTGGTGGGCAAGAATATGTGTACATTTGCCTTTAGTTTATTTCTACTAAAATAAGCATCGACTAATGTGATCAATAAGTTTGAGCACAGTGGAAACACAACATTGAAAAATATTCTCACATCTCAAGAACATTAAGATAGAACTTTAACTACACATATTCCACTGGTAATTATTTTGTTGTTGTTTTAAGTCATAAATCACCAAAACAAAGGAGAAACCCTAAAGTCATGTTGAAGCAACTAAAAATTTACTGTACTTCAAGGGGAAATGTGAACGCAAGATTGAAACATGAGTATCTAAACAAAAATCATTCCTTCTTTATTTATTCACTCATGCATACATACACTCACCAAATGTTTACTGAATAGATACAGTGTGCCATGCACCATAACTACTTTATGTAAGTTAAAACAGTGATGCTTGTGTGTGTAGGAAAACTGAGAGTGTATTTCTAAAGCACCTTCTGTCTATGACATCCTATCGACCTTCTAAAGATTCTGCCTCTAGTGCATTTTGAGTGAGAAGACGTGTGCAAGACCAGTATTGTATTTTATTTCATTTTGTGTTGCAAATAGCCTAGGGCACAAACATACATTTCCTGGTGTTTCCAGGCGCAGGTGCATTTGACAATTATTCCAAAATTCTGAAACTGCTTCACAGAACTCCCAATAGACATATCAATACTGTTATGGCCAGTGTTAAACTTGTCAAAAGAGTGTGGATTATGTGGATTCTTTAATCACTAGCAACTTTTAACTCTGAGTTCTGGGGGACCTACATTCTCCTTGGACTTTTATTTCTAATTTTAATAGATTCAAAAGAAAATATCTACTTATCTACCTATATACTTATTTACTTTTTTTTAAGAGATGGAGACTTGCTCCGTCCCTCAGTCTGGGGTGCAGTGATGCAATCATACCTCACTGCAGCCTCAAACTCCTGGGCTCAAGCGATCCTCCTGCCTCAGCTTCCTGAGTAGCTGGGACATACACCATCACACCCATATTTATTTTTTAACGTGTCAAAATCTTTTTCTGAAACTGACAATATTAATAAAAGTAGACTACATTCATGAGTGCTTATTAACCCACAGATTGTTCTAAGTGCTGTCAGAAACCTAAAAGGCAGGTACTCTTTTATATGCATCTTACAGAAAAGGAGAGAAGATATTGAAACAGTAAGAAACTTTCCTAGGAGAAATAGCTAAGAAATTTTGGTAAAGTCCAGGTCCTAAAGCTTTGTGGCCCTGCTATACATACTGCTTTTTTAGCAGATTTAGTAGTATTTGAGATGCTGATAGATATTTGTCTAAGAAAACTAGAAATACCCAAATCGTGCTGGGATAATTTTTCTCCTCTCTCTGTAGGTTTCAAGGGACATGTTTACAACTTTGAACAGTGACAAATGAAGAATCAAGAAATCACTTAATTACTAACTAGGCTAATTCCCAATTACCTACCCCAGAACTCTCTCTCTCTTTTTTTTTTTTTTTTTTTTTTTTTTTAAGACGGAGTCTTGCTCTGTTGCCCAGGCTGGAGTGCAGTAGCTGGATCCCGGCTCACTGCAAGCTCTGCCTCCCGGGTTCATGCCATTCTCCTGCCTCAGCCTCTCGGGTAGCTGGGACTACAGGCGCCCGCCACCACGCCTGGCTAATTTTTTGTGTTTTTAGTAGAGACCGGGTTTCACCGTGTTAGCCAAGATGGTCTCGATCTCCTGACCTCGTGATCTGCCCGCCTCGACCTCCCAAATTGCTGGGATTACAGGTGTGAGCCACCGCGCCCAGCCTAGAACTCTTAATGAACTTGACTAAATTAAGAGTTTTATACCTAAACTCTAAGTAGTAGTAGTAATAATAATATTCAATATTGGATGCTTATTATCTGGCAAGTACTGTGCTTACTACTTTATATGATGCAGTTAATCTTTCCAATAACCTTATTATTATCTCCATTATACAGATGAAGAAACTAAGACAAAAATGTTTTAATAACTTGGCCACAATCAGAGAGTTAAATAGTGGTGCCATGCACCTCTGCCAAGTGTCATGAAAAGCTTGCATCCAGGCAAAAGGAACTTAACCTGGATGCATACTTTCTTGTGAAAGGTGGATCAGAATACAGATGGCTTGACCTCCTTATTAACTCACCTTTGGCCAATCGATTGCTCAGAACTGATGTAATATGTATTAGTATTCTTTTTCTTTGGTTAAAAGGGAGTGCTGCTTGAGGAGGAGGGTCGGAAGAAGAAAAAGAGACACCCTATCCCCACAACATCTATTAGATATACTAAATGATACTTATATTTATTCCACTATTTATTTTAATAAAATACTTAAAAATGTAAAGTTTCTAGTTATATATCTTTCTTACTGTAGCAAATTATTCTTTCAGTTGTACAATTTGTATTGTATGCTCTATGCACTAAAAATTGAACTGAACTCATTTTTGTCGTTTAAAAAACGTTTCTCAGGATCATTATAACAATGGTGGCAAATCTGCATACCACGGCACATGAAAAATGAATTATAACAATATTGTTCTAGAAATGAAATAATCTATGTTAAATATCTCTTAAAGATTGCCTCATGATAATCTTCCTCTTTTTAATGTTTACTTGATCTTCCGTCTTACTGCCTATTTATCATAAGGAATAAGGCCAGATTTAAGTTAAAGCTCTCTTATGTTTAATTCCACATATGCAAAACTTTTCTCTTGATCAGAACCTTTAGCTTTTGGCAAGCTTTGTACACATACCACGAAGGGACTCTTAATTTTCATCCCTCGCCAGCAGTCCATTGCTATTGTTTGTTACTCTGTGCAAGGTTTATGGGGTTTATGGTCATGGTGGGAGTTGAGAGTCCATTTTCTTGCTCTGGTTTCTGTCTCAGTCATGGGGTTTTCTCAATATTCTCATGCCTCACCCTCCTGGCTCCAGTGGCAGCAAGGCTCTGCCCTATATCTGGTATAATAAGCCTGTGTTCTGTCTTTCCAACAGTGGCGATGACTTTTTCTTCTACTTTTCCTCTAGCAGAAGCCAACTTTTGCAGCAGACGATGTTTACTTCTATTACTTTTCCAACAGCAATGCATATTTGCTTGAAACTAGGTGAAAGAGGGCATCTTTTTACTTCTGTGGTGCCAAGCAGCTTTGCTTCATAAGAAACATGCTTCTGTATACCCGAGAGGAAAACTTTCTCAGGTCTTTGCCCTACCCACAGTCTTTCTTGTGATCAGCCAGTAGAGGCCAGTGGAAAAGAGTTGGAAATTGGACATTGACTCCACTGGTATCTGGAACTCCCAAGAATTTTTGGATTCAAAAGGTCAATTCCCAAGGAACTGATACTCTGGCCTGTAGTGGTCTTTAAGAATTCATTAAATTTTAATTTTAGTTATTTTCATCTTATCTACTTTTTTTTTTTGAGATGGAGTCTTTACTCTGTTATCCAGGCTGAAGTGCAGTGGCATGATTTTGGCTCACTGCAAACTCTGCCTCCCAGGTTGAAGCAATTCTTCTGCCTCAGCCTCACCAGGAGCTGGGATTACAGGCATCTGCCACCACGCCTGGATACTTTTTGTATTTTTGGTGGAGTTGGGTTTTCACCATGTTGGCCAGGCTGGTCTTGAGCTCCTGACCTCAAGGGATCTGCCAACCTTGGCCTCTCAATGTGCTGGGATTACAGGCGTGAGCCACTGTGCCTGATCTTATCCACTTTTATGATTGTTTTTCATTCCTCCTGTGCTTTGCTGAAGTTTAAACAACTAACACATTCTGTCCCTATTTAGGTAGTCTTGTCACCCTTAAGAATTGACTTTATTTGGTTACCTTGTGACCTCAGCTTCCTATCAACTCAAGGTTATAATTTTGCAGAATATCTGGATCTTCATCATCATTAGGGTGAGGATACCATTCATTTGTGATATTTTACATCTTAAATAATCTATAACAGATTTTTTTTGGAATTCCACCAAATATCTAATTTTAATATAAGGAACAAAGATAACTTTTAAAATATAACTTATTGGTTTACTACCATCTTTATAATAACATAATTTAAAATAAAAATATTAATTGGATTAACTCTAAATAAATAATTATGCTATTTTATATTTAATAAACAACATTATGGAGACTAGGAAGACTTTTCAGAAATGTAATTAGAAACAAACTTTTTTGTATAAAAATAATTCATGACTTCATGACTAGAATTTATTTTGATAACATGCAAATACCTTTCGTGTGTATTTACCAGAGCTTAAAATAAATATTTATAATGGGAAGGAATTTTTCTATAATAACTTCTGTTTTTCTTAGTAAGACATTGTTATTTGTGATGCTCATGTAATTATATGCCAGTGTAATTCAAGTATGTAATGACATTTTTCTTTGAAAGCATTTAAATAAGTCAGGAAATTGCTTTACTCTTCTGTTTCCTGACTTGAAGCCCACTTTTGCCATGTTTATTTTATTATACAATCTGCTTCAACTCATCCAGGCAAGATATATTCCACCAAGTATAATGTGCACAGAATGTTTTCCTGGTTGATAGCCATATAATTGTATCCATTCTTGCATTTATATTTGTACGTAGACATTTAGCATATTATACACAAATAGTTGGGTTTCTAAATGTGCATGCAAACATATCTGAAGAAGGATTTGCACGTATTTATTTTCCTCTCTTTATTATTCCAGTTGATTTTAAAATCAGATATTTCATGAATTAGTATTTATTTTATGGATTATAAAAGATTCACTAAGGAAGGTTGAAAGAAGAATAACTCAATCAAATTGTAATGTGTAATTAGTTTGATTAGAAAGTAGAAAAAGAATTAAGCCTTTTACCTCTCTAAATGTATTGATGTTTTTCAGTTCATATCACATAGCCACCTTGTGTACTGATTACAATGAATTAATACAATTCTAGGTGACAGCATACATTCACGTATTATGAAGGTAAAAGAGCTATTTGCACTCAGGTGGCAAGGTAGCCACTAACATTTATGAACACACTTGTAAGCAAATGCTTACTAAACCCCTTTCCCATTGATATCAAGAATTCTCATTGGCAGGAATTTGATCTCCGTTACATGGGGGGACCTTGCTTTGTCACCATTTTTATTTTGAAAGCTTCTTTTAAGTGATGTTCCTCATCTCTCCTGCCAAAATGAGCATGGAGACAACAGTCTTGTACTATTTGTATGTTTCTTTGCGTGAATCTGTAGAAATATTTTGAAGTACTAATGAAAGCACAAGGACCCAGGCTCAGAGAAAAGTACAAGTTACAGAACAAAGGATGAAAGAAAAAGACTAAAATAACACATGCTAACAGTGCTGCAAAGATAAACATTGTCGGGAATGCATATTCCCTCTATTTTTTTTTAAACAAAGTTATCTTATGTGTACCCTGGAATACAAACTTTGACCCTAATAATGTTTTGATTAGGTGCCATTATAAATTGAAAACCATGTTTTGGAATAACAATTTATTGTTCCTATAATCATGTCTTGATAATTTTTTCAAGGAACCAAGTATGCTTATATTCTATGTCTTTTATATGCTTATTTTAATAGGCATTAAAAAAAAACCTTCTGAAGTAGGGCTGATTTTTCTTCCATATGCTGCTTTCTTTCCCAATTTGCAAGAAGCTGACCTCACAATCAATTGCTGGCCCTTTGTGAAAACTAACTTACATACGTATTCCCTTCTCAATTCTGTCTTCTTCCTGTTTTACTTCCTACCCTTCGTGTGAATTTGTTCATGTGAGGGATCAGGCAGAGTGGAGATAACATTGGACTCTGCCATTGCTAATGTATATGAAATTGAAAAGTTATTTGGTTTCTCTAGGTGTCATTTTCTTCCTCTGAAGACCATTCCAATGGTTATGAAAGTAGATGCCAGCTAGGACTCAAATAAATAGGAATGCAAAGTTAGCTAACTTGTCTCCTTTCAAAGCCAAGTGTTTGTTCATATCTACTGGTTTATGTGGTTTTCATGAAGCCTCCTAAAGAGAGAAAATAAATTGTCACTCTCCTCAATCCATGATCAAATACTTAAATTTTGCCTGGAAGCTTGAGATGGGAAGAGGAAAGAGCAGCCATTAAAGCTAGAGCTCTGCAATGCACAGACAGGCACTACAAGAGAAAAGTCATCCCAAAGGAAGAAAAGTAAACCAGAAAAGAAAAGAGATCTTTTTAGATGGCTCTGAGATCAGAAAGATAAAAAATTCTAGAATCCCTGCAATTTTAAGTTATGTTGGCTACAAACAAATGCCTTGATGATAAAATGGCTTTTTGTATGTTCTAAGTATGATAAAGCTTGGGCAAGTCCATTCTTGGGTGTGGGCATGTAACCAAAAAAAGATGCATTCTTTGTTTGCCTCAATCTGACAATCTACTGGAATACTTTGTGTCTTGAACAGCCCAGTGGAATTGTAGGGATACATAACTTCTCACTGACACAGAATCAGATGGCATAATAAGGGTCACCTGAGTTCAGAAGAGACCGACAGGAATACTGTTGAGGGCATAGAGTAGCTTAGGCCAATAGAGTACCAGCCTGAACTCAAGTGTTAGTGCCTAGAAGGCATTCCCTCTCAGTATGGGATTTTGGAGCCATCATATTTGAGCTTTAGTATTAATGTGACCTAATTTGCAGCTGTAGGGTATGGAATATCACAATTACATTCTGTTTTATGTATCTCCTCTTCACTGCCTAGTTCCAGGAAAAAAAAAAAAACTTTTTATGTGGAATTTTAAAATTAACCTTTATAAAAGGTAGACTCAGCTGGGCATGGTGGCTCATGTCTATAATCATAGGACTTTGGGAGGCTGAGGTGGGAGGATCCTTTGAGGCCAAGAGCTCAAGAACAGCCTGGGTAATATAAGGAGACCTTGGTCTGCACAAAAAAATAAAAAATAAAAAAATTAGCCAGGCATGTGATGCACAGGTGCTTGTCATCCCAGCGACTAGGGACACTGAAGCAGGAGGATCATTTGAGCCCAGGAGTCCATGACTGCAGTGAGCCATGATCACGCCACTGCACTCTAGCCTGGGCAACTGAATGAGACCTTGTCTCAAAAACAAAAACAAAAAAGTTATAAAAATAAAAATGATTAATTCTCTTGCACTAATATATTAGTGAAGATCCTCTCAAATTTCCCCTTTATTTCTAGCTAACAATTGGCACTAAAATAGGAAACTTCTGATGAAATGGTACTAATTACTTTAGGAATCTTAGACAAAGTAAGAGAATAGTAAAGTGAGGGGACCGTCACCTGGAGCTATTCATACTACATAAACAAACCCGTGTAAAACTTTAAATATAATTGAGTTTGCCAATTTTAATAAAAGAAACACTGAAACACAAAATTAATATAATTTGTACTTGAATGAAGAAAAATAAATTAATATTTTATTGTGTTTTTGTTAAATATAAGTTTAAATGAAAGATGTGTGTTTGAAAAATTTTGATAGCTTTAGACACCATATCAATGTCCAAAAGGTGATTATCTTGAGATGGAACAGTTGTGAGTAGAGTTTGTGAGTAGAGATGAGACAGCTGTGAGATGGGACAGTTGTGAGTTGTGAGTTTGTCAGCAATGCAGAAGTAGAAAGTAAAAGAAGTGAAAAGCGGGGTTTAGCTGGTGGAGCCTCTCACAGTACGAATAAATGAGTTAAGAAGGATGGTAGAAGCTCCTTTAGGAGTTCCTCCAATAAAGCCAGAGGCAGAAGCTGAGACTTGTCAGATACTGTTTTAAATTGCTGTTAAAGAAAGTTAATGGTTCCCACACCATTCACCCTGGAGTCCTAAAGATTTGCAGATATGGATGAAAGTGTTTTAAAATAAGAAAAAGCGTGGGCTAAAGGGGGATATTTACTTGGTGGCTAAACTTTTCTTTTCCTGCTGACAGCACAGTATCTTTTTAGTGACTGGTGGCTCCCACTGTCCATTAAGCCTAGCTGATGTCCTGTTGGAGCAACAGAATTGCCCCATGTTTTCTTCCCAGTTCATCTGCAAAACTTCTCTCTTTCATGTTCACGTCCTCTCATTCCAACGTCCAGAAAACACTCAATGCCTTGAAAACCTAGCTGTGGTGTCTCTGATTTGCATTTCTTTAGGGTTCAGATGAAGGTGGCTATGGCTATTTTTTTTTTAGCTCTGAGATATCACTGGTACCTTACTCCATTAGAAATAACCATGAAATTTTCTTATTTTAATTTACATAATTCATCTAACTTCTGTTTGTTTTACTTTTCACTATTATATTTCCAGATATCTACAAATATTGGTTTATTTAATTAATTTTTAAGTAAATACATTTCTGTAATATTTCACTTATACAGCATAGTACAATAGAGAGTACTTACTCATCAGAGAAACCAGAAAATACATTAACTTTGGGTATTTGAGCATTAAAATATTAAGTATCTTCTTTATTAAAAGAATAAAAATGGAAAGCTTATTTTTCCAAAGATGGTAATTTCTTAAAATAGTAGATTTTTAAAGGTAATATAAAACTGAAGAAAGTTAGACAGTGGTAGATGTGTAGCCATGATGTCAAATATTGAAGACAAGGAAAGAAAGATTGTGCCATGAGGCTTATGTATGTCGCTGTCACAAGACATGAAAGTGTGAGTAGCCTAAGAACCCCTCACTTTATGAAGCCCAAGCTATGTGGAAAATCCATGGAGGAAGAGATGACATATAGAGAAAGAGGGACTAAAAAGAGAAGCTCATGTAAGTTACTTAGTTTTGACACAGTTACATAGCAAAGGGGCAACAAAAGCACTTGACCAAGGTCATAGCTAGTAAGTGTTGGCATTGAAATTCAACTCAGTTATCATGTTCCAGAGGTTGAATGTTGAACCTCTAAGCTGCCCAGAGTTTTCTTAGCTATAAAAAGGAGATAATTGCATATATTTAATCAAACTGTTATGAAAATTTAATAAGTTATTATATTTCAAGCAATTAGAATAAACTCTGGTATGTAGCAATAATTATATATTTAACTTTTGGTTTAGTTTTCATGATTATTGTTAACAAATATAAGCAAATATATGGAACCACATTTTAAAAAACTTCAAAAATTCTCATCTAGATATTTTATTTTATTTTATTTATTTTTTATTATGCTTTAAGTACTGGGGTACATGTGCAGAACATGCAGTTTTGTTACATAGGTATACACGTGCCATGGTGGTTTGCTGCACCCATCAACCCATCACCTGCATTAGGTATTTCTCCTAATGCTATCTCTCCCCTAGTGTCCCACACCCTGACAGGCCCCAGTGTGTGATGTTCCCCTCCCTGTGTCTATGTGTTCTCATTGCTCAACTCTCACTTATGAGTGAGAACATGTGGTGTTTGGTTTTCTGTTCTGGTGTTAGTTTGCTGAGAATGATGGTTTCCAGCTTCATTCATGTCCATGCAAAGGACATGAACTCATTCTTTTTTATAGCTGCATAGTATTCCATGGTATATATTGCCATATTTTCTTTATCCAGTCTATCACTGATGGACATTTGGGTTGGTTCCAAGTCTTTGCTATTGTGAATAGTGCCACAGTAAACATACGTGTGCATGTGTCTTTATAGTAGAATGATTTATAATCCTTTGGGTATATACCCAGTAATGGGATTGCTGGGTCAAATGGTATTTCTGGTTCTAGATCCTTGAGGAAACACCACACTGTCTTCTACAATGGTTGAACTCATGCTCTTCTAGATATTTTAAAGTTTTGTTATGGAGAGATCCTTTTTTTGAAATTTTATAAACAAATTCATTAAAATTAATGAAGTTAATGAATAAGTTAATTCATTACCTTAATAAGGAAGTATTAGCTAATCATAGCAAGCTACTTTGCCATCAAAGGTTGTAGCCATTATGTCAAATGTATATTTTTGAGATCAAAGGGTAAACCACTAAAAATGAAAGTAAAGGATTCTAGCATATGCTAGTTACACAAATGATTATAATTTTATATATATTTTTTCTAAATGAAATTCAGTTAGGTCTAACTGCTTATTAAATTATTTTTAAATTGAATATACTTTTATATCATAGATAACATAAATTCTTATCAACTTTCCTCTAAAAATAAATCATTTTTATAAACTGATACATCATTATTTTCTTTAAAAATATATCAACTTATATCGATTTGAAAATAACCCATTGAAAATCACCCTATTATTTAATCTACTTATTTACTCCCCAAATATTTAAAATAGGTTACAGAAATACATATAATATAAAAAGGTTAAAGAATGTAGACAGTATCTGAGTGAAGGAGAGCAAAGAAAACCCTGGAAAAGAAGCTAGTAAAACAAAATTAAATTCCATAAGTACCTTTTCAGTTATTAAAGATACACTGAGATTAGGTGGGAAGGGAGATGGAAATGTCATATACCCTGATAGAGCTCTGGGTTATTTAGTTGTATCAAAATTTGTTCAGTTTAAAATATGTAAATTTTACATAAAGTAACTGTGATTATAATGAAAATTGTACAAATAGGAAGTGGTTATATGAAACAGAAACTGCAAATTAGTTGTTCAAGTTTAATGACCGATACACAAGAGTGCAAATGACTATCCTGTTTATTTTGAATATACTTGAAATTTTTCATAATAAAATGTTAAATAAAAATAGAAGCCAAAAACTTAATTCTAAAAATTCTATTCAGTTAAAGCAGACTTAATATTACTGTTTATAATCTTACTAGGATATACCAGACAATCAGGAGAGGTGCATGTTTTCTTGATTTTGATGCCTGAAAGAAATTGTTCCCTTGTCTCTCATAAAAAAGAATGTAATATGATGTATTTGACCACATTTTCAGTAAATAAAATAGTACATCTTCAATAGATGAGTCATCTTCCTTTGTGGCATAAATGCAAAAGCAGTTCTGAAGGTAAAAGAACAATTAAATGATATTGACAAGTGTTTCTCTCCAGTTGTTTAGCTTGACAAAAATCCTCTAATTTAAAAAAATTAATTTGCAAGTTCCAGGACCTTATTAAAAATAACAAATTATTCTCAATAACTTTCTACTTTGTTATAGCAAAATTGAGCACTGATTTAGACACACAAATAGGTTTCAAATTTTTTAGATAGTTATCGAGTTTTCTAGTAAGAACTGAGACTTAAAATGCAGCAGTCTGGACATTTGAAGTAGTCAGGTAAGCTTCTATGCCTCTGCTTTGTGTCCTTCAAAACTTACTTCAAACATAACTAGTTAAGCAAATTAAGTTGATTAACCAAATCACATGCCACCACACTGCCAGAGGAAAGATAGCTTTAAACTTTTATACCAAAAGAGGTGAATCTGTCTTGACTATAGACTAGGCGAGATGGTGATGATGGATTAAGGCACAACAAATCCTAGGGTACATAGTAAAACTCGTTTCCACTTAATTTGGAAATATTTGTTTAACAATTGTTTCAGTAGCATTCATCCATGTTTCACTTTCAAAACTCAAAAACTTGATCAAATTTCTGAGGTGCATAGTTGTGAGTGGATTGCGGCAGTTGGTGCTTCAGGCCTACCTGACTGCAATTGTTCTAAGCAGTATAAGAGATTTATGTTAACTCCTCCCACCTACCTGTCAACTTACCCAGGTGTGAAGAAATTATAATTACCTATTAGAAAGACTTAGCTTTAAATACCTTTGATATTTTCAGAGGAAGACCCTCCTCCATCACATAATTTAATTGCTTGAAATTCTCATGTTCATCAGTCTGTCAAATATGTGCTCTGTCATAAACACTGTCATCTTTAATTTGTTGGGTGTTTTTTTGTTTTTTGTTTTGTTTTGTTTTTTACTCTTTCCTCTACACTTAGAAATGGATGGCATAAAAATTAGGGAAACTTATTTTTATAATCTAAAAAATAGCTTTAGTCTATTAATTCCCCTGGGTTTTTATTTTGGAATAATTTATTAAACTTCATTCTCAGTATGGTGATCTTTTGTTCTATTATTTTTATTCATTAGCACAGCTTTCCTCATTTCATTGTTCTTCAGTGAAATTATATTTTAAAATGACTTTAGGCAATTGGTTGTACATTTTTACATTGTAACTTCTGTATTAAAGCATTTGATAATTAGTTTTAAAAGAGATCTTTATATCATTGATGGAAAGGGACTCAGTCATAAATTTTAACCTTACAGTAAAATTGATTAAATCAGAAATTATGAGACACTATGTATAACAGTTTTACCCTTCTCTGACCCTCAAAGGTCCTATTTGGACAGACATACCATCTGCTATGCACATCAAAAGGTATTGATAGTACTTTAATTATCAATATTGCATAGGATGAATTCCAGGGAGTTCACACCTGTGATACAAAGCTTGGGACCCAGTGCTTTTCCAGAAATGTTCACGTTTTTCAGAAACTGTATCAAGTCTTTGTCAGACTGATGAGGATTCAAGTTTGGCTCTTTATGACATTCTCTCACTGATACCATTTTGGTACGAAGTGTAAAGCATCAGTGTATTAAGTGCTAAAGGTCTACTTAACAGCTAGAATGGTGGAGAAACACAGAGCCCCATTAAACAAACTCTGACTATAGACTTAGTCTATGCCAATATGATATTAAGCATATCTATACTGGGCCTACTCAATATTATCTGTCCACCAATAGCACCTTATTTAGTTTGATCTTAACTTATAACTTGCCATGCTTCACAAGTCAAGTTTCTTTCCTCTAATGAGTGCGTACTTTTATGTGTAGCATTCAGGTACGCCTTCAGCCTTACCTACCAAGTCCTCATCCTTGCCTGGAATTTTCATAATTGATATTTATTTTGATATAAGACTTAAAATATTTGCTAAGTCAATTCTGTTATCCTTGAGTTGCAACATGTAAACTAGCACTGTATTTCTGTAGCAAGAGTTAATTCATGTGAGTATTGCCTCTTAGTACAGTGTTGAGTCCAGGCAATTTATCGGGGTAGGTGGGACAGAGGTTCAGTACTCTACTCCATTGGTGCCTTGAGAACCAGGGTGGATTGATTAGAGTCAGGTCCTCTGGGCAGCCAGGTGAGTTTTACCACTCAGGTAGAAGAGGAAAAATAGAAGAGATGGCTCCACGATGGGAACGAAACAAGTATTAGAAACACATTACACCTTTGGTCCATCAGTATTCTTTCACAACTACATGCAAATGAAAATACCAGAATAATTTACGATTTTTTTTTTCTTTTTGAGATGGAGTCTTGCTCTGTTGCCCAGGCTGGATTGCAGTAGCACAATCTTGCCTCACTGCAATCTCCGTCTCTCGGGTTAAAGTGATTCTCCCGCCTCAGCCTCCCGAGTAGCTAAATTTATGATTTTTTCCACTGCTGTAAAGCAGAATTATTTCTGAATTTCTCAGAAAGCAATTCACTAGTTTATGGATTATCTAATCTTTTTGTTTTTTCTTTAACCTCTTTCTATTTCTTGTTGTCATTTCTCTTTTGTCTAGAAAAAGGATGAGGTTGAGAAAAGGCTGAATTAAATTGTGAGGTTTTCTATTATATCTTACTTAATGCAGATGAAATGTAATTATAATAATTGAACCAGATATCTGGAAAAGTATAATATGGTAAGGTAGCCTAACCTCCCACCCAACAATAACATTTTGTCTCAAATCTTCAAATGCTTTTTAAATAAGCTATTGGATCTAATATTTGCCAAAGCACTAAATCATTTACTACAATAATAACAACCATAATAATGATAGTATTCTTAGTAAAGTAATATGACTGCTATTTAATGAGTATTGTATACTAGGCACTGCATTTAGTGATGAACATAATTGTTATGAGGTAGATAATACTACTATTCCCCATTATATGCCTCTATTCAATGAAATATTTTCTCTTTTATGCAAAATAATAATGAAGAATCTTATCATTTATACAAAATAGTAATATGCCTAGAATAACTTGCATACTGGTTGTCATTCTACATGCAACTGTACTGCTTCCTTCTTTCAATGACATCACTTCGTGATAATTTTTCAAAACAAGTGTGATTTCCCCCAAATTTTCTTTCTCTCCTATAATCATCTCCTTTCTTCTGTCCATTATATTATGCTGCACCTATGAATGTTCTTCAGGATTTCAATATCTCCTTTATACTGTGCTTCCCAGAACTGAACATAGCATTACAAATATAATCATGCAATTGCATTTAATTTCCACTCTACAGTTGAAAACTGGCCTTCATACAATTGAACAGTGTTCCAAATATTGTGTTCAGATACTGTTCGAAGTTTGGGAGCAAGTTCTAAGACCCAAAAGTTTTTGGTTGAGTTATGGACATTTTAATTAATAAATAACATTTTCTTTATCACTTAGTTAACGTATGCACCTAGTTAGAATTAATATCCAATTAGTATAAATTCTCAAAGAATATATCTAAGAAGAGATAAGGGTGAAGAGTATACCAGCTTCTCTGTACTGATTGTGCAATCTATGTGAATATAAATTTGTCTCAACATTAAAAATTAAAAATAAAAGTTAATTCCTAGTGTTAGTAAGAATGTAGATAAAAGCAAATATTCTCTTACAAACTACCAGTACAAGTGAGTCCAGTTGGCACTAGAGGTTAGAGCTAAATTTAGTAGTAAGCATCTAAGGCCTTGAAAATGTATATGCTATGATAATAAATTCCTCATAGAAAAGTTAATCCTGAAAAACTTAAGGTAAACGTGTTAAATATTTATCTACATATATTATTCTATCATTATTTATAGTATCAAATTATTAGAAATCTCCAACCTTAGGAAAATAAATGAAAAATTATAACTATGAAATAATATATCAAATAATGTTATAAAAATATGTGTAAAGTACATTTTATTTTAAAATTTTGTAACACATACATAAAACATTTTACACTTTAAATATTTGTAAAATAATTTCAAGCACTGCTGTAATCACTTTACAAATATTGATATGTTTATCCCTCTTACAGCTCATGGAGTGAGTATAATTAAAATCTTTATTTTAGTGATGACAAAACTGAGGCACAGAGAGGTTAAACAAGTTGTTCGAGGTCGCACAACTTCAGTGGCAGTATTTGATCCAGGTTGTCTAGCTCTAGAGCCTATAATCTTAGCAATCACATTTACTTTGTTTACCAACAATCAGGTGAAAAAAATAGTAATGTGTATGCTATGACTATGTAATCTAGCAAAGAAAACAGGGCTGCAAATATTTTTAATCGAAATCAGCACTGACAATTTTACTCTGAAAAGCAGCAGCAAATAAGACCTCACTACCCTCACTATCACTTTAGAGGGTTTTTACAAATTGCATATGGGGTGGAAATTAAGAAAAAATAAAAACTAAAGAAAAGAGAAAAAGAAAATCCATTGGTAATATTATTTGCAATTAAGACAAAGAATAGTGGGCATACAGAGACCAATGTTATTTCTTACAAAACATGTTGTTATAATTCCAATTGTTATTTGCATATAACAAAAAATTAGGGTTGAATGCTTAAAGATAGGCTCTGTAGTTTAACAAAAACAAAACTACAATAGTGGGAGAGTCCTTAGCTTTTTATATTGAGTGGAAGGGAAACACAACAGAGAAAATCTGCCCCATAGGATAGAGAAGAAAACATATTTAAGTAATCTTATTAGGCCCTTTGTTCAATTTAAAGAACCAGTTCACTAACGTGTGCTGTGACTTATTATGTTATAAATTTAGTTTCTTATCAGTACAGACTAAGATATTTCAAAGCACAAAAGCCAAGTGAACAAATATTTTTGCACATAACGAAGTTGCTTTGTGTATGTATAACATGATTTTTAATCCTGTGGTTCCCGTTTAATACAAAGCAGGGTAAAAAGGAAACAAATAATTTTTATTTCATATTGCTTTTCAGATAAAAATAAAACCAGTTCCACAAAGCATATATCAGCAATGAGCCCGTAATTTTTAACTGCTGAGTACATTCATAGTCACAGTATCTCCCAATACCTGCCAAAACCCCAATGGGCCAATAGAAAATAGTCATTATCTTAAGAGATATTCTTCACCAATACTTGTACGAGTCCCCAGTTATGTTCATGTACATACTCTGGCATTCCTCAGACCTCACCAGTTTTGTGGACCAGAGCAATGTCACTCTACACTATTACGTTTTCCCCTAAGACTGCAGGATTAATAATAGCCTCCACCTCTCTGGGAATCCCCAGGGAGAGATGGCGCCTCAGCCATGGTCAGAGTCTTTGCCTGGCCATTTCCTCTCTCCTACTCTAGCTGCCTCTTTATAGACTGATGTCTTTCTGCTCATTTCAGGTCATTCTTCCTGCCATTTGCTTAGCTATCTGTACTGCTAATATCCAGTTAGTCCATAAATTCCTTGCCACCTTTGACTTTCAACATCACTTGGGTTATATGGCATTGCTTTGTCTGCAGTGACAAGTTTCAACACCACTTGGGTTGTGTGACATTGCTTTCTCTGCAGTGACGATAGAAAACTCTTCATTGTGTCCACTTCTCTTAGATAGGGTTCCCATAACTGAGCTGCTTGTAAGAGATGTGTGTGTGTATTTCTATATATATGGTTATTATTGTCACATGCATAATATAATATACATATTATTAATTAATATATTTATGTTTAATTTCTACCATAGTCTATTCTAGAGCAGAGAGATACTCAGGGTTTCAAGGCTGGGTTTAAATAGATGTGAAGCTACTGAACTATTATTATTATTATTTATTATTATTTTTTGAGACAGAGTCTTGCCCTGTCACCAAGGCAGGAGTGCAGTGGTGTGATCTCAGCTCACTGTACCCTCCACCTCCCAGGTTCAACCAGTCCTCCTTCCTCAGCCTCCTGAGTAGCTGGGATTACAGGCAGGTGCTACCATACCTGGCTAATTTTTTTTTTTTTTTTTTTTTTTTAGTAGAGACAGGGTTTCACCCTGTTGGCCAGGCTGGTCTCAAACTCCTGACCTCAAGTAATCCACCCGTCTCGGCCTCTCAAAGTGCTGGCATTACAGGCATGTGCCACCTTGCCCAGACTAAAGCTGCTGAATTATATTTATTAAAGTGGCACTATATGTTCCGCATGGTCTTGGTCACTGGAGAATAATCATAAATAGGCCGGTCCTGAAACCTTAAGAGATTCCTCATCGGGTTGAGAGACAAAATTTACTCACAAGGTAATAATTTACCTTAATGGTTCTAAATATGAATAAGTATCAAAATTACTGAGAGTAGCTTCTTGAAAATACAAATGCTTGGTCTGTGTTAAGATACAATAATCAGAATTTCCTGAGGTGGACTTAAGCAGGGATATGTATTTATAAGCAACTCACGGGAGATTCTCAACTATCACCTAAGGGTTGAATTGTGTGCTATGTATGATCTCTAACTCAAAGCAGTTTTCCCTTTCCCCTGAATATAGTAAAACTTCATCATAATACGGTAAATGTGGTCCAAACATTCAACCACTTATTAAAAGACTAATGAAATGACTGTCAGAGACTGGCCTGTATAGCTGGCCTGCTGAAATTTTTGAGTTCCATCTAAGATTCATTCTAATCCTGGCTATTCTAGTGTCTTTCATGTTCCCTGCCATAATTGGGAGGAGGATCTATATCCTGGGCTGGGTGGGAGTTCCTGGACAATAGCAGATATTCAGAACTCACCAAGATAGTGAGAACTCACAATTCACTCTATCCAGGAAGATTTGAACTGAATGAATTTGAGTAAAGCTGCCAATCCAACTTCCCAAGACATAGTTACCTAACCTTTCCCCATCTGCCTCATCTTTCCCTCTTCATTTACAAAAGATAAGGAGTTTAGCATTTCCCCATTTGAGAGAGTGGGTTGAGATGCATTTAGGTACAAATTAGCTAAGGCCTAATATCTAAACTAACAGTTATATGAAAATTTGCAGTATCACAGGTGTGTTATAAAGAATGCTTTTCTTGAATTCTTTGAATGATCGATTATTCCACATTTACAACATACAAATAAACATATTTAAGAAGTTTGATTTTTTAAAAATTCTTCCAAATAATTTCAACATGGACATCGTTATTTGTAATGTAATATCTCTAAATGATTATAAAAATTGAATGGACTTCTAGAGTGCATATTTTCTTTAAAAGCCATCAGAATCTAAAAGGCGGAAAGCTCAGGTAAAGCAGCCAGAATCACTCATAGATTTTTCATTTGTTTGAGTTTATTAAATAAAAAATATATCTATTGTTCCAACACGCAGATTCAAGCCACTCTTTAGGATGAGTGATTAATAAAAGCTTTACCTAAATCCATAAAGAAAAATTGGAGTCAAATCCTAATCCAAACATAAACGCTGTTTGCAAATTAGAACCCAAATCCTAATCCTTCTGAGGCTTGTCCATCTCTACTCAAAATGGCATTGTTGTTCTGATTTAAAATCTAGCCTTCCATAACATCTTTTAAAAGTGATTGCTATTTCTTTGTCTCATTAAACACAAAGGCTTTTAAGTGATTTTTTTCTCCAAAAATGTGCTCATAAATAAAGCTGAATATTCAGCTTACCTAAAAATGAGGAGAAATGTGCTTTAAAAGAAAACTGTTAAACCGAGACCATAGATAAAATATTTTTTGTTCAATATGACTCAGTTTTCAGGTCTAATTTTGATAGATCAACTGAAACTCACATAAACCCAAATTATTTACACCAATGATCTCTCTAAATTGCGGGTAATTCCTAAGATGTATCCATTAAGATTAGATTTAGCTAACGTGACAGTGACTTCCCTTAATTTTCAATAATCCCAAAGATAGGGAATCCAGAACTGGTGGAATAATTCCACAAAAGATTCATGAATCCAGGAAACTTTCAGCTCATTATTCCACAGTCTCTGTATGTGACCTCTATTCTTGGGTTCAAATGGCCTGTTGAACTCCAATCTCTCAACTACATTCCAGGTTGGATGAAGAAACAGAAGTGGAGGAGAAAAGAATGTGCCTTTTTCTTACCTTATAAAGTAAGTGTTTCATAGAACAACCACTTAACAACTTAATCTTTCCACTTATGTTATCCAGTTGTATGGTCACAACAAATAATAAAGACAGCTGGAGAATAAAGTTAGAAAGTCATGTGACTAGATAATTATGTTTTACTTAAGTAACAAGAGGAATATAGATGTTAAAGATAACCTGAAACTTTTGCCACGGAAGTGCAGGGCAATAGTGTTTAGAATAAAAAAAATCTTGTATGTGTAATTAAGATCATAATATTTATTGTGCATATACCGTACTTCCTAGTCCTCAACTAAGATAGGTTTCAAATGGCCTTGACTTCTTGCCCTCCCAGACACGACAATTGCCTATTCATCTTTAAATATCTAAATAGGCTGTGACTTCTGGGAGAGAAGTCTGGGCAGATGGCAGAATAAAAAACACCAGGAAACTGTCTTTCTACCTAGACAAAAATGCACTGGCAGAATCTGTCTGATGTAATTATTTGAGAATTCTGGAACCTATTGAAGGGTTGCAACTTTGAGGAAAAGGCTTGGAAAGTAAATTGTGGTAAATTTAAGCCAACTTAAGATCTTAGTCCAGTAGATATTACCTGTCTTCCACCCCAGCCCTGTGGTGGGAAGCTGTGAATTTCTTCCTAAATCAGCTTATACACAGCCCTTGGGAATCAGGATGACCAAAAAGGATCTTGTCCTCCAATTATTGGAGATCAGTATTCTGATTACTGATTGCTACTTCTAATCACCGAAATGCACAAAGAGGCAGACTGCCATTGATGTTGTACTTCCTGTCATTTTTGTGAGCCACCCCTTATCCCCTGCAGTTGAAAGGATCTCCAGAGGATTTAGGGCCAGCATTGTCCTCCCCACTTCATTTCTCCCACCTTTCAGAGCCAGACTTACAATGACTAGAACATTTAAAAACAACTCCATACACAGAGAAAATTAGAACATGACCACACATGCCCAGGGAGAGGCTCAAAAACCTGAGAACTTATGTTCGTACTGCAGGCTGAACATCAGCATAAAGACAACACACAACATTGAAAAAATTGCAAAACTCAACAAATCCTTGGGAAGGAGGAGGATCTGCTTTCCAGTTACCACATTTGATTGAAACGTCCAGGTTTCAAAAAAAAATCACAATGTATAAAAAGAAACAGGAGACAATGGCCCGTTTGAAGGAAAAAATCAACAGAAATTGTTCCTGAAAGAGATGTGATGGCTGATCTACTAGACGAAGACTTTAAAACAACTGTCTTAAAGAGGCTTAAAAAATGAAAGAAATATGTGGTGAAAATCAAGAAAATGATGGATGAACAAAATGGCAATATCAATAAGGGAAATAACTAAAAAGAAACCAAAAAGAATTTCTGGAGCTGAAATATACGATGACTTAAAATTAAAAAAAATCAAATCACTAGATGAGTTCAAAGGCAGATTTGAGCAGGCAAAAGAAAAAAATCAGCAGACTTAAAGATAGGACAATGGAAATTATTGAGTCTTCCAAATGAAAAAAAATGATTGAAAAAATCAAATAGAGACTCATAGAACTGTGAGACACCATCAAGCAGACCAATGTATGTACTGTGGGAGTCTCAGAAGATAAATGGAGAGAGAAAGGAGAACAGAGAATATTTGAAGAGATAATTGCTGAAAACTTCCCACATTTGAAGAAAGGCAAGAATACAAATATCCAAAATGCTCAACAAAATCCAAGTTAGAAGAACTCAAATAGATCCACACTGAGATACGATATAATCAAACTTTTAAAAGACAAAGAGAGAATGTTGAAAACAGCAAGAGAAAAACTTCTTACATATAAGAGATCTTTAATAAAATTATAGTCATCCCAATAGGATAATTTTTTCAACAAATATTACTGTGAAAACTGGATATCTGCATGCAAAATAATACATTTGAATCCTTACTTAACAGATACATAAAAATTAACTCACAGTGGATCAAATACCTAACTGTAAAACCTAAAACTATCGAACTCATAGAGGAAAATGTAGGGCAAATCTTCATGACATTTGATTTGGCAATAATTTCTTGATTATGACACAGAAGATGCAGGAAGCAAAAAAAAAACAGACAAATTTGCACTTCAAGAAAAAAATTTTAAATTATGCATCAAAAGACAATAAACATCAATAAAAAGACAATTGTGGGATTGGAAAAAAATATTTGAAAATTATATATCTGAAAAGGGATTAATATCTATAATATTTAGAGGACTACTAACATTCAATAACAAAAAATGTGATTCAAAAATGGTCAAAAGACTTGAATAAACATTACTTTAAGGAAGATATATAATTGGACGATAAGCACATAGAAAGATATTCAACATCACTAACTTATTAGGGAAATGCAAATCAAGACTGTAGATATCACCTCACACACACTAGGATATCTACTCTTAAAAAATCAGAAAATAAATGTTTGTGAGGATGTGTAATTTTTTTTTTTTTTGCACTGTTGATGGGAATGTAAAGTGGTACAGCTACTGTAGAAAACCTTATGAAGGTTTTTCAAAAATTAAAAATAGAATTACCATGTGATCCAGCAATTTCACTTCTGGGTATGTACACAAAAGATTTGAGAGCAGGATCTCAAAAGATATTTGTACACCCATATTCATAGCACAATAGCTGAAACCTAGAAGCAGCTCAAGAGTTCAGTGACCAGAAGAATGGCTAAGCAAAATGTGGTATATACACACAATGGACCATTTCTCAGCCTTTAAAGGAAAGGACATTCCGGCATATATCATAAGTTGAATGAAACTTGACGACTATGCTAAGTGAAATAAGCCACATACTTAGAGTAATCAAAACTATAGAAGCAGACAGTAGAATAGTAGTTCCTGGGGCTTGTGGGAGGGAATAATAGGGAATTATGGCTTAATGCATACAGAGTTTCAGTTTTGCAAGAGTGAAAGATTTCTAAGGATGGATAATAGTGATGGTTGTATAGTATTATGAATATAATTTACACCATTGACCTAAACCCTCAGTGAGGGTCAGAAGAGTTAATATGATAAATTTTTTATTATATGTATTTCACCTCATTCAATTGAGAAAAAATCTTTCTTCAGAAAGCTCTCCTTTACCACCAGACTCTAATCTAGCACGAGTGACTCACTCTCCTCTGTACTCCTATGTCAGATTTCATAGCTGCTGAATGTAGAATAAGATGCCAATATGACATCAAATTGCTGCTCAACTCAAGTTCTGTATGGTTATAGTTTGTCAGCTCTTAATGTGATTCTTAACAAGATAACTTGTGAAGTTAAATTCCTGCCTCTGTTTAGTCAAAACATAGGAGTTACAGTATATCTGTTGTCCTCAATTGGAAGATGTCCCCAACTGGAAGCTATGAATCTCAAACCAGGGTGCAAACAGCTTTGTCTAAGTCAGATGTCAGTAACCAATTAATTAGTGTGTTTCTTATTGGTACACTTGTTTAAAAAAATTCTCTAAACTCATATTTTTAATCTGCATTGACTTAACTTCAGGTGATTGCTTCTTATCTTTCCAAACTTTAGACTGTTTCTTTTGCTGGGCCCTAAGTTCTTTACATATTTCACCCCTTAAAAACTAAGGACCTGACTTGGATCCACCACCTCCTTAGATATGCAACATCTTCTAGAATCTGAATCAGGCAATTTTCTTAATGAAATTAATTGCTATTTTAAATTTTGCTGGAAAACATATGAATAGGAACTCTCTTGGGCAAATGGCGATATACAAACATCCTGGAATAATGGAGAAACTAGAATCCTATAATTTAGAAGATACTTTGGCTATTCTTCCACTGGGCAGTGTTCTGGGAATAAATTGTAGTAGGAGAGCCTAATAGCTGTAGCAAAGAGAGTTAATATATATATTAAAAAAAAAGCTCCAAAAGTCAGGACAAAAAAATATTATAAAGGCATTCTGTGACACGGGCATGCACTGTTTGAGACTGTAATAGCTCCCCAGACCATGTTGTATAAGCATGACAAAGTAGGGTTAGGGTTTTTGTTTCTGTTTTTCTTTGTTTTCCTTCTTGTGCAAAGGCATGGGGTAGATTACATTAGACAGCTAAAGTCTTAAACATTGCCAGTTCCAAGAAATAAGCCGCACATCCCAGCTGTAGTTTTAAAATCAAAGGAAAGCCTTTATGTGTGTTTAATATAGTAAGGGGGAAATAAGCAGGTAATGTCATTTCAGCTGCTTCAAATACTTTCTCCTGACCCTTATGTTAACAATTACGTATATTTTGTGACAAAGTTAATTTGTGGAAAAAAACTTGTAAAGCAAGTTTGATAAATCTGATGTATTTTTTAGAGGCGTTTTCTTTTTCAAAATAACCATTTTATTATCACTCTTTATGTCTACTCTCTCAATGCCCCCTACAAACATGAAACATAGAAACATACTCTAAAAACCTGGAGTTTTGGAATTTAAAATGTTGCATTGGAAAGACTTTAAAGAAGAGGCTTTGGTACCAATATGTATAGCTTTTACCATTATCCCAGAAAAGTTCCCAAGGTTTCCAAGCTGCCTGAATTTCCGTAAATCTGGACTAGGCTAAATTAAACATAAAATAGTTCAGCTGTGTTTGTTTTTAATTTGCAAAGGAATTTAGTGTTCCCGAAAGTGAGGAACTAGCAAATGAGGCTTCAATCAATCAGGAATATTTTGGGCATCTCTGCCAGTAGCTTTAATGAGAAAGACTTGCTATTATAACCCAGAAGGTCTTTGGCAGGTCCTGAAACGAGATAAAAATAAATTTATAAGAGAATATGAAGCCTAAAAACTGGTTAGGGAAAGAGTTGGTAAAACTAACATATGGAATTTTAGCTGAGGTGCAGTAGTTCTAGGGTTGAAGGTGCCTTACATTAGAGTGTGGGAAGTTTTTAAAGAAATGCTATTTAAAAATGAATGTACAATTGTATCCATTTAGGCGCACCATTTAAAATTTCAAGTCCTACTACAAAATCCTGAGAACACATTTTCATTCTCCCTGACCCCGTCACGCTCCTCAGTGAGCCATTTCAAATTGTTTAATGTTTTCTTCTGTTATTTACCACCCTATTTCTAAATACTAAACTCGTACTGCTTTCTTAGTTCCTAAGCGCCTGACGTTAGCCAACAATAAACTATTACAGGAGATAAGAATTTCTTTCACCACCTTTTTCCCTCCTAGGAAGAGTTATAACATAGATTTTATTAAATACATACTTATCATGATTTTTTAAATGTGGTTCACTGCTGAGCCATATAATACAATATGATTTTTTCCTTATATATATTATTGTTTTCTTGCAGTAATTATGCATTTTTTAAAAGTTCACTTAGTTTTTACTTACAGTAAATTTTTCATAATGCTCAGAATCATGGATTAAACTCTTCTCAATGATATTTTCCAATATATGCAATAATTTATTGGTTCTATTTCTTTTTCTAACAGTTTCTTTCCTGTAAACCTCTGACCCACTCATCAATTTACACTGTTTTCTGTAGGCTGCTGGCATAGCTATTCTCCTGGGTTATCTTTTACTACTCACTTTTGTTGGAGCTCTTGATTCTGCTCTCCCAATATCTTCTTTTTTCATTTACTTTCTTATTTTCAAGGAGCATGTCCTCCAGGAGTTTCTTGAAAAAGAATGCATGGGTGGTTAAAAAAACAAAAAAAAAACAGCAAAACAACAACAACAACAACAACAACAACAACAACGTGACAATTCTGAAGTCTTAAAAATATTCTTGTTGTCCCTCACGCATAAGGGTTAGCTTGGCTGAATAAAGGCTTCTGGATAAAGTTAAAAACATTTTCCTCTTACACTTATGCAGACATTTGTTTATTTTTTTCCTCTAACGTCTTGTGATGTAGATAATACCTGACATCATTCTAATTCCCAAAATTTTATGTATAACCTTTCCCCGCACTACCTCCAAAGCTTTTATGATAATCATAATAGTGATAAATTCTTGATTTCTTTCCCTAAGATACTACTGCAAGAGCTTTGTGTGCATTTAAATAATTTAATCTTCAGAATAGCCTTAGAATAGAGATAGTATCAATATCACACCCATTTTACAGATAGGAGATAGAATACCAACATGTCCAGTGAAATGGTCCAAATTCCTGCAACTGACAAGTGGTAAAGATGAGCACTGAATCCAGGCAATCTGGCATTAGATTACGTATGCATAGTCACTATACCCTCTGCCTGTCTTTCACAGGAGTTCTGAAATCAGTAATTGTTGGACTTTCAATTCGGATACATGTCTCAGTGTTGTGAAATTCTATTGTGTGATTATTTTTCTTTATTCTATTAGTGGGATGGGGAAACTCTTGATGAAACTTCTAATTTAAAAACTCATTATTTTGCTTTTATTTATTTATTTGTTTTTTGAGACAGAGTCTCGCTGTGTCACTCAGGCTGGAATGCAGTAGAAGCATGATCTCGGCTCACTGCAACCTCTGCCTCCCAGGTTCAAACAATTCTCCTGCCTCAGCCTCCTGAATAGCTGGGATTACAAGCATGTGCCACCACACTGAGCTAATATTTTTGTACTTTTAGTAGAGATAGGGTTTTTTCACCATGTTGGCCAGTCTGGTCTCGAATTCCTGACCTCAAGTGATCTGTCGATCTTGGCCTCCCAAAGTGCTGGGATTACAGGCGTCAGCCACCACACCCAGCCTGCTTTTAACATTGTAAAAACAGTTCTATACTTCTTTTCAAGAAATTCCATAAACCTTCCAAACTTTCCATTGCCATTATTATTATGAGTAATAGTATATAATTTCACTGATCCTTGTTTTTAATTTTCAGGGGACATTTTCTGTTTTTTGGCTTTTCCTGTTAAATACATAGTACCTTGCATTTCTTTATTGATACGTAATAGTTTTACATGTTTATGGGGTACATGAAATATTTTTTATATGCATAGGATGTGTAATGATCAAGTCAAGAAATTTAGAATATCCATCGCCTCATGTACTTATCATTTCTGTGTGTTGGGAACATTTCAAGACTTCTCTTCTAGCTCCTTTGAAATATGAAATACATTATTGTTAACTATAGTCACCCTACTCTACTATCAGACTTGTAGATCTTATTCCTTTTATCTAACTGTATGTTTGTACCCATTAACCAGCCTCTCTCACCCTACCTCACCCACACTCACCCTTTGCAACTTTTGGTAAACAGCACTCTACTCTCTACCTCCATGAGATCAATTATTTTAGCTCCCACATATGAATGTGAACATATATTGTTTATATTTTTGTGCCTGGATTATTTCACTTTAGATAATAGTTTATCCAGCGTGGGCAACATAGTGAAACCCTCATCTCTACAAAAATTTAAAAAATTAGCTCACCGAAGTGCAATGATTGTGTCACTACACTACGGTTGGGTTGACAGAGTGAGACTCTGTCTATGGAAAATTAAAAAAGAAAGAAAGAAAAAAATAATTATTTCCAGTTCCATTCATGCTGCTGCAAATGACATGATTTTATCTTTATCTTTTCAATTACTAAACAGTATTCTATTATGTACATATGACACATTTTCTTTTTATTAATTAATATTATTATTTTATTTCAATTATTCTGGGGGTTTGGTTATTTGAATAAATTCTTCAGTGGTAATTCCTGAGATTTTTAGTGCACCTGTCACTCAAGCAGTATACTATACCCAATATGTAGTACTTTATCCCTAACCCCCTCCCAACATACCCTGAGTCCACAAAGTTCATTACATCACTCTGTATGTCTTTGCATCCTCATAGCTTAGGTTCCACCTATAAATGAGAATGTATGGTATTTGGTTTTCCATTCCTGAGTTACTTGGAATAATGACCTCCAGCTCCATCCAAGTTGCTGCAAAAGACATTATTTCATTCATTTCAATGGCCGAGTAGTATTCCGTGGTGTATATATACCACGTTTTGGTTTTCCACTCATTGGTTAATGGGCACTTAGGTTTGTTCCATGTCTTTGCAATTGTGAATTGTGCTGCTGTAAGCGTTGTGTGCCTGGGTCTTTTTCATATGAACACTTCTTTTCCTTTGGGTAGATACCTAACAGTAGGATTACTGGATCAAATGGTAGATCTAGTTTAAATTCTTTAAGGAATCTCCATATTATTTTCCATAGTTGTTGTACTAGTTTACATTCCTGCAAACAGTGTAAAACTGTTCCCTTTTCACCACATCCACAACATCTATTGTTTTTTGACTTTTTAATTAATGGCCATTCTTGGAGGCATGAGGTGGTATCTCATAGTGGTTTTAATTTGAATGTCCCTGATGATTGGTGATATTGAGCACTTTTTTGATGTTTGCTGGCTGTTGGTATATCTTCTTTTGCGAAATGTCTTTTTGGGTTCGTTGCCTACTTTTTGATGAGATATTATTTTATCTTGCTGATTTGAGTTCCTTGTAGATTCTGGATACTAGTCCTTTATTGAGTGCATAGTTCGCTAATATTTTCACCCACTCTGTAGGTTGTCTGTTTACTCTGCTGATTCTTTCTTTTCCTGTGCAGAAGCTTTTTAGTTTAATTAGGTCCCATTTATTTATTTTTGCTTTGGTTGCATTATCTTTTAGGGTCCTAGTAATGAATTATTTGCCTAAGCCAATGTCCAGGAGAGATTTTCCAATGTTATCTTCTAGAATGTTTATGGTTTCAGGTCTTAGATTTAAGTCTTTGATCCATCATGAGTTGATTTTTGTATAAGGCAAGAGTTGGGGATACATTTTTATTCTTCTACATTAGCTTGCCATATTTCCTAGCATGATTTATCAAATAGGGATCTTTCTCCAATTTATATTTTTGTATGCTTTGTCAAAGATCCATTGGCGGTAAGTACTTGGCTTTATTTCTGTGTTCTCTATTCTTTCCCATTGATCTATGTGCCTGTTTTTATACCAGTACCATGCTGTTTTGGTAAATATAGCCTTGTAGTATAATTTGAAGTCTGGTAATATTATGCCTCCAGATTTTTTCTTTTTGGTTAGTGTTGCTTTAGCTATTTGGGCTTTCTTTGGTTCCATATGAATTTTAAGATTTTTTTTCTATTTCTGTGAAAAATAATGATGATATTTTCAAAGGAATTGCATTGAATCTGTAGATTGCTTTGGGCAATATCATTATTTTCATAATATCGATTCTTCTCATTAATGAGCATGGGAAATGTTTTTATTTGTTAGTGTCATCTGTAATGTCTTTCAGTGTGTTTTGTAGTTTTCCTTGTAGGGATCTTTCACTTCCTTGTTTAAATGTATTCCTAGATTGTTTTTTTCTTTTTGTGCAGGTGTTGTAAAAGCAATTGACTTCTTGATTTTTTTCTCAGTTTGGTCATTATTGGAGTACAGCAGTGCTACTGACTTGCGTACATTGATTTTGTAACCTGAGATTTTACTAGGCTCATTTATCAGATCTAGGAGCCTTTTGGATGAGTATTTAGGGTTTTCTAGGTATACAATCATGTCACTGGTAAACACTGACAGTTTGACTTACTCTTTTCCAGTTGATTGCCCTTTGTTTCTTTCACTTGCCTGATTGCCTAGGTGAGGACTTCCAGTATTATGTTGAATAGAATAGATGAAAGTGGGCATCCTCGTCTTGTTTCAGTTCTTAGGGAGAATGCTTTCAACTTTTCCTCATTCAGTATGATATTACCCATTTGTTTGTCATAGATGGCTGTATTAGTCTGCTTTTTTTTTCTGCTAATAAAGACATACCCAAGACTGGGAAATAAAAGAGGTTTAATGGACTTACAGTTCCACATGGCTGGGGAGGCCTCACAATCATGGTGGAAGGCAAGGAGGAGCAAGTCGTGTCTTACATAGATGGTGGCAGGCAGAAAAAGCTTATGCAGGGAGACTCTTTTTTAAAACCAGCAGATCTTGTGGGACTCATTCACTATCATGAGAACAGCACAGAAAAGACCTACTTTGTGATTCAATCATCTCCCACTGGGTACCTCCCACAACATGTGGGAATTATGGGAGTTACAAGATGAGATTTGGGTGGGGACACAGAGCCAAACCACGTCATTCCTACCCTGGCCCCTCCTAAATCTCATGTCCTCACATTTAAAAACCAATCATGCTTTCCCAACAGTCCCCTAAAGTCTCAATTCATTTCAGCATTAACTCATAAGTCCACATTCCAAAATCTTATACAAGACAAGGCAGGTCCCTTCTGCCTATGAGCCTGTAAAATCAAAAGCAAGTTAGTTACTTCCTAGCTAGAATGGGGATAAAGGCATTGGGTAAATACAGCTGTTCCAAATGGGAGAAACTGGCCTACTACAGGTCCCATGCAAGTCCAAAATCTAGCAGGACAGCCAAATCTTAAAGTTCCAAAATGATCTCCTTCAACTCCATGTCTCACAGCCAGGTTGCACTGATGCCAGAGGTGGGTTCCCAAGGTCTGGGGAAGCTCTGCCCCTGTGGCTTTGCAGGGTACAGCCTCCCTTTTGGCTCCTTTCATGGGCTGGCATTGAATGTCTGCAGCTTTTCCAGATGCATGGTGCAAGCTGTCAGTGAATCTGTCATTCTGGGATCTGGAGGACAGTGGCCATCTTCTCACAATTCCACTAGACAGTGCCCCAGTCGGGACTCTGTGTGGGGGCTCTGACCCCATATTTCCCTTCTTCACTGCCCTAACAGAAGTTCTCCATGAGAGCCCCACCTCTGCAGAAAACTTCTGCCTGGACATCCAGGCATTTTCATACATTCTCTGAAATCTAGCTGGAGGTTCCCAAACCCTAATTCTTGTCTTCTGTGCACTGCAAGGCTCAACATCACATGGAAGCTGCCAAGGCTTGAGGCTTGCACCCTCTGAAGCCATGGCCCAAGCTCTATTTTGGCCCCTTTTGGTCATGGCCAGAGTGGCTGGGACAGAGGGTGCCAAGTCCCTAGGTTGCACACAGAACAGGGACCAGGGTCATAGCCCACAAAACCACTTTTTCCTCCTAGGCCTCCAGGTCTGTGATGGGAGGCGCTGCCATGAAGACCTCTGACATGCCCTGGAGAAAATTTCCCTATTATCTTCGGGATTAACATTCACCTCCTCGTTACTTGTGAAAATTTCTGCAGCTGGCTTGGATTTCTCTTCAGAAAATGGGATTTTCTTTTTTATTGCATTGTCAGGCTGCAAATTTTCTAAAACTTTATGCTCTGTTTCTCTCTTAAAACTGAATGCCTTTAACAGCACCCAAGTCACCTCTTGAATGCTTTGCTTATTAGAAATTTCTTCTGCCAGGTACCCTAAATCATCTCTCTCAAGTTCAAAGTTCCACAAATCTCTAAGGAAGGGGCAAAATGCCACCAGCCTCTTTGCTAAAACGTAACAAGAGTCACCTTTGCTCCAGTTCCTAACAAGTTTCTTATCTCCATCTGAGACCACCTCAGCCTGGATTTCATTGCCCATATCATTATCAGCATTTTGGTCAAAGAGATTCAACAAGTCTCTAGGGAGTTCCAAACTTTCCCACATTTTTCTGTCTTCTGAGCCCTTCAAACTGCTTAAACTACTGCATGTTACCCAGTTCCAAAGTTGCTTTCACATTTTCAGGTATCTTTCCATCAGCACTCCACTCCTGGTACCAATTTACTGTATCAGTTCATTTTCATGCTTCTGATAAAGACATATCCAAGACTGAGAAGAAAAAGAGGTTTAATGGACTTATACAGTACCACATGGCTGGGGAGGCCTCACAATCATGGTAGAAGGCAAGGAGGAGCAAGTCATGTCTTACATGGATGGGGACAGGCAAAGAGAGAACTTCTGCAGGAAAACGTCCATTTTTAAAATGATTAGATTTCTTGAGACTGATTCACTGTTGTAAGAATAGCACAGGAAAGACCCGCCCCCACGACTCAATCATCTTTCTCGTGTTCCCTCCCACAACACCTCGGAATTATCGGAGCTACAAGATGAGATTTCGGTGGGAACCCAGAGCCAAACCATATCAATGGCTTTTACTATTTTGAGGTATGTCCTTTTTATGCCATATGTGTTGAGGCTTTTTATCATAATAAGATGCTGGATTTTATCAAATGCTTTTTCTGCATCTATTGAGATTATCATAGGATTTTTGCTTTTAATTCTGTTTGCATAATTTATCACAGTTTTTGACTTGTGTATGTTAAACCATCCCTGCATCCTTGGAATGAAACCTACCTGATCGTGATGTATTATCTTTCTGATACTCTGTTTAATTTGGTTTGCTAGTATTTTGTCAATGATTTTTGTATCTATGTTCATCAGGAATATTTGTTTGTAGTTTTCTTTTTTGTTATGTCTTTTCCTAGTTTTGTTATTAGGGATTAGGGTGATACTGGCTTCATGGAATGATTTAAGGGAGGATTCATTCATTCTCTATTTTTAAAATAGTTTTAGTAGGATTGGTACCAATTCTTCTTTGAATATCTGGTAGAACTCAGCAATGAATCCTTCTGGTCTTGAAATTTTTTGCTGGCAATTTTTAAATTGCTGATTTAATCTTGCTGCTTGTTATTGGTCTGTTCATGGTTTCTATTTCTTACTGATTTAATCTAGGAGGGTTGTGTGTTTCCAGGAATTTATCCATTTCCTCTAGATTTTCTAGTTTGTATGCATAAAAGTATTCACAGTAGCCTTGAATGATATTTTGTATTTCTGTGGTATTGACTGTAACATCTCCAGTTTCATTTCTAATTGAGCTTATTTGGATCTTCTTTTCTTGGTTAATCTCACTAAAGGCCTATTAAGTTTGTTTATCTTTTGTAAGAACCAGCTTTTTATTTCATCTATCTTTTATATTTTTTGTTTCAGTTTCATTCAGTTTTGCTCTGATCTTTTTTTGTTTCATTCTGCTTGCTTTGGGTTTAGTTTGTTGTTGTTTCTCTAGTTCCTTGAGATTCAACATCAGGTTTTCAAATTATGCTCTTTCTGACTTTTTGATATAGGCATTTAATGCTATGTACTTTCCTCTTAGAACTTCTTTTTCTGTATTCCTGAAGTTTTGATTAATTTTGTCACTATTATTGATTCTAAATAATTTATAAATTTTCATCTTGATTTCATTGTTAACCCCGAAATAATTCAAAAGCAGATTATTTAATTTCCATTTATTTGTATAGTTTTGAGGGTTCCTTTTGGAGTTGATTTCCAGTTTTATTCCACTTAGTCTGAGAAGATACTTTATATAAGTTTAATTGTCTTACATTTATTGAGACTTGCTTTGTGACCTAGCACATGGTCTACCTTGGAGAATGTTCCATGTGCTGATGAGAAGAGTGTATATTTTCCAGTTGTTGGGAAGAATGTTCTGTAAATATCTATCAAGCCAATTTGGTCTAGGGTATAGTTTAATTCCATTGTTTCTTTGCTGACTTTCTGTCTTGATGGGCTGTCTAGTGCAGTAAATGGATAGAAGTGTCCCACTGTTATTGTGTTGCTATGTATCTCATTTCTTAGGTCTAGTAGTAATAATTTTATAAATCTGGGAGCTCCAGATTTAGGTGCATGTAAATGTATGATTGCAATATCTTCTAATTGGACTGATCCTTTTATTATGTATCAAATGATAAATGATATTGTCTTTTTATTTTCTTATTGTTGTTTTAAGTCCTGGTTTTTTCTGATATAAGACTTGATGCTCCTGATCACTTTTGGCTACCATTTGCATGGAATATATATATATATATAAAATATAGATAGATAGATAGATAGATAGATAGATAGATACAGAGCCTTGCTCTGTCTCCCAGGCTGAGGTACAGTGGCATAATCTTGGCTCACTGCAACCTCTGCCGCCTGGGTTCAAGTAATTCTCCTGCTTCAGCCTCCCTAGTATCTGGGATTATAGATATGCACCACCATGCCTAGCTAATTGTATTTTTAGTAGGGAAGGGGTTTTTCAATGTTGGCCAGGCTGATCTCGAACTCCTGACCTCAGGTGACCCACCCACCTTGAATTCCTGACCTCAGGTGATCCACCCACCTCGCCTCCCAAAGTGCTAGGATTACAGGCATGAGCCATCGTGCCCAGCCACGGAATATCTTTTTTCATCCCTTTACCATGAGTTCGTATGAATTATTATGTGTTAGGCTAGCCTCTTGAAGACAGCAGATTTTTGGTTGGAAGATTTTTTTAATCCATTCTGCCATTCTATATGTTTTAAGTGGAACATTTAGGCTATTTACATTCGATGTTAATATTCAGATGTGAGTTACTGTTGTATTCATCATATTAGTTGTTACCTAGATAGCATGCTTTTTTCATTGTGTTATAGTTTTATAGGCTCTGTGAGTTTCATGCTTTCAGGAGGTTCTACTTTGGTGCCTAACAAGCTTTTGTTTTTAGATTTATAACTCCTTTTAGTATTTTTTGTAGTGCTGTTTTTGTAGTGGCAAATTCCATCAGCATTTTTCTAAAAAAGACTTCTCTCCTTCATTTATGAAGCTTAGTTTTGCTGGACACAGAATTCTTGACTGACAATTACTCTGTTTAAGGAGGCTCATGATAGGATCCCAATCCCTTCTAGCTTGTAAGGTTTCTGCTGAGAAGTCTGCTGTTAGACTGATAGGTTTTCCTTTATAGATTACCTGATGCTTTTGTCTCAGGTCTCTTGGAATTCTTTCTTTGTGTCAACTTTAAGATAGCCTGATAACTATGTGCCTTGGTGATAAGGTGTGTGATATATGCCAAGGTGATATTTGCAATAAATTTCCCAGGAGTTCTTTGAGCTTCTTATGTTTGAATATCTAAATCTCTAGCAAGGCCAGGAAAGTTTTCTTCATTTATTTCTTCAAATAAATTTTCCAACCTTTTAGATTTCTCTTTTCCTTCAGGAAGATCAACAATTCTTAGGTTTGACTGTTTTACATAATCCCATATTTCTTGGAAAATTTGTTCATTTCTTTTGATCCTTTTTTCTTTATCTTTGTCTAATTAGGTTAATTCAAAAGCCTTGTCTTTGATATTTGAAATTATTTTTTCTACTTGTTCTAGTTTATTATTAAAAATTTCCAGTGTTTTGTAGTTGCCTAAGTATGTCTTTCATTTCCAGAAGTTCTATTTGGTTTTTCTTTATGATATCTGCCTCTCTGGAAATTTTTTATTGATATCCTGAATTGTTTTTTAAATCTCTTTATTTTGGTTTTCACCTTTCTCTGGTATCTCCTTGAGCAGCTTAATAATCAATCTTCTGAATTCTTTATCTGGTATTTCAAAGTTTTCATCTTGGTTTGGATTCATTGCTGGGGAGCTAGCGTGACCGTTTGAGAATATCATAGAACCCTATTATGTTATATTAACAGAATTACTTTTCTAGTTTCATCTCATTTGAGTAGAGTATTTTTTCAATTATTCTTGAATTTATTTTTGATTTGACTGTGTTTTTAATTTTTTTTCTGTCTTAAAGATGTGATTTTAATTTGTATAGTTTATTATACCCTAGTTTGCTTCTTGGTGCCTGGTTTGACTCTGTATGAGTACCTTGGTTATAGAGAGTCTTTGTGAGCTGACTTTCTCAAATGCTGGTTGTAGTACTTATGTACTTGGTGTGTGGGCAAGTTCACTGTCTCCTATGGGGTTGAAATAGCCTGAATATCTTAAAGCTTATCTCATTCCCCTGTGTTGTATACTTTTTTATTCACTTAATTTTTTCCCCAGTATTTTTATGTAATGAGTTGATGGTTTAGGATTTAGGCCAGCAAGAGATCTAGGTAAGTATCCCTGGGTAGAAACTGGATGTAGCTAAAGCAGGTGGGTAGATGCAATAGCCAATGGTGGACAGAGTTTCCAGCCTTGATGAAGGTGGCTGAGGGAGCTCTCAGTTAGATGCACTGAGATTTTACCAGGGAGAAGAGTGGAAGCTACCTCAGCTCCCCTGCCAAGCCAGCAGGAAAGCTATACACCTCCCAGCCTCCCTCCTGTCCCAGTGTCCTGGCTATTCAGATCAGACAGGTACCTCTTTTTGTCTATAGGAATGTTGATGTTCCAAGTAGAAAGGAACTGTGACTCTGACTCTCATGCAAGCCTGAACCTGGACAGTGCTCCTCCTGGGGGGATGCAATCACCCTGAATTATTCCAGGAATGCTGTCTATAGGTGCATCCATGCTGAGTTCCTATGGGAAAAGCCCCAACTATGTCTACAGTGGTGGACAAGGGAACTACAAGAATCTCTTCTCCAAGACCTTTCATGAACATGAAGGTTGCCTGACTGTTGGGGTAGAGATGCAGACTTTCCTGGCTGTGCCTAGCACTTCAATTGTGACTCTGCTATAAGAAACTTCCTAGCAGTGGAAAGATATGGAACTCAAGGACTGCCATCCAGATTCCTTTATCCCACAGGGTTTTCTCTTGATGTGCTCTCCCTCTTCTTCTAGGTGTAGGAGTTTCTGACAACCACACTACAGTGACTGCTCTTGCTCTCCTTGTCTAGCCATCCAGTGGGGCTGCCACTCTCTCTGCTGGCACTGGGCAATGTCTTCAAGGGATCCAGTGATGTGACCTGTTTTCAAATCTCCCAGCAGTGGGTACCAGCACCAGCTCTGCTGGAGGTGTCAGGAAAGTGACATAGACTCTGTGGGATTTCTTAATTGTAGATAGGTTTAGTGTGCTGGCTTCCTTTAAAGCTGGTTATAATTTTATCGAACTTTTCATGTGGACAGACTCAGAACCTCTGGTTAGCCATGGTGTTGCAGGCAGTGGTGATAGCTGAAGTCATGCATTTATTTTCTGCTTCCTGGGCACAATATTATTCTACCTAGAGGTGCTTTAATGGACTGTGTTGGTTGGCCTCCAACCAGGAGGTGATGGTTGTAAAATAATACCAGCTGTGCTAGTAGCAATGGGATATGAGCTTGCCCTACCTAAGTTGCCAAAGAGAGGTAATTTTGTTTCTCTGGTGTTGGAGGGGCTACAAAATTCCCAAAAGTTTATATCCTACACTACCAAGGTGGGTGGAGGGGCACAATCAGATGTGGGCAAGTTTAAGTGGGTCTGCACTCTGACACTCCCTTAGTGGGGCCATCCGTGGCTTCTGTGAGGGTTGCAGATGGTTCTTAGGCTGCTGGAGTAATGATCCAGAGCTCAATATAACTACCTCTGCCACATAAAAGAGAATGCAAAGGAGTGGAGAGTAACAGGCCACAGTAACTCTCACCCAGCTCCCAGGCAGATAGCAAGGCTCATCTCACTTCTGCATTGCTCCACTAACAGCACTGGGTTAAGACCCAGGCAGTCTGGGAGTCAGACCCGTCCCAGGCCATAAACTCCCTGTAGAAATAGGAACCATGAATTTTAGGCCATGCCCCTCCCCATCTGACAGCAAGGCCTGGTGCCCAGCTCCTGCACTTATGTCTGAAATGCCTTCCCCACTTGCCACCTTGCCCACTGTAATCAGCTTCTTATTGAGGGAGTTGGGAGTTTGTCCCCACTTGAGATTAAACCACAAAATCACAAAATCACAAAATTCAGTTGGGAACTTCTTTCACCCTGCATCCCCTACCTGAGCTAGTTGGCTGCCTTCCACAGGGTCCCCTGTGAGATGGATTCCGGTGTGGCTTCCCTCAGTTCATGCTGGAGACTGTGAATGCCTGCAAGTCACTTTCTGCTGCTGCTTCTACCTTTATATTTCTTGCTGCTCCCTAAATCAGTTCCATCGCTGGGTAGGGTCAATTCCTTCTCCAGTGGCCTGTATTTTTAGATTCCCTGGTGGGCATGTGTATTCTGGAGGCATTATCTCCCCTTCTCACACTCTGGGAACTAACAGCTTTTCATCTGTCTTACGGAATAGGTTGCATCCCAACACTTCTTTCATAGGGTCTTTGCATTCTTTCAGTTTTCCTGTTAAGTTTCTGCATTGCTTCTTGAAAAAATGTGTACACTGTGAATCTCTACACACCATTCTGTCCTTCCAAGTGAGTAAGGCATGCTAACATTGCCTCCAGCCACCATCTTGGGAAAAAATAAAACCCCCTCTTTTTTTTTTTTGAGATGGAGTACTCACTCTGTCACTAGGTTGGAGTTCAGTGGCATGATCTCAGCTCACTGCAACCTCCACCTCCTGGGTTCAAGTGATTCCCCTGCCTCAGTCTCCTGACTAGCTGGGACTACAGGCGCACATCACCACGCCTGGCTAATTTTTTGTATTTTAGTAGAGACGGGGTTTCAGCATGTTGGCCAGGATTGTCTTGATCTCCTGCATCATGATCCACCCACCTTGGCCCCCCAAAGTGCTGGGATTACATACATAAGCCACCATGCCTGGCCACATTTTCTTTATTCACTTATCTGTAGATGGATACTTAGGTTGATTACATATCTTTGCTGTTATGAATAGTGCTACAATAAACATGGGGATGCAGTTATTTAAAATTCTGATTTTCTTTTATTTGGATAGATACCAAGCAGTGGGATTGCTGTATCATATGGTAGTTCTATTTTCAGTTTTTTTAGAAGCTGCTATACTGTTTTCCACAATTGTTGCACTAATTTACATTCATACCAACAATATATGAGTTCCCTTTTCTCTGCATTCTCTCCAACATCTGTTATTTCTTGTCTTTTTGATAATAGCCATTCTAGCTTGGGTAAGATGATATGTTGTTGTGGTTTGGATTTGCATTTCCCTGATGATTAATGATGCTGAGCATTTTTTTCATGTAACTGTGGGCCATTTGTATATCTTCTATCTTCTTCTGAGAGATATCTACTAAGGTCTTCAACCGCTTTTTAATAAAATTATTTTGTTGTTGTTGAGTCATTTAAGTCCTTTGTATATTCTCAATATTGGTCTCCTGTTGGATGAATAGTTTGTATCTGCTTTCATTCAATAAGTTGTCTCTTCACTCTGTTGATTGTTTCCTTTGTTGTGCAGAGTGTTTTAGTTTTATATAAAATCATGTGTCTACTTTTGTTTTTGTCGCCTGGGCTTTTAAGGTCATAGATATAGAATCATTGTCTAGACCATTATACTGAAGTGTTTCTTCTAGGTTTTCTTCTAGTACTTTTAGTTTCAGATCTTACATTTAAGTTTTTAGTTCACTTTGAGTTGATTATTTATATAGTGTATGAAAGGGCTCAAGTTTTATTCTTCTATATATGAATAATCAGTTTTCCCAGCACCACTTATTGAAGAGGGTGTCATTTCCCCAACATATGTTCTTGGGGTCTTTGTTAAAAATCAGCTGGTTGTCAATATGTAATTATATGTCTGGGTTCTCTATTAAGTGTGTATTTTTATACTAATACCATGCTGTTTTGCTCACTATAACTTTGTAATATATTTTGAAGTCAGGTGGTGTGATATCTCCAGCCTTTTTTTTTCCCCCCTCAGGATTTCTTTGTCTTTGGCCATTGGAGCTCTTTTTTGGCTCCATACAAAGTTTAGAATTTTTAAACAGTTTCTGTGAAAAATGACATTGATATTTAGATTAAGATTGCGCTGAATTTGTAGATTGCTTTGATAATTCAACATCTCAGTTGAATATATTCCTATGTATTTTCTTTCCTTATTTTTGTAACTATTGTAAAAAAGATTGCCTTCTAGAATTATTTTCTAGATAGTTCATTATTTGTGTAAAGCAATACTACTAATCTTTGTCTGTTGATTTTTTATCCTGAAATGTCATGAATTAACTATAACATCATGTCATCTGAAAAGAGGGACATTTTGATTTCCTCTCTTTTAATTCGGATGCCTTTTTTTTTTTTTCTTTCTCATGCTCAACTGCCTGGCTAAGACTTCCAGTACTATGTTGCATAGCAGTGGTAAAAGTGGGCTTGATCTTTTTTTTCAAATTGTTAAAGATTTTCAGCTTTTCTCCATTCAGTAGAATGTTAGCTGTGGGTTTGTCATATATGGCCTTTATTATGTAAAATAATGTTTATTCTGTTCCACATTTATAGAGAGTTTTAACCATGAAAGGATGTTGAATTTTGTCTAATACTTTTTTTGACATGTTTTGAGATGATTATATGATTTTGTCCTTTTTTCTATTGATGTTATCATATTAATTGATTTGGGTATATTGAGCCAACCTTGCATTCCAGAGATTAATCTCACTTGATCATGGTGTTGATATGCTGTTGGATTTGTTTTCCTAGTATTTCAATGAGAATTTTTATGTCTATGTTCATCAGGGATTGTTGCTATTGTTGTGTCTTTATCTGGTTTTGGTATCAGGGTAATGCTGGCCTGATAGAATGAGTTAAGAATAATTCCTCCTCTTCAATTTTTTGGAATAATTTAAGGAGAAGTTGTGTTAGGTTTTTAAATATGTTTATGTTTTTCACAGCAGTAAAGCCTTTGGGTCCTGGGCTTTGCTTTGTTGATAAACATTTTATTACTAATTCAATCTCATTTTTATTGGTTCACTAAGGTTTAATTTTTTTTCGTGGTTCTATTTTACAAATGGTATGTTTCTAGGAATTTTTATTTTCTTTAGGTTTTGCAGTTTCTTAGTGTATAGTTGTTCATAATAGTCTCTGATAATCTTTTGTGTTTCTGTGGCATCAATAATAATGTCTCCTTTTTCATTTTTGATTTTGTTTATTTGGATCATTTCTCTCTTGGTTAATTTAGTAGTGGTTTAACAATTTTGTTTATCTTTTCAAAAAACCAAATTTACATTTGTTGATTCCTTGTATTGTTTTCGTAGTATTTATTTTGTTTAGTTCTCTTCTGATCTTTGTTCTTTCCTTTCTTTTACTAATATTCAGTTTGTTCCTGTTTTTCTAGCTTTTCTAAATTCTCAAGAAGCAAGAATATTAGGTGGTTAATTTGAAATCATTCTACTTTTCTCATTTGGGCATTTATTGCTACACTGTTCCCTCTTAGCATTGATTTTGCTGTGTTCTGTAGGTTTTGATATAATGTGTTTCCACTTTTATTTGTTTTAAGAAGAAATTTTAAAATTTTCTTAATTTCTTCATTGACCCAGTGGTTGTTCAGGAGCATGTTCTTTAATTTCCATATATTTGTACATAGCTTCCAAAGTTCCTCTTGTTATTGACATCTAGTTTTATTCCACTGTGGTCTGAGAAAATACTTGATGTGATTTTATTTTTAAAAAATTTGTTGAGGTTTGTTTTGTGTCCTAACATATGGTCTACCCTGGAAAATGTTTTATGTGCCAATGAGAAGAAGGTGTACTTTATAGCTTTGCACAAAATATTCTGTAAATGTTTATTAGATCCATTAGGTGTAAAGTTTGAATCCAATCTTTCCTTGTTAATTTACTGTCTAGATGAGCTGTCCAATGCTGAGAGTGGAATGATGACATTTGCAACTATTTTTATATTGTATCTTATCTCTTTAGATATATTATTATTTGCTTATGTATCTGATGTTAGGTACATATATATTTAGAATTGTTATATTCTTTTGCTGAAATGAATTCTTTATCATTAGGTAGCAACCTCCTCTGATTGCTCTTTTGACCTTCTCTTTATTTTCTGGAACAACCGAAATTCAAAATATTTGTTTGCTTTTTGGTGCCCCATATGTTCCTTAGGCTTTATTTGTTCTTATTTATTCTTTTTTTTTCTTTTGTGTGTGTGTAATTATTTCAAAAGACTTGTCTTCAAGTTCTGAAATTATTCTGCTTGATTTAGTCTATTGTTGACACCCTTGATTGTATTTTTTATTTTATTTATGAATTATTCAGTTTCAGTACTTCTGGTTTACTTTTTTAAAATGATATCTATCTCTCTGGTGAATTTCTCATTCATATCCTGAATAATTTTCTGATTTCTTTGTATGTTTATCTGTGTTCTTTTATATCTCACTGAGCTTCTTTAACAACATTATTTTAAATTTCTTTTTGGGAATATTATAAATGTCTTTTTCATTGAAATCTGCTGGTGGGGAATTATTGTATTCCTTTGGAGGTGTCATACTTTCTTGCTTTTTCGTGTTCCTTGTGTCCTTAGGCTGATATTTGTGCATCTGGCATAAGAGTTGCTTCTTCCAAATTTTTGTATTGGCTTTTGTGGGAAAAGATATCTTCCTGAAGATGTGTTTATGGTGATTGTTGTATTGGGTACTTTAGCTATGATTCTGGATGAATGCAGTAGTATAGTATTTTTATGATTTTTTAGCTGTGAATAATGCCAGTGGTGTCTGTGGTTTCTTCAATGGCTTGGCTATGCTTGGTAGTGGAGGTTGTGGTGAGGCTTTCTTGGGGATGTGGGTTCCAAGTGGTCCAGTTTTGGGGCTCCAGTGGTGGCAGCAGCAGGCCAAGCATGTCTATCTTTTGGCCCTTGGGTAGCATATTTTACTATCATTTGGCCCTTGGGTAGCATGATTTTACAATCATTAAAGCTGGCATGAGTATCAGTGTTAGTGGGTCCTGCTGGGTCAATTCTTGGGCCTCTGTGCATCTTGTTCAAGTGAGAGCAGTGACATCAGTGAACCTGGTGGGTGAGGTGGACCTCGGGCCCCTGTGCAGCATGCATGGCATGGGCAATGATAGTAGTAATGGACCCTCAGGCAGTGCTTGCTAAAGTTATTAGTAGGTGTGACTGTGACATGCCGGGTGAGTTAGACCCCAGGTTTCCAGCTGATTCATACAGGTGGGTGCTGGAGGTGGTGTTAGCAGTAGACCGGGTGGGCATATACAAAGGTTCCAAGAACGAGTGAACAGATGACAGTGGTGGTGGACTGGGCAGGGTGATTCCCAGTCCCCAGGCAATGTGCTCAAGCATTGAGGGAGGAGAATGACAGGCTTGCCAGGCGTATCCTCAGGTTCCCCAGTGGTATTCATGGGCACAAGCTGTTATTAACAGAAGGTGGTGATCCATGGTGGTGACCGGGGAGAGCCTGTCCTCAGGGTGCATACAGATGTGCAGCAACCCTGTTTCTGACAGTGGGGTTGAGGACTTGTCAGTGGATGTGGCCCCATGTATGAGGTGGCTTTCAGGCTCTGGGGAGTGTGTGCTTCAACCCTCAGTTGTAGTGGCAGCGATAGCAGTGTGCAGAAAGAGACTGTCCTTTGGACATGTGCTAGTGCACAGTGCCTGTGGTATGGGGAATAAGTTTGCAGTCAGTGAGAGTGGCCCCAGGCAGGCTGGTGGCTTTCAGGCTCTGCCTTTCTGGGGAGTGTATGCTTTGGCTCATTTGCTCCTACAGGCAGCCTTCCAGGTGACCTGCACTGCCTGTTCCCTAGGACGTAGGACTTTGTGAGGGCTAGTTGTAGAGACTATGCTAGTTAATGACATGCCAGGACAAAACTCAGATTTCTCAGCAGCAATTATGCATTAAACACTTATTGATATTCATGAGTATTGACCAGGATCTGTGATTCTTTCCATGGCACTAGTCATTCATGTTAGTGTTATTTATTTATTACTTTTCAATAATTGTTACCTCACATCAAACCTAATTTGGAGTTAAATATATGGGACCACTGATTAAATAAAAAGAAATGTTCAATTTTATTATAATCACTATTTTCTAGCATTTATTGCCTCCTATATGCTGGATCATATGTTAGATAATTCACTTTTGTTTTCTCATTTAATTATTCCAAGACCATGATGCTGCAAGTATTAATATATTTATTTTACATATGTGGAAACTAAAGGACTAAAGTTGAGAAACTTATGCAAAATCACAAAGCAATTAAATTGCAGTGTTAGCCATCCAACTCTAGTTTTTTCAACCTTCTAAGTCTTCTTACACTATATACTTTGACTTTTTTGGAAGTATTATCAATGAAAATTCACTTTTGACTTTGACTATGTACCAATTCCGTTAGTTAAAACGCAATATATTCTCATTTGTGGAACTTTTATTTGGCCTTTCTAAATAAAATTGCTATTTTATAAAAAAAACTTGTCAATACGAAGCAAAACAACATCCTCGTGTAATATGCATTATTGGGTGCGCATTATCATTTCTGAGTTGCTATGCCTATTTCTTCTTATTAAAAAATGAATGCACAACTAATGTTTACTCAAGAGATGAATTATTTTGCAAATGAAAAATTATAATTGTTATATTCAGTCACATTTCAACCTTACATCACCAAAAGAGAGCCTTTCGCTTGGAGCTCTTTTGCAACAATGTTTTTCTAAAGCTCTCCAGCCAGCTTTAATGATTGTAAAATATTTAGGTATTTTTTAAATGTTGTAGACCAAATAGAATAATGCATGAAAGCAATAAATAAATAAGCAGACAAATCACATCTAAAGCAGACTGATAGTGAAGCTTTTACAAAAGGGTTGACCACAGAGGTTTTAAAATCCGTTTGATAGTTTTTATTTGTGGTAGACAGATTCTTACACAGCTGAACCTCCCTGCCCTTGGAAGAATACAGAGGAAGCAGTGATTAAGATATTATTATCAAACCAGTGAGACATGTTAACCACAATGAAAAATACTGAGCTTTCTGGAAGGAATACATAGTGAAGCTACCAACTTTTGGCTACCTTCCAAATCCCAATTTATCTGTAGGCATGCCTTACCCCAGGGAAAATAATGTTCTTTGGCCAAGCAGGCAAATTCTGCCTCATCATTGTCTACAACCTGGAAAATGCTTTTAAAAAGACTGCTCTAGACTTCTCACCAATGTGGAGTTAGGTCTTATTCACACAATGACTTTGTACCGTAGACTTGTCCAACACCGTTGAAATTAAGGGTTTACCAGAAGGAATCCTTTTGATTTGGAACTCCTCTTACTTTCTTTCTTTTGTCTTGTAATGTTTTTATATTTTCAAAATATCCACAATGGCATTTCGACGTGTCTGTGTTTTCTCCAGTAAGTACTTTCCGTACTTCAATCACCTCTATTTAAGAGAAAAATTCTGATATGTCCAACTTTTGACATACACTAATTTTTGATTACGAATTCATATGACAAACATGCTACCTTAGTCTTAATATTAATGTGTTCATTGAAAATGACATAGAAGAAAGGGCATTTAGCCTTACAGAGAATTAATTAGCATGTAATTCTCAGCATATCATCTAGTGTTAATTAGCAGTTAAACCATCTTCTCGTACATGACCTGCTGATTTCAATACAGTGTTCTATTTTGGAGGCCATAGGGGAAAGCAACTTGAAAGGATATTCTATCTTCTTTTTATGAAAATAAAATGTGAAATCACAACTGTGATTTTCCCGTGTTTTGTTTAACTAACAGATTTTCCTCATTTTGCCCTTTCCTAGATCGATGTCATAAGCGTTATCCCTTCCCTTTCTAATAAAACAGTAGTCAAATCACTACACATTGACGAGTAAAATTAATATTCACAACTAAGTCTTTTTTAAAGCTAGAGCTTTCTCTGATTTTTTCATATTTACAATTCTTAGAGGAATGCTTGATATGATTGCTAGGTAAAACTGTGAATGAGCTGATCTTACTGTTTTTTTTATGTTTATATATATATATATATGTTAGGTGACAAGCAGCTTTTTTAAACAAATAAATGCATTAAGAAATCTGATAAGTCATCATGAAAAATAAATTTTGAATTTTTTTTAGCACACTCATATTTACTTATCTCAATAGATGCCAACAGAGTAAGATCATGGCTAATCTATTCAAATCATTCAAATTTATCTTTAAAATGCATAATTAAGGCCAGGCGAGGTGGCTCACACCTGTAATCCCAGCATTTTGGGAGGCTGAGACAGGCAGATCACGAGGTCAGGAGATCAAGACCATCCTGGCTAACATGGTGAAACCCCGTCTCTACTAAAAATACAAAAAAAATTGGCCGGGCATGGTGGCGAGCACCTGCAGTCCCAGATATTTGGGAGGCTGAGGCAGGAGAATGGCATGAACCCTGGAGGCAGAGGTTGCAGTGAGCTGAGATTGCGCCACTGCACTCCAGCATGGGCGACAGAGGGAGACTCTGTCTCAAAAAAAAAAAATAAATAAATAAATGCATAATTTAATGTGTATGTATGATATGTCAGAAATTCAAAATACTTACAAAAATGAAGAAATGTCATTTTTATCTTTTTGAAAGATGCCACCCTACAGACCTGCACTGCTGACTCAGTGTTCATGGGTCATTGTGCCTCATTCTCCCCTATCTTTGGGTTCAGGCTTGGCTCTCCCCGTGATGGAACCAAATCCTTGTCCCTGTCCTTTGACTATTACTTTAGTTCACAAGTTTCTTAGATTGGTAGTAAGACCAAAGATGTCAAAAATACATTATTTTTTCAAGGCTTTTATGGCTTTTTGATTTATACTCATCTTGAGAAGAGATTGGTTATTAAATTATCTTCTTCACTGCAAAAGAGCTACTTATATTTGCACAGTCCACAAAGCATTTTCACACACATTATCTCGTTTGATTCTCACAAAAACTCAGAGCACGTATAATTACTGTCATTTTACAAATGAAGAAAAGAGTCTCAGAGAAATTAAATGATTTTCCAAGGTATCAAAAGTAGATAGTGGTGAAATCAAGAGAAAAACTTAGGTTTTTGACTTTGGCATACAATTCTTTTCCCCCTTTATTACACTTCAGGATATAGACATGAAATCTTGTTTTTTTTTGTGAACTCCCATTAGGCTGCAGGTCTTGGAAGATGATAAGGTAATCAAATAAAGAAGAATAGAAATAAAGCTGATCTGGATTGAATTTAATATAAAGTTTCCTATCATATGACATTATTTCTGTATCCTGGGGGAGCAGGATTATTTGTTCCCTTTCAATATTATTTCTCACATTCTCCCTTAATGATATAGCTTTACTTAAATCTATGGTGCCATGGCTACAGGTTGACTTTGAGACAAGCACCAGAAAGACACTACTGTCATTAAACACAGTTTTAAAGAAATTGAAATGTTCCTATCTTTATTTTATAATTTGAATAGAAATGGGCTTCTGAACTGTCTGAGGCTAAGACCCCATTCTAAATATCTTCAACCACTAAAAATTTAAATTCTGCTTACCTAAGCTGCATATTTAAATTTATAAATTTTCCAGGCAAGGCTTTGGAAAATATGAAAATTGCAATATTTGAACAATTAGCTCCATCACTTTAATTAAGAACTTGAACTAAATTTATTTCAAGTTATTTATACTTCTAGCTTCATATTTTTAGAGTTACTCATGAGGACAGAATAAAAGCTCAAAGCACAGGCTTTGACTTCAGATGAACTAGGTTCATAACTATTCTTATAGTTACTGAATTGTTGACTTCCAGCAAGACAATTGATATCTGTGTGCTTTGGTTTGTTTTAAAGATTAACTAAGGTAGTGCACTTGTAATTAATCAAGACATGGTGTCTATTTTTTTTACTATTATATATTCAAGGAGAATACAAAAGTGCCTAGCATCTTAAGTCATCTCTTATAATAATGGTGTTTTGAGAATGGTAACTTGATCCTTATTTATTTATTAATTATCACCACAGCTTTTATATTTCTATACAAATTTTCAGTAATTTTGACCATTAGTTTAGATAGATATATATATATATATTTATACTTTTGTATTTGTGTAAGGCATAGGTAAAGCCTTCCATACTATTTCCATGCTATACCCAGTCTTTGAAAACAGGAAATTTCCTACATTTGCAAATACCTTTAGACATATAATACCAAGTGATTTATCTTACATTTAAAATTTTAAATACATGTAATTAAGACTTTTTTGCCCTTTGCTAGATAATTGAATTGAATTAATGTTGGCATTTTATATGCCTATCTTGAATTTGGCATTTTTGTTGTTTTTGTTTGTTGTTGTTGTTGTTGAGATGGAGTCTCGCTCTGTCTCCCAGGCTAGAGTGCAGGGGCGCGATCTCGGCTAACTGCAACCTCTGCCTCCAGGGTTCAAGCAATTCTTTACCTCAGCCTCCTGACTAGCTGGGATTACAGGTGGGTGCCACGACACCCGGCTAATTTTTGTATTTTTAGTAGAGACAGGGTTTCACCATCCTGGCCAGGCAGGTCTGGCTGGTCTTGAACTCCTGACCTCATGATCCACCCGCCTAGGTCTCCCAAAGTGCTGGGATTACAGGTGTGAGCCACTGCATCCGGCCTGAATTAGGCATTTTTAGAAATTGTCTTTCAGCTTCTTAAGATATCATTAATACGTATTTCTGACAGTGGTTTGAAAATATTCATGCAGCTTTCAAAATTTCTAATTTATTTCAATATAGTAGATTATATATTGGAAAAATCTAATTCAGCATGACGTATTTGCAGTAAAAATTACTTTGCCATAATAAATGTACTTAAAATATATTTGTACAGAAAAGTTTTTTCTCTTCTTTCAGGTTTATTTCTCTTAGAGTTCTTATTGAGCCTCTCATTGTGATGACTACACAGGGAGTTTTATGAAGAGCTGTGATGTGCTGGACATAGCTACCTGGCTATCAAGGTTGTCACTTCAATTGCAGAGGCTAAGCTTCAACTGTGCAAAGGTGGTCCTCTCATTATTCTTTTATTACTCCTTCCCTTGATGAAATCATTCTACAAATATTTGATAATTTTTGCTTTCAGTTCAGAGTCACTCTGGTTTAGTCTTATGAAAACATGAAACGTGCTTTTGGACATGTGATTGATTATATATCGTCAATATAGGAACTGAAATAATTTAATCCAATTCACAGATTCCAAATCAAATATTACACATACCTAAAGAAAACTAGAGATGATAGCTTTTTTTTTTTTTTTTTTTTTTTTTGAGACGGAGTCTTGCTCCCAGGCTGGGGTACAGTGGTGCGATCTCGGCTCACTGCAACCTCTGCCTCCCGGGTTCAAGCGATTATCCTGCCTCAGCCTCCTGAGTAGCTGGGATTACAGGCATGCACCACCATGCCCAGCTAATTTTTGTATTTTTAGTAGAGATGGGGTTTCACCATGTTGATCAGGCTGGTCTCGAACTCCTGACCTCTAATCTGCCAGCCTCGGCCTCCCAAAGTGCTGGGATTACAGGTGTGAGCCATTGCGCCCAGCCAGATGATAGCTTTTTTATCTCTCTGCTTTCTTCCTGTGTCTGTTGTTTTTATATGATCTCAACAAACTAGTCAGTTCAAAGTTCCAGTGAAGGCTGGGCAAGGTGGCTCATGCCTGTAATCCCAGCACTTTGGGAGGCTGAGGTGGGCGGATCACGAGGTCAGGAGTTCGAGACCAGCCTGGCCAATATGGTGAAACCCCATCCCTATTAAAAATACAAAAATTAGCCAGGCGTGGTAGCAGATGCCTGTAATCCCAGCTACTTGGGAGGCTGAGGCAGAATTGCTTGAACCCAAGAGGCGGAGGTAGCAGTGAGCCAAGATCATGCCATTGCACTCCAGCCTGAGCGACAGACAGAGCAAGACTCCATCTCCATAAATAAATAAATAAATTTCCAGTGAGATCTATTACTCGCATGGTAGTAGTATAATAGAGGTTAATGAGATGTGGTCAAGAAGTCTATATGAGTCAAACATTTAAACTGGTTGGCTTCTTTATAAAGCCCTGGTAGAGGAACGGTGTTAACAAGGAAGAAATTGAAACATAAACTTTCCTTCAGTGGTTTCTGAAATGTTTTGTTCTATAAAGTGGAAAACAACGTTTTATATTTTTTGCTCTACTAGGTGGTAAGGCAAATTGTAATATATTTTTTTGATACAGATGAGTTAAAAGCTGTCTTGCTCCTATTATAGATGCCCAAAGGAGGTGGTCTACAATTGTTGAGGTAGCCTCAGGGCTTTCTCCTGAGATACCTCAAAGAGTCTAATGGTATGTCTTTACTGAGATTACGAGTATTTGGATAAATCTAATCTCTGGAGTTTTATTTGGAAGAGACCTCTTTAAAAATATAAACTTGTTCTTTTTAAAAGGATAATGTTTTTCTTTCATTCATTCCTGAGTACCTTTATCATTCTTTTCATACCCAAATACGTGACAGGTACTTTGTTAAGTACCTGGGAGAATAGAATGAAATGGAAAGAACCTACTTTCAAGATATTTTATATGACTATCAACTTGCAAACTATACACAAACTAGACTAAACTTGCTTTCACTTTTCTGTTTCATGTCATACAACCACGTGACAGCATTTAGTTTCTCACTTCCAGTAGCCAAGTTAAGAAAATTAAACAAAATTATGCTCTTGGAAGTTAGATTTTTGTTAATCCCAATGCATGTACTTTGAGTTATTTTTGTAATTCCTTTTTCAATGAAAAACATTTATTTTTAGATTGACAAATAAATATTGTATATATTTATGGTGTACAACATAATGTTTGGATATATGTCCACATCGTGGAATGGCTAAAATAAGCTAATTAATATGTCCATTAACCTCAGATACTTAATCAATTTTTGTGGTGAGAACACTTAAAATGTATTCTTAGCAATTTTCAGCTATACAATAAATTACTATCCACTATAGTCATCTTATTGTACAAGAGATTTTGTGAATATATTTCTTCTGTCTTACTGAAATTTTGTATTCTTTGACAAACAGTATCCCATTTCACCACTTATCACCTGCTCTGCCCTCCACCCTGTCAACCATATTTCTCCTCTGTTTTTATAAACTTGATTCTTAGATTCCACATATAAGTGAGATCACTCTCAATAAGTGAGATCTCAAATACCACATGATCACTTTAACTCTTAAATGCAATTTATCTATTCCAATTGCTTTTATACTGGACAATATTATGTACTGGAGCAAAGGTTAAATTAGAATATTTGCTTCAGGTATTATGCAACTAATAAAAATTACTTGATGCAACAAGAGAACGTTCCCACCTATCTCAGACCATTCTACCTGCTTCTAAAGCTCCTGGTGCAACCTGATACATGAAATCTAGACCTGGTCTCAAATCAATGCGAGCTACTATGCTACCTCCCCAAATCTATGTTACTTAGGTAATGGATTCTTGAAAGACATGTTATATGGACAATTTAAATTTAGCTATAATAGAAAAGTTATTTCTCATCATATTACAGATATGACTATTCTTTTTACAACTTTACAAAATAAAATTACAGTATGTTTCATAATTTCAAAATATCCTAAAGTGAAATTCTAAAATCATTGTTTTGATTCTGAGGATTCCATAGACCATTAAAATCAAGTTAGCACCATCAGATATAAAGTAATAACTTACTCCCATCCTTGTATATTACATGTTTTGAAAATGAAGGTCAAGGCTCTGAGGTTGCCCCATCCTCTTTCTGAAAAGCATGGTGCGATCTTTAACTCCACTTGAGCAGCCACTAGAGGTAAGTGGATAAGACCTCAGTTTAATGTCTCAGCTGAAGGGCAGACAGGCAGAGCCATTATTAATGCCTGACAAGCCGAGAACTCTGCTTCTGTGCAGTTAAAGCCTCAGCAACAGGCAGTGGAGGTTTATAATTTATAAGAATGGAAATAGATCGAGACTCTATTTCTGGGAAGAAAATAAAGTCATAATGCATTTACAACTGATGCTTAGTTGCACTTAAGTGCCCCCGAGGGCATTCCATTAATGAGGACCTGAGATTACAAGAAAGATATAGATATATAAAAATGTTGAATTAACATATTTTTCCTTTATTTAAACTTGAAAAAGCATATAATGTCCGTTCAGCATATTTGACAAACATATACCTAAAGGCAAAACTGTTACTTACAAAAGCCATAATACTATGTGAAACCATATGGTAAATGGTCTTTCTTGGTGATTACAAATCCCAGTTTTATAGCACCCTAGGGATATCATAAAATTTGGAAATTATTTTTAATTAAAAATGTATAATAACTTCAATGTAACACATTCTCTGTATACCAGATTTTCCTTAAAACAAATTTACCTTAACCTCTGTCTAGATGGGCTTTGTACCAAGAAGACTTCATATTAGAGGTATTTATATGGAACCAATTTGAAGCATTGATATGGGAGCCATTATTAAATCACATGTTCTTTAGGACTGAAATGGCTCAAAAATCAAGTAGCACACAATAAGATACATCAAGTCTGAAAGTATTCAGAACGACTGAGCCAGAAAATACATACTTCATTTTCTACTTTTTTTTTTTAAAAAAGTTTTTCTAATGTCTGCCTCACTCAAAATATTTGAAATAATACCTCCTGTCCTTGGAATAGACTTAAATTTTAAATCACATAAGTCATATATATGTGTGTGTGCATATAAATATATACACACATATATATATATGCACACACACTTATATGTGTGTCTGTATGTGTTTATATAAATATTACACACACATACACACACACACATATATATATATATCTCCTATTTAAAACCAGAATACCTGAATTTAATACTTCCTTTGCATGATGACAGCAAAGAGTATTCTTAAAGGCATTCTTTCCTTTCCCAAGTAGTTTTAGGTTTAGATATGCTTCTAAGTTAACAAAAGAATGGATACATTTTAGGTTGACTTGATTCACCTCTAAGGTATACAAGCAAAATAAGAGCCCCTCAGTCTTTCAAATGATATGTAAGAATCCAATAGAAAGACAATAGAAATTAAATAAAGAATTAAGCTAAAAAATTGTTTGCTACAATAGCCAGCTTTGGGGCCCAAAGTGTACTTGCAATACTGTTAAATGAAGAAAGAAATTAAGTCCTTTTTTAAATTATTTCTCCAGGTAGTCATACATTAAAAGAGAAAAAAATGGCCTGAGCCTTTGTAATTATGGCTGTTGTAGAAAGTCACTGGGAGAAATCATAATTCATACATTTTATCACATTAAATACCTGAAGCCTGATGAAACTAGATAGTAATATGTGTGCAAACATCAATTATTCCATACTTTGATGTAAAGATTCATCAGTGTCCGGAGCAGCAGCCAGACAATGAACCATGGACAATGTGTTTTTAAATTGGTCTCATATATATTTTATTTATATTTTAACTTATGGTTTCTATTAAACCACAGAGCAGTGATTCTTAACTTTTTATATATTTTTTCCTTAATTCATAATGAAGATTTCTCATTTTCAGTGAGCAGAGAGAAGAGCTGCAAGAGATAGGTATTAAATTAACCCTGCAAACATGTGCTGCTTAACCACACTGACTGCTATTCCTCTGTCTCACATTTGCAAAGTGTATGAATAAATACAACAATGACATGCCACTAATGACTATAATCCTACAGAACCCTCATTCTTGCAGCTTATTCCTAATAGTTGTACAAATATTACTCTATTTGTGCTTCATGGATTCCTAAATATATCTTCAAAGATAAAAGCAATTTCTAATTCCTAGGGCACTTTTATTTTATTACAGTCATCTACTCATTTATCCTTTAGTCAAATGCACACTAACTGCCTGCTTATACTGATACTGTGCTTGACATTGAGGATTTAAAGTAAAACTAGTCTCTACTCCTGAAGTGCTACCAGGGTTGTAGAAGGTGACAGACATATAAAGAAATAAGAGGAATAAATTACTGTAGAGCCTATTACAGGAATGTATGCATTACAGTCAAGAACAAAGAAGGAAATGTTTATCTCCACCAAGAGTTAAATAATAATACAGAGGAAGAATTATGCTTAATGGGTATCTATAATTGAAAATACAAACGAAGTAAGCAAAAAGAAGAGTGAGTGAAAGTGAACACAACCAAAGGAAAAAGACCATTAAAAAATAGATTTTCACAGAAATAAGATGAGAAAAAGGCTTACTGAGAAAAACTTTAAAATGTTATTAAAAATAACTGAAAATGAATGATAAAATATCTTTTAGATTTTCTTCTGGAAAGATATTGATGATCAATCAATTATGGAATAGATCCTTTTTGAAATTTATGTAAAGATTCTGGTTTATTTTTCCAAACACATTTCTGGAATAATACTCTGGGATCAATAACTTTTCTCAGTAGATGTTTTACTGTAGTCTATTTGTTAATTCTGCAGTAATACCTATTCAATCATCACATGGATTGAATCACGTGGTATGCAAGTTAAATACACACATGTGTAAATCCATTAAACTAGTATAGCAGGTTTGTTAAATGGCTGGTAGGATATGTTCTATAAAAAATTAATTAAGATTTTAGAGTCAGAAACATTATGATTTTTGATGGTTAATATTGAGTGTCAACTTGATTGGATTGAAGGATGCAAAGTATCATTCTTGGGTGTGTCTGTGAAGATGTTGCCAAAAGAGATTAACATTTGAGTCACTGGGCTGGGAGAGGTAGACCCACCCTCAGTGTGGGTGGGCACAATCTAATTAGCTGCCAGTGCAGCTAGGATAAAAGCAGGCAGAAGAGCATGGAAGGACTAGACTGGCTAAGTCTTCTGGCCTCCGTCTTTCCCCCATGCTGGATGCTTTCTACCCTCAAACATCAGACTCCATGTTTTTCAGCTTGTGGACTCTTGGACTTACACCAGTGATTTGCCAGGGGCTGTCAGGCCTTTGGCCACAGATTGAAGGCTGCGCTATCGGCTTTCCTACTTTTGAGGTTTGGGGACTTGGACTGGTTTCCTGGCTCCTCTGCCTGCAGCCTCCCTATTGTGGGTCTTCATCTTGTGATCGTGTGAGACAATTCTCCTAATAAACTCCCCTTCATATATACATCTGTCCTGTGATTTCTGTCCCTCTGGAGAACTCTGATTAATACATGGTTTTTGCATGCAATAAACTAATTCAGAATACTGCATATGTAGTAGTGGCAGAAACAATTGCTAACAACTGGAATAATAGTATGACATCCTTTAATAGACAGCTTCCATGTTGGATGGCATGAAAGGCAGAGAATGTCTCCTGCTACATTAAAAAGCAAGAAATTTATATACAAATTAAATCACCAGAGCAACTATTTAAATATGTATTTTTATGTTTAATACACTCTGGCACTAGGTAATGAGTGTTTTATAATTCAAGAACTTTTCCCAATAAGTTTTTTGGACTTTGCAAGATTATTAAAAATATTTAGTCAAGGCCAGGCACGTTGACTCATGCCTGTAATCCCAGCACTTTGGGAAGCCAAGGCGGGTGGATCACTTGAGGTCAGGAGTTCAAGACCAGCCTGGCCAACATGGTGAAAACCCATTTCTACTAAAAGTACAAAAATTATCTGGGTGTGGTAGCACAGGCTTGTAATCTCAGCTCCTAGGGGGGCTGAGGTAGAGAATTGCTTGAACCTATAGGGCGGATGTTACAGTGAGCCAAGATCACACCATTGCACTCCAGCCTGAGTGACAGAGCAAGATTACATCTCAAAAACAAACAAACAAACAAACAAACAAATATATATATATACACACACACACATATATATTTAGTCAAATGCCTTGTGCTATGGGTCATTAGTTATTGTGAATCTGAGTCACAAAGAACCAGGGATAAGAAGCCCTAATCTTGGAACTTAATTGGTTTAAATGAAATTGTCAGTAAATTATATGGTTAATATTTGGAGTTTTAGTCTTTTTTTTATAATTTCCATGCATTTGGGCTATATTATGTGCAAACAAACATGATATTGAATATAGAAACCATGGAACCTGACTTAGATAAATAATATCACACTTAATGGAAATTAAACCCACTTATAAAGTATAATTTTTTTTTTTTTTTTTTTTTTTTTTTTTTTTTTTTTGAGATGGAGTCTTGCTCTGTCACCCAGGCTGGAGTGCAGTGGCACGATCTTGGCTCTCTGCAAGCTCCGCCTCCCAGGTTCACGTCATTCTCCTGCCTCAGCCTCCCAAGTACCTGGGATCACAGGCGCCCGCCACCACACCCAGCTAACTTTTTTTTTTGTATTTTTAATAGAGACGGGGTTTCACCGTGTTAGCCAGGATGGTCTCCATCTCCTGACCTCATAATCCACCCGCCTCAGCCTCCCAAAGTGCTGGGATTACAGGCGTGAGCCACCGCACCTGGCCTATAAAGTATAAATTTTTAATAGTGTTAAGCAACAGGTCAAAATGTGATGCAGTGTAACTCTCTACAAATTGAAGGTCTGAGGGCTGAAATAATGAGTTAAAATGGAATAATGAGGCTAGAATAAGACTGATTTCCAAAATGTTCCCAGAGTTATTGAATTTTGTAGCTTAAAATCATGACATTTATCTATCTGATAGCTTTGTACAAAATTAACTATTGGAACTACAATTCCTATTATTACTTTTACAGGTTAGTTTTGGCCTCAGGAGAGATTTGTGTGAGATTTGCAAGGCAAAAGTGTAGCAGCAGCCACCACTCTCTGAAAGTCAGTGTAGGGGAAAGCATTACTATATCTCACACAAATTGTCACTGATCTTCTATCAAACAGAGATGGTGTAGGGCAGCAGCCAGGGTTGCAGAGATTACAGATCCCACTGGATCTCTGTCTTAAGTTTCCCAAACCATGGTCCAGATGAAAAGTATCAGCTTCTTTTCCACATCACTCTATCACCAAGCTGGCATGTGGTGAGAGACAGAGGTGGGGTTTACAATGCTCTGCGCTCCTCCATGCCTTATGGCTGGCGTTTTATCTTGACTAGTGGCCTTCCTGATCTACAGTAACTTCATTCTCTTATCACAGTCAACAACTTTCTATAGTACTCACAATTGCATATGGTGGATTCCCTATAATTAGCCCTTTATTATATAACTCAGTGGTTCTACTTCTCTGACTGAACTGCAAATTATAGAGAAATTCATATTAGAAAAAGTTCCAGGGGAAAAAAAACTTTTTGGAAGTGTTCTCTGTAATGGCTCTGGGCTATCTGGAATTGATATTTGATCTAATTATATTTCAAGACATTAATGATCCCATGGAGAATGGTAATATGGACACCGTTAATCCATGGCAAAATTGTTACTTATAATAACCTGTAGACACCTGTAATCAAATGTTTATAAAAGGAAAGGTTTTTGGTGACAAAATACTTTCTGCCACAGATTACTTTATAAAAATAAGGAGGGTAATGGGGTTTGGTTAATTACTTCTGATTGTGCTTGAGGACTTTGGAAAAGTAAATAATGAGTTCAAAGTTTTAATTTTCCAGTCAAATACAAGAAATGAGAACACTTCTAAGTCTTCCTTAAAATAAACTTTTGTATTCTGTAGCCAAAGGACTGAGATTTCTGAAAACCTAACCAAAACTCTAACTCTGTTAGTAGCTAAATTAAAAAGCAATTAAATTTACAACTTCACAGGATCTTTCATATTAAAGTTAGGATATTCATAAGGAGTTATACAATGAAAATATGGATGGGATTATATGAAACAAATTCTAATGAAGCTGGGGAATTTAATCCTAAATTTTTCTGTGCTTCTTTTATCATTAGAAACATCCTTTCTCCCTTGTTTGAAAAAGTTAGTTTTCTTCTGCCTAAGAAATGTGTAACAGCCTCTTCTGAAGTATTTGAATTACAGGGGACGGCTGATCTTTAAAACATAACCCTTAACCTCTCATTTGTTCTAGACCTACAATCAGACTCTAATCCCAGAGGGTGAGGTTATAAAAATGTGGCCTATGTGAAGGTGAAAACCATACCAAAATTCTTAAAATTTTGCCAATTAGTATTGTCAGAAACCTGAAGAATATGTGAGAAATAGATCCTCATGAATGTTGGATCAGATTGGAAGGAATATAATGTTAAGATTTTTCTTAAATTTGTTGGTATGAATATTCTAGACCACAGATTCTAAATTGAATTTGAAATGTTAAGTATCTAAGAGTGACTCTGATTGCTTGCTTGCTTGCTTGTTTCATTAAAGGATTACTCTCACTAAATGAAGTTAGGATGCTTGAATTTTCTTGGTACGGAGAAATGCATCAAATGGCTTAGGAAGATTGGAAGAGTAGGGTGGATTTATCACATATGACAGACAGTTTACCTCTAATTATGTGTCCCCAAAAGGACCCCAGAAAATTCCCATCTCCAAAGCTGTAAGAAAATAAATTTGGGGAGGAGATGCCCAGAATCTGTGAAGAATTCAGTGTAGATATTCACTGCAATGACAGTTAGAAATGCTGCCTTTTAAGTGGGCACCTTGAAGGCAATCAGGCTGATGGGATCCCAGAGTGTCAGGGCCAGCTGCCATCGTGGTTACTGCAATAGGTTGCAGAGCTGGAGTGTCCCAAATGCTTTGATCTGCAGAGATCTCTTGCATTAGCTCAATGGCCATGGTTCTCTAGAATTGAAATGCGGTGGTAGTCTATTAAAATCCTCTTTGATTTGTGTAAGTAGAAAAGTTCTAAACATAGTAAAAAGAAGTTTGACTTGAATCAAAATTCTCACCCTCCAGGCAGTCACAGATCCACAGCCCTTTGAATGAAGGGGAAGCTTGTCTCTTTGAGGAAGGACCTTGCCCACACAGTCAAACATGTATATCTTCTGTCTTTCTCCCTGCATTCTCCAAAAGGAACTGTAACATTTACCAGGGTGTGTCTGTGCATTGAAGGTAGACAAATAAGCACGCTTTTTCAGGGATCACTGGGGCCCTGGTTCTGAAATAATATGAATTCCTGGAGACATAATACGCCATTTTGTTTTACTGGTAGTCAAAATAAAGGCTTGGGGAGTAAGATTATCAATGTAATTTTTGCTCAGATTCTTATTTCAGTGGAACCTGTGGTTCCTAAAACCTACTTTATGATTATTTCCCTAGTTCAAAATGCACAGTTGAAATACACATGTGATATGCTTGCTAGATGTCAACTACTTGGTAGGTATTAGAGCTTGTTCTAAGTACCACTACATATATTGATTTATTTCTCACAATATGCTAAGACCTAGATACTATTAGCAGACAGGTTAAGAAACTCACCCAAAGTTATGAAACAAGCACATACTGTATTCAGGATCTGAGCCCAAGTAGTCTGGCTACAGAGTCATTGTTCTTAGGGTGATATGGTTAGAGACAAGAGGTTTGACTTCAGACATTAGAGTCTATAAATGTATAAGATAGTTGTAATAAATTACACAAGAAACAAAGTGCAGGATTTAGTTAATACATCTTAAAATTTATTTATATTTTTCCTGAAGTTTTCACACATCTTTTCTCCATTCCACATACATTCGGTCAAATGATTGTCCTTTTTAAAGAACATATTAGATTTATTGCAGACAAGAAAAAATAATCCCCAATCCTCACAAAATTCTGTGAAAGAGAGGGTCTGAAACAGATCAATAATATGATGTAAATCTTCTGATAAATGAATAGGAAGCAGTTGAAATATTAATTGAGTGTGAGAGAGAGGGAGAGGTGAGAATAAGCTCCATTCTAAAATATGACTATGCATTTGTAACACATTTTATATTTTCACAGTAAGATTGATGTATATGTTTGTGTATTTGTGTGTATGTGCATATGTGTGGGCATGTTTGTGCACATACACTTTATGCTGTTACTCTGTCTTATCCTCAGACTAAACTCTTTGGAAGATAGCAAAGGTAGGAAAGCATTATAAATAGCTGTCTTGATAGACAAACCCAGACTGTTTCCAGGAGTGAGCTTCTAACTTTCCCTACCTTTTCGGTTGAGATGCTGATGAATAGAACAGGCCAGATAATAGAGATACTGCTATAGGATGTCACAGCTAAACTGATCTACTTCGGAGACACAATGCTTAGGATGTGTCTGGATGGTCTGCTGAGCTCACAGAGTTGATTCTTTCACATAACAGCATAATTATGTCCCTTCATGAATTTTATATGTTGGAACATCACCCCTTTCAAATTTTCTTTTGTTTCTTTTCCTTAAAAGGAGATAGAGAGACAGATAGAGAAAACATATAATTGTGTTTTACTTTATTTAAATAGAATTAGAAATTTCTTCATTATTATGTTAGTTTTTTATTGCTATGTATTACCATAAACAATATTGCTACAACTTATGATAAATTTGGTAGATGAAAACAATAGATATTGGCCCTATAGGAAAAATCAATGAACATTATATTCAACAGTGAAAGACTGAAATATTTTCCTCTAAGGTCAAGATAAAGGTAAGGATGCCTACTTTTACCACTTCTATTCAACATAATACTGGAAGTCCTAGTCAGAGCAATTAGGCAAGAATAAAGAATAAAAATGGGCTGGGCTTGATGGCTCACACTTGTAATCTCATCACTTTGGGAGGCCTAGGCAGGAGGATCGCTTGAATCCAGGAGGTCGAGATCAGCCTGGGCAACATTGTCAGGCCCTGTCTCTACAAAAATTTTAAAAATCATAAAAAAAATTAGCCAGGTATGGGTGGTGCATGCCTGTAGTCCCAGCTACTTGGAAGGCTGAAGCAGGAGGATCATTTGAGCCTGGGAGATTGAAGTTACAGTGAGCCATGATCACGCCACTACATTCCAGTCTGGGTGACAGAGTGAAACCTTGAAAAAAAAAAAAAAAAAAAAAAGGAAGGAGGGAGGGAAGGAAGGAAGGAAGAGTCCAAATTGAAAAAGGAGATGTAAAATAATCTCTGTTCATAAATGGTAAGGTCTTATATGAGTAAAATCTTAAACGTCTCCAAAAGAAAACCTGTTAGATATAATACACAAATTCAGCAAAGTAGTATACAAAGTCAGCACACAAATATCCGGTGCATTTCTATACACTAACAATCTGAACAGTGTATTATGAAAACAATTCCATTTACAATAACATCAAAAAGAATACATAGTTAGGAATTAACTTAATCAAGGAGGTGAAAGCCTTGCACAGTAAAAACTACAATATATTATTGAAATAAAGATTTAAATAAATGAAAACACATCCCATGTTTATGGGCTGGAAGACTAAATGTTGTTAAGATGTTTATACTACCTAAAGTGATCTAAAGAGTCAATGCAAATCCCACCCAAATCCCAATGACTTTTCTTTTTCTGTAGAAATAGTAAAAACTGATTATAAAATTCATAGAAAACCTAAAGGGACCACCCCAGATGTCAAAATAATTTGAAAAAGAACAAAGTTGGAAGTCTCATACTTCCTGATTTCAAAAGGTAGTACAAATCTAGAGTAATCAAAACAATGTGGTGCTGGCATAAAGACAGGAATATATAGATCAATGGAATAGTATAGAGAGCCCAGTAATATAACATCATGTATATAGCCAAATAATTTTTGACAGTGATGCCAAGACCATTAAGTAGGAAACAAAAATCTTTTCAACAAATGGTGTTGGGAAGTTGGGTCCTTACTTTACATCATATTAAAATTAACTAAAAATGGAATTATGACCTAAATTATGACCTTATGTTTTTACATAAGACTCTTAGAAATAAAGCACAGAAGAATAGCTTCTTCACACTGGATTTGGCAATTATTTCTTAAATATGACACTAAAGGCATAAGTAACAAAAGAAAAAATAGATACATGGGATTATATCAAAATTTAAAACTTTTGTGCAGCAAAAGAGATAATTAAGAGAATAAAAAGTCAACCTGTGGAATAGAGAAACATATTTGCAAATTTTATATCTGGTTAGAGATTATATAGAGAGATTATATATCTGGTTATATCTGGTTAGAGAACATATAAAGACCCCAACTCGACAATAAGAAACAAACCAATTTTAAAAATTTGGCAAAGGCATTGAATAGACATGTCTTGAAAGAATATAACAAATGGTCAATAAACACAGAAAAGATGCTCAACATCAGTCTTCATGAGGAAATGCAACTAAAATTCACAATGAGATACCACTTTATACTTATTAATATGGCTATTATCCCAAAACAAAAAACAATATTAAAAACAACCAACCGAAAATAACCACTCTTGGGAAATTGGAATACTCACACATTGCTGGTGGGAATGTAAAATGGTGCAGCTACTGTGGAAACCATATGGTGATTTTTCAAAAAATTAAACATCAAAATATTCTATGGTCCAGTGATTCCTGTTTGAGGTATGTACCTACAAAAGAGTCAAATGTAGGGACACAAACAGGCACTTGTACACCAATGTTCATTGGAGTATTATTCATAGTAGCCAAAAGGAGGAACCAATTCAAATATTTATTTAAAGATCAATAAATAGACAAATAAAATGTGATACATAGACCATGGGATATTCATCATCCTTAAAAAGATATATGTTACAACGTGGATGAATCTTGAAGACATTATGGTAAGTGAAATAAGCCAGACATAAAGATACAAATTTTACATGGTTCCACTTATATGAGATACATATAAGAGTTAAAATTATAGACAGAAAAGTAGAAGAGTAGTTACCAGCTGTTGAGTGGAGACATGTGGAGGAATTCTTGTTTAATGGACACACAGTTTCAGTTCCGGAGATGGTAGTGGTGATTTGCAGCAGTGTGAATGTATTTAATTCTACTGAGCTGTACACTTCAAAAGGGTTAAAACGGTAAGCTTGATGTAGATATTTTATCACAGTTAAAAAACAAGATAACTTTATTACCTCACAGTTGCGTAGGTTGGAATTCTCTGTTTCATTTCTCACACAGCTTAAATAATGGTGTTGGCTGAGGCTGCAATCTCCTTAAGAACCTTCTGCAAGTTTTTTTTGTTGTTGTTGTTAAACATAATTCAGTTTCTTGTAATCATAAAACTGAGGTCCCTATTTTGTTGATTATCAACTGGGAGCCATTCTTACTCACTGTTTCCTGTCACCAGATTCTCTCCAAAACAGGGCAGGTTGCTTCTGCTTCCTGTCTTTTTTAAAGGCTTACCTGATTAGATCAGTTCTAACTGGGATAATCTTCCTTTTGATTAGCTCACACTCAATTAGATTAGAGACCTTAATTATATCTTCAATATCTGTTTCTCCATAAAGCATAATCTAATTTTATGACTGATAGCCCATAATATTCAAAGGTCCTGCCCATACTCAAGGGGAAAGTATTTGTGTAGGGCAAATACAACAGGGAATTAGACTCTTGGCAGCCATCTAAGAATTTTGCCTACCATATTTATACCCATCAGCACAAGAAGGAGATACACTTTTAATGCAAGTAAACACAATCTAAAATAAAAAATAACACATAAATATGTTTGTACTAAACAACAAAATATCTACTTTATAAGCAAAATGTCTAAATAGATTTGAGAAGACATAGAAGCATGATAATAAGAGTCTTTAACATGCAACTTTCAATACACATCATTTCAAATGGACAAAAAGAAAACATAGAAGAGATAAACATCATTAATAACACAAAGCATATGGACATATATTGAACATTACACACTGTTATGAAAAATACACCTTCTTAAGTGTATATGAAACAGTTACAAAATTGATAGTTTATTAGACAATAGAAAAATACAACTTCTTCTCAAGTGTATATGGAACAGTTACAAAATTGATAGTTTATTAGACAATAGTGAAAACATGAATGAATTCCAAAATGTGGAAATATTTTCAACATTTTTTCGCACAATGCTATAGGCTAGAAATTATTAACCTTATAAAAAGGACTAACAGTCTGTTAAACAAAACTTGTTTGAAAAGAGAAATATAAAAATGTAAAAATTTAAATTTTAAATTAAAAAATTAAATTCCTAAAAACAACACTAATAAAAATACATATATCATCATCTATGAGATACATTTAAAGCAGTGATTACATAAAAATGCTAGCCCCATATACTTGTATTTTTAAAATTAAAGAATAAAAATATTTGAAATGATTTCTGAAACCAAAAGTGCAGAAACAACAAAACATACCAAAAGAAAATATGAGAAGAAATAGTAAAGCTGAAAGCAGAAATTAATGAAGTAGAAGAAAATATATTTATTAACTGAATAAATCAAAATTCTATTTTTAATTAGTATTATATAAAGCATTAGTTGACTACAGAGTGAAAAAGAAAGAAAATATAATCCTGCATCTTATGTAATACAGAAACAATAGAGACATTTCCACTAAGATTAGGAACAATCCCCACTACTAATCAATATTGTAATGAAAATATTAAACAGTGCAATTAAACAAATCTACTAGAAGAATAATAACTGGAAAAGAAGTAAAACTATCTCTGTTTTCATACAATATAACAGTAAACCTGAAAAACCAATAAATGATAAAACTATCTCAAGAAATGTAAGAATATAGTAAAATAGAGTATAAAATTAACATACAGAAATCCATATCTTTCATATACAAAATTAATAACCAGTCAAAGGATATAATGGCAGAGAACCCAATTTACAATAACAATAACAAAGATAAAATATTTGGAAATATAATTAACAAATGTTCAAAAACTCTATGAACATAGACAAAATTTAAACTTTTGAAAGATACAAAATTAAAATTGTACAAATGTAAATAATTTTTTCTTGTTTTTAGATAGAACCAAAAGCATCATAAAGATTTTAGTTCTGCTTAATTTATAAATGTTGCACTATCCAAATAACTATAGCAACAATGTATTTTCTGTGGATATAAGTTTATATAAATAAAAGCAAACACGCGAGAAAAGAAAACAATGGGAAAAAAAACTCATGAAGGGATATAATCCTTTCAGACAAAATATACTATAAATTTTATGAGTAAAATATTGTATACTACTGTCTGAGTAGACATACTTTAGAAAATAATAGAAAGACTAGAAATAGACATAAAACACGTTTTATAAAACATACAAAAAGGTTTTTAAGAATTAAAAATTAAACCTTCCTCATAATTAGAGAAATGCAAATTATAACACTGATCTATCACATATCACATATAAAAATTGATGAATAATTAATGGAATGACAACACTTTTTGTTGACAAGTTCGTGGGGAACCACAAACACATATATTTCTGGTGGCCCTAAAAATTAGTATGAGCTCTGTGGAAAAAAACTGAAAATCCACACTTATATAAATAGATAAATAGGAGTAGGAAAGCTTTTCCTGTAATAGAATTCTAACTAACCTACACACACACACACACACACACACGTGTATATATATAGTTTATATGAATAAACATATACATATATATTGTTAGTATTTGTGGAAGAAAGGAAAGGGGAATGAGAAAGAAGAGAGCACAAACTTGAGTTATAACAAAGTTTTTAGGGTAACATAAATGTTAAAGTTATGAGAAAGGGACCACTATTAAGAACACTATTGCAAACATTTAAATTCTTTTTTGAATTAATGACATTGCAGTAAAAATTGGAAAGAAAACAAGGTTGAATATTTTCAAATTATTACCAAGTAAATTTGATGGTACTGATAAATATTTAGAAAAGGAGAGGGAAAAAAAAACCTTGTAAAAATTTAGTGAGACCAAGGATATCTTTTAACACTTCTCCAAACAGAGAGATCTGATAGCTTGATATAAGTTTCTAGAGATGTTTTGGAGGAAATTTATCTCTAGGGAGAATTTATGCCAATGAAAAAGAGAGTCAAAAAATTTAGAAAATTTACTATAGTGAAAAATTTTAGGGTAAATCTCTACTATTTAATACATGCTTTAAATCCAGGTTTTACTATTCATATAAATAGGTAATTCTCCAAAAAAGCACATTTCATTATTTATATATGATTATTTTATTCATAATTCTACATCAGTATCTGCCATATTTCTGAAGTAGAACAGAATTTATCTTTTAAATTTACACAAATATATGTTTTGATGTAGCTATAAGATTTAATCACTTAATTTTGTACCCGTATAACTATAAAATATTGCATATATCAATGGGTGGTTTTCTTCCTAAAGTACAGTGATAACTTGGCTATCATGCCCCATTAGTGAATTTGTTTGAACACTGGTTATACTAAAGCAGAACCGCTTAAAGTTATGGGAATATAAATGTAGCAGATAATTAAATGTGTACAGAATCTATTAATGTGTATAATTAAGATAGAACATCATTGGAGTTTATTATGAAACCATAATATCCTACAATCATCCTGAAAGGCACTGCTTGTCATGTCATATTGCTTAATTATAGCCAAGTAATTCATATAACTTGAAGTTACAGTAATTAAAACAATTAGTCTATAGTTAGACTGAGTTATAAAAGTTGTAATAAAAATATTAGAAAATTTAAATGTGAGCGGAAGAACTAGATTTTATCATGCACATTTCTTTGGAGATTGATTAAATTTATTCTATTGCACCGTTCTCAATTAGGAAGAAATGGCAGTGCTCCATTCCACTTAGTAGTTGTTAGTGCATAATATTATAAAATATTTTTGTGGACTTTAAAACTGCTAAATCTAAATGAAAACTTTAGAGATAAAGCATCTCAATTAATTTATAAATAATGTCTCTTACTGGCTATGTAATATCTGTATGCTTCACTGTCGTGCAAATTCATGATAATTCTCAAAAGGTTTCATTATGAGGATAACTTATATACATATGTATATACACACTTATGTGCAAGCTATTATTACTACTATTACTATTATTACTGGTTTACTCTGATGCTTTTTCTTTTACACATTTTATTAGACTTAGAATCCAGAAAATGACATTTTCTTGCCCTTTTGATTTAATGCATCAGAAATTCCTTCCTTTTACATGTATGACTAATGGAATCTGAGACTTGAATGACCCTTGAAGTTGAGTCTACAAATGGTGTGTGAACTAAATGATTACTAAAATAATTCTTCTTCATTTGTGTCATGGTATATTTTATACAAAGAATAGGAGAGTTCACATATGACCACCATTTGTCTTCACAGAGACTCACTCCCAAGCTAACATATGATGTTGAGAATTTATCTTATTTTCAGAAACCCTCAGAAAAGGAGACTCTATGAATTCCAACAATCTCTTCTCCTCTCTTCTGCATCATCAATATTCCTTCTGTGCTGGTAATTTTGACAACGGTGGTCTCCAAGGAATTGTGGGAATAAAGCTATGATTAGAGTAGGTTCAAGAGAGAAGAGAAGAAAAAGTGAATTCAGCATATATGAGTATAGATTTTGGGAAGATTTGTTTGAAAGTTAAGAAGAGAAACAATGAGGTAGATAATGCATAGGAGAAGCAGAGAGGTTTTATTGGCTTTATAGTATGTTAGTCTTCACAATAAGCATTGAAGAGACAAAGCAGGTTGCTGAGAATACATGTTCACTTGGCATGGAAGGCTTATCTGGAAGCCTCTGAAGAGAAACTGTTTATCAGATTTGTGCACAAGAATGAAAATGAAGAGGGATTTATATTTGCAGCTCTCTTCCATCTCCCATTGGTCAAGGTAGACCTTAAGAGTTGCTCACTCTCCCAGCATTTTGTGATTGTGCCCTCCACCCCCATTTGTAGTTGCTCAGGAAGCCAGATTTCACACTCCGAAATGTGAAGCTTGATCCAAGACAGAGATGAAGGGACGATCTAGAGGTAGGACATTCATCAAAGGGAAAGGTCAAAGGCATCTTAAAAGTTGCAAATCTTTATGGCTCACATACTCCCTCACACCCAGAATGCCCAATCTCTTTTCTTGTATTATTTTTCTCCTTAAATACACTGATTTGTTGGTTGTCTGTTTACCACTCCTGGAATGCAATCCCTACAAGCCAGGGATGGAAATTGGGAGTATTACCTGTCTTTTCGTTGGTGGTGGTGGTGGTGCTGGTGTTGTTACATTTTGTCTTGTTTTACTGTTCCAGTTTCTATTATATATTAGGTGCTCAGTAGATATTTGTTTAAAGAATGAAGCACTCAAGAAAATTTTATTAAAATTGTTCATAGTTGAAGGAATATATGAAAGCATCTGATCATATGCAGATAAACTGTGCTAAAGCCAAATCAAGAATACTAGGCAAACAGGCTGGGGGCGGTGGCTCACGCCTGTAATCTCAGCACTTTGGGAGGCGGAGGCGGGTGGATCACGAGGTCAGGAGATCAAGACCATCCTGGCTAACACGGTGAAACCCCATCTCCACTAAAAATACAAAAAATTAGTCGGGCGTGGTGGCAGGCGCCTGTAGTCCCAGCTACTCGGGAGGCTGAGGCAGGAGAAAGGCGTGAATCTACCTGGGAGGCGGAGCTTGCAATGAGCCAAGATAGCGCCACTGCAGTCCGGCCTTGGGGAAAGAGAGAGACTCCATCTCAAAAAAAAAAAAAAAAAAAAAAAAAAAAAAAAGAATACTAGGCAGACAAAGACAACTCCCTCATCCCTGATCTTCAATTTAAACACCCACTTACAAATTCTGATAATATTCAAGATTTTCACATCACAAGTTAAAAAGTAAAATCTCAAAGAACAAACAATATTCCTTTTTGGTTTGCATCTGAAAGATCTGAAAAAATATTTTATAATTTGGGGCTTAGAGAAGCAGTAGTGAATTTTACTTTGATAAACCTTTAAAAGATCAAATTAGTGGTTATAATTCATTCAAATATGACAAAAGCAATCTCTAGCTAAATAGTACTTGGAAGGAAAAAAATTACTCTGGGTTTCGCCCAGGTAAAGTGGTCAGAACTGAAAATTCATGTCTATTTCTTGGCTGGACTCTGAATTTTAACAATAAAGGTGTTTGTCACTGGTTTATTTGAGACAGCCATGGTAAGAAATACCTATCTATCTTGTTTTGAGGTTGCACATTACAGAGAAGATCATTTCATTTCATTTAACAATATACAGTATCAGGGACTATGGAAAATCTTCCAAAATGATTATTTGCGTAGGCCTTAGAATCCCAACTTGGAAACCAATGGGAAGATATAGTTATTTTAATGAGAACATGCTTTCCTGTAGTGAATTTTTATAGCAAGGAAATGAAGATGTCATTGCTAACGGGGGTAAAAAAGACCTCTGGAGTCTCAGCTCATCCAGCTCTTGTGATATGAGATGCCATTAACTACTAAATTAATGCAAATACAGCTTAATGAAATGTTTCTCATATTTTGATGAGAAAATATTTCTGCACAATACCACTTCATACTTGATAAATATGAGAGTCAAACCAGAATACTCCACATATTGATTTTCAAAAACTATGAATATATTCCACATACTCTTTAAACACTCCTATGATCAACATGAGCCTCAAAGGTCGGTCTAATTATCAGATGAATTAGAATTGATTTAACATCAACTCTGTCAAATGGATAGCAACAAATTCAATGATGATAATTTTGGTTACAGTGAGACCATATTGTAGGATGCCAGATGAAAACAATGTCAGAAACAAAGGTTATGAGGCCCTCACTGAAATAAAGATTTTATTCCCATTCCTTTTGACTAGTTTCTGTAGGCATAGGCAGGACCATTGCTACCCAGTGTGTGTTTCTCAGACCAATTATGTGCTGACATTTAGAGTACGCTTTTAAAAACTTTCATAGCAGTTTGACATTGTTGCACCATGCAAGTGCATGATATTTTTATAGCAATTAATTTTAGAGCATTTTACAAAAGTATTGGAATGCATTGGATTGCAGATTAAAAAGTAATAATAATATGTAATCAATGATAACTTGAGAAACACAGTCCTGGGATTTATAACTGGAGAGTATTTGCTGAGTGTGAGTCAGAGATTGTCTGAAATATAGTGTGGCACATGAAAGAGAAGAATTGAAAAAAATCTAATTTCACCCCCAAAAAGCATTGCTTGGAGCAAGAAGCATAAAATTCTTATGATAGAGCCAAAATCACAAGTTATAGTAATGTTTAAAAAAGAGCCTCCAGTGATCATCGTGGAAATTTGAGTGCTTTTGATTGAAAAAAATATTATCTTTGTGTGGATGTTTGGCTGTAAGAGAGTAAAAAGCAGTATTTATCAAGTTGAAGGATAAATACTGTTATCATAGATTTTAAAAATATAAAATATTCCCAGAACATAGAAACGATGTCACCTTCTCAGAGCGTAATGAGTGATATGAGCCAGCTGTTCAATTCACTAATCCATAAAAATTGAGTAGATTTGAAATTTCTGAAGAACTAAGAAAGTATTTTAGGCATTTGAAAAAATATTATAAATGAATAAAAAATAATAAAACTAATTATGATCCCCATAGCAGGGAAAATTTACATAGAGTATAAAAAGGAAACCTTGAATACTCAGGTGTACGTACACAGAAGACAGAGAAACTGCTTGCCTGAAATTACATTATAACCTGTATTTAAAAAAAAAACTGGGTGCAGTGGCTCATGCCTGTAATCCCAGCACTTTGGGAGACTGAGGCGGGCAGATCACAAGCTCAGGAGTTCGAGACTAGCATGGCCAATATGGTGAAATCCCGTCTCTACTAAAAATACAAAAAGATTAGCTGGGCTTCCTGGCTCGTGCCTGTAATCCCAGCTACTCGGGAGACAGAGGCGGGAGAATTGCTTGGAACCTGGGAAGTGGAGGTTGCAGTGAGCTGAGATTTGCGCCACTGCACTCCAGCCTGGGCAACAGAGTGAGACTCCATCTCAAAATAGTAATAATAAAATATAAACAAAAAATTATAATATAGTAAGATAACTGGTAAAACAGAAGTATGTTAAAAGGGAAAAAAAGTTGGCTAAGAAATTATGGAAAGGTTTCCCCTAGAAGTTAGCATTTGATCTGGAATATGAAATATAAAGAGTTTGTATGGTGAGCAGAGACACAGTCAAACTCAGTATCTTCTTATCTTTACAGTTCCATTCCTAGCATGTAGGAAGTTCCTTGAACTTGTGGATAAGTAACAAGAGCATTCTTAACTGTAGAGCAGGAGTGGTTCACGGGCTTGGATAAAACTGCAATAATAATAATGCAATGGTAAATTTTATAAATCAGCTTGGCTGGGCTAAGGGATGCCCAGATACCTGCTACAACATTATTTCGAAGTGTGTCTGAGAGGGTTTTACCAGAATAAACTAGCATTCGAATTCACAGACTGAATAAAGATGACTCACTGACTCACTGTCACCAGTGTGGGCATGCATCATTCAACCTGTCCTTCTGGGGCTGAATAGGAAGAGAGTGAGATGAAGGGTGAATTCTCTTTCACTTATTTAGTTGAGGCATCTATCTTCCCCTTCCCTCAAATACAGGAGCTACTGGTTAGGTGTCAGGGACTTACACCAGCCAGGTCCCCACCTTTGGCAGACTGTGGCCTCAGACTGGAATTTACATCATCAGCTCCTCTGCTTCGCAGGCCTTCAAACTCAAACTGAATTACACCTCTGGCTTTCCTGATTTTCCAGCTTGCAGACAGGGCACATTATAGGACTTTTTGGCCACCATAATCATTTGAGCCAATTCTCATAATAAATCTCCTCTTATAGATCTCTATATATCTTATACCAACAATTCTATGTCTTTGGAAAACTCTAAAACAAATAATGAAGAAGATAGGTAACATATACTGATAACTTATTATAAGCCAAACACTGTCCTAAGCAAGGTAAAGGTATCAATTCATTTAATCCTTCCATCTGTGAGTGACAGAAACTCAAAATTAACTGTGTGTTCTAACAAAAGAGCAGATGATTTCTCTCATATAAGAAAGCCAAATTTAAAAATCTTCTGTAATGGAAAAATGGTAGAATGAAGAGGTGAGTCAGTTCTCCTACAGGTAAGAGACGAAATCTTGAAAAATACATATTATTACAAAACAACTGTGAAAAGACCTGGAAAAATATTAGAAAGAAGACAGAAACCAAAGCAGAGTTATTCTTGAAATATTTCAACTAGAAAAACAAAAACAAACGAAAACAAGGAGAACCCAGAAAAGATGTAAGTTGAAATGTGTGAATTTGATCCACTGCGTATCTTCTTCTTCTTTTTTTTTTTTTTTTTTTTTTTTTTTTTTTTGAGACGGAGTCTCGCTCTGTAGCCCAGGCTAGAGTGCAATGGCGCGATCTCCGCTCACTGCAAGCTCCGCCTCCCAGGTTCACGCCATTCTCCTGCCTCAGCCACCTAAGTAGCTGGGACTACAGTCGCCCGCCACCACTCCCGGCTAATTTTTTGTATTTTTAGTAGAGACCAGGTTTTTTTTTCGTTTTTAATTGACCACATTCTCCAACTCATCTACAACTTGGTCAGCAGGAAGTTGAAATCTTACAGGTTTAAGATATAGGAAGACAACACAAAAAGTTGACAAAGAAACAATAAATTGAGAGTGGATTTCCAGTAATCAAGAAAGCCTCAGAGATGGTGAGACACTAAATATGAGTAAAATCAGCTCTTTATTTTCATGGGTTTCAAATCCACAGATGTCACATTTCAATATTATTTGAAAAAATTAACTGTGCAACAATCAAAAATAATATTAACAACTGTTAACGCAGCATTAACGTTGTATATGCTATAGTGAAAGAGATGATCTGGTGATCATTTAAAGTATGTAAAGGATGTGCATAGGTTAAATGCAAATACTACATAATTGTATGTAAGGGACTTGAATATATATGGATTTTTTTTTTTAATTTTTAGACAGGGTTTCCCTCTTGTTGCCCAGGCTGTAGTGCAATGGCACGATCTCAGCTCACTGCACCCTCTGCCTCCTGGGTTCAAGCAATTCTTCTGCCTCAGCCTCCTGAGTACCTGGGATTACAGGCATGTGCCACCACACCCAGTTAATTTTCTATTTTTTAGTAGAGACGGCGTTTCTCCATGTTGCTCAGGCTGGCCTCGAACTCCCGACCTCAGGTGATCCACCCACCTCGACCTCCCAAAGTGCTGGGATTACAGGTGTGAGCCATCACACGCTACCCGTATGTGGATTTTTATATCCTCAGGGGTCCTGGAACCAAACCACATGGATATTGAGGGATCATTGTATATACTCTCTTCAAATCCTTGGCCGACCCTATTTTATGCAAGCCTATGGGAAATGCCAAGGAACCAGGCTAAATAAAATAAAATAAATCAGCAGCTGAAACTGTGAGACTTGAGTAAAGATATCAGCAACTGTACACGCAGTGGAAGGGAGTTTGTAGTTTAAATCTGTACAAATTAGTTGCTGCTAGAATTAAAACAAGAGCAGCAGCAGCCAACAGCAAAAAACCCTAATACTCCTCTAAAGAAGGCATCTTAGTAACAGTGATTTTTCCTGCCGTGTGCCCTATGTTATATAACATCTTATTTACTTTTTTCCTTTGAGAGTACTTTTCATTCAAAAAAATAGAAAAGAATTCTAGAATTAAAAAAAAAGAAATTGAAAATAAGCACATGTAATACAATTTCTAAACATTTTACAGTTTCTCTATTTGAAAGCAAATAAAAACATTCTTTTTTTTTTTAGAACTTGGGGAACACTTTAAAAGTATTTTTCATGTCTTGATTTGGGGAAGAAGAGAGAAATATATTCCTAGGGGAGAGGAGATTTGGAAAGTCTTTTCTTGTAAGAAGAAGACTTTGAAGAGAAGTCACTCTATACAGAATATATTGTGAAGAGAAGACTAATGCCCTTACAATCCAGATGAACCTAAAGGTCACCTTTGGTCATTTTGGAGGGATAACGTCATGGAACTCTCAAGAGTATTCATGTACCTTATCCCTTATTAGGTTAAAGGGTGTGATGCTCTTGTATCAAGTCAGAGGGCAGATTTTAGGTTTTCCTCACTGTGATTTTAGCTATCAACATTAGTGAACTTGCTATTCAAAGGCTAAATGTGGTTTCACATTTTGATAGTCAGATAAGATTAGATACAGACACAATTCCCAAATGTGGCAAGTAACAAGCTTTTTAGAAAAGTCTAGGACTTAGTAAGTTCAACAGCTGATGTAAGGCCTTAAGAATTTGTATTAATGACATTAAGTCAAATGCAGAAAATTCTGTAGGTAGCAAGAACTTTTGTTTCGAATTTATAAATAGAACTATTTTTTGTTTCTGTTTTTGCTCTTACACTTCTCAAGATATTCTGCATTTTCATTGTCTCTGTGTGAGAGAACAGTGAAATTTTCAGGTAAAAAGAATACAATAATCACTACTGAAGATATAAAAACTCATACATGAAGAGGATAAAACTGTGCAAACTAGAAGACCTGTGTAATCATTTAATCACATAGCCATCTCTTTGAGAAGATAGGATTTAGCTATCATCAAAGTGAGTGGCTACATGAAGGATTGCATTATTTATGTTAGCTTAAGTGTAGTATTGCCATAGCAGAGGCTGAGTTCGAGTCTGTTACCACTTGCATTCATTTGATAGACCATGAAGTATTATCTTCCAGATGAAGCAGCTTGCATTTCAGTGAGTATCCCTGGGAAGTGCCAGATAAACAATCAGAAAATAGGATTATGTTTAGTAAATGCTTTGGAAATGACTAGGACAGTAACATTTCAAACGCAAGAGCTATGAACAGTCAGTATAATACATTTTTCAAGTAGCTAACAATGTATACATTCATAAGACAATAATCACTTATTTGGGGGGAGTTCATCCTCTAAAAAGGTGCCTCTTTTATCAAGAGAATTAACTCAACTAACTCAACCTTGATGCTTTTTAGTAGCCATATAGAAGTGCACAATAAGTGTGGTGAAAATAATGTGGATTCCAACAGATCTGGGTCTGAAACCTAGCTCTATTGTTTATTGGCTCTGTATCTTGGATATTTTGTGTATCTTTTTGGACTTGAGTTTCCTTTCAATAATACTGGAATAATAATAAATACACAGCATGGTTTCAGGAAATATTATGTGAGAAGATTAACAGAAAAAGTTAAACATTTTACCTGACAGAGAAGTTTCCTAATCCTTACAGATAATTAACCCTGTAGAAATTATCTAATGCAATGTTAAAAAATGTACACCCTTTTCTAAAGACACACTTTACAGAATTCCGAGACTATTGTACAAAACAAATCCATTCACCCATCTTTTCTGAGTGTCATTGTCTATATAATAATGTATATACATCCTCCTTTATAACTGAGGAAACTGAGATCTATTAATATTTAAGTAATTATCCTCTGTTAAATTAAATTAAACTTGGCCTAAAGCTCCCTCTTTACCTAGTGAACTGCAACCAAACGTAGTATAAACAAATTGCAACCTAACTAAGAGTATATACTTGTAACAAATAGATAAGTCTCAGCCAATTATAGCAGCCAAGTTTTAACCAATCACAGGCTGCCAACTGATCAGACCTGTCAATGTAAGGCAAAAACTTCATCACACCATGTCCAAATAAGGGAAATGCCGAGCTGTAACCAATCACACTGTTTCTCTGTGTCACTTCCTTTTTCTGTCTACAAATACTGCCTGCCCACATTGCTGAGTGGAGCTCGCTGAACCTCTCCTGGTTCTGAGTGTTGCTCAATTCATAAATCATTCTTTGCTCCAGTGAATTATGCTAAATTTAAATTGTCTAAAGTTTTTATTTTAACACCTCAAACTCCCATATATATATATATATTTTTTGAGACAGAGTCTTGCTCTGTTGCCCAGATTGGAGTGCAGTGGCGCAGTCTCGGCTCACTGCAACCTTCTCCTCCTGGGTCCAAGCAATTCTTCTGCCTCAACCTCCTGAGCAGCTAGGATTACAGACACACGCCACCACGCCCAGCTAATTTTTGTATTTTTAGTAGAAATGGGGTTTTACCATGTTGGCCAGGCTGGTCTTGAACTCCTGACCTCAAGTGATCCACCTGCCTCGGCCTCCCAAAGTGCTGGGATTACAGGCATGAGCCACTGTGCCCGTCCAAACTCCCATAGATATTAAAGTCACTTGTCCTCCAGTTCAAGGCTATTTGTACTGAAATATACTTTCCTATCTTTTACTCAATTAAAATATTCTCTTTTAACGAATGAGGCCAAAATTCACCATCTCGTGTAGAATAACCGCTATTTGCAAACCAAATGAGAAACTGCTCTTATATAATTCTAGACACTTTAATAGAGTAAGATATACTATGACTTTCTTTTCTTTATATTTTGGAATAATTATTGCCATATGTAGGCACGGATCTTGGAGTCAAATGTCCGTGTCATTTTTTGCCATCTGTGGGACTTAGGGCATACATTTATCTTCTTGAACAGTTTCTTTATTTGTAAAATGGGTCAAATAATACATCTCATTTAGAGTTGTTATGAGAATTGAAGGATGTATTACCTATATAACTCTCAGCCTAGTGCTTGGTGTAGAGTAGATATATACACTTTATTAGGCACTCAAAGCAGTCCTCAGATATTATTTACTTGACACATTTGTAACAGACAAATAGGTAGCAAAGTAGCAATTCTTATATTTCTAAGAAAAAATTAACATCGTTTTCCACCCATCCCCTGTAATATTCTGCATAATGTCATTGTCACCACTAAATGTAGGATGGGTATTTTAACTCAGTATTCTATGCTTTTCATTTAGAATTCCTAAACTGAAGTATCTATGTGGTTTTTGAAAGCTAGAGGATCTATGTGGTCAATGTGATCATATAACATGTAATATTCTCTTAAATAGCATGCAGATTAAGGGGTAAGAATGAGAAGAAATAATAATAGCTAATATATAGGCTTAGCTGGCATAGTGCATACTATGTGCCATTTCCTGTTCTAAGTGCTTTACTCCTATTAAAATATGTAAATATTCAGTATCCCCAAACAACCCTCAGAGGAAGGTTCTATTAATATCTATTTCTATTAATTATTAATGTGACAATAATTTTACATATATGGAAACAGAGGCACAGATAATTGCTGGCAGTAAGCACAGCTAGGATTCAAACTCATGATGTCTGACTACAGAAACTGCTCTGCTCCTAACCACTATGCTAAGTTGCAATTTTAATCATAAAGTATTTTTGTAGCAATCATCCATAATGATATCAAAGTATGCATCTGTGTAATTAAAAGTTCTGAATACTGTATTTTTAAGAATGATTGAATCTTACTTTATTAATCTTTTATTAATTATTTTTCTTTTTAACCAGAAGTTGTTATTATGTTTCCTGGTGTTTTTCACTACTTTTATCATAGAGTAGAATGTTTTCTGAATTTTTTTTTGCAAAAAAAAATATTTTCTAGAATAAAACATACCATGTAACATCTTCATTCTTTTATTAGAGGAGTGTATCTGAGAAAATCTTTCAGCTCACAAGCCTCAGGAAGGAAAGAAACAGGTTCTAAATGCCATTTAGCTCACTAGGAAGATACACTCTAGCAAGCACACAGATCTCTCAACCTCAAACAAACTCCTCTTAAACACTCTGGAAATCATAGGAGGGTAGGATTTGGGGCCTGGTAGAAAGATAATCTAGGTTGTTCATTTTGTTATGGAAGTATTTCTTTAGAGTTTAGCCGAATAATGAAACGAGGTTGCAGGCAGAATGTAGTCTCTGGACATTGACTTTGATAACGTTAATAATTTAAATGTTGTAAGGGACTGAGTTTGTTGCTTAATAATACAGGCACTTTTTGGCCTACATTCTTTTTCTCCTGTATTTTCTTATTTGTTCGGGAGAGAACAGGATTTAGTAGTAAAAATGAACCTTGTGAACGTATAATGTGTAGCATTACAAACATTTAAATAGGAACATGTTTCTAAGTTATTATTTCTTGAATTTTATAATTGTTTTTATGTGAATCATTACATGATTTTAATGTATTTTTGAGTCACATATACTAGATGTAGAAGAATGCCATATTTCTATTCTTCTCCTGACACTGTTTCCAGTACATCTACTGGCCTATAAAACATGTTAGACATTTAATGGGTTATCCCAAAGTTAACATGTTCAAAATAAAACTTTTACTTCCTCTCCACTAAAAGTTTCCTCTACCTCAGGCTTCCCCATCACAATTCATAGCACCACAATTTACTCAGAAATTCTGTCCCATATGCTATGATCCTTGATTCCCCTTTTTCTTTCCAATGCCACTTCCAATCCATCCTCTCCTCACCACCTCCTTCATTATCCCCATAGGCCATGTCATTAACCTCCGCCCCTGGGCTTATTGTATTAGATTTCAGTAGACCCCCTGCTTTCACTATTACTCCTCTATAAGACCCCAAGAGTGATCTTTGTGAAAGAATAAATTGCCTTACTCACTCTGCTTAAAACTCACCAATGCCTTCCAATTACAATTAGATTAAATTCCATATGTATTAGCATTACTTACTTTTTGTTTTGTTTTGTGTTTGGGCCCTGCTACTTCTTTCATTACCTCCTTTCTTTCTCTGTTTTAGTCTCATTTTATTTTAGACACACTGATCTTTTTATTTTTTTCAAACATGCTAATTTCCCCCCCCCTCATTTCAGGGCCATTGCATTAAGCATTGCCTCTGCTGGGACGTAGTATTCTCAGATCTTTGCATGATTTTATTTTATTTTTTTTGAGAGAGAGTCTCACTCTGTTGCCAGGCTGGAGTGCAGTGGCATGATCTTGGCTTGTTGCTACCTCTGATTCGTTCTTTTTAATCATCCACGTCTCTGCCTAGACATGGCTTCTTCTGAGAAAACTTCTCTAAACCTGTTCTCTAAAAGGCACCTCAGCAGACTCACTCTTTATTACTGTCTAAAATTACATCCTATTAGTTTTAATTTTCTTATTTTCAGTGGCTGGTTATATTTTCCAAAGATGGTCCTAACAATATTTTCTGTTTCACACGCTCTTCTATACAGGCCACTCTCCATCAAGAAGCACAGTCTAGTTTCCTCCTTTTGAATCTAGGCAGCTCATGACTGCTTCAACTAACACAGTAAGGTGCAAGCAATGCTGTGTGGCTTCTGAGGCTAGGTTATAAAAAGACTGGCAAGTTTTGTTGGTTCTCTTTGAAGGTTCACTGTAGGAACACTTTATCTCATAATCCAGCTTCAGTGCTGTGAGAAGCCCAGGCCACATGGCGAGGCCAAACACATGGGCTCTGCTGGCCAGTCCCAGCTGAGCTCAGCCTTTGGGTCGTTCCAGCTGACCCAAAGAATCCTCTAGTCCAGATGATTCCAGACTACAGCTCTAGGGTTTTCTCAGATAAGTCCCCAGACATTGGGCACCTGAGATAAGCCATCCTCTCTGCCTAATCCAAATTCTCACCTACAGAATCTGTAAGGACAATAAAATGGTTGTTGTTTTACACCACTACCTTTTGGAGTACTTGGCCATATGACAATGAGTTACCGGAATATTGTCTTTCTAACCCATTACAAGTTCCATGAGAGTCGAATTTTATTTTTGACAAAAACAGTGCTTAATAATTTTTTAATTGAAACAATAACATATATGGAGAGTTGTTGGCTTGTTGTGTTAATTCCACTTATGGTATCTTATTATACTTATTACTTATTGCACTCTTTGCATTTATTTCTCTATTTTCTATCTTAAATCGTACAAAAAAAGACAAAGCTAAATCTCATTGTATGTATACTACTAAATATTTCTTTATTTTTTATATAGTAGGGAATTTTTTATATCACATATAGTACAAATACGTAAGAATTACATTATGTTTGTCTTTTAACTTTATGGTGTTTCTTTATGACACACCTTTTTTTTTGTTTTCAAGTTTATTAAATATTTTCTCTGTGGAAACTGCCTTTGATATTTTTCTTTGAAAAGTTTTCCTCAATTCGAAGTAGTTAGCTGTTATTTTATTTAGTAGGTTATGGTTTTATGTTTTTTATTTATAGTCAAATTTTTAATCCAACTGGAATTAATTTTGGTATACAGTTTGTTATAATGCTCTAACTTAATTATTATTTTCTCAGTGGTTAACTATGTGTTTCAATAACGTTTATTAAATAATGAATTCTTTATTCCTAACTTGAAATTATTTTTCTAAAATTTCTAAATAGAAATTATTTTTCTAAAATTTACCAAATACCTTGTATTAGTCAGAGTTCTTTAGAGGGACAGAATTAATAGGAGAGAGAGAAATAATATATATAATATATATTATATATTTTTAATATAATATATATTATATATATTTAATATATAATATATTATATATAATATATTTTTAATATATATAATATATATTTAATATATAATATATTATATATAATATATATTTAATATATAATATATTATATATAATATATATATTTAATAGATAATATATTTTATATATATTATATTATATATATTTAATAGATATTATATTATATATATTTAATATATAATATATATTATATTATATATATTTAATATATATTATATTATATATATTTAATATATTATATATATTATATGTTATATTATATATATATTTAATATATAATATATAATATATGTTATATTATATATATATTTAATATATAATATATATTATATATATTTAATATATAATATATATTATATTACATATATGTAATATATAATATATATTATATAAATTATATTATATATATAATATAATATATATTATATATAATATTATATATATTTAATATATAATATATATTATACATTATATTATATGTTTAATATATAATATATAGTATATATTTAATATATAATATGTATTATATATTATATTATATATATTTAATATAATATATATAATATATTATATATATTTAATATAATATATATAATATAATATATTATATGTGTGTATATATTATATATATTATATGTAATGCATATTATATGTATTATATATAATATATAATATGTAATATACATAGAACAATATATTATATATATTATATACATATTATATATATACCCACACATATATAGATATATCTATATTACATATATATATATATATAGAGAGAGAGAGAGAGAGAGAGAGAGAAGTTTATTAAGTAGTATTAACTCACAGGATCACAAGGTCCCATGATAGGCTGTCTGCAAGCTGAGGAGTAAGGAAGCAAGTCCGAGCCTCAAAGCTTAAGAATTTGGAGTCCAATATTCTAAGACAGGAAGCATCCAGCACAGGAGAAAGATGTAGCCTGGGAGGCTAAGCCAGTCTAGCCTTTTCATATTTTTCTACCTGCTTTATATTCTGGCCACACTGGCAGCTAATTAGATTATGCCCACCCAGGTTAAGATGAAGTCTGCCTCTCCCAGCCCACTGTCTCTAATGTGAATCTCCTTTGGCAACACCCTCACAGACACACCCAGGAACAATAATTTGCATTCTGCAATCCAGTGAAGTTGACACACAGTATTAACCATCACATACCTATATAAAATTGGTTCTGCTCTGGAATTTTAATTTCCTTAGTGTGCATTTGTATTCTTTTATCTTAATTTACTTATTGAGTTCTCTGTATTATAAAATACTAATTCAATTGAACATAGGGACCCAAAAGAAATTAAAAAATCACAAAATTAACTATTTGGTACTCTTACAACTGCCTTACTTAAGGGAAGAAAAAATGAAAATACAAAGTGCTTCTGAAGATATATGAAATTATTTCCACTGCACCCTTGAAACTTGAGTACCAATTGATTTTTTTCCAAAACACTTTTTAATGTTGAAATTTGGGAAGAAGAAAGGTCAATGCTATCAATGAAGTCGTGTAGATTTTGAGTAAGAGAGAGTAAATTTTTTAGTAAAGTCATGCAGTCATGTTTAATAACACACACATTGTGATTTTGAATATAATATATTAAAATTCACGTTAAAATGTATTGAAATTACATTGATTTTGAATTTGTATATTAAAATGTATTCAGAAGCAGAATATGGCATTGGCTATAAAATGAAGTAATAAATTCTATATCTGAAGTCTGGATGTCATGGGAACCATAGAATTCCTATTTAAAAGTTACTAATGATAACTTTTAACATATGCCATTATTCTATCAATTCACTGGACAGATTTTTCACAGATGTAACAAATTTTTTACTCTAATTTTGCAGATGAAATAAACTATCTAAGACAGCAAGGTATTTATCTTCATTGTATAAGATAAAAGAAAAAATACAGACATAGATCAGGTGTTTAAATATGCAGCAAAGACAATTATTTTTCTCACTCTATGTTTTTTTTTGGGGGGGGGGCCTAGGTTAGATTTTAGCTGAAGATCATGTGGCAAGGCCCTCAGTGTGCTACCAAAATCCCACCTCAGCATTCACATATATTTGCTTTTTCTGAAGGCAAAGGAGCACATATATCCTGTGGTTAAGGCAGCACAGAAATGGACACCAATATGATTTGGTTGTGTTCCCACCCAAATCTCGAATTGTAGCTCCCATAATTCCCACATGTCATGTGAGGGACCCGGTGGGAGGTAACTGAATCAGGGGGATGGGTCTTTCTTGTGGCTGGTTTCATGATAGTGAATAAGTCTCATGAGATTTGATGGTTTTATAAAGGAGAGTTTTTATGCACATGCTCTCTTTCTTGCCCACCACCGTGTAAGACATGCCTTTTTCCCCTTTCACCTTCCACCATGATTGTGAGGCTTCCCCAGCCATGTGGAACTGTGAGTCCATAAAGCCTGTTTTTCTTTATAAATTACCCAGTCTTTGGTATGACCTTATTAGCAGCATGACAAAGATGAATACAGATATTTAACATCTTTGGAAGTCTTCCTAGACTGATTTGTAGGATTCGATAGATACTTGCTTTGGCTTCTTGTATTTTAAAGGAATAATAATAAATTATAAATTTAATTCTCCATGGTTATTCAGAACAATTCAATTAATTGACACACAAATAAAACCACATGTATACACATCACATGAACTACTGAAAACTAAATTACAGACACGTATCTTATTATCAGTCAGAGATAATAGATACACTGTAAATATTGGAATAATGATAAGAATAACAAGAAAAGAAAATAAAGAGATAAGATAGTGAAGCAATATCTTTAAAGAGTTAAAAGAAGAAAAAAGTGTCAAATCAGAATTCTATATTAGCAAAAATATTCTTATGACTTAAGGCAAATTCAAGTTACAGAGAGACTGAAAGAATGTAAACTCAGAATATATGTACTGTAAAAAATAATATCGGATGTTCTGAAAATGAGAGAAAATTATATATATGAAATCTGATGGAATTATGTACCTGTAGGAAGGAATGAAGAACACCAGAATAGGTATAAATTTGGATAAACATAAAATTCAATGTGTGTATTTGTGTGTATGGGTATATAATTTTTTAAAAGACATTCTTTAAAAGAAAATTAATAACAAATGTTGTGGAGCTTATAATATACATAGAAGTTAAACAAAAGAAAAATTATAACCAGAGAACTAAAAATAAATAAATAAAACAGGTGGGAAGTTATCCATTAGATTGGACTGCTGTTATTTTACTACATTGTATAAAAACTAGTGTAATATTATTTTAAGAGAAACTATGGTAATTTAAAGTTTCATACTGTAATTTCTAGAATAACCACCAAAAATAACAAAACAAGTTATTGCTAAAAAGTCAAGGGAAGAGAAAGGAAGGAATAGTAAAAACAATGATTTAAATCCAAAGGTTACAAGCAATGAAAAATAAAAAACAACAAGAAAATAATTGAATAATTTGGAAACAATTACCATGATGGTAGACTTAAGCTCAACTATATCAATAATTACATCAAGTATCAATAAAATAAACACATTTAAAAAAGGCAGAATTTTTCAATCCACGTAAAAACACAAAAACACAAGACCCAACTATGTTTTATTCACAGGAAACCCACAGTAAGTATAAAGATACAGACTGTAAGAAACAACAGGGTAAAAACAATATACCAAGACTTTTTGTTTTATTAACACTAACAAAGTAGACTTCAAGAAAGACTGTATTAGTCTATTCTCATGCTGCTAATAAAGACGTACTCAAGACTGGGTAATTAAAAAGTAAAGAGGTTTAATTGACTCACAGTTCTACACGGCTAAGGAGGCCTCACAATCATGGTCTAAGGGAATAAGGAGCAAGTTACATTTTACATGGCAGTAGGCAAAAGAGAGCTCATGCAGGGGGACTCCCATTTATAAAACCATCAGGTCTCCTGAGACTTATTCACTACCACGAGAACGGTATGGGGGAAACTGCTTTGTGATTCAATTATCTCCACCTGGCCCCACCCTTGACATGTGGGGCTATCACAATTCAAGTTGAAATTTGGGTAGGGATGCAGACAAACCACATCATTCCATCCCTGGCCCCTCCTAAATCTCATGTCCTCACATTTCAAAATTAATCATGCCTTCCCAACAACAGTCCCATAAGTCTTAACTCATTTCAGCATTAACTCAAAAGTCCAAGTCTAAAGTCTCGTCTGAGGCAAGGCAAATCTCTTCTGCCTCTGAGCTTGTAAAATCAAAAGCAAGTTAATTACTTCCCAGATACAAAGAGGGTACAGCCATTGGGTAAATATACGCATTCCAAATGGGAGAAATTGGCCAAAACAAAGGGGCTACAGGCCCCATGAAATTCCAAAATTCAACAGGGCAGTCATTAAACCTGGAAGTTCCAAAATGATCTCTTTTGACTCCATGTCTCACATCCAAGTCATGCCAATGCAAGAGGTGGGCTCCTACAGCCTTGGGCAGCTCTGCACCTGTGGCTTTGTAGAATATAGCTCCCCTCGTATCTGTACGTATCTATATATAGATATGTATCTATATATATCTATAGAGATATATAGATACACATCTATATATATCTATCTATATATCCATATATATATAGATATCATCTATCTATCTATCTATCTATCTATCTATCTATATATCTGGAGTGCAATGGCGTGATCTCAGCTCTCTACAACCTTCGCCTCCTGGGTTCAAGCGATTCTCTTGCCTCAGCCTCCTGAGTGGCTGGGATTACAGACATGTGCCACCACGCCCAGCTAATTTTGTATTTTTTTTATTATTATACTTTAAGTTCTAGGGTACATGTGCACAACGTGCAGGTTTGTTACATATGTATACATGCGTCATGTTGGTGTGCTGCACTGATTAACTTGTCATTTACATTTGGTATTTCTCCTAATGCTATCCCTCCCCACTCCCCCCCACCCCATGACAGGCCCCAGTGTGTGATGTTCCCTTCCTGTGTCCAAGTGTTCTCATTATTCAATTCCCACTTATGAGTGAGAACATGCGGTGTTTGGTTTTTTGTCCTTGCGATAGTTTGCTGAGAATGATGGTTTCCAGCTTCATCCATGTCCCTACAAAGGACATGAACTCATCTTTTTTATGACTGCATAGTATTCTGTGGTGTATATGTTCCACATTTTCTTAATCCAGTCTATCATTGATGGACATTTGGGTTGGTTCCAAGTCTTTGCTATTGTGAATAGTGCCGCTATAAACATACGTGTGCATGTGTCTTTACAGCAGCATGATTTATAATCCTTTGGGTATATAGCCAATAATGGGTCAAATGGTGTTTCTAGTTCTAGATCCTTGGGGAATCACCACACTGTCTTCCACAATGGTTGAACTAGTTTGTAGTCCTACCAACAGTGTAAAAGTGTTCCTATTTCTCCACATCCTCTCCAGCACCTGTTGTTTCCTGATTTTTAGTAGAGATGGGTTTCTCCATGTTGGTCAGGCTGGTCTAGACTCCCAACTTCAGGTGATCTGCCCACTTCAGCCTCCCAAAGTGCTGTGATTACAGGCATGAGCCACTGTGCCCCCCCAGTATATTTTGATACAGGCATAAAATGCATAATAATTGCATCAGGGCCAATGGGATATCTATCACATCAAACGTTTATCCTTCATGCTACAAACAACCCAATTAAAATATTTTAGTGATTTTAAAATGAATAATCAAATTGGTTTTGACTATAGTCACCATGTTGTGCTATAAAATAATAGGTCTTCTTCATTCTTTCTAAGTATGTTTTCGTACACATTAGCAGTCTCCACTTCCCTGCTGCTGCCTGCACCACCATTCTCAGTCTTTGATAACCACCCTATTCTCTGTCTCTGTGAGTTCAACTGTTTTGATTTTCTGATCCCACAAATGAGTGAGAACATGTGATCATGTGATGTTTGTCCTGCTCTGCCTGGCTTATTTCACTTAAAATAAAACCTCTAATTTTGTCCATGTCATTGAAAAAGACAGGATTTCATAATTTTTTATCACTGAATAGTACTCCATTGTGTATAAACACTATAGTTTCTTTATCTATTTATCTGTTGATGGACAGTTAGGTCGCTTCCAAATCCTGGCTATTTGAACACTGCTGCAACAAGCATTGGGAGTGCAGACATCTCTTTGATATACCGATTTCCTTTTTGGGGGGTTATATGCTTAGTAGTGGAATTACTGGATCATGTGGTAGGTCTATTTTTAGTCTTGTGAGGAACCTCTAAACTATTCTTCTTAGTGGTTGTACTAATTTACATTCCCACCAACAGTATACAAGAATTTCCTTTTCTCTACATCCTCTCCAACATTTGTTATTGCTTGAATTTTGTATAAATGCCATTTTAACTGGAATGTGATGATATATTATTGCAGTTTTGATTTGCATTTCGCTGATGGTCAATTATGTTAAGCACCTTTTCATATGCCTGTTTGCCATTTGTATCTCTTCTTCTGAGAAATACCGGTTAAGATGTTCTGTCCAGTTTTAAATCAGATTATTAGATATTTTTCCCATAGAGTTGTTTGAGCTCCTTATATATTCTGATTTTTTGTCCCTTGTCAGATGGGTAATTTTCAAATATTTTCTCCCATTCTGTGGGTTGTTTCTTCACTTTCTTGATTGTGTCCTTTGCTTTGCAGAAGCTTTTTAACTTGATGTTATTCTATTTGTCCGGTTTTGCTTTAGTTGCTTGTGCTTGTGTGGTATTATTAAAGAAATCTTTGCCCAGTCCAATGTCCTGGAGACTTACCCCAAGTTTTCTTGTAGCAGTTTCATAGTTTTCAGCCCTAGATTTAAGTCTTCAATCCATTTTTATTTGACTACTGCATATGGTGACAGACAGGGGTCTTGTTTCATTCATCAGCATGTGGATAGCCAGTTATCCCAGCACCATTTATTGAAGATACCATTCTTTCCCCAATGTGTATTCTTGATACCTTTGTCAAAAATGAGTTTACTGTAGGTGTGTGAATTTGTTTTTGGATTCTCTATTCTATTCCATTGGTTTATTTGTCTCTATGCCAGTACCATGGTGTTTTGGTTACTATAGCTCTGTAGTATAATTTGAAGGTAGGTAATGTGATCCTTCTTTTTGCTTAGGGTAGTTTTGGATATTCTGGGTCTTTTGTGGTTCTATATTCACGTTAGGACTATTTTTTTTTCTATTTCTGTGAAGAATGTCGTTGGTATTTAATAGGCATTTCTTTCAACTTGTAGATTGTTTAGGATAGTATGAACATTTTAACAATATTGATTCTTCCAATTCATGAACATGGAATATCTTTTCATTTTGTTATGTTTTCTTCAATTTCTTGCATCAATGTTATACAGTTTTCATTGTAGAGATCATTCACTCTTCTTTGGTTAGGTAAATTCCCAGGTATTTTATTTTATTGTAGCTATTGTAAAGGAGATTACTTTCTGGATTTCTTTTTCTGATTTGTTCGCTATTGGCATGTAGAAATGCTACTGATTTTTGTATGTTGATTTTGAATCCTGCAACTTTACTGAATTTATCAATTCTAATAGTTTTGTTTGTGGGGTCTTAAGGTTTTTCCAAATATAAAATTATCCCTTTTGCAAACAAGGATACTTTGACTTCTTTCTTTCCAATTTGGATGCTCTTTACTTCTTTCTCTTGTCTGAATACTCTAACTAGAATTTCCAGTACTATTCTGAATAACAGTGGAGAAAGTGGGCATTCTTGTGATCCTGATCTTGAGGAAAGTCTTTCAGTTTTTTTCTCAGTCAGTATGATACTAGCTATGAGTATGGCATACATGGCTTTTATTATGTTGAGGTACATTCCTTCTATAGCCAGTTTATTGAGGGTTCTATCATAAAGGAATGTTGAATTTTATTAAATGCTTTTTCAACATCAATTGAAATGATCATATGTTTTTTATCCATTCGGTTGTTATAATGTATCACATTACTTTATTTGTATATGTTGTACATTCCTTGAATCCCTGGGTTAAATCAAACTTGTTCCTGACAACTGATCTTTTAAATGTGTTGCTGAATTTGGTTTGTTAGTTTTTTTTTTTAAGATGGGGTCTCGCTGTGTTGCCCAGGCTGGAGTGCAGTGGTGCGATCTTGGCTCACTGCAAGCTCCGCCTCCCGGGTTCATGCCATTCTCCTGCCTCAGCCTCCGAAGTAGCTGGGACTACATTTGCCCACCACCATGCCCGGCTAATTTTTTGTATTTTTAGTAGAGATGGGGTTTCACTATGTTAGCCAGGATGGTCTCGATCTCCTGACCTCGTGATCCACCCGCCTTGGCCTCCCAAACTGCTGGGATTACAGGCGTGAGCCATCGTGCCGGCCGGTTTGCTAGTATTTTTACATCAACACTGATCAGAGATATCGGCCTGTGGTTTTCTTTTTCTTTCTTTTTCTTTTTTCTTTTTTCTTCTTCTTTTTTTTTTTTTTTTTTGATGTGTCTGTGTGTTTTTGGTATCAGGGTAATGCTGGCCTTGTAAAATGAGTTTGGAAGTATACCCTCCTCCTCCATTTTTTTTTTGAACAGTGTGAGTAGGACTGGTTTTAATTCTTCTTTAAATGTTTGGTAGAATTCAGCAATGAAGCCATGTGTCTGAGGCTTTTCTTTGCTAGGAGATTTTATTTATATGGATCTTCTCCCATTTTTTCTTAATTAGTCTGGCTATAGGTTTGTAAATATTATTTTCTTTTCAAAACACATTTTTAAAAATCTTTTGTATTGTTTTCTTCATTTCTAATTCATTTATATCTGCTCTGATCTTGATTATTTCTTTTCTCCTACTAATTTTCTGTTTTGATTCCTCTCATTTTTCTAATTCTTTAAGATGCAACATTAGGTTGTTTAAAGTTTTTCTTCTTTTCAGCTGTAGTCACTTATAGCTATAACATCCCTCTTTGTAATGCTTTTACAGTGTCCCCTAGGTTTTGGTATGTTGTGTTTCCATTATCATTTGTTTCAATAAATTTTTTGTTTCCTTATTAATTTCTTTATTGACCCACTAGTTATTCAGGAGCATGTTGTTTAATTTCCATGTGTCCATGTAGTTTCCAAAATTATTCTTGTTATTGATTTGCAGTTTTATTCCATTGTGGCCAGAGATGTTTGTTTTCTGGTTGTTTTGTGGTCTTCTTTCTTTTTTCCTTCCTGTCTTATTTTTATTAAATGTGATTTTCTTTCGTTGCATGCTTTAATTTCTTGCTTTTTATTTTTTATGTATTCATTGCATATTTTTGGATTTGAGGTTATCATGAGGCTTGTAGATACTATCATAATACCCATTATTATTATTATTTTTGAATATTTGGAGAAAATTAAAGTTAATATGTGTCTGTGTTTTGAGTTCCAGGGTAATGTGCAGGATTTGCAGATTTGTTACATGGGTGTGTGTCACGGTGGTTTGCTGCACCTATCAACCCAACACCTAGGTATTAAGCCCAGTATACATTACCTATTTTTCCTGATGCTCTCCCTCCCGCCACTCCCCACCTCACAGGCCCCAGTGTTGTTCACCTCCCCGTGTCCATGTGTTTTCATCGTTCAGTTCCCACTTATAAGTGAGACCATGTGTTGCTTGGTTTTCCATTCCTGTGTTAGTTTGCTGAGGATAGTGGCTTCCAGCTTCATCCATGGTCTTGCAAAGGACATGATCTCCTTCCTTTTTGTGACTGCATAGTATTCCATACTACCCATTATTTTAAGCTGATAATAACACTCTTGCATAAACACTCAAACAAGCAAAAAAAGAAAAACTAATAAAAACTCTATGTCTCAACATCATCCTGCCACTGTTTAACTTTTGGTCATTTCTATTCATACCTTACTGTACTGTCTATGTCTTGAATAGGTTAAATAGTTAACGTGCACATTACCCTGGAACATAAACACACACGCACACACACACACACACACATTAATTTTAATTTTCTCCAAACCTCCAATAATAATAATAATAATAATAATAATAATAGGTGTTAAGATAGTATTTGCAAACCTCATGGTAACCTCGAATCCAAAAATATACAATGAATACACAAAAAAGTCATAAGTAGTAAAACTTTTGTTTGGTCCATCTTTTAGTCTTTCTACTTAAGAATAGTTTATACTCTACAGTTACAGTGTTTTTGTATTGTGTTTTATTCTGTGTACTTATTATTACCAGTGACTTTTGTACCTTTGGATGACTTCTTATTCCTTACTAACATCCTTTTATTTTCTGACTGGATACTCTAGTATTTCTTGTAGGACAGGTCTGATGTTGATGAAATCCCTCAGCTTTTTTTTTTTTTTTTTGCTCTGGGAAACTATTTCTTCTTCATGTTTGAAGAATATTTTCACTGGCTGTGCTACTTTATGGTATTTTTTTTTCTTTGCTTTAAATATGTCATGCCACTCTCCCCTGGCCTTTAAGATTTCCCCTGAAAAGTCTGACCTTAGTCATATTGGAGCTAAATTTTATGTTATTTGTTTCTTTTCTCTTGCTGATTTTAGGATCCTTTCTTTATCCTTGACCTTTGAGAGTTTGATTATTAAACCTCATCTAGTAGTCTTCCTTGGGTTAAATCTACTCATCGTTCTATAGCATTCTTGTACTTGGATATTGATATGTTTCTCCGAGTTTGGGGAATTTCTGTGTTACTATCCCTTTGAACAACTTTCTACCCTTATCTCTTTCTCTACCTCCTCTTTAACGCCAATAACTCTTGGATTTGTCCTTTTAGAGCTGTTTTCTGGATCCCGTAGGGGTGCTTCATTGTTTTTTATTCTTTTTTCTTTTGTCTCCTTGGACTGTGCATTTTCAAATAGTCTGTCTTCAAGCTCACTAATTCCTTATTTTGCTTGATCAGTTATGCTATTAAAATCTCTAATGTGTGCTTCAATATATCAATTACTTTTCAAAGCCAGAATTTATGCTTGATTCTTTTTAATAATTTCTGTGTCTTTGTTGAATTTATCTGATCAAATTCCGAATTCTTCTCTGTGTTATCTTGAGTTTCTTTGTGTTTCCTCAAAATAGCTATTTTTAATTCTGTGTCTGAAGGGTCACCAATTTTGGTTTGTCCAGGATTGGTCTCTGGTGCCTTATTTGATGAGGTCATACTTTCCTGGATGGTCCTGATGCTCATGGATGTTCATCTGTGACCAGGCATTGAAGAGTTAGGTATTTATTGTAGTCTTTGCCATCTGGGCTTTTTTATACCCCTCCTTCTTGGGAAGGCTTTTCAGGTATTCAAAATAATTTAAGTGATGTAGTCTAAGCCATATCTGCATTAGGGAGCACCCCAAGCCTGGTAACACTGTGGTTTTTGTAGAATCCTAGAAGTATAACTTTACTGTTTTTGATAAGATTTAGAAGAATTATCTCAATTATTATGCAGAGAATCATGTTCTCTTCTCTTATCCTGTCCCAAACAATTGAAGTCTGTCTCTGTTCTGAGTCTCCTGGAGGTGGGGGTGGGATGACAAACACACCCCTGTGGCCAACACCACTGGAAGTGTGATGGATCAGATCTGAAGCCAGCAAAGCACTTGCTGCCACCCAGTGCTCACTTTAACCCCTACCTGGTTACCATTTATGTTTTCTCAAAGCCCTGGGGCTCTACAATTAGTGGGTGGCAAAGTCAGCCACACTTGTGTCCTTCCCTTCAGGGTGGCGAGTTCTTTCAGGCGTTGGGTGGGTCCAGAGGTGCCACTTGGGAGGCAGGGACTAGAGAAAAAAACTTAGAAGTCTACCTTGTGTTCCATCGTACTGTGGCTGAGCTGGCACTGAAACCATGAGACAGAGTCATTCCTCCTCTTCCCTCTCATTTTCATAGTCAGAGGAGCCTCACCCCATGAACACCACCATCACAGGCATATGAGGAGTACTCCCAGGCTACTGCAGATGTTCTCTTCAGGCCCAAGAGATCTTCATTCAGTAGTGGTGAATGCTGCCTGACCTAGGACTCACACTTCAGGGCAGTAGGCTCCCCTGCGGACCAGAGCTAGTCCAGAAATGCTGTACATGGGCCAAGGCCTGGAATCGAGGACCTCCAGGGCCCACTTGATGATTAACTCCTCCGTGGCTAAGCTGATACATAAGGTGCAAGACAAAGTTCCCTTTACTTTTCCCTCTGCTTCTCTCAAGCAGAAGGAACTTCTTCCCATAGGTACCCAAGCTGGGAATGTGCTGAGTCTCACCTGAGGCCACCAAGTCTTTGAGCCTCACTTAAGGTCCATACATACCCAGGTAGGGTAGTATTCAAGGCCCAAGGTCTCTTTAGTAAGCAGTTGATGAATCTTGTCAGGACTGGATCTTTCCCTTCAAGGCAGTATGTTTCCTTCTGGCCCTAGGTGTATCTATAATTTTTTTCATGGAGCTAGGGCTTGTAATAGGGGTCTCATGATTCTGAGTGGTGTCTTGTCTTCCTGTGCCTCAGCTGGTATCCAAGATGCAAGACAAAGTCCTCTCTACTCCTCCCTCTCCTCTTCTCAAGTGAAAGGAATGGGTCTGTTTTGGGACTATGAGCTGTGTAACCTAGGGTTGGAGGAAGGGTGGCCGCAAGCACTTCCTTAGCCAACATGGCTGGTGTCTCAGTAGGTTGTGTGCCTTCCATGTCCATTGTCTCTGAGCCTAGTTGAGCATTAGGACTTGCCTAGTAGTTGCCGTCCTTGCAGCCTGGACTGCCATCCTTATAGCCTAGACTTCCTTTCAAGTTTATGTGCAGGCCCAGGGCACTTTAGCCCACATTGGTGATGCTTGCCGGAACTCAAGTTCTGACTGGTAAGATGGGTAATTTCCCTCTGGCTAGGGCTGGTTTAATGTTAGTGAGCATCAGCTGAATTTTGCCTTGTTTTGTTTTTTTCTGCAATGGAGCAGCACTGAATTTTATGCAATGTCTCACAATTGCTGAACTCTCCCTATCCTAAGTGCACAGATTCTCTCTCCATGTCATGTGGCTGTTGCTTGGTGCTGGGGAATGGGTTGCATTGACTATTCAAGACTGTCTTTTGTACCTTCTTCAATGCCTCTTTCAGTGATATGAAGTTAAAACCAGGCACTGTGAGTGCTCACCTGATTTTTGCTTCTTATAAAGGTGCTTTGTGTGTGCACACAGCTGTTAAATTGGCTTCCTTGTGGGGTTGGGGGATGATTGTTGAGCCTTCTATTTGGCCATCTTGCACTGGACCTCTGGAATTCTTTTTAAGCCTCACCCTGCCTTTTATTTATACATCTGGGCAGGCTAGTAAGAAGGCTGTAAGTTTGCCTCTTCCTTTAGTACTGGCAGAAAATTTAAGTTTCTCATGTGTGAAAGTTGTTGTCTAGTTACAACCCCTAGCCATTCTAATGGAGTAAATGTACTCACCTTGGTTTTGCCTCAGCCAATTGTTTGCTCTCACTCATCTATTCCCATGAGTCCTTTGTATGAATAAATACATTTTCTCATAAACTCTCTAGGTGCATTACATGTCACCAGACTCCACATCTGAACTGAACTTTGGGTGGAAATCCATTTTGCTTTTTTAGGGGGAAGTGGGTATAAAACAATTACTTCTGGAAAATTTTCAGCTAGTTTCTCTTTAAAAATGGTCTCTGCTTTTCCTTCTCTCCTAAACTTTAATAGAATAGCTTTTGGGAGAGTATAATTATTCTCTATCCAGTGTTTTCCATTTAGATAGAGCTCTGAGGTATTAATTGATGTCAACACTTAAGGACAAATGCTCATTTAGGGCTACAAAGAGATTATATCATTTTATAAAATTTTAAGTCTACTTCTTAACAATTATTAAAATACATTGAACATTTAAATCCTTACTGCACAGTGAATTTCAAACAGCCCATATAATAACTCCTGTAGTATCAGCACAAAAGAAACACTCTCATAATTACAGCAATCAAAACATTCTATTTGACAGTAACAAAAGCATTGTTTAAAAATAGTTAATAATCATCATACCTATCAAAGTGAACTTCCAAATCCATTTCATGACAAGAGGCAGATTTCTACCTTGCTTCCTCTAGTATCCCCCTTTTTTGCCGAGGTCAAGTTGTCTCTGAAAGAAATTTTTCACCATATTTTTTGGTGGTGCACTTCTGAAACTTTTTCCTACCAACTGACTCTCCCACTCCATTTGGAGCCCTTACACCTATGTCATCAGTAAGAAAATAAAGCCCAAAGGGGAATCTCCACCAATTCACCTACCAGCTTCCACATTTGCTCATATCTCCTGCATGTCTTCCTTTATTCCCAGAGAAGTTCTCTACTCTCATCAAAGGCTTCCTTTTGCACCATGGGATCCTTGTCCTCCATTATGAAGGACTTTCCTCCTTCTTTTACCTGTTTTCTCTCCTTCATTCTCAATATTTCTATCTCTATTAGATAATTTCTATCAACACACAAGCACATTCTCTTATTTCCTCTATTGAACAAAAGAAAACAAAAGGAAAAACATCTTCCTTGACCCAATTACTTTTCTAGCCTATATGTGTATTCACTGCTCTTAATAGTGAAGCTTTGCAAGTGATTTGCATTGCATTCACTGGGTTCATTATACTCTTCAACCCACTTCAATTAGGTTAGAACCACTCTTGTAAGAACTTCTAATTGCCACATGATGTCAAATACAATGCATGTTTTTCTCTTGCTTGACTTCAACTGCCTTTAACACAGTTCTTTACACTATATGAGTGACACTGCTCTCATGGCTTTCCAGACTTGGTGCTACCCTAGCTTTCCAACCTCAAGTCACCTCTAACTTCAGAATTTTTTAGGCTCAGCCATTTCTTACCTTTAAATTATATCAGTATGTAGATGACTCCAAAATTTAATCTCTTCCTAAATCCTCTCCACTGGTCTTCAGATTTGTATCAAAATATCTACCTGAAATTTCTTTTCTTTCTTTCTTTTTTTTTTTTTTTTTGAGACAGAGTCTCACACTGTCCCCCAGGCTAGAGTGCAGTGGCATGATCTTGGCTCACTGCAACCTCTGCCTCCTGGGTTCAAGTGATTCTTATGCCTCAGCCTCCCGACTAGCCGGGACTACAGGCATATGCCACCATGCCCAGATAATTTTTGTATTTTTAATAGAGAAGGGGTTTCACAGTGTTGGCCAGGATGGTCTTGATCTCTTGACCTCGTGATCCGCCCGCCTTAGCCTCCCAAAGTGCTGGGATTACAGGCATGAGCCACCGGCGCCCTGCCGTCTACCTGAAATTTCTACTTGGACACTTTATAGGCATTTCACACTTATTAGACCTTCTGGTAGGCAGAATAATGGTCCCCACAAAGAAGTCCATGTTTTAATCCTTATGCCTGTAATCATGTCACTTTAAATGGCAAACGAGACTTGCAAGTATGCTTAAATTAAGATCTTGAAATTGGAGATTATCCTGGATTATCTAAGTGAGCCCAAAGTAATCATAAGCATGCTTATAAGAGGAAAGAATAAGCATCAAAGTCAGAGAATCTGATGTGATCCTGGAAGATGATTTTCATCTTTTAGATATTTTCTTCCAATTCACTAGCTCTGTTTCAGCCTGTGGCTTATCTGTTACTGAATAGGTAATGATGGTTTTGTTTTGTTTGATTTGTTTTGCTTTATTTCACTTATAGAATTTTATTCTATTTATTATGTTATAATCCTGAGGCACAATCATCAATATTCTCTTTTATCTATTTGAATACAGTAAGCATATAAATGTGTCTGTATCTGAAGTCTGTTAATTTATTTCTATTGTTTATTTTTTCTTCTAATTTCTGGTTCTCATTGTTTGTGGATATGTTTTTGACTTTGATTTTCTTATTATTTTACATTAAATATTTGCAAAATTGTTTGTAGAATAATTTAAGAGGATTTATATACGTTCCGGCCAGGTACATGACAGCAATAGGAATCTGGGATCACCTGGATATAATTTCAGTAATTGAGCTCTGGAGAGGCAGAGATTCAGCAAATGCAAAAGATTATCTAGTTTGATTTGCTTGTATTCTGAGAATGTCTCTTTCATGACTCAATCTGAATAAAGAGGAATTTGACAGAATCTTATCTTCTCAGTTCTGGATTCCAGTGTCTCTCCTCCCAGCTACTTTTGCCTGTCAAAAGGACTGTTTCATTCATCCTCTAAGCCACCTGGTGTCAGCAAATGCCTTAGGGGAAGAAAAGAGCCCTAACACTAATACTGGACAGGTCTCCTTGGGCTTCTCCTCTACTGGTATCTGACTTATTTATTTTTCATTATCATGGTAGTTGTCTGAGACATTCACACAGATATTTTGTTCAAGCTGTCTTTACTGGAAAGGTCAGAAAATGTTACTTATCCTACCATGATTAAAAGCAGAATCCATTTTAATGTTCTTAAAATAATTTAATTGATAGATAAATTTTACCACTTTCTAAGAAATGACAAGACAATTGAAATGAAATGATTTTTGAAGAGTGATTTAAAAAATTAATTTTGGAGAAAATGCATCACATATGTATTTTTGAATTGGTTCAAAATAAGTATGTTCCAAATATAGTCAAACATCTGTCTTCAGTGAAATCCATAGGTAAAGCAGAAAACAAACTAAATACAACAATTTAACATAATGAACAAAAACAGTGAGGGAAAATGGTGAAGAAAAGAATCATGCAGACCTTGGAACATGAGAATTGTATCTGAGGATAGTTTTCTTCTAGGCACCAATTAATAATGGTCAAGAACATATTAAAGCCTCAAGTTGGCCTGAATGTTAGCAAAAGTAGTTAATGTATGGGTATCTTGTAAGAACAATAAGTGGAAGATAAGGGTAGGTAGTGTTGTCTTCTGGTCAGTGGATTGTTCTAAAGCTAGTTGGTTCACATCTAGTTACAGTGGAGCTCAGATAATATTCAGAAGCATAGTAAAAAGAATCACCCCTCGAGAAACAGAAAAGCTGGCAAAATCTAGGGAAGATTTTGTTCCTCCTACTTGCAGACTGGAGAAAGATGTTGCAATTAAATCATGAATTGGGAAGGAAACCCAAATATAGGTACAAGAAAAACATTTGGTGAAGAAAAGAGGATGGTACATTTTGCAAAATAAGCAGATCACTGAGGAGATGCCCCCAAATTCCTGCATAGCAGATCTAAAAGTTGCATGACTACTGTTACTTCCTACCTATGTGTTTGGATAATTTTGTGACTGTTCTTCCAGGATTTGTTAGGATTGGCTCAGGCCCTGGAGGTCCTATGTTGGCAGATGACGGTTTTCTTAACTGCAGGTGAGCAAACTAGTTGGGTAGGGAATGCTGTATCTCCTTACTCCATAAACAAGCAAAAATCTCAAGACTATAGGGGTTTATTTTAGAGCATGAGATTCATCCTTCTACTTAATTTCTTTTTACTGTTTTAAAATTATGTTTATATTTTTCAATATATATTTCGTCTTAATCTTTGATGAATTATGTATGATAAATTCTTTCTGTGATATCAGGATACTAGATATTGAATCTAAGCTAAATTAAATTTAAAATAATTAATAAGGAAATGGCATAAAAACCTATCCTTCAAAAAGAGAATAAATACTTCAAAAATGAATTTATTTTTATTTCATAAGGGAAATAGCCCATGACTTTTTCTTTTAAAATGTCCACTGAAAGATTTATAACGAATAGATTTGAAACGCAAGTCTGAATCATGTGACTCCCTACTCACATGACATTGGAGTAGAATAAATATTAATGGTCAGTTTTATGAGAAAAGATAAAACTCACACAAGCTTATTACAGAAATATTTACTTTCTCCTTATATCTATGCCAATATAAAATAAACCTCCACTGTCATTTCACAATGAAAAGTGAACTTAGTATCTTCACATTTGTTAGGTGAAAGTTTATATCTAGTACTTGCTTCCATGTGTTAAGACTCCCCAGACTGTTTTTAATTCTTTTTGATTCGAGTCCTTAATCACCAAGTTTCCCAGACCCTTAAGTCCCGTTCACCCACTGTTTGAAAACATAACTCATGTAAAAGTGTCTTAAATTAGATATGCTTTCCATCAAGTTGTCTTGAAAATATTCATCTCCAGTGGCACCTTGTTTAGTGAGCATCTTATAAATCAAATATTTTTGCTTTCTCTTTTTGACCTAAGGATACAAAACCATGTCTGTTATTTAAAGACTGAGCTATTTGGTGGAGACAAAGGGGAGAAATCAAATTTGTTTTTATATTAAATCTTTCTGATTAACTTATCACCAAACTAACCTGAGATTTATTTTTCCTTCAAGTTCCCTGTAACTTGGAATTAACTTCTATTAATTTGGATCTGTATGAAATAGCAACTAACATTTCTTGAAAATTTACCCTATAAGTGTTTAGCTCTGAGTGAAATCCTGGATATTGTTTTTATTAAGTCTTGTAACACTCATCATGAAATCAGTATAAAGATATTCATTTTTACAAATTAGAAAAACTTACACATTTACTTCTGACTTTTAAAATATTCAGAAGTAACCCTAGAAGAATTTTTCTCCTAATGTAATTAGGTTTAAAAAATTTTTCTTTAAATAGGCACAAAAAGAGACAGCAAGAAATTATTATTAAAATAATTTTCAGGACACTAAATATTACTGGAATAAACTAAGTCATACATAACATATTAAGTAAAAAAGATAAATCCCAGCTGAGAACATATTTACAACATCTGAAATATGTAAAGGCTTAATATTGAGAATTCAAAAGAAGCTTCTAGAAACCAACAATAGATAGTCATTCCAATGTAATGATGGGCAAAGAATTTTATCAGACAGTATACAAAGAAAGAAGTCTGCATAGTAATCAGATATATAAAAAGTTGTTCAAGTTTACTGGTAATTAGGAAAAAGCAATAAACAAAAAATAAGATACCATTTTATAACTATCAGGCTGATGAAATTAATTTAAATGTGATAAATCAATGTGTTGATAAGTATACTTTGAAGTACAATTTGAAACTATCTATTCAATTTAAAGATGCATATCCCAAATATACATTTTGAATATATTCAGTGATAGAGGCAATCCACTTCTATGTGTTCATTACAGGAAAATTATTTCGCATCTACAAAAGAAGTACATAAAAGTTTGCTGGAGCACTTTTCTATTAAAAAAAACAAAACAAAACAAAACAAAAACCAAAAAACTAGTAACAATCAAAAAGCCCACTAGCTGCAGAACACATAAACTGATGTATATACAAAAACTATTTACAATGGATAAACATAGATTAACTAAATCTACATATTTATATATGAATGAATTTTCAAAAATGTAATGTTAAGGGAAAATCTGCAACTTGATATTATTTATTTAATTTTGAAACTAAAAGCTATATTATATACACTGTCTAGAGGCAAAAACATGTAGAAAGGGTATAAAATCGTGCCTGACAATTAAATTAGATAAGTTAATGCTAACTATGGAACAAACACTAAAGAAGTTTATTTGTTGTTCTGAGTAAGGCCCAAATAATTGCTCATACATGGTGAGTATTTTACCCAGAGTGAAAATAAAGTGGAGAAGCCTGATATTGCTTTAAATTGGAAATCAATAGTTGTAACACTAGATACTTATGTAACATTTGCTATGTGCCAGACATTTTTCCAAGTATTTTACGTGTTTTAGTTTATTTATTTCTCCTACAGGTACTATCATTATGAAGCCCATTTCCTAGATGAGGAAAAAAAAAAAAAACACTGGGAGATTAAATAATGTGTTCAAGGTAACTCAGCTAGCAGGTTTGAGGCCTACGATGCTAACTCAAGTCTGCCTATAGTCTGTGTTCCCAACCATTAAGGTATCCTGTTTCCTGCTAATACATTCACTACTCACTGTGATTCGAATTCAATAATAACAGAGAAACATTGCCTGGATAGGGAAATTCCTCAGACAATCCAAAATCACATTTTAGCCTTTTCCCTCATAAAATGTATTGAAATTCTCCCTTCCCAACAGCAAAGAAGATATGAAAAGCATCAGGACAAACCTGGTAAACAGTCAAAGAGAAAGACAGGAGACAGAAAATTAAAAAAAAAAAAGCATACTGAATAATTAAAAGCAGCTTAGTTTAATTTAATGGAAGCATAGATTTGTTGATGGTTTGGTTGTGCATCAAACATTCAATACTATTAGACACTCAGGTTAAAGAAAATGTTAGATAAAAGTTTTATTCATTATTCTACTTTGGTTAGCCCTTTTTTCTTTTAAGAGAGACATTTTAATGGCTTAGGATTTGCTGAGAAGCAACTAAAATTTTGAATGAAATGCAATCACACACAAGAAAAATATCTACCTACATAATTAGATCTACTGAGACTTAAATTCCTTTGGATGTTGCCTCAGCAATTCTTCTCCTTTTTCTTCATTTATTTCTTTTCCTTTGACTGATTAGTTTTGCAGCCTGTGGTTTGTTTTCACTGATTAATTGTTTTTCATGTATTTCCAGGAGTCAATTAAGTTTTTTCACCAGTCTATAAAATAACCAGTTATTTCTCACACTTCATTTTCTCCATCTTCAGAAAGACCTTGGGAAAAATTTTGTGATTGCACTGTGTGGTCTTGTATATACATCAAATGAGTATTTATATAGAAACTGGTGATATTTATCAGGTTTCTCAATTACAGAAGCACCTACCTAGAAGCTTACTCTGACTGACCTCAATAGAGAGTCGCTAATTTGGGGATTACAGTATTCTGATTTGTCTTTGAATAAGAAAATATTCAGGAATTATTCATATACATAATTAAGTGATTTTTAAAAATCCATACTAAAAAAGAAATTCCACTCAAATTTATTTACCCTAATTCAATTATTCCCAGGTAAAGTATCTATAATGTACAAAACCTTTAACTATCTTCCTACAATGATTTGATGAGTCTTTTTAGCCCATCCTCACAAGGAGTATCATGACTATTTTTAACTGCTGCTTTTGCAGGGGATATTTTACTCAATAAATCATTTCTCTTAGGAATTGGCCAAAGTATATAAGCATTCTTCAAGCAAGATTCAAAAATCCTCTTCTTGTACTTCTGATTCAAGCTTTATTGCTTACTTACTTATTAACATGGGAATAAGCCTTTTCTTTTGTGCTTTGAAGGGAGAAAAAGAGATTTTTTAGCTTCTTTGGGAAGAAAGTTTTCTTCACATTGGTATAGAAAGAAGTTTATGAGGGACAAGGCATTCCCCAAAAGCTGTCAGGAAGACCATAAAAATGTCAGTATCTGAAAAGGAAAAACTGTTTCTACCAGGAAAGTGGTCTATTTGGGCACAAGTATGGGAAACAAAGTTATGAATTGGTTGCAGATAGAAGCTGGCAAGCAGGAAAAGTGAAGCTAATTTATATTGACATTTCAGGTTGTTCAAAGACCACAACAAGACCATTAGTATTCTTTCATGGCCATCCAGGAGACACTGTCAGGATAAAATTTTACTTAGGCTAATAATATTAATTTTTTTGGTGTGCTTTAAATATGAAAGAAAGGAAAGATTACTTCCATCATGGTTATATCCATGGACCACAGGAATTTGAATATGAAGTTGATTTATTTTCACTTTGATTTTTAGATGATCATCATTCAAAAAATGTCTTTTAATTTCACCTGATTTCAGCCACTTTACTTCATTTTCATATTTTCCATCAGGGTGATTTTCTAATTCATAATTAAATATACACAAATTAATTTAATCACTGTTTCAACAAATATTTATTTAGTCCTCATATGTTTCTGTACTACACTAGGTACTGAGGATACAAAATAAAAAACTGATTTTATCCTTAAGGAATTTACAATTTACTTGGAAAGAAAGGGTAACTAATTTTCAAAGTCAAGTATGGTAAAGTGCTTTGAGTATTTTAGAGCAGTTGCCTGCTTCCAGTCTGGGGCACCTTCATTGCCGGAGGGGGCATCGAGTTGCACCTGGATGGTAGGTAAGGTAAAGATAAGAAGCAGAGAAAGATGTTAGTCACTGCTGTGTTCTCTGGGTCCAGATGGCGTGACCTCTAGAATCTCACAGTTCCTGGTGTCAGACTTCTATGCTATTATGTGATGCAGCCAAAACACTCTCTTGTTCTCTTGACATTCAGCAAGAGCATCTCAAATCCATTGGCTACATATCCATTCAGCCATTTCTTCTGTTCCCATGAAAAATCGTATTACTTTTGAAGAGCTGACCTTGGAAAGTGAGTACACAAGTCACCATTGCACTCAGACCCTAAACCTATCTTGGGATTACTTAATCATATATCTTCTTTTGAGATCCACCTTGGAAAAGGAATAGTAGAAAAGTACAGGATCCTGCCTAGAGGTCATAGGCCAGTTTCTATTTCATAGTTTTGCATTAACTTATTTTTTTCTCCTATTTGCTCCCAGGACAGAAAATATAACGTATTGTACCAACACCTTACGTTTATGTCCTGATACTTCCTGGCCTTAGGTTAAAAAATAATCTAACTACCAAAGTTTTAAAAACTGAAATCTCCTTTCTTTCTTTGCTTTCCTGAAACATTGAATGCACCTGATTAAATAGTGGGAGCATGGGAGAACATAAATCTAAGGAAGAAATGTTGGTTCATATTTCAATAAATTACCTTTGAGATGAGGGGGCTTGGGTAAGGAGGTTGAGAAATGTCTTTGGTTACTAGTATAGCTTTCCCGCTTGTTATACTGGGTAGAACAGGTAAAATAAAGGAATAAACGAAGTAGTTTGAAAGCTTCTACATATGGAAGGCATGAGGAAATAACAGAGAATAGCCTGGTCAGGAACGATTTCTCAGAAGAAGTTGCATTTCACCTTATTTTTCCATTCTACATATGACGAAACTGAGGCTCAGAGACTGACTCCTTTAAGGAAATCATAGTTGTGTTTCTCCATCTCATTATGCATATTCTTTTACATTGTTGTGTCAGTGGTGAAACCTGAAGTTCTCTAGTCAGAAACAAACATTTTTCAAGTTTTAACTATATGCTTTTCTAAATAGAGATTTAGGGGCTATCTGTGATGAAAATATAAGCAGACTAACACTAGTTGGTTTATGCCAGCCTAATTGTTTTTGTCCCCAAATCCCCATTGGCTGTTTTGGAAAAAGAATGTTATTTAGATTCCACGTGCTATTTATCTAGACAAAGATCATAACTCTGCCAGCAGAAATGAAAACTCTATTGTTTCCAGAGGCCAAAATGAAAGCTTTCTGTGGGAAATTTTACTCTCTAATTACAGGTAATTTTATTATAATCTTGTTTAGATCATTGTGGTGTCAGATAAGGTTTCAATATTTGCTAAAATCAGTTTGAATGCACTGGCATAGCTGATGTCCCTGCGATGCATTTCCTTTTTCAAAATCAATGTTTGCTTTTCAGAGCTTGTCTACAATAGTCACAGCCTTTATTTCACAAAGCCATTAAAGTAAAGGCATTTGAAAGGGAAGGCAGCTATAATAGCAGGGACCTAGATTTCATTATTAGCATAATTCACAATTATTTTCCAGTTCCAAAAACAGACATTTGACAGTTACTCTTGTGTTTCTGCTTTCATAATATAATGTACCCTCCTCTATTATAACACTTACCAGGTTGTGCTCTGCATTTTTGTTTATCACATCAGGCTGGGACCTTCAAAATGACAGGAACTGAATGTATTTCCTTCTCTAGTTCTCGTCAGTGCCTCACACAGTGCTGATCACATTGTTGAGGCTGAAGAAAGATGGTTTTGGATAAAATAAAGATGCACACGTAAATTAAAGTGAAGGAAGAACCCATTTGGTTACCTAAAAACAAAGCTTTGACTTCCTGAAGTGTTTGTACAATCATGTACATTTTAAATTTTGCTATATAGAAATCAACACAACTGTATTGACAAACTTTGAGTTATCTCAGCAAAGAAAGAAATTTTGTTTTTTATAAGAAAGTTATATATGTTCTCTGTGAATATATTTTTGCATAGTAAAAAAAAGTATAGGTGGGGGTGACAGTGAATTGAAGGTTTATAGTAAATTAAATATGTTGAGATACTGTATCTGGGTGAATAACCTAGGGCTCATTAGATAATTTTAGAAAAAAAAAAGTTTTTGTAAAATACAAGCAGTCCTGCTGAAAAGTTGACTATAATGATTATTTTAAAATAATACTCTGCTTTAATTTTCATAGACCAAATAAACTCTTTTGAATTCTATTATACAATATATCAAAAATTATACTATGTACTTGTTATAGAAAATAAATGTTCCATGCCCTCAAAGATCTTACAGTCCAGTTTATAAACTTGGCATTCAAGAGATATAAAAGATCAATTGATGAGTATTAAAATGGAAATTACAGTTAAAATTCCATTAAAATGGAAAAGTACAGTTCTATGTGAGCACAGTGGCATAATAAAGCACGTGGCAAAAAAGGATGTAACATCAGAAAAGGTTTCACGAAGGCCAAAAATTTTACTTATCGTCTGCTCCCTAGAGAGTTTAAATATCTCTAATTTGGCTTTATAATTAGTAATCATAGAACCAAGATTTGAATCTAGGCAAGTTTGACTTTAAAGCCCATTTTCTTTATACTCCACTTGTCTTTCTGCTCCTCATTCCCACAATATAATGACCCTTTCAAACTGGTTAAAGTTTATACTCAATTTGTGCAGTGAAAGATTGCTTCTTTATGTGGTATGTTTTCTATGTTATTTCCTATACTTTCTGTGTTTTGATGTTATCAACTTTATGAACATGGGACATATAGACCAGATGAAAATAATAAAAACATGATGGATAATGATAGGCACATAATGTCTCCTAATTAAAAAAAGATTTTATCCACGTATCTGTTGCAAAATTCAGATGAATGATTGGTGCCTGATGTATTATATACCACTTTATTATGTTATAAAACAAGCCATGTGATATTAAATTGAAATGTGTTACATGAACCACCACTAAGATGAAATCGCTATGTGGTGCTGAAAAGTTTCTTCCAAGTTCGTAAACAATGTAATGAAGTTGCAATTCTGAGGCATATGCATGCTAGCTAGTTACTATTCAGAGAGCTAGACCAAGAGGAAATAGCACCGGTTTTTGTCTCTGAACACATTAAATTGGAAGATTTAGGGATCCCATGGTATTTGGTAAATGCTAAGAGAATATTTTTATTGCAAAATCCCTTTTCGCCAACCCATTTCGTCCTCTCTGCCATCTTGTGTGAGAAAGCATTTGTATTTTTTCAGGCAGAGTTTTATATTTGTAATTTCAAAAGTACTGCATAGAAAGGCTTGGATATTTTTACTAGAATGTATTTAATAGTATAAAGCTAACCAAAATTTGATTCTTACTAAACATGATCTCAGCAGCCTGCTTTTTGTTCTAGGATATGTTGTTCTCCAGTTTTACTTGTTATAGACTTGGTTGGAACCTTGCGATTGAAAGAGTTATGGTACCTGAAGTGATTGTTTAGATGGCTCTAGCTATAATAAAGAAGCATTTAGAGATGACAAACCCTTACACAATTGCAAGATTTCATTAAACTGTGACTGGTATTTGAACAAAGTAAGCATTCATTAAATAAATAAATACATTTTGTAAAGTAGGTCTTATGGTTTATCTTTCAAAATGGTGTTGATCTTATAAATAGGTGTTAAATACATCCCCAATAGAAGCCTTCTTGTCAAAACAGAAAAAATGTTTTGTAAAGCTTAATGCATTATTTTTCAGATCTTCCTGTTGCATAGTTCAAGCCTTTGCAATCAGCTGGAAACTGAATAAATGATGCCATTCATGTTACCTTCAGTTGCCCTTTTCCTCCAGGCTAAATTCTCATTCTTTGAGGGGACAGCTCACATATTTCCTACCATGTCAAATTTTCACTGCTTTCTCAAAGCAGATTTAGTTTCATCTCTTTCTTGGCTTCATTGCACTTGGTATCACGGAGTTTTACAATTAATCTGTTTGGCCAAGTGACTCCATACTGACCAAATAAAATCTCTGCAGTCAGAAAACCCGATACAAATATCAGCTGTATGGACTGTGACTTGGGAAGGCTACTTAATCTCTCTGAGTTGCAACTTCCTTTCTGAGAAAAAGGGTACATATACCAGCCCACTGAGTTGTAGCAGTGAAGTGAAAACCATATATGTGCCTGATCCAGCAGTACCTGGAATATTGTAAACACTAAATAAATGTTGTTTTCCTTTTATTTTCCTGTATCTATCACAGCTTATAAATGGATTCCAGAAGGAGAAGTATATATAACCCCAACATCTAGTGCTGTGTCTCACATGTGCTTTGTGAGTCTTAATTTCATATAAGAATAAAAGGCAGATGACTTGGTAATGTTTGGGAAGGATATGGAGTTTCATGTCCTAATGCTATTTTTCTTAAAGGAATTTGAACTAATTTTCCATTGTATTATGTAGACAAATGAAGCATCAAGGGATCCACTTAAAAATATAATTTAGTATCTTATTTCTACTTCTTTTCTGCCCACCGGGCATCTCCTCTTGAATGGGCCCTTTAAAAAAAGGCTATTGATGTTGAAACTTATAAGCAGGTCCACCCTTCTCTTTTCCCTGTAGTAATCACATTTCTGATAGCAATTTACTTTCAATTAAAAGGGCTGATGAAGACCATTTTTATCTTGAAAACACAAACACTGTCAGGTCTCAAAGTCACTGTCAGCATGTTTTTAAAAACATTCTGCTACTGATCAAAGAGTGGGGCTAGACTTCCCTGTGGCAGCAGAAAAGTAATAGTACTTATCTTCTTACAGAAAGGGGCAACCTCAAAAGAGAAGCCTCTTAAAGAACATTTGCTTATTTTTTATCCAAGAATTTTCTTTTATTTAAGGATATAAAATGTTTATTAATAATGATAGTAAATAGAGGAATTAAGCCAGGTTGAGTTAATCAGTGAATTCTTCCTAGGATAGATTGCTTCTTTTCCATAAGTTATTGGGGTACAGGCAGTACTTGGTTACATGAGTAAGTTCTTTAGTGGTGATTTGTGAGATTTTGGTGTACCCATCACCCAAGCACTATACACCCAACCATATTTGTAGTCGTTTATCCCTTGTCCCCCTCCAACTCTTCCACCCAAGTCCCCAAAGTCCATTGTATCATTCTTATGCCTTTGCGTCCTCATAGCTTAGCTCCCACATATCAATGAGAGCATACAATATTTGGTTTTCCATTCCTGAGTTACTTCACTTAGAATAATAGTCTCCAATTTCATCCAGGTCACTGCAAATGCTATTAATTCTTTCCTTTTTATGGCTGAGTAGTATTCCATCATATATATATATATATATATATATATATATATAATTCCATCATATATATATATAATTCCATCATATATATATAATTCCATCATATATATATATAATTCCATCATATATATATAGGTATTTTATATATATATATATATACACACACCATAGTTTCTTTATCCACTCATTGATTGATGGGCATTTGGGTTGGTTCCATGATTTTGCAATTGTGAATTGTGCTACAATAAACATGCGTGTGCAAGTATCTTTTTTGAGCAATGACTTCTTTTCCTCTGGGTAAAGTACCCAGTAGTTGGACTGCTGGACCAAATTGTAGTTCTACTTTTAGTTCTTTAAGGAATCTCCATACTGCTTTCAGTAGTGGCTATACTAGTTTACATTCCCACCAGCAGCGTAGCAGTGTTCCCTGATTACTGCATCCGTGTCAACATCTACATTTTTAAATTTTTTGATTATGACCATTCTTGCAGGAGTATCACATTCTGGTTTTGATTTGCATTTCTCTGATCATTAGTGATGTTGAGCATTTTTTTCATATGTTTTTTGGCCATTTGTATATCTTCTTTTGAGAATTGTTTATTCATGTTCTTAGCCCACTTTTAGATATGATTGTTTGTTTATTTGTTTTTTTTTTACTGATTTGTTTGAGTGTGTTGTAGATTCTGGATATTAGTCCTTTGTCAGACTGTAATTGTGAAGATTTTCTCCCACTCTGACATCCAAGAATTTTAGAACTAGAAGAAAACTTAAAGATTGTGTGTCTCAGATCCTTCATTTTACAAATAAGCAAAGTAAGATCTAGAGTTGTTTAAAGACTAGCTTATACAATTGGCTTTTAGAGGGTGATATTTTTTGGCTCTGTGTCCCCACCGAAATCTCATGTTGAATTGTAATCCACAATGTTGGGGGAGAGACCTGGTGGGAGGTGACTTGATCATGGGGGTGGATTTCCCCCTTGCAGTTCTCTTGATAGTGAGTTCTCACAAGATCTGGTTGTTTGAAAGTATGTAGCACTTCCCCCTTCTCTTTTTCTCTCCTGCCACCATGCAAAGATGTGCCTGCTTCCCTTTTGCCTTCTGCCATGATTTTAAGTTTCCTGAGGCCTCCCAGCCATGCGTCCTGTATAGCCTGTGGAACTGTGAGTCAAGTAAACATCTTTTATTCATAAATTACCTAGTCTCAGGTGACACTTCACAGCAGTGTGGGAATGGACTAATAGCAAGGGAAACCCAAAATATAGGTGTGTTTGGCATTTCAGTCCAGCTATTTCTATATGGAAACTTTCTGACTTATCTGAAATAATTCTAGTATGGACTTAACAGTGGAGCTTGGGTATAATATTAACGGGGTATGTATTATGTATATGTGTATATATATATATATATAATTATGTTTTTCAAATATAGTTATTTCTTTCTCACCAAATTTTCATTCATAATTATATATTCATTTGGCTTACATTATAAATGTGTCTCTATTTGCTGTGTGCACACACTGGCAGAATAGCAGTGTTGAGGTTCAAGAAAGCCCTATTTTTGGAAAGTCTGTATAAGATAAGCAATCTGTCTCAGAAAACCCAGAATTATGAGAAAATAGATGATTCTCCCATCAAAAATGGGTTGAACTGAATAAGAATGAGAAAAAATACATTTGTGCCTAACTAATATCTTTGCTGTTTAAACTTGAATAAATCAATCTATAGGAAGAATTAATTTAAAAATAATGTTGCTTAGCTAAAATTAGGAAAAGAAACACTTATTATTATTAACTTGTGGTCACAACTCTCCTTTTAGGCAGTGCTGACCCCATATCAGCCCCTTTGTTCTCAAGCAGTCTCAGTGCTTTCTGTTGTTACACATTTTAGCCATCTGCTTTGTCTTTCATCTTATGCTCTACGACTGGGCTAATCAAAATGTCCAAACACCAGCAGCATTGATATCACCAGGAACTGGTGAATGGGGTTTCAGAATCTGAAGCCCCATTTCAGACCTAAGGACCCAGAAACTGTATTTTCTTAAGCTCCACGGCATTTTCAGGAATCTTAACATTTGAGAAACACTTTTTTGAGAGAATACTTGTTCTCTTTCTATTTTCCGCATTCATAGCCTCCTTCTTGGCTTGATAAAAGGGACTAATATTTTAACTCAGCCATACCTAAGGTTTTCAGGAGACACATAATGTCAGCTGCAGGAGAATCCCTTCAGGAAAACCAACCCAATGGTATTTTCTGATTTCCTCCCTGTGCTTCACCCCTTGGGTCCCTCCAGCAAGCCCAGAGCACAACACTTCCTGTGAGTTATAGGCACATACATAGTGTAGCATTGAATTTTTATTTCCTTCAGTCCTCTTCCTGCTTTCTATTTGTTGCATAAGAAAAGGTTGAAAGTGGTTGCAATACACTCTGCTTTCTTTTTAAATTATAAAAATATTTGCCACTTTTTGCCTTTATTGATATGGTAATTCCTTATATCACCATTAAATTCATCTGGAGGTCATCACCTTTATGTATGAAGCCAAGTGTAATAGCTTTCAGAGAGGCTGAGTAGGGACATTACTAACGTGGACCAATGGAGAAGAAAACCTCATTAGAAAAAAAGTTATCTTTTCCTTTAATCCTCATCCCTGAGCCTTTAAAGTGGGCAGTCTCTATTCCGTTGTGTTATCACAGAAGCATCCGTTAGTGTATTTCAAATCTCAGATAGAAAATGCCCACCTTTCACTGTAGTCACAGGATAGTGTTCTCCCTATTGCCATAAAATCTATTGATTGTAATCTATCAGTACTAACAAATAGAAAGTGGTGATGGTTATCACAAGAAGCACGATATCGCCTAAGAATCTTAACTCACTTTAGAAAATGGACTATTAGTAGAAGCTTATTTAAAAGAAAAAAAAAAGCTATCCTAGCACTGCTATAATGTAATTCCTGTCATCTGTCACCCTTCCCTGTAAGCTCTTTTAGGTGAGGGATGATCCGTCTTGTGAGGCCCACCACGTATTGAGTGTATGACCCACAGCAAATTATTTTCTAAATGTTCTGTTTTAAGGTTTCTCTTATTTGGACAAAACAGCTTAATAAGCTTCCTCTCAATTTTTAATGTACATGTATTTTAGAAATTATTGGATATATATATAATTAAAGATATCCAATGCAAATGTAAATTAAGTATTGTAATTAAATTACAATTTTACTTAATAAGTTCTCCTTGCACTAAATCAGATTGTTTACTCTAATTTTTAAATTCTCTGCTTGTGATGCTGGTAATACACATTTTGGCACTTCAGATAATTTTACTCTGTGAAAATATTTTCTGTTTTTTGTTGAAATTTAGGCTGAAAGGGTGCTGATGATTTAATTACATGCTTTACTTTTTGAGTAGAGTTAAAAACCAAGTTGCTTTTAATTCAATCAATCCTAAGCCATTCCTTCACGTTGGATTGTCTTTTTGGAAAAAATAATAGAATGATTATAACCAAGGCGTTTCCTGCCTTTTCATATCCTTGACATATGATAAGGTTTTATAAATCTTTCTGTCTTGATGATATGCTATGCAATTAGCAGCTTTCTTTAGGGGATTATTCACATACGTGGATATAGTTCATGTACAAAGTTATCTCACCAGTAGAGGAAGATTGCAAAATACTTTTTATCTTCACTAGTGACTGCGTATCTCTAAGGCAACCGAGGAGAGAGTGCTTCAGTTCTAGTTAGACAGAATCATCTTAGTGCATTTTTCCTTTTAAGTCATTAGCATTTTAGTAGCAGCAGAAATATGTTTATGAAAATAGCTATAAGCTCCTCTGATAGATTATAAGTGCTTCACGTACAATGGCAATGCCTTTTCTTTATTTATTTAAAATTTGAATGTCACATATAAAAAATCCAACACAAAGTAAGAGAATTCACAAGCATTTGATTCAATAATTGATGACTAGTCAAGTTCTTATGGTGGAACCAAAAGAAATAACTACAGAAGAGAAAAACTGAATTATCTCTAAAGAGAATATATCAAAATTAACATAACTTCAAATGTGTGTCTGCTTCATAGTGGCCTGAAATAACTGATTAATTTTCATAAGTTGATGATACTGCCTTTGTGTTTGCTTATATGTTTATATTTTTATAACAGCAGCAAGCAAATCCATTGGTTAGCAACTATATTTAGCATGGTGTATGACCAGTATGAAAAATATAAACTTAATTAGCTTGCTACTTTACAAAAAAAATTGCTACACATTTTTCTGTGATAGATATATTTGTAATTGAAAAAAGTTTACATTTTCTATTTCATTAGCAAGCAACACAAATGTATGCATATGTTTTCTTTTTTCTTTTCTTTTCTTTTTTTTTTTTTTGAAACAGAGTCTTGCTGTCACCCAGGCTGGAGTGCAGTGGCGCGATCTCGGCTGACTGCAAGCTCCGCCTCCCAGGTTCACGCCATTCTCCTGCCTCAGCCTCCCGAGTAGCTGGGACTACAGGCGCCCGCCACCACGCCCGGCTAATTTTTTGTATTTTTAGTAGAGACGAGGTTTCACCATGTTAGCCAGGATGGTCTCGATCTCCTGACCTCGTGATCCACCTGCCGCGGCCTCCTGGGATTATGGGTGTGAGCCACCGCGCCCAGCAGCATATGTTTTCTATATGTATACAAATATATATTTTTATTAAAATATATATGTATAGATTCATTCATTTATTTGTTAATTCACTCAGGTTATCCACTCACCAGTTATAATACATGCTAAAACTAAGCCTTTTGATCTTCACATTTGAATCACTTGAAAAGTTTAAAGAACTTGGATTCCAAGTCTAGAAATACTAATTTAATTAGTCTAGGAGTTATCATGGACATTGGATTTTTAAAACCTCCCAAATGATTCTGATTTGCAGATAGACTTGAAAACTACTTTTTCATAACACTACTTCTTTAAACAAAGTTCCATATTACAGCTAGGAACAGAAACTATTTTAAATAGTTTCAGTGGTATCACCACATAGATAGACATTGAACTTATGGGTATCCCAAATTAAAATGTCATGTAAGTGCATACTTTATTCATTGGAAGATCCCAAAGCACAAGGAGATGTAATTGTAGTCCTCATGGAATTTGAGATTTAATTGAAATGCAAAACATGAAAGAGGTTGTCTTAAAAAATATGTGTGCGGTCACTTATTTTATGAATCAAATACTCTCAGTTTTCTTGACACTGCTTGCTCTTAGTCATACACTTAAGGGGATGTTGGTGAGATGTAAAGGTTTACTAGACGAACACATTCTCTACAAGCTAGCTTTCTAAAGAAAGAGTTGACCTCTTGCAGAGCAGTTTGAACAACAAAACCTACTCTAAGGACACTGATTAAGTGCTCAAGCCCATCAAACTACGGAGAATGCTGAGGTGGCAGGTCAGGACTGAAAGACTGAAAGTCCCTGGTAGCACAGGACCTAGAGCTGTAGATGCAAGTCTTTGAATGCAGCCCTAGATCACAGCCAGCACAGGAATGGTTTGCTCCAAGGCCTGAGTGGTGAAGTGAAGGTGAAGGTCTCGAGGCCAAGGTTCTAGACAAGTTATAGAAGTAAAATTATGCAACTTAGATTCCAGCCCCTGATCATGCCAGAAGAGAAGTTGACTGAGGCCCAAACATGCAGACTAAAGACGTCACATTCCAAGGATTGAGCTCTCTATTTTGGCATCTTTTAGCTAGATTTTGGTGCCTGAACCTAGGCTAAGGATACAACAGTGAATAAGCTATGTGCTCAACTTTCGCTGTTTATAGTTTAATAAATGTGTGTGTGTATGTGTGTGTGTGAATTAAAAAAAAAATCCTCCAGCACAACCAGCTTTTGTTTGATTGTTTGCTTTAGACTTTTCCAGGGAGTCAGAAAACCCAGAATTAAGATGTACATTTACAATATATCTCACAGGCCATTAATAAAAGCTTTTAGGTATTCCACTTCCTCCTCTGTTAGTTAAATGTTAGCAAGATGATTAATAAAGTTTGTCTCTCCTTTAAGATTAATGACTTTACCCAGCGTTTTTTCCTGGATGTGATATTGTCAGCCTGTGCTGCCTGACACAGAGTTCATTTGGCTGATTGGCCTGACTAGGGGAGCAGATCTTTCTTTGACCACAGTTCCTCTATACCTCTTTTTTTAATCTTCAAGTACAGTGAAGAATCAGGGGGACATTCAGAACAAGAATGCATGATGGGAATATGAGAAGGCAGGTTTTGTCACTGGCTCCGAATGCCATTCTTTTCTATTCTTGAAGAGGTGACAAACCAGATTGAAAGTGGAGCTCCCACCCAAAGGCCTGGCTCCTTGCAGAGACAGGAATTACAATAAAATGACACTAGAGCAAATTGAGCATCTTTGTGAACCCTTTCATTTTCTTCTTACTGCTTAGATATCACAAAATAAACAGTTGGAACAAGTTTATTTTATCTTCAAATAACAGTTGGGAGTATTTAATAATCAATACATTTTACAAAAAAATAAAATAAGAACCTATGACAAACTGGTGATTTTATATTGTAGACTAAGTTCAGCCTTCTTCCTTGGACATTCATTCACTAAGTTTAATGTATATGCTTAAGAATTAATATCAGGAGATAATGCTTTATTTTGCTTAAGATTATGGCCTTTATGAAACATAAAACTACATTTGCATCTTTGATCTTGCATTAATTAGCTGGGTTATTTTTAAGCAGATGACTTTATGTCATAAACTTTAATTTTCCATTTGTAAAATCTAGATAACATTTTTTTGTAGAATACTTTGGATAGCAAATAAAATATTGCATTTGATAAACCAGGTGGTTTTGCCAAAGCCAGACATTTAGTGAATTATCAATAATTGAAATTATGTAATATGATTTTCTATTTATCATATGTATGTATGCTACTGCTTTATATATAGGTAGAAGAAAATAAATGTAAATTAATAAGATAAAGGAGGTACTTGCTAAGATGTAGCCATGTGTTTTTTTCATTTTTCTACTGATTTGTAGCTGAAATCTCATAAGATGAATGAATCTTAATAGGCAGAGAAAAGGGGATGAGGGTGGGAGGCGCCATTGCTGCAGAAGGAGTTATCTTTAATATTGCTCAGGAAGATCCTTTGTCATTTGCTTGAAAGTCACAAACTGAAGCCTAGTTTTCAAGAGGAAAATGTAATTGTAAAATATGACACAAATTTGGTGAGAAAGATTTGTCATATCTAGTGGAAGAGCATGTTAACAATTGCTAGATGTTTTTCTCCTCATCCAAACCATCAGCCTTGGTAAAGAAGCCAAAAGTTTCAAAAAGGCAAGTTTCAACATGCAGTAGCTTTAAAAAAATGCAAATTAAAGCCACTTAACTCTTCCTAAGGGAGTAGAATGAAGAAAAGGAGCACTGGCAGAGGACTGTGTCAGGTCAAGCATCAGTTGTTACCAAGTGTGACATGTGCTTGAGTGCAGGTCACAAGTGCTGGAGAAGAGGGGAGGAAGGTAGCTGGGCCAGACAAGATTGTCAGAGCTGGGGAACCTTAATGGATCCCTTAGGAGCATACCCACCATTTCATCATGCAAGGCTCAGTAATTGCCCTGACTTCCTAAACGGATCCTTAAAGATAGTCAGATTGTAGTGTGGATGTGGTTTTAATCTATACATTTTAACCTTTTGTCCCTATTCAGTTGCTGGGACCACAGGACACAAGGTCAGGATGCTATATCCCTCCTATTGCCTAACACACCCCACTCTCCAAACTCCTTTACCCGTGAATTAAATTTTCCAGATAAGGGCAGGATTTCAGGAGCCCAGACAAAATGTGAGAGGTTCAAGTTTCCATGTGAGGCACTCAAATGAGCGATCTAAAATAATGACTGGGAAACCTGTAAATCAGATAAACATGGGGAACAAAATTAGGCACATCACAGAGTCCTCCACAACAGGGTTCATTTACTCATAAAGCTGGGGCTGTCATTACACAATCTGAGGACATCAAAGATTGAAAACTGCACAAAAGACTTCTATTTTTTTTCTTTAAACTGGTATGAGTTTGAGACTAACTTGAGTGAGCCCATTCTGACCTCCTTAAGGGTACTTCTGCCTGTGCTTATCTTCCTGTGCCTTTAGTCATTTCTACTCTCAGTTTTTGCCCACTATGTACTACAGTGTCAATTCACCAAATATTTATCAAGTGATTGTTATGCACAAGGCATAGAAATTGTCTTGTTCACTTATCCTTGCTAGTGCTACATTATTATTTTCTTTTTTAGAACTAGAAGGGAAATAGAAGACCATAGAGTCTCACTTTTCAACTTACTTTCACATAAGTGCTTCTTATAGGAAAATATAGGCAAAAATCCAGAAAGCCTTGAAAAGAAAATAACATTATTCTTTTATTCATTCTGTTATTCCTTGCAAAAAGCTACTCTAAACTTAATTGTACCCTAAATACCTGCAATGTACAGTTGTAGGAACACAAAAGTTATGGAAACACTCACATTAAATCTTAGTAAGCCAGAGAGTCCTAATATGAATTAACGTCCAGAATCTGCAAATGGCTTGTCCAAGTTCTATTGATTACACTTAATTTTATTTTCATGGCATTTCTGACTGAACTGGCTTAATTAAGCCCTTAAAGTTCATTGGGCATTTCATTTGGCCACATTTTGGAAATCTATTTATTACACAGATAATCTTCTGGACTTCTCCCTGAAACCTTTCCTTGGTTTTTTTGTATGATTATGGGCAAAATTGCTGTTTTTTGTTTTGTTTTGTTTTGCTTTTCACTAAGAAGCCTGGAATCATCAAAAATTCTTAGTTTTTATCACTGAAATCAAACCTAGTCAGAAAAGATTTAGCAGTGCATGCTGGTTATATAGATACAGGACAATTGTAAATTAGTATTTGACTAAGAAATGGTCTATATGTCATTGGGGTATTATGTCTGAGTAATAGAAGTAAATGTACCTTGCAGCTAATTTGAAACCTCCCTCACCCCTGCCATCACTCCAGAGACAATCAGAAATGGCTCTTAGCGAAATAAAACTGCTTTGGAGCCTAAGAATAACTAGAGAAAGGGGTGACTGCTGAAGACTAATGATTTATATACACAGTAAAATTACCTACCTGGAGCGATTAAGATAGAAATGGAAAATGGAACATAGCTGTTAACATTACTTTATTATTGTACATTTATACTTTTCAACCTGAGCATGAGTGCATAAAACCAAATCTGCTGAACAAAATGCATACCCTTTCTACCACTAAGGGTGAAGAAAATGAGCTTTTTTTACCCAGATAAATACCCATGTTACTGAAGCTCTGAACATAGAACAATTTATATCTCAACCTCTCTAACAGGGTAGGGTATAGATTGTAAGTCATGCCATCAACATTTTTAGCATCTTCTATAATCTAGCCCATTTGAAATTATGTAGATGGATGATATAATTGGTTGCTTGGATTTTCTCAAAAGTCTTTAAGCCTTGTTAAAGGCCATCTATTTATATGTTAATGAAACTAGACTGTGAATTGATAGTTGACAATGTAAGCAAGTGTCTACAGATCCCATGAATGTGCAGAAAGAATAAAAATCTTTGGAATAAAATATATACAACAGATGTAGGATTAGAATCAAGACTTATTTTTTTCATTCTTTTTTGTAACAAGGTTGGAGATTATAAAACTCCTCTTTCAAGTACATTTAAGATGGTTAAAACAACTCTTGCATCTTCAAGAATCACAAGAGAGGAAGGTACATGTCACAGTTACTCATAAATATCATGTCAATTAATTGATAGATTCCGAAATATATATAACTGCTCAGGTAGAAAAAAAAATTATGAGGCCCATCATTGAATGGAAGTAGCAGAAAGTTAGCAAAGAGGATAACTGGGAGTCTTAGACTGACTCCAAACTTCCTTTGTAACCTAACAACTCTGTGCCACAGGTCCTCCAAATGTAATTTGGAAAAGATAAATACATGTTATCTTACTAATTTTATGTAATTATTTGACAAAAATACGTTGCCTATGGATGAAAAGCCTGCAAATATCTGTTATTGTGAGATTTTAAACTTTTTTGTTTTTCTACTTTTACATATTTCTGATAGAAATGGGGTTTCATAAAAGGAAAAACTAGTCAATTACATTATTGCTTCCAGTTTACTGTCAGAGGGAAATCCATAGCTGATGATATTTAGACAGCAACTTTTATTTTCTATATTTCTTTATTTTCTAATTTCTGAAGTGAATGTGAAATATTGTATATTTTGAAGGAAAGTTGCTTTATCTCTCTTAATACCTTGTTGTCTTATAAGAATAAACAGTTAATTTATTTTGTCCTATTTTATTTTACCTTTTTGCTTGGGGTAAATTGAATATACACTTTATTCTGAGAAGAAAATGTATTTACTTAGACTTACATTTTAAATTTGTCAAGCAATCCCCCAGTTTTATCAAAGAACCACTAGGGGATGTTAAAATAACATAACATTTCTAAATTCACATGACTCTTGAAAGAAAATGTAGGCTTTGGAAATTATTTCTATGAAATATCTGTATACACAGATATTAATCTTTTATATATTTTATGGTAAAGATTTATATGTGCATGCACACACAAATGATTTCAATTTTCAAGTTTTTTTATGTTTAAAATTGGACATAAGTTACTGTTTGTCTGCTCGCTCTGTGAGTTTACTTCACTAGGATAACTATTTTGACATTTACAACTCCAGGATGCAAAATAACCATAAGTATATAAGTCTGTTTTCCAAGAAGATAAATAAAATTTTACACTAACATTTTATATGGCTGTTGAATTGACCTATAACAACATGGCCTTTTGAATTAGATTCTACTCTTCTTCTTTTTTTAAATCAAGTTATGAATAGGACTTTATCAGGTTCCACTCTTTTCATACCCACTAGGACCTGCCACTCTGACATTCTTTTGGTTTCTTGAGCATTTGCATTTATTTATTTATCTCCCTGGAGTCCCTTTCCCCCAAGATTTCCACATGATTTACTCCTTCACTGTTCATACAAATGTCCTCACCTCAGTTTGCCCTTTCCTGATTATAACATGTAATATTATCCCACTTCTCCTCAATCGCTCTGTAACATAATTCTGTTTGATTTTATTCATAGAGATTATCACAATCTGAAAAATAGCTTAGTTATCTCTATAGGTACCAATAAACTGTCACTAAATCGCTGATTGTTGGCTATTCTGTGAATTTTTAAGTCACCTTAGAAATAAGAATAGTGAGTAAAGCAGGATGCTGCACTTATTCACCCATCCATCTTTTGCTTGTTTTGTCCTGTCTCCTTCACTGGATTTTGAAATTTGCGGGAATAGCAACTTTGGCTTGTCTTATTCAGACAGGTCATATATCCTCAGAAGGACATAGGAACTTTACAAAATGGGGAAACTTTTAGTATAGATTAATTCTTCAAATATTAATATGCTTATCTGTTAAATTGTTATAGTAGTAGAACTACCTCATAAAGTTGTTATAAAACTTCACTAATTAATAAGTAAATTTTATTGAATATTTATTACATCAAAAACATTGCGGTGGGGCTATAGAACTGAACAGGACACAAACTTTGTCCTCAAAAACTGTGTAGTGTAGCAAAATAATACAAGTAATATACCCAGGATAGTCAGACATTTAATCAGTAACAGTATATGCTACTTTCCTTTTCCTCCTTCAGATGTGACTCCGTTAACCCACACTATCTGTGGGGCTGTAAAGAAAAACATAATTAATAAGTTGGTTGATGGCTCTCATTTATTCAGATTCACTCAAGTTTGGTATTTAGTGTAGGCTTAAGCAGTCTTCCTGCATGATGAAGGCCTAAAATATAGTAGCCCAGAAGAAATGTGACAGGTCTCATGGAATCTGGGAGTACAGTGAATGATAGTTAGGTTTTCATATATGTGATTACACTCCTGAGGCTGTTTGATTATTTTTACCTAATAAATTCCTTAATAAAACATATAATATAGACCTAGGTAAGAAATAATGTAAGCTGGGAGAAGAGCAGTATGGATGAAGGCAAAATAAAGAATTGCTTTGAGATATATTTAGAGGTAGGAGAAAGGGAACTTGGTGACTATTGCAGTATGATGAGATAAAGGAGAGGGATGAATCAAGAGAAAAACTTTTATTTCAGATTTTGGTACAAAAGTGGTTAGTAATATCATTCACTCTAAGGTGGAAACAGGATAAAGAGAAGTTCACAGTGGGAGAAATGATGAGCTCACTCACTTGGAGGAAGCTGTATGGGGTAAAATGAAAAGGGGCACAAGTAATATCTTGGTTTACACCAGCAGTTAAGGAATGTCTAGTATAAGAGTAACCACTGCCCTCGAAATAAAGGAAGGAAGGAAGGAAGGAAGGAAGAAAGGAAGGAAGGAGCGAAGGAGGGAGGGAGGGAGGAAAGAGAGAGAGAGAAAGAAAAAGAAAGAAAAAGAAAGAAAGAAAGAAAAAAGAAAAAGAAAGAAAGAAAAGAAAGAAAGAGAAAGAAAGACAAAAGAAAAAGAAGAAAGAAAGAAAGGAAAGAAAGAAAAAGAAAGAAAGGAGGGAGGGAGGGAAGAAAGAGAGAGAAAGAAAAGAAAGAAAGAAAGGAGGGAGGAAAGAAAGGAGGGAGGGAAGAAAGAGAAAGAAAGAGAAGAAAGAAAGACGGAAAGAAAGAAAGGAAGAAAGAAAGAAAGAAAGAGAGAAAGAAAGAATTGAGAGAATTGGAAGGCAAATAAGAGAGTGATGCTTGAAAGCCAAGGGAGGAGAAAATTTCAAGACAGCTTGAGTGTTCCCAGTATAACTCAGCACTGATAAGTTGTTAGAAGTGAGCTAGATACTGAAACTGCGAATAATAAAGTCCCCAGTAAATGTACACTATTCAATTCAATAGCCACTTGCCTACACTGATAATTCAACTTACATCTTACTGCCACTGAGGTTTTTAAAATGTGGCTAAAGGTTTTTGAGCAAACCCAACTGACTAATTGCATTATCTTTCCACATATCTAAATGGCTTGAGTATTCTGTGAATATGAGACCACAGGCCATATTGTAGAGAGAAAAGGAATGAAAATCAATGGGAGAAACAGAGACTAGAAGGAGATAGAGGAGCCTTTCAGAAATTCATCCAGAGCAGATAAATGAAGAGGTAGGGGTCCCTACTACTTCTCCTTTTCCTCTTTCTTCTTTTGTTATTGTAGAATTCCCTAGTTTATTAATTTAGAATCTTAAAAATCTAAAAAGTCAATGGTTTCCTAATACTTCAGCTTTGACTAATAATCATTAATATTTACATATTTATGAAGTATTTTTCTGTATAATATGGCTCTGTGCTATTTTTTCTTATTTAATTATTTTCAAAACCCAATAAGTTACTTTTTTTTTTTTTTTTTCAGATGGAGCCTTGCTCTGTTGCCCAGGCTGGAGTGCAGTGGTGTGATCTCGGCTCACTGCAAGCTCTGCTTCCCGGGTTCATGCCATTCTCCCGCCTCAGCCTCCCGAGTAGCTGGGACTGCAGGCGCCCGCCACCAAGCCTGGCTGATTTTTTTGTATGTTTTTAGTAGAGACGGGGTTTCACCATGCTAGCCAGGATGGTCTCGATCTCCTTATCTTGTGATCCACCTGCCTCGGCCTCCCAAGAGCTGGGATTACAGGCGGAGCCACCGCGCCCGGCCGTAAGTTACCATTATTATGCTCATTTTACAGGTAAGAAAACTAGGCCTTACAAAATATTGGCTAGAGTCATATTGTTAATGCAAGATAGAACTAGAAATCAAATCCGTAACTCCATAATTCCAGATTTGTTTTTAAGCCATTGGTCTATACTGAATTTCATAGATAAGTATTTATCGTCTTTGATATAATAAATTTTAACTGTTATTTTCCCTCCCCATTTTTATTGAGGGCTTTATGTAATTAAAGATTCTTTAAGATTTAGCAAGTTACATATTTAACATTGAGTAAAATTGTCTATTTTTTAGAACATGTATACACCATACAATGAGAGTTGTGGTATTTCTCCATCTCTTGAAATTATAACTTCTAATTTTTAAAAAGATTGTAATGTTTATTATTTATATTTTGACTATGTGAGAATATCAGAAAAATGCAGATAAGCAAAGCTAAAGAAGAAAACAATGTTATATTTTGACAAAAATAAAAAGGAAAAAAGGAAAGAATGTTACTTAGACAAAACAATAATTAAAAAATAAAACTATGCATATAACAAAATAGTGTTGTAAAGAATTGGTGATAAACGTCACTTAATTGTATAAAAATATTGCAAAGGTAATAATCTACATTAACGGTGGTGGGAAAATTAACAAAATGGAAAAGAGATGCTGCCTAAAGACCGAGCCATTGCATTTGCGGAGAAATTATGACAGTGAGGCAAAAAAAAAAAAAACTCATCGTTTTCAAATTTGTTCGTTTCTGAGTTCTGTTGGCAGAAGATGTGGTGGGATTAGAATGAGGACAGGATTAAGTTCAGGACACTGGCAACTTCTTCATGGCTTTTGGTTCATACCTTAAGCCCTCATACAGAATATGGTGGTTAATGAACCTAAGACCTATTATTAAAAAAGTGATCTAGGGTGACTAATGAATTAAGATGTCTTGTATGATGTTGGTCAGGGACCATGGAGGCTGGGGATTGTACTAATTTGTCCATTTGTTGTGTTATTGAAGAAAAAAATATTATAAATATATGCATTAAAGTAATGTCTTAAATTTAGTTATTTTCAAAAGATCATAGTGGCCTTTTTATTCAATTAAAGTGAGATTCAGTGGTTATCATTGAGGGTAAATTATTAGAAGCCATATGGAAATTTTAAAAGGTGTAGTTTTTTGACTTATTATGAAAAAATTTATTTACAGTTTAATTTTTCTTTTTCTTTCTTGAGATGGAGTCTCGCTCTGTCACCCATGCTGGAGTGCAGTGGCATGTTCTCAACTCACTGCAACCTCTGCCTCCCAGGTTCAAGTGATTCTTGTGCCTCAGCCTTCCAAGTAGAGGGGATTATAGATGCGTGCCACCACAAAGTTTGGTATTTTCAGTAGAGATGGGATTTCACCATTTTGACCAGGCTAGTCTCAAACTCATGACCTCAAGTGATCTTCCTGCCTTGGCCTCCCAAAGTGCTGGGATTACAGGTGTGAGACACTGTAACTGGCCTATTTATTTTATAGTTTAATATTTTTAATTTTTTCTTTGATTACCTACTGGAAGTCTAAAATAATCTTTCTTCAGTTACTTTAATTAAATTTCCTTTCGAAAATGTTTCTTTTATGCCTTTCATCATAAGGTATTTGTCATAAAGAAGACCATCGATGAGATTTTAAAGAAATTTTTTAAGGAAATCTTAAATTGGAATAAATTTTCTGCTTTTTCTCTTGCAATTATTAGTGAGAGGGCAGATGCAAAACATAAGAAAGAATATATTTATTATTCTCTAAACCATTTTAATTCAATTGCACTTTAGTGCTTCCAATCTAATATCAAAATTAAGTACTTCCTTAAAAAGTGATTTCTGAGATTCCATATCTTGATTTATTTTATTTAAATACATTTATTCAGGAGGAGGTTAAAAAGATACTTTTGTACTTGATTATTTGAGCTCATTTTGAAAATAACAATATCACCAACTTTGCAGAATTGTTGTTATTACTGTCATATCCGTACAAAGTACTCAGCACAGTGCCAGACCCCTTATGTGTATCAAACACATGCTAATTACTTTATTATTATTATCATTTTTCTAAAAGGTACACAGTCCACTTTTCCACCCTCACTCTTTTGAAGTGTGTTATAATATACTAATATGTCCTTACTATATATCTTGTGGTGTATTACACTATAGCATTACTATAACTAGTAGCTGCCTTCAGGAAAACACTACAGTAGAGTGAATTCACATAGACATAAGCTTTCTCTGATTTAGATCCATAAACAACTCAGATCATTTATTTAGTGCTTTTCTATGTTCCCAATTCCTTATTCTATAAATTTTAATGAAATTGCGTTAGAGAGTTTTGCTTCATGAAGTCAAAAGACTTTCTAAAGTAATTATTGCAATAAATTACAAATAAAAGATACCAAAAATAATAAAAAATTGAACAAAATGATTACTTGGTGATGAAAATGTTGTGGAAGATGAGCACATCTTGATAAAATATGACAATAATGAAGGTAAAAAGGATTCTACAAAGACTTCATAGTTAAAAGTGACCCATTTGGACACTTGGATAAACTGAAAGAGCTAAGATTACTTCCAAAGTGTTAATGTTTCTGGTTGTTATTATTTATTCAGTGGAGAAAGTGCTAAACAAGAAAAAAGCTATTTGTACTACTGGTAAACCAGAACTCTCTTTCTTTCCACAATCTTTGAAGATATTTTTAAATGAGCTCGACTGTATTTACTATTATAAGCTAGAGTAGAAGGATATTGTGATGAAATACAGCCCCTCTATAAAACCATGCCCCAAGCACTTTTGCTCTCAACCAAATGTCTACAGCTACAGCCTTAAAGTATCAGGCTTATCTATTACTTGATTACACATTTACAACATATTAACCTCATAAAGCTCAGGGAAATGAAATACATCTCAGCTTTCTATGGTGCAAACCTCAACACTAGCATTAAGACCTCTGAGTTTGCATTTAACGAGTCTTCTGATGTCTGAATTGGGCAGTCCAAGGTTTTTTATTTAATGAAATTTAACCAGAGTGTTTTCTTTCTTAATGGGAACACACAACATAAGTTTCGCTTCTAATGGTGTTCAGGTAAATATGTATATGTGTGTTCATATAACTTGTGGTTTGGCAAGTCTGAGATTTTATTCCATTATCTTTACTTGTTTCTTTGTTATCATTACTAAATCTTGAGAAAAGTTTAGCTTTTGCAAATTCCTGCCAAAGTCTGGTGCCGAATGCTATCCAGGTTTAATGTGTAATTTTATTAACTGCCAATATTAAGGAATAAGGGCTAAAGTACCAGGATTTGACATATTAGATGCTTAGTAGCAGGTTTTTCTTAGTATCTGATAGACTTTCTATGTTTTGGTAATAAAGATGTCAATATTATTATTATTCCAAATAGCTTGGAAAATAATTAATTTCTAGGTGATATTTTAAATACATTTTTCTAGAGAAAAATAATCATTTCAACATCAATGGCACTATGAGTGAAAAATTACTGAATGTTTCAGGGAGCATTTACATTTTAACAAATGGAGTGTTAGTAATTCATGCTGCAATATCCTTGTGTACTAAATTTGTATTCTACCTGTTACGAGTTTTATTGTGCTTGTCCTCAAGTTTATATGTTGAAATCTTGACCCCCACTACCTCAGAATGTGATCTTTTTTGGAAATGGGGTCATTGAAGATAATAATTAGTTATAGTGAGGTCATTAGGATGGGCTCTTACTGAGTATGACAGGTATCCTTACAAAAAGGGAAAATTTGGGCACAGAAGATCACATACAGGGAGAATACCACGAAAAATTGAAGGCAGAGACTAGGGTGATGACCCTACAAGTAAAGGAATGCTGAACATTGCCAGACAACCAGCAGAAGGTAGAGAACACGCATGAAACAGATTTTTCCACTCAGCCTTCAGAAAGTATCAACTCTGTTTACTTTTTGATGTTGGCCTTTTAGCCTCCAGAACTTTGAGACAATACATTTCCATTGTTTAAGCTACACCATTTGTGGCTTTGAAACACCTCTACAGCACCCCTAGCAAACTAACACATTACCAAACCAGTACACACTACTGAGGCATAATGAGTTATTTAAAATGAGTGTCCTAATTAGCTTGTCATTAATTTTTCCTATTGGGTTATTCTGTTTTACCAGTTTTTATATTTGTGAATACCACCACTGTTACTTGTCTCTCAGCAACTATCCTTATGCGAGAAGCAAGACTACAGTTGAGCCCAGATACTGAGCTTCAGTTTCCAGATTTGTAAAGATATCAGCATAAATGATATTTAAGCTGTCATAGTATTCTGATGTTCTCTGAATTTATAATTCTAGAAATGGCAACAGACAAAAAACAAACTTGGGCCGGGCGCGGTGGCTCACGCTTGTAATCCCAGCACTTTGGGAGGCCGAGGCGGGTGGATCACGAGGTCAGGAGATCGAGATCATCCTGGCTAACACGGTGAAACCCCGTCTCTACTAAAAATAAAAAATTAGCCGGGCGTGGTAGCGGGCGCCTGTAGTCCCAGCTACTCGGGAGGCTGAGGCAGGAGAATGGCGTGAACCCGGGAGGCGGAGCTTGCAGTGAGCCGAGATCGCGCCATTGCACTCCAGCCTGGGCGACAGAGCGAGACTCTGTCTCAAAAACACAAAAACAAAAACAAAAACAAAAACAAAACTCAAAGAAATTGAGCTTGATGAATGACACGTGTCCAGGAAGTATCGGAAGAGGGATTCAATTTAAATCTTATTCCAGGGTTTTTCAATTTGCCACTGTGCTCTTAACATGGCAAATGCTCCTAACATGTGCTCCTAACATGGTCCAAACATTGACCAATTATATTATGACTATACCATTGTCATAATATAACTAGTATAATGAAACATGGGTATAAATTAAAGCCCGGCCAAGTGGGTTCATTATATTGATTGTCAAGAAAGTGATTGTTAACATACTTTTTAAGTTAAAAGATAGGTGTTTCCAAATATATTGTAATTGTAGGCTCCATTATAAATGTTGCTGTGTAATGGATGCCCTTGAAGGAAAAGAGTTGCTCAAGCAAAGCCAGCTGAAAATCAGCAAACTGTACTTAAGGATTACTTCTATGGCTGTAAATAGATTTTTAGAGTTTACATTTTATTTCTGTGTTTTTATAGCAATCAATAAGAAGCCATCTACAGCATTTAGGTGTTCCCATGCTGATTGTTGCCACAGCTACTGAATCACTGCTAGGAAATTCACTGTGTTAACAAGTTATATTGGCTAGCTAAACACATCACTTGAACAAAATAGAAAATAACAGTAAAGGATCAATGTAAACTAAAATTATAAATGTCTACTTACCTGGGGAATATATGTGAGCTTAAGGAAGTTGCCTAAATTTTCTCTTAAGGGTTGAAACTCTCAATGGTATTAATATTAAATAATATGTCATAGATATACCTTAACGGTAATTCCAAATTTGGTCATCGTCATATATTCTGCAGGAACTAAAACTGAATTATTGCAAAGATTACATTGAAATTTTGATTTTTTGTGTTTTTGATACTGGTGTCTAGTGGTGCTACAATCATCTTTCCACACACCCCTCTAAGTAAGTGAAAGCCTATGAAAATTTATTGTTCCATTCCCTAAGTATCAAGAAATTTGACTTTATTGGGACAAATTATATTTTATATATGACCTCTCCAAATTAAATCTGAGAATTCTGGACAAAAATGTCTCAGAGATTACAATTTTCTTGGCACTAGAATTTTAGAAAGTATTCTCTAAGATGGGTAGAATCTAAACTACAAAGGAATTTATATTTCAAACCGTTACGTTGGAACCATGTACAAGCAGTCTTATTTGGCTTTTTTTTTTTTTTCCATTAAGGGCCATTGAGTAAACCTAAGTGACAGAAAAGCTGCCACTGGATTGACATTTAGTTTGGAATGGTCTTTAAAGGATGCTTCCCGGGATGAAAGTTATAGTATGATTAATCTGGAAAAAGTAAAAAATAATTGTGACACACTTTGAAAGTCTCAACAAGAACATCACAAAAGAATAGAGATACATTAGATCATTGATTTAAAAATTATCAAGAAAATCAAAGTGACTAAGAAAAATTAAAACCTATAATATCTAAATTTTATCTAAATTAAATTAGATAAAAATCTAATAGTTCAGATGTTTGCATGCTTGTTTTGAAAAGTTCATCTGAAAAACTTCTAAAACGTTGTGGTGAAAACATTAATATATTCAGAGATTTTAAAAATGAATTGGATGATATAAAGCAGACCTTTGTTTTTATGCTTATTACCAGCATATTACTTATTTGGTGTATGAGGTTCTATTGCCTGTGGAGAATAATGAAGTGGGGCAATGTAATTGCATTTTTTAAAAGGTATATAGCAGTCAGGTAGATGTAACAAATTCATGTGTTTATTCAAATACATAGAGATTCATGGCAGGTATAAAAAGTAAAATAAATTATTAGAAAAAAACACTATGATTTAATTAATAATTTTCTGGTTCTTTTCTAGAAACATTCTCTTTTTTTTCATTTTGGGTTTGTAAAATCGAGGTAATCTGTGTAATTTCAGTATGAAATGTACTTCAGTATTTTAAAATTAAGGAAAAAATAGATCATTGAATTTATATAAAGAACAAAGGAAGGTCATTAAAATATCTCTACAAATGATTTTATGTTTTTCCATTAATTGTGGTATTTACAAACATATTTTTATTTGAATTATCTATATTTAAATTATGAATAAAAATCCATCACTACTTAATATGTGGTCATATTAAATTATTAAGTGGCTTGCTAGTATGATTTATTTTGTAATAATCTTAACTTCCTCAGGTTATTTTGGATATCTTTGTATAGAGATTTAAGGAAAACTTGACCAAAGGAAAGTAACTATAGAAAAATGTAGAATTATAAATGTATTTTTATGTTTAGAATATCATATAATGATACTGGGTAAATTATGTATTCCTTGGTAATTTTTAGGAGGATATATGAGCTGAATTTTGATGCATTTTTTTAACATTGGTTATCAGGTTCTTCATTCCAAATTCATTATGGGTTTTGAATGTCTTTCAACAGACTTCAAAAAATGTTTCATCAGCAATATTAATGCTTCTTAGGATAATGTTTAATTATTAATTTTATAAGATTTCTATCTTGATTTATTTTGCTGTCTTAGTAAAATAAAAAAGAAAGTGCAATAATACTGCAGAGAAAATGGATCCAGTAGATTAAAAAATAAACAAGCCAGGCCAGCATTGCAAATATGTTAATGTTTGGGGAAGACTGAACTGTCTCCTGAATCAGTGTTTTTTAATCAGATCCTGAAGTGAAAAACTCTTTTATATTGGCATTTGCAAAATTATGCTATAAATTATTATCATTAAAAATATTTTTTAACCTTTCAATCTGGATGTAAGCTTAGAGGTCACCACTCTATCCTAACAAGTTAGATTTGTCAAAGAAGTGAGATTGCAGGGCAAATTGCTGACCCTAAAACTGAAAAGACAAACAACGGATACAGAGAATGACAATTTACCAAATCAAAAGCTCATGGGCAGAAACCTTCACAGGATGCAGTATTGGGGTAGCAAAACATAACCTGTCATTTATGAAGTGCTGGAGGTTTATTGTGGTTGAGTCTGAGTTTAAAACCAAGGGGACCAATCACTGGGAGGCTACCCACACTTTTGTGAGTTTTATCACTGGGGACCAGTCACTGGGAGGCTACCCACACTTTTGTGAGTTTTATCTCTGGGGACCAGATCTAGTTTCACAGAGAGTGTCCGAGAAAAAAAAAAAATCCCCTCATACTTCTGGAAGGAAGAGAAAAAGGAACAATTTAAAAATACAAATCACAGCATTCTGTTTTTCTTAATAAGGCTTGCCCTCAGAAGAAACTATTTTGTCAGAGACTGACCTTCTGTGGTTTTATCAGAGCCAACCAGGTAGGGAAAGAGAAATATCCAACTCTAACGCCCTATAGCCATCTTCTGTGACCTAAGGGAGGTGTAGGGACTGAGAAGCACTGGTGAAGTCCACAGCCCAGGTCACAGGCTCACCAAAAGAAAGACTGAGACATAATCACAGGACTACAGAGGCTTCCCTCCACCCACGCCTTACCACTACTTTAAAAGGCCAATTTAGTGAAGTTCCTTTTACCAAGTACATCATGATCACCTTTTAATAAGAAATTACAAGGCATTCAACAGGCAAAAAACACAGTTTGAAGATACTGAACAAGCATTAGAGCCAAACATGGCAGGGATGTTGGAATTATTAGATGGGGCATTTAAACAACTATAACTAATACGCTAAGGGCTTTCATGGGAAAAGTAGACAACATGCAATAAAAGATGGATAAGGTACGCAAAAACATGGAAATTCTAAGAGTGACTTAAAATAAAATGCTAGAGATCAAAAACACTGTGACCAAAATGAAGAATCAATTTGATTCTTTGATTAATAGGTAAGACACAGCTGAGAAAGAAAATCTCTACTCTTGAGAATATGGCAAACAGAAACTGCCAAAACTGAAAAAGCAAAGAGAAACAACAACAACAAAATGAGCAGAATATACAAGAACTATAGGAAAACCAAAAAGTTGTAACATATGGATAACGGGAATACAAGAAAAAGCAGAAGGAGAGAAAGGAACAGCAGAAATGTTTAAAGCAATAATAACTATTTCCCACAAATTAATGCCTGACATTAAACAAAAGATCCAGGAAGCTCAGAGAATATACAGTAGGGTAAATGCCAAGAAAACTACCCATAGGCATATCATATTTAAACTGCAAAATATTAAAGATAAAAACAAATTACTGAAAGATGCCAGAGGAAAAAACAATAGAGAAGTAAAAGATAAATTGCACATCTGACTTATTTTCAGAAATCATACAAGCAACAAGAGGGTGGAGTGAAATATTTAAAGTATTGAAAGAAAAATAAAATGCTAACCTGGCATTCTGTGCCCTGAATAATTATCATTCAAAAATGGGATAGAAATAGACTTTCTCAGACAACAACTGAGAGAATTTATTTCTAGTGGACCTGTCTCCAAGAAATGTTAAAATAGGTCTTTCATAAAGACGAAAAATAATAATATAGGTCAAAATAGACTTACAAAAAATGAAAACCATCAGATAAAGAATAAGAGAAAGTAAAATAAAAATTTAATTTTTCTTATTCTTATTGTTCTGCAAGACAGCATTTTGTTCCAAATAATAATAGCAACAATGTACTTGATTATGTATGCTTCGTATGTGTTTATATATACATATATAAAATTATATATGTGTATGTGTAAGTGAAGTAAATGATGTCAGTAATAAAAAGGACAGATGAGAAAAATTAGAAATATTTTGTTAGTATAAGGTATTTGTTATATCCATAAAGTGATATAATGTTATTGGGAAGTGGACATGCATTAGATAACCACTCAAAACATAAAAAGAAAAAGAAAAGAATTAATATCTTAAGAAAGGAGAGAAAATGGAATTATATAAAATGTACCATTAAAACAACAAAAGGCAGAAAAAGTGTGGAAGCCAAAATTAGGAACAAAGAACAAGGACAACAAATGTAAAAGAATAACATATGGTAGATACTAATCTACAACAATAATTGCTTTTGATGTTGTTGGCCCAAATACAACTGCTAAAAGACAGAGATTATCAGACTGAATCAAAACCAAAACCTAATAATATGTTGTTTACAAGGCATCTATTTTAAATATAATGCCATTTATAGATGAAAAACAATGGAATGGAAAAAGATATACATGCTAACACTAACCAAAAGAAAGCAGGATTAGCTATATTAATTTCAGGCAGACTGTACTTCAGAACAAGGAAAGTTATCAGGGATAAAGAACACAGTACATAATGATACATAGATCAACACTCTAGAAGATATATCAGTCTTTAATGTGTATGCAACTAACAACAGAACATCAAGATATATGAAGCAAAGACTGATTGAAATAAATGCAAGGAGAAATAGATGAATTCACTATTATAGTTGCAGATTTCAACATCCCTTTATCAGAAATAGACAGCTTCATCAGACAGATAATCAGTAAAGACGCAATTGAACCTAGCAGCACCAGTCATAAACTGGATATAATTGACAACTATAAGCTATTTTATCCAACAACAGCATATTGTACATTTTTTTCAAGCTGAAGGTAAGATTTACAAACATAGACTACACTCAGGGCCATAAAACATATCTTAACAAATTTAAAATAATTGAAATCACAAAATATCAGTTCTTAGTCCACAATAGAATAAAACTAGAAATCAATAACAGAAAAATAGCTAGAAAATTCCAAAATACTTTGAGAGTAAACAAAATATTTGTAAATAATACATGGGTCAAAGAAGACGTCTCAAGTAAAATTTAAAAATATTTTGAGCTAAATTAAAATGGAAATACAATTTTTCAGTTTGTGGGATGTAGCAAAGGAAGTGCTTAGAGGGACTTATAGCATTGAATGCATATACTGGAAAAAAGAAAAATCAAAAATTAATAAACTAAGCTTCTCCCTTAAGATACTAGGTAAAGAAGATCAAATTAAATCCAAAGTAAGCAGAAGAAAATAAGTAATAAAGATTACAGCAGAAATTAACAAAATAGAAATCAGTACAGAAAATAACAAAGCTAACAAGTGGTTCTTAGGAAAGGTCAATAAAACAGATAACCTCTAGCCAGGCTAACTAAGAAAAAAAAAAGAAGATATAAATTACTAATATCAAATTAAAAAGGGGTCATCATTACCGATTCCATGGACATTCAAAGTATAATAAAGGAATATAATGAACAAGTCTATGACTACACATTTGATATCCTAAATAAGATTGGCCAAAACTCACAAGAAGAAATAGACAATCTGAATAGAATAGACATATAGCTATTAAAGAAATTGTATCAACAATGTTCCAAAATAGAAAAAAACTAGCTTAGAGGCGTTCACTGGTGAATTTGACACAACATTTAAGGAAAAAATTATGCCAATTCTCCATAATCTCTTTCAGACAATAGAAGTAGAGAGAATACTTTCTAACACATTATAAGAGGCCAATATTACCTTAACACACCACCAGACAAAGACATTACCAGAAAAGACAACTACAGACCAGTATTGCTCATGAGCTTAGATTTAAAAATCCCCAACAAAATATCAGCAAATTAAATCCAACAAAGTATAAAAGGAATTATACAGATTGACCAACTGGGATTTATTCCGGTATTCTCGGCTATGTCTACATTCAGAAATCAATTAATGTAATCCATCACACCAACAGGCTCAGGAAGAAAAATCACATAGTCTTATCAATACATGCAGAGAAAGCATTTGACAAAACTAAATGCCCGCTAATGAAGAAAACTTTCAGAAAATTAGAAATGGAGAGGAAAGACTTCCTCAATTTGATTTTTAAAAAAGCATGCACACTCACAATGTACCTACAGTTAACATCTTACTTTATGTTGAAAGACTTAAAGTTTTTCAACACACTCACTACTACTTTTCAACATTCAGCTGGAAGTTCTAAATAATGCAATAGATTGAGGAAAGGAAATAATGCATATAGAGATAGAGAAGAAAGAAATAAAACTGTTGTCTTTTTTACATGATCATCTATGCAGATGAAATGATAACCTATGTAGAAAATCTGAAAAGAATCAACAAAAACCTTGTTGAAATGAATATGTGATTATAGCAAATTTGAAAAACACATGGTTAATATGAAGTCATTTTTTTGTATATATTAGCAATGAAAATCTGGAATATGACATTCAAAGCACATTGCTATTTTCATTGGCATGTCAAAGGATGAAATATTTAGGTATAAATCTAATATATACATTTATGTAAGGAAAACTACAAAACTCTCATAAAACATATCAATGGCTAAATAAATGGAGAGAAAGTTCCTGTTCTTGGATAGGAAGACTCAATATTGTCTAGAGAAACACAAAATACAGACCAGGCAAGCCAGACACCAGGAGAAAAAAATTGCAAAAGCCACATTTGGTAAAGGACTGTAATTTAAAATGTAGAAGAAACTCTTAAAACTCAACAATAAGAAAATGAATAATCTGACTAAAAAAAAAGGTCAAAGATCTAAACAGACACCACAGCAAAGAAGATATGCAGACAGTAAATAAGCGTGTATGAACATGCTCAACATCATATTTTATTAGGCTATTGCAAATTAAAACAACACTGAGACACAACTATACACCTATTTGAATGCTAAAATGCAAAACACTGACCACATCAAATGCTGGTGAGGACGTGGAGCAAAAGGAACTCTCGTTTCTTGCTGGCTGAAATGCAAAACAGTACAGCCACTTTAAAAGACTGGTAGTTTCTTACAAAACTAAATGTGCTTTTGCCATGTAAACAAGCGACCATGCTCTTTGGTATTAACTCAAATAAATTTAAAACTTACGACACAAAAGCGTGTACAGGGATATTTATAGCAGCTTTATTCATAATAGCTATAACTTGAAAACAATCAATGTGTTCTTTAGTAGATGAATAAGTAAGTAAACTGTGGTACATCCAAGCAGTGGGATATTATTCAGCTCTAAAAAGAAATGAGCTATCAAGCCATGAAATGACTTGGAAGAGACTTAAACGCATATTAGTAAGTGAATAAAGCCAATATAAAAAGGCTACATACTGTATCGTTTTGACTATATAATATTCTGAGAAAAACAAAACTATGAAGACAGTAAAAAGATCTGTGGTTTCTAGGGATTAACAGTAAGAGAGGGATAAATGAAAGAACAGATCATTTTTAGGGCAGTGAAACTATTCTGTATGATACTACAATGGCAGGTATAAGTCACTGTACATTTGTCAAAATTTATAAAATATACAACACCAAGGTTGAACCCTAATGCAATCTATGCATTTGAGTGATAATGATGTGTCAATGTAGGTTCATATTATAACAAATGTACTACTATGGTGGAAGATGGTGATGGGGCAGGCTATGTACATGTAGTTACAAGAGGTATATGCAAACTCTGTGTCTTCTGCTCAATTTTTCTTTAAACCTAAAATAGCTCGAAAAAATAACGTTTATCATTTACATAAAAAAGGAGTTTGCTTCCTATATGAGACTAACAAGTAGCAGAGAATGTTGAATTTTCTGAAAAGTGTAGAGTATTTTGAAACTTAGAAGCATTCTAGACAGTAGCATAAAATGTTTACATGCTAATTTGTAAAGTTTTAATTTGCCTATTAAAGGGTACAGAAAGAGTAAAAGAGCCTGCCAATTGATGTCATTTTCATATACTTTCACTGTAATTGTATTTGAGGCTTTAATTGTTTGACATTCAATTTATATAACATTTATTGTTATAACACAAAAATTGCATGATAAATGGCATGTGAGTCATACTTTTAAAAAACAATGGTGCTTTGAGTATTTTTAATAATAGTAAGATTGATAATCATAATAATGCTAATAGTTTACATTTATTGAGTGCCTAATCTCTACTATGTCTTATGTTTAGCAGGTAATAAGCATGATTGCACTTTCCCTTTTAACAAATGCTTGAGCTATTTACTATTATATTATCTGTCTTACTTTATACTTCAATGAGAGTTTACGCAACATCACACAAAAGTAAAATAGTTTTTCACTTGTACCCATTTTAAAAATATTTAGTACTCAAAATAATGAAAAAAGTGATACATCTGCAATATGAATGTTGGACTTAAAAGTTCATATTATGAATTACTGTTATTTACTGTCTTATAAATTATTATCTTTAATTATCCTGCCCTAGTTGGCCTTTAATGATTTTATAGAGAAGATATCAAGAATATATATTATTATGGATATTTTGTTCACTCTCTATGTAGAAAGTATATATAGTTTAGGGAAACTAGATTGTCTTTGTTTCAATAATATTACTATGAATTATTTTTTGTTTTTGAAACTCTCCAAAAATTTGAATGTTGATTTGCCTTGTGATATGGGTGATATGGTTTGGTTCTGTGTCCCCACCCAAATCTCATCTCAAATTGTAATCCCCACGTGTCAAGGGAGTGACCTGGTGGGAGGTGATTGCATCATGGGGGGAGAGGTTTCCCCATGCCGTTCGTGTGATAGTGAATGAGTTCTCATGAGAGTTGATGGTTTTAAAGTGTGGTGCTCTCTCTCTCTCTCTCTGGCTGCCATGTAAGACATGCCTTGCTTCCTCGTCCGTCATTATTGTAAGTTTCCTGAGGTCTCCTCAGCCATGTGGAGCTCTGATAGTCAATTAAAACTCTTCCCTTTATAAATTACTCAGTCTCAGGTCGCTCTTTATAGCAGTGTGAAAATGAACTAATACAGAAAATTGGTACTGGGATAGTGGGGCGTTGCTATAAAGATAACCTGAAAATGTGGAAGTGACTTTGGAACTGGGAAACAGGTGTATGTTAGAACAATTTGGAGGGCTCGGGAGAAGACAGGAAGATGTGGGAAAGTTTGGAACTTCCTAGAGACTTGTTGAATGATTTTGACAAAAATGCTGATGGTAATATGGACAGTGAAGTCCAAGCTGAAGTGATCCCAGATGTAGATAAGGAACTTATTAGGAACTAGAGGAAAGGTCACTCTTGCTATGCTTCAGCAAAGAGACTAGTGGCATATTACTGCTGTCCTAGGGATCTGCGGAATTTTGAACTTGAGAGAGATGATTTAGGTTATCTGGAAGAAGAGCTTTCTAAGAAGCAAAGCGTTCAAGATGTAACCAGGCTTTTTGCAAAAGCATACAATCATATACTTTCATGAAGAGATTATCTGAAATTGAAACTTATATTTAAAAGGGAAACAGTGCATAGAAGTTTGGAAAATTTTCAGCCTGACCAGGTGGTAGAATGATGCAGAAATTTGCATAAGTCACAAAGAGCTGAATATTAATTGCCAAGACAATGGGGAAAATGTCTCCAGGACATTTCAGAGATCTTCAAGCAGCCCCTCCACACATCACAGGTGGGAGGTGTAGAAAGAAAAAATGGTTGCATGGTCTGGGCCCAGGGCCTTCTGCTCTGTTCAGCCTTGGGATATGGCACCCTGCGTCCCAGCTGCTCCAGCTCCAGTCATGGCTAAAAGAGGCCAAGGTACAACTTGGGCTGTTGCTTCAGAGGGTGCAAGCCCAAGCCTTGACAGCTTGTCCATGATGTTGGGCCTTTGTGTGCACAGAAGACAAGAGTTGAGCTTTTGCTCGGAACCTCTCCCTAGATTTCAGAGCATGTATGGAAATGCCTGGGTGACCAGGGAGAAATCTGCTGCAGGAGCTGATCCCTCATGGAGAACTTCTACTAGGGCAATGCAGACGGGAAATGTAGGGTTGGAGCCCCCACACAGAGTCTCCACTGGGGCACTGCCTAGTGGATATGTGGGAAAAGGGCCGCCATTCTCCAGACCCTAGAATGGGAGATCCACTGATGGCTTGCACCGTGTACTTGGAAAAGCCACAGGCATTCAACACCAGCCCAGGAAAGCCACCGTAGGGACTGTACCCTGCAGAGCCACAAAGGTGGAGCTGCCCAAGGCCTTGGGAGCCCACCTCTTGCATCTGCTTGAACTGGATGTAAGACATGGAGTCAAAGGAGATTATTTCAGAGCTTTAAGTTTTAATGAGTATCCTGCTGGGTTTTGGACTTGCATGGGGCCTGTGGCCCCTTTGTTTTGGCCAATTTCTCTCATTTGGAATGAGAACATTTACCTAATGCCTTTACCCCCATTGTATCTTGGAAGTAACTAACTTGTTTTTGATTTTACAGACTAATAGGAGAGAGGGACTTGCCTTGTCTCAGATGAGGCTTTGGAATTGGACTTTTGACTTAATGCTGGAATGAGTCAAGAATTTGGGGAACTGTTGTGAAGGCACGATTGGTTTTGACATATGAAAAGGACATGAGATTTGGGAGGGGTCAGAGGCAAAATGATATGTTTTGGCTCTTTGTCCCCACACCCAAATCTCATCTCAAATTGCAATCCCCACATGTCAAGGGAAGGACCTGGTGGGAGATGACTGGATCATGGGGGTGGTTTTCTCATGCTGTCCCTGTGATAGTGAGGTCTTATGAAAGATGATGGTTCTAAAGTGTGGCACTTGGTCACTCTCTCTCTCCTGCTGCCATGTCAGGTGTGTCTTGCTTCCATTACCACCATCATTGTAGGTTTCCTGAGGCCTCCCCAGTCATGCGAAACTATGAGTTAATTAAATCTCTTTTATTAATAAATTACCCAGTCTTAGGTCATTCTTTATAGTAGTGTGAAAGTGGACTAATACACCTTGAAAATGCAAGGTGTAGCCAGGTGACAGGAGATACTGCTGTACTAACCTCTCAGCTATTAAAGATGAGTTGTGAATCATTTGCTTCTTGAGTAATTTTGCTAGAAGCTCAGCTTTTTGACCATTAAGAGTCCTCATTTATGTCACTAATTATTTATAGTTTCATGGATCTAAGAAAAAATGCTGACACTGTCCACAGGGATAATAAAACAGTTCCTGAGTAATTATTATTGTTATTACTATCATTGTAACTAGTTTATGGTTTTTATTTATTATTGCTATTATTAGGAATTTCAGATAAGCCATTTCTTCCTTTTCTTAAATGTAGGCACTCTTACCTGGTGGAGAGAAAACTATGCTGGGAATAAAGAAGCAGAAATCCATTCTCAGTTTTTTCTCTTTTTTTGTTACATTGCTTTGCCTTAGAATTATTATGTTAGACATTTACTGTGAAAATTCATCCTGTTTCTAAAATTTCAGTATAAATGTAACACAAGTTATAGCACCTCATGATATAAAATAAATATCAGACATATTCATTGATCATTCAAATGCTATAAGATTCTCTAATTATGTTTAAAAATGGCTGATTTAGAAATATAAACATTTGTTTTAAAGCCCAGACTGTTATTTGATCTGATTCTGAATCTAGTTCTTTTTTGTGCTTAAAAATACAGTTTGATTTGGTTTTAGTTTTCAAAGGAGAACATTAAATTGAAGGTGACATTGTCTGGAGCATTTTTCTCCTGCCAAAGAGAGAGTATATGGACAAAGAGGGCAGGGAAGGCTTACACAACAGCAGTAATTTCTATCTGGTATAATATCCCTGCATTCAAAGAGCAATGAGTTGTGCTTTTAGTGCATTAGAAGACACGTCCCCACAGGCATGGATAAAAATGCAAAAGATCTTTCCACTTGCACTTGTATTTGGGATTGTTTGGCATCAGAATACTGAAACAAGTGAGAAAGATATTAAGTTTGGAATGTGGTCCCTATCTGCCCTTGAATTTCACATTCACTACTCTTTTTTAAAAGCCCCCATAAGAGACCATTTCCATATTATTCCTCTTTATGCTAAACTTGAATAGTCAAATATGACTATTTGAAGTGTGATCTTCAAATATAAGAACCCAACCTGGAATTCAAACACAATTGTATAATAATCTTTGGGCAGAATAGAATGCAGCAAACTTTCAATGAATTGAAACATCTGCTTTACAGATACCCCATGGAGGACAAGACATACACATGTGAGCAATTCAACAAATTTAACAAGACCCAATGAGCCTTGAAACTGTAATTTAATTCTTAATTTCTATGAAGTAAATTTAGTAATGACTGATAAGGATCATCATCATCCACACTTAGAGAGTCATTAACAGGAAAGTAGAAACACCTGTCCTTTTATGTAAGGCACTCTGTTCACTTTATCTGAGATTTGGAGCTGCTGTCCCTTGTATGAGAGCAACAAAAGAAGATTTCAGGGTTAAAGTTATCCTAAAAATAAAATTCCATACACAAAGCATGATGATCATTAAAATCAAATTTCATAGCTACAATGCTAAGGTTAACAAATGCTTCATAACCTGTTGTATGGCCAGGGATGAATAGGCCTAGTATGATCTATATCCCCTTGGGTGATAGTTGCTTGCATAATGATAGTTACAAAGAATAGATTTGCTTTACACAGTTGAGTTCCAGGATAAAATCATGTTCTTATATTGGGTTTTCTTTTTTGCCATCACAATGAAACCTCTGAGCATTCTTTCTCTAAAATTAATGTTTTACTGTAAGGTTTTGTTGTTTTGTTAGACAAAGATACTGACCATATTCAGAGTTCCTTAAGCCCATAATTGTAAGTTGAAGACTGAGAAAACTATTCTAATATTGACATTTAATACTTATTAGTAAAGTGAAAGAGCAATATTATAATACCCATTTTCCTTGTCATTTACTTAACATGATTTCTCATTTCCATGTAAATGCTTGATAAAAGTTCTAACCAATAAAAAATGTTTATGTGTCCTATTCTCTGCAATATTCTTTCATAAGTACACTCAAGTAAATTAAGTATCAAAAGCAATTTTGAAAAACAAATTGTGTTACAAAAGTCCAAGAGGCAATGTAAATTATTTGAATTGATGAAAGACCAAATATCAAGCCTTGCTTCTGCCAAAACTCATTCTATTTGTGTAATGACTGCACTGGCAGAAATAAGTTAAAATCCTTTCCAATTCTTAATTTCTCTGTGACTCAGTTTCCTCATCTATAAATAAAGACTTTGCTTAATCAACCCAGGGTTTCATTGGATAGAACAATAAACTATGTATCTAAAATTATTTTATAAATGGTCAGAATTATGTGAGTTTATCACTATTTTGATATTCAGTATTTCATTTATTAGGCAAATGTAATACCTAGTATTTACTATGATCCAAGGAGAAATGTGAATAGAAGGTGAGACGGAATTTCTGTTAAGAGGGTGGTGCTCCAGATATTTTTAACAGCTATCCAGGAAGAGCAAAAATTGTTTTCTTTATTATTGTAAAATATACAACAATAAGCATATCTGAAATTATTAATATCAATAATAGTGTTAATACTTACTATTTTATTTGGTTTAAAACCCAATGAACATTTACAAATAATGAATGAATAAATAAGAAATTACCGGATACTGATAGGATTATAAGGTTATGGAGTTACAGAAGTAGAGCACCAAAGCCATGTAAGTCAGAAAAGAGAATAAGATGGTAAGAAAGTGGGAGGAGGAAAGCAATAACTGTATTATTGGGGTGAATCTCATGGTTCTGAAGAGATGATGAGATGTAAAATCAGCTGGCCTACATAGCATGGTTACTATCTAAAGAGATTGAAACTAATGTGTAATAGGAATCACCTGGGATTCTAGTTAATGTGCAGATTTCCAGGGTGAATCATTCAAGACTGTTTAAGTAGTAAAGTCCTAGAACTAAGGAATTGGGTCATTAGGTTATGTAGTTAGTATAAAGACTACACGGAAAAAATACTGAATGAAATTTACCTGAACTAAAAAAATCAAAATCAATAAAACTGTTCTTATCACTATTCAGTTGAAACATTTATTTTATAAGTAGGAAAACAATATTGTCTTCTGGAAACGAATAGCTACGTCTAGTATTTGTTTTTGTGTGTTTGTTTCAGTGAGCAGAAATTTTTAGGTGATGAAGTTTAATTTACTAAATATTCTCTATGTATGTCCAAAGACAATTTTGCCTACCCCAAACCTTGAAAATACGCTCATATTTTTTTTTTCTAGAGGCATTATAATTGGTTTTATGCTTTGGTTTATGGCTTACCTCTAATTAATAGTTATAGATGGTGTGAGATAGGCATCTAATTTGCTTTCATTCCCCTATTGTGAACATTTGTTGAAAGTATTTCTTTTTATTGGATTCTATTGTTGCCTTTTAAAAAAATCATATGACCATGTAAGGTTGGGTTTATTTTCTGGGCTTTCTATTCTGTTCTATTGTTATATTCATTTATTTTTATGCCAATATCAGGCTCCCTTGATTGCTGTACGTTTATAGTAAGTTTTGAAGTCAGGTAGTGCAAGTCTTCTTTTATTTCCTTTAAAAAATTCTTTTGTCTGTTATATTTCTTTTGCCTTTCCATATACATCCTAATTCAGATGGTTGACTTCTACATAAATCCCTGCTAGTATTTTCACCCAGACTGTATACAATCTACACATCTAATTAAGACAAACCAATGTTTTAATATTAAGTTTTGCAATCAGGGAATGCATATTTCTCTCTATTAATTTAGGTCTTCTATCATTTCTTTCATCAGCATTTGTGATTTCACCATACTAATCTTGCATACATTTTCTAAAGTGTATACCTACATATTTCAGTTTCTTGGCATCCAGAAACAGCAAACACCCCAAATAGAAATGTTCTGCCTACTCTATGATCTTGTTATTTCATGGCCGCAGTTCTCTAATGCCTTACTTGTATACTAATTTACTTATTTTTAGTTTTTAGTTTATTTCAGAATCGTTAGTCTGCCACAATTCTTTTCATTTTAGTTAGGGGCAGACATTCCTTTTTCTGCTTTTAATTAACAGTACTATTCTCTCCCTCTCATTAATTAATCTGCTTACTTTATGATACACATATCATCTTAAACATTGTTTACCATAAGCTAGAAGTTTCCTTTTGTGGGGTGCACGCTCTTCAACCGTGATAAAAAGACCAACCCCCTAGAAAGCATTGGCTCAGACAAATTTATTTTTCTCCCATTGGGCAATGTAGACATACGGTCCTATCTAATGTGACTGCGTCCTACTTTATTGTTAAATCAACATATTCTGGTTCATTATATCATGTTGTTCCTTCTGATAGAATATTTTTCTCACCTTTATGTTTGTAAGTGTCTCTAGAATCATAGCTTTCAAAGTCTGCATTCTGCTAGTATAGTTTTGGAAGCCGTTGCTGCTTTAGGGATAGAGCCATCAGAAGCTTTTTGCAGGTAAGTTTTATGCTTTATTTGACATGAACATTCTCTAGAAATGTAGGTTTCTGGTTCTCTCTCTCTCTCTCTCTCTCTCAAATATCTTCTGAAACTAACCACAGCCAAACTTCTTATCTTGTCACAGTTCTTGAGCTTGGAGAATATTGTACTTATTGGTCTCTATGTCAGACACATGTTTTCCTCAACTTAATGATTACCAACTTGTGACAAAATGAAAACTACTCTTAACTGGGTTGTTTCTCCTTCCATATTTGTCTACAAATTATGTAATTTTTTTCTGACTTCATCTCACTTTGTAGAGTTTTACTAAAAGCAATGATCACATTCCATTTTTGCAACTTATGCTAATAAATTCCTCTATAACAGAAGTCCCTAACCCCGGGGCCACTGACCGATACTGATTCATGGCCTGTTAGGATCTGGGCCTCACAGCAGGAGGTGAGCAGCAGGCAATAGAGCATTACCACCTAAGCTCTGCCTCCTATCAGATCAGCGGCAGCATTAGATTCTCAAAGGAGCAAACCCTAACATGAACTGTGCATGTGAGGGATCTAGACTGCTCACTCCTTATGAGTATCTAATGCCTGATCTGAAGTGGAACAATTTCATCCCAAAACCATTTGCCTCCTCCCATTCCCAATACATGGAAAAATTGTTTTCCACAAATCCATATTGTAGTGCCATAAAGGTTGACCACCTCTGCTTTAAAATACATAAAAAGCTTGGTGGCAACATAGTCTATCTTTTGTGTTAATAAAGACAATAGGATTACAAAGAGACTTATCAGTTTCACTTCTACAGTATCTATTTCTTCACCAACTGCCCATCTTCTGAGACAATTCCACACATTTCAGATTTATGCTATTTTAGCACTCCATCTCCAGGTAAAATTTTCTGTAGCAGTAAATTTTAACATATTTACACACCTGTTCTCATACAACCATGTATTTACATTAAAACTGAAATAAGGTAAATAATTTATACAGAATCTACACCAGGTAAGGAACTTTTAGAACAACCCTCTTGTTAGATTAACAATGCCAAGTATAAATAACAAAAATATTTTGCATGCATGAATAGATTTCAGAAGTCAGGAGAAATAACTACAAGAAATGCAATATATTTCCACTTACAGGTAAAACTAATTTTTGTTTTATTTAACCATTCTGAATGTTGAATCATTTATGTTAATTCTATGTTAATTTAAAAACAGTTGGTTTATTGACACTGTTATGTCTTAAAAGTCAATAGTGAGAACACAGTAAGAAATTTTCAATTAAAACAATGCTATATTAAATTTGGTTATTGATTATTCTGCTCTGATAGGCACTAGGTTTGGTCTCTTAACAAACGTCCACAATCCCATGTACCTTTCTTCAAGACATGATTTGAGATTTAATTATGACAGCAAGTACAATTTTTTAATAATGTGCGACGTTATTCAAATTATTAAGCTGATCACCAACTGGTTTATAACGCATCAGTTCCCAGCCTAATGAACCATATATCCTTGTCAATTTTAGTAATGTTTTGACAGTTTTTGCCTCAGTGCCTTTGAATTACAAGTGTGTACATGCACTGCTTATTGCTATCATATGTCTCTCCCTAAGGATATGGTAGGTCATGATTTCTGATTTTGAATTGTTTAAGCAATAACATTTGATTATCCTATCAAAGGAAAAGAAAAACATGTAGTTTCATGATCTCCATTAACATTTTAGTCCATTATAAAAATCAGATAAAAATAAGTTATTTAAATATTTATATGTGTGGCAAAAATATGTGTATTTAAAAACATAGTATTGATTGCACCCAAGAGAGTCCAAAAAGTCTTTTCAGCAGTTGTACAATGTAAAAAGCTCTGTAAAGCAAATTTTAAAAATAATCTATTTGATAGTAAAATTCATTCTGAATTAAAGTGAGGCTATTTATTGACTTTATTTATTACACCAAATGTGTATATTATTAAGTTTTTGTTAAAGAATTTTAATGTGCTTGCTCATGGGGTGCTGTCACAGCCTATGCCATGGGTGGTAATTAATATTTAATATATACACTAAAATTATCTATGTATTTATATAGATCATACATATAGGTTTATGAATATACACAGCTTATCTGATATATATGTGGATATAGGTATTAATAAATATATATGAATTATAAAATATATTGGACCCCCAAATTTTAGATAAGAGATTGTGAATGTGAGAAATAGAATGCAACACAAAATATTATCATTGTAGTTCAAAAGGTAGGTATTGGCAATTTCTTGTCCTTCTATATAATACATTTCTGGATTACTTAAAAGTAATTGTAAGCAAATTATTTTATTTTATATATACAAACATAAAGGATAAAACTAAATCTTTTGTTAACGCTATCCACTGAAGAAAAAACCTTAACTCATAAATAATTATTAGCTTGTATTTCCATTTATAGCTCACATTTTCCACCAAATTCCCTGCTGTACTTCTAATCACTGTACTATTTGACCATCGTTTCCTCTGGTCTTGTAACTTGACTACATCTATTAATAGTGTGCTGATATTCAGGCATGAAACCTCAGTCAGACTTGACACCAGTTTCTTGCTTGCTACTTGTATTAGTCTGCTCTTACATTGCTATGAAGAACTACCTGAGACTGCGTAATCCATTAAAAAAGAGGTTTAATTGATTCACTTTTCTACAGGCTGTATAGAAAGGATGGCTGGGGAGGCCTCAGGAAACTTACAGTCATGGTGGAAGGTGAAGGGAAAGCAAGCACATATTACCTGACTGAAGACAGAGGAAGACAGTGGTAAAAGGGGAGGTGTCATACAGTTTTAAACAATGAGTTCTCAGGACAATTCACTCACTGTTATGAGAACAGCAAGGGGAAAATCTGTCCCCATGATCCAATCACCTCCAACCAGGTCCCTTCTCTGACACTGGGGATTACAATTAAGACATGAGATTTGAGTGGGGACACAAATTCAAACCATGTCATTTTAGTCCTGATCCCTCCAAAATCTCATGTCCTTCTCACATTGCAAAATAAAATCCTCCTTTCTCAAAAGTCCCCCAAGTCTAAATTCATTTCAGCATTAACTCAAAGTCCATAGTCCAACGTCTCATCTGAGACAAGCAGGTCCCTTTCAACTATGAGCCTCTAAAATTAAAAGCAAGTTAGTTACTTCCAAGATACAATAGAGGTTTAGGCATTGGGTAAATATATTCTTCCAAGAGGGAGAAATCAGCTGAAACAAAGGGGCTACAGGCCCCACGCAAGTCTGAAACCCAGCAGGGAAATCATTAAATCTCAAAGTTTTGAAATAATCTTCTTTCACTCCATGTCTTATATCCAGGCAACATGATGTAAGGGGTGGACTCCAAAGACCATGGGAAGTTCTGCTCCTGTGGCTCTTCAGGGTACAGCCCCTGTGGCTGCTTTCAGAGACTGGCGTTGAGTGCTTATGGCTTTTCTAGGTGCACAATGTAAGTTGTCAGTGGGTCTACCATTCTGGTGTCTGAAGGATGGTGGCCCTTTTCTCACAGCTCCACTAGGCAGTGCCCCAGGGGGGACTTTGTGTGGGGGCTCCAACCCCACATTTTTCCTCTGCACTGCCCTAGTAGAGGTTCTCCATGGAAGCTGTACCCATGCAGCAGACTTTCGCCTGGTCATTCAGGCATTTCCATACATCTTCTGAAATCTAGGTGGAGCTCCCAAGCCTCAACTCTTTCCCCTCTGCACACCTGCAGACTTAACACCATGTGGAACCTGCCAAGGCTTAAAGCTTGCACCATCTGGAGCAGAGGGCTGAGATATATCTGGAGCAGCGAGCTGAGATGTATCTGGGCCCTTTTAGCTATGGCTGGTGCTGGAGTGGCTGAAATGCAGTGTCCCAAGGTTGCGCAGAGAACTGTGACCCTGGACCTGGCCCATGAAACCTTTCTTCCCTCTTAGTCCTCCAGGCCTGTGATGGGAGGGGCTGCCACAAAGGTCTCTGAAATACCTTGGAGGCACTTTCCCCATTGTCCTGGCTATGAAGATTCTGCTCCTCTTTACTTATATCAATTTCTGCAGCCAGCTTGAATTCCTCTTCAGAAAATGGGTTTTCCTTTTCTACCACATGGTCACGCTGCAAATTTTCTCAACTTTTATGCTCTGCTTACCTTTTAAATACAAGTTCTAGTTCCAGATCATCTCTTTGCTCACACATATGAACATGTGCTGGTAGAAGTACACAGGTGGCATCTTGAATGCTTTGCTGCTTCAACATTTCTTCTGCCAGTTACCATAAATTATCATTCTCAAGTTTGAAGTTCCATGGATTCCTAGAGCAGGGGCACAATGCCACCAGTCTCATTGATAAAGCATAGCAAGAGTGACCTTTACTCCAGGTCCCAGTAAGTTCCTCATCTCCATCAGAGACCATGTCAGCCTGGACTTCATTGTCCATATCACTAACAGCATTTTGGTCACAACAACTTAACAAGTCTCTAGTAAGTTCATAAAGCAGTTAAATGGAGGAAAGGTACTCTTTTCAAGAAGTGCTGCTGGTTTAATTAGAAATACATAGTCTAAAAAAATTACCCTCAAAATAAGCCTCAAATATCACAGAAAAAAATTATCCAAAATTGATCTCGGACTTAAATAAAAGATAATACAGCTATGAGACATTTTAGAATAAAATGTAGGAGAAAATTTTGAGGGCCTGGAACTTGGTAAAGATATTTTGTAGGTGAAACAGAAGGCATGATCCATAGACAAAAATTAACGTATTGAACTTATAAAAATTAAAACCTTTAATCTACCAAAGAGACCATTCAGATGGTGAGAAGACTAGCTACAGTCATTTACATGAAAAGAGAAATGAACAGACATTTCACCAAAAAAGGAAAAACACAAAGACAAGTAAGCACATGAAAATATAAACATCATTAGTGATTAGGCAAATGAAAGTTAAAACCACAATGAAATATTATAACTCAAATATTACAAAAATTAATAAGGTATAATAGTGACAATGTAAAATGCTGTAGAGGATGCAGAGAATTTGGAACTCTCATACATTGCTAATGAAAATGAAAAATGGTACAACCATTGTGGAAGTGGGTGTAACAATAAAAGGTAACACCAGGGAATTATTTGTGATGGGACAGTTTTAGTGTGGTGGTGGTTATATGAATGTACACATATGACAAAATTGCATGGAACTACATACACATACATATGTACCTATACATGCAAGTACTCATCTAGGAAGACAGTGCATGAAAAACTGGGGCAATCTTGAATAAGGAACTTACCAGTGTAAGTTTCTTGGATTTGTTATTGTATTATAGTTATATAAAACGGTATTAGGGAAAATGGTATAAAGAGTACAGTAGACCTCTCTGCATTGTTTTTGCCACAATCTATAGTACCATACTGAATGGGCAAAAGCTGGAAGTATTCCCCTTGTGAACTGGAACAAGACAAAGATGCCTACTCTCAGTCGCAGGTATAAGCTGCAAACAATTCAGGCTAGTGATTCTCTCTTGGGGCAGGAAAGAAAATGTTAATGTTTGTCATATTTTATTTATTGGACATGCATTTTTAAATCACATATGACAACATGTTAAAATTTGTAAGTGGTGAATGATGCATGTGACAGTATTTCTTTTGCTATTTCTATACTGTTTTGTAGGCTTAAAATGTTTCATGGAAATAAAATTCTATTGGCTAGTATTGTATAAATGGAATAATTTTGAAACCCCTCTCACCCTTGAGGCAGTTTTCTATGAAAAAAAAAATCCAACAGTAAATCACCTTGTTTAATCGTAAAATTTAGTATACATAAAATCTGCTTAAAATAAGGCATACATACGGATAGATTGATAAGTTGCACAGTGGACACATCAGGGCAATTATATGATTTCTATATTTCTATCTCATAATTTATGTTAGATATGTTTTTCTTATCATGAAGTAAATATTAGACCAGGAAAAAGACATTTTTACTAATGGAGATGTATTTCTTATGAGGAATAGCTTGATTTTATGAACATATTTTAGTGTTTCTATTATCAATTTAATGAAAATTAAAATATTGCATTCTTTTAGAGTTCATGGTTTTTAGATTTATTTTTCCATTTGGAATCAACTATTGCAAAAGGAGAAAATGTTCAGAAGATGTAGTAACAAAAAAATTATTTCATTTACCACTGGAATTCTGACAAGTTGATATGAAGATGAGCTAAAATTGCTAGTAATGTCTGTGCATAACAGCTGTGCTTACACTCTGTGTGGGAGTTGGAACTAAGGGTGAACTGCAGAGCTCAGAAGTACCTTTGGAGAAGTAGTTGGAGGTAAAAAAGAGTCTGATTTGATTTAAATCAAATCGTGTCTTTTTTGTTGTAATTATAGTTGCCTGCTGATCTTAAAAAGGATAATCTCTTCATAGGTTGCCACAAAAGTCAAGTCCCTACTTTATCCTCTTAGCTGGTTTAAAGAGAGGATAACACAATTTAAATTGGACTTAGGATGGCTGTACATAGACCCCCAAAAAATAATCAAGGTGAAAATAATTTATAAGGTTGGTAATCAGCATTGCTATGAGATTATTCTACACACCCATCAGGAAAACTAAACTTTAAAAAGTGAAACAAATAAAATGATGAGATTAATATCAATTACCTGCAAGTATAGGAAGCACTTGACTTTTACTCTGCTTTTGGAATTGTAATTTGTTAAAACTGCTTTGGAAAACTGCCAGTGTCTATTAGTGCTGAACATATACATATTCTACAGATGTAATTCCACTCCTATCCACCAGAGTATGTGCACCAAGAGGCACATTCAGGAATATTCATATCACTATTTTTAATAGCGAAAAACTTGAAACAACAGTAGAATAGATAATCTGAAATGTAATTATATTGATACAGTAGAATACTACAGAGCAACAAAAAATGAATAAACTATTGCTATATACAACAACAGGAATAATTCTCACAAATATAATAGTAACTGAAAGAAGCCATGACCAAAAGGGAACATGTTACATTTACTAGTTTTCCATTGCTACACAAAAATTGTCACAAATTTAGCATCTTAAAATAACCTATACTTACTATTTTGTAGTTCCCATGAATCAGGAATTTGGGAATAGGCAGCTGAATCCTTTGCTCAGGATGTCACCAGGCTGAAATCCAGAGGCTGGCTGAAACTGCAGTCTTATTTGGGGCTTGCAGTACTCTTTCAGACTCATCTAAGCTTTGGCAGAATTTGGTTCCTTGCAATTATAGAATTGAGGTCCATGTGTTCTTGCTAGCTGTTGACCAGCCTTTTTTGCTGGCTATTGGCCAACTCTCAACTCCTCAAAGTCACTTTCTTATAGGAAGACGGTGTACTTCTTCAAGGTAGGGAGGAAAACATCTATGGCTTTAATGTTTGAAATTCTCTCTTAGTAAGGGCTCAGTCACTCTTAAAGTTCTACCTAATTAAGTCAAGTTCATCAAATATAATCTCCTATTTGAATAACTTAAAATCAACTAATTAGTAACATAATCACAGGAATTAAAATCCTGTTATATTCACAAGTCCTTGCTGCACTCAATGGGACTGTACAGGCCTTTAATACCATAAAGATGGAATTCGGAGCCATCTTAATTCTGCTTATTTGTACTATAATATAACTTTACTTATATAAAGTTTAAAACCCAAATTTCAGGGAAGAAGTCAAACTTTGGAAACCTTTAAGGGGGAATAATAACGATTGGGATTGAGTTCTTGGAAAGCTTCTAGGGTGCTAATAATGTGGAGTTTTGCTTTTTTTTTTTTTTTTTTTTTTTTACCAGAGTGAATACAAGGATTTGTTCATTCCTTAAGCTGTTCAATTATGATTTGTGCATTTTTGGCATGTATTGTTATAATAAACTTCATTATGTTATAATTCCATTGAGTTTTTTATTTTAAAAAGAGAACCAAAATACTACGGTGTTGTGGGAAGTCAGGGACCCCTGAACAAAGGGACTGGCTGGAGCCGTGGCAGAGGAACATAAATTGTGAAGATTTTACGGACATTTATCAATTCCCCAAATTAATACTTTTATAATTTCTTACACCTGTCTTTACTGCAATCTCTGAACATAAATTGTGAGGATTTCATGGTCATTTATCAGTTCTCAAATAATACTCTTATAATTCCTTATGCCTGTCTTTAATCTCTTAATCCTGTTTTCTTCGTAAGCTGAGAATGTACCTCGCCTCAGGACCATTACTGTGTTAAACTGTACAAATTGATTGTAAAACGTGTGTTTGAACAATATGAAATAAGTGCACCTTGAAAATGAACAGAATAACAGTGATTTTAGGGAACAAGGGAAGACAACCATAAGGTCTGACTGCCTGTGGGGTCAGGCAGAATAGAGCTATATTTTTCTTTTTGCAGAGAGCCTATAAATGGATGTGCAAGTAGGGAAGATATCACTGAATTCTTTTCCCAGCAAGGAATATGAATAATTAATACCCTGGGGAAGGAATGCATTCCTGGGGGTAGGTCTATAAACGGCCACTCTGGGAGTGTCTGTCTTCCGCGGTTGAGATAAGGACTGAAATAAGCCCTGGTCTCCTGCAGTACCCTCAGACTTATTAGGGTGGGGAAGAAACCCCACCCTGGTAAATTTGAGGTCAGACTAGTTCTCTGCTCTCGAAGCCTGTTTTCTGTTTATCAAGACAATATGTGCACAGTTGAACATAGACCCTTATCAGGAGTTTCTGATTTTGCCCTTTGCCTTGTGATCTTAGCTTTGCCCTTTGCCTTGTGATCTTTATTGCCCTTTAAAGCACGTGATCTTTGTGACCTACTCCCTGTTCTTACACCCCTCCCCTTTTAAAGTCCTTAATAAAAACCTGCTGGTTTTGTGGCTCAGGTGGGCATCACAGTCCTACCAATATGTGATGTCACCCCCGGAGGCCCAGCTGTAAAATTCCTCTCGGTTCTCTTTATTTCTAAGCCAGCCAACACGTAGGGAAAATAGTAAGAACCTACACTGAAATATGGGAGAGGGGGTTCCCCCGATACTACAGTTTCCTTGTTCTCCAAAAATATACATAATTGGACATATATAGAATATAGTAGCATTCTCAGTTAAGATTGAGCAGGGAGAAATTACTTATAAGTGAGGAGTTATTTGATGGTGGTAACTCATATTTGTAGTGTAACATATGTGTAAGTCAGTCAAAATATTTTTGAGTCCACTGTCAAAAAAAACAAAACAAAACACAAACTTTTAATTCCAAAGACTAAAATACATGTGGCCCTCTTTTTTTTTTGAGATGGAGTTTTACTCGTTTGCCAGGCTGGAGTGCAATGGCATGATCTCAGCTCACAGCAACCTCTGCCTCCCGGGTTCAAGTGATTCTCCTGCCTCAGCCTTCCAAGTAGCTGGTATTACAGGCATGTGCCATCACTCCAGGCTAATTTTTGTATTTTTAGTAGAGACAGGGTTTCACCATGTTGTTTAGGCTGGGCCTGAACTCCTGACCTCAAGTGATCTGCCCACCTTGGCCTCCCAAAGTGCTGGGATTAGAGGCATGAGCCAACACACCCGGCCATGTGCCCCTTTTAAAAATCCTTCCTTAATGTGCATAGTCAGAATGAAATATTAATATATTATACACTGCAAAAAAAATGCTGTGCTACAAGTCCAATTTGCACAAGTCAATTGATGATTGGCTTTCAGCTTCTGTTAAAGGCCCTGCAAAAAGGATGACTAAACTCTATTTTGGCTCAAATTTTAGTTCACTGGTGATGATAGGAGAGGTGTAGTCAAAAAGCATCTCTGCCTCATGATTATTTGGGAATTGTCAGTTCTGTATACAATTAGTTACATACCGTATACATTCCATTGTCCCTGCCTTTGTACTTTTTTGAAACATTACCGTGCAATTAGAAATTTTTGTTTTAATTTAGCCTTGCAAAAAATATGAATGATGCTCCCCCATATGTGTCATTAATTTTGGACCTCAAATCCCAAATAGTGATGAGTTTTGCTAAGTATGCTTTCTCCTATAGCCTACTCATATATTTTTTCCCTCTTAGGTTTGTACCACTGGGTACGTCAGTAAGGTAGATGTCCTTGGGTTCTCATTTCATGTTTGAGAGAATTTTCTCTTAACCCTCCTAAAACCCTCAAGCATTGTATTTCATTCCATCTAATTGTTAAACCCTCTATTCTTCAGTTATGGCTATCTTCCAAACTGCATAATTCCTCCTCATTTTTCCATGAGTTATGCCCTAGCTCAGAATCACTCTCCAATTACTTCTGTCATAATTCTTGGTGTAGATAACACTACATCCACCTGGCCTCAATTTTATTAAAATAATCTTGTCTTCCACCATACCCGAACCACTCACTCCCTAGATATTCCCATTACCAATAAATGTAGCCCCTCTGCAACATTTATTCTTTGCAGCTCATTTTCTGACAGTTTGTGTCTTGTTTCTACTTTTGTGTATTTGTTTTCCTTTCTAGGATTCTGGCTGGACCATTCACCCTATATTCCATTGATCCTATCAGTTTTCATTGTTCCTCATCCTCTTAATATCCCCTCAGCTTTGTTTAAATTTTATGGACAATAATCAAAAAAATATACTTTGTATGGTTTTTTATTCTCCTACATCTCTTATGCTACACTGCATTTGCTTAAGTATATTTAATTTCAGTTGACCACTTATTCACTGACCTACATCTCTGCAGCTGAACATGGCTGGGGAAAACACATAAAATTGTTAACTGTTTTCATTAGAAATACATTTCCATGAAACTCAAATGGTCCATTGACTCTATCAGGCAATTATACAATATTCTTGAGTCCATTTACTCCCCATTTCTCAAATTCCAAACACCACCTTTTCTAGTATTGAGATGATGACTTTGATCTATCTAAAGCCAATTATTTCACTTCAACACTAGATTTCATCAGTGGCACAAAGAGTTAGCAGATCACCAAAGATACATCCTTTCTATCCTTAGTAAATAATTTGGTAAGAATTCTGCCCAGGCTGAGGTTGTATATCCTAGCTCCCCTTGTACCAAGGTGAAAGCCATGTTATTAGTTTTCACCAGTGGAATGGCAGGGAGAAGTCATATGTGTCTTTTTGGGCAAGTGACTAAGTAGCAAGTATGTCTTCCCCATGCTGTCTTTTTCTAATCACTGGTTGTGTCAAAAAAGGAACTCTTAGGTCTTAATGGGTAGAGTGAGGCACAGGATTGATGGAGCCTCTGCGCCTTGACAACTTGTGTGAATAGTAACCTGCTGAATACCCTCACGAGAGAGTGGAGTGAACAATAACTAAACTTCTATTGTGTTAAGTAACAGAGGCTTCTTTTCAATATGGGTATCAGAGTAAGTAATGTTAATTAATTTATGCATACCTCCTCTGGCATCATTCCAGCAATTTTTTTCAAATTTTCACTCTTCACTAGAATGCTAATATTTCTCTCATATTAAAAAATATAAATGAAATTTATTTCCTCATCAGCTCCCAATAAATTCCTTGAGCAAATTATTTATGCTCACTGTGTTTCTTTTCACTTTATTTTAATCTCACTCCATTTAGGCTTTTGTCCCTACAGCTCCATCAGAATTTCTCTCCCTGAGGTCAGCAATGACATTCGACCAGCCAAATCCAATAGTAGATTCTCAGTTCCCATCTTAATTTACTTACTAGCCACATGCTAACAACTGCTCCTTTTTTCCTTGCTACATACTCTTCAGTTAGCTTTTAGGACACCAGGTTTCTTGGGTTTTCTTCTGCTTTACAAGGCACTTCTCAGGCTCATTGGCTGCTCCTTCTTTTTACTTTGAAAGTGTCAAGTTAGTTTGCCTCAGAGACCAGCCTTGTTTTCTCCTCTCTATGAATACTTACTCTCTCAGTGATCTTATCCACTCTGGTAGCTTTAAGTGTTGTCTACATGACATTGACTCCTAAATGTACATTTCAATCACGATCTCTCCTACACTACAAATTTCTGAAGCTATCTGACTATACATTTTCACTTGGAGTTTGATAGACATCTCAAACCCAAAACTATTTGAATCTGCAGTCTTAATTTTACCAAATCTCCCTTCCCATAGCTTCGCTGAGAAGTTAGATGTAATTCTTATCTTTGTTCTTCTTTATGTTAAGGGGCTCCCTACTCCCCTATGGCTTCGTTCAAATTTTTTTGTCTTGATTTCCTGTCCAGTGTAGTTTTGTTTTGTTTCTCATTTATTCTGCTTGGTGTTCTCTTGGATTCCTGGATTTGTGGTTCTGTGCCTGGCAATAATTTTGAGAAAATCTCAGTTATTATTGCACTAAATATTTCTTCTCTTTCTCTCCTTCTGCTTCTTCCTATATTCTCATTACACATGTGTTACACCTTGTGTAGTTGTCCTACGTTTTGGATATTCTATTCTGTTTTTGCCATCTGTTCTCCTTTGCTTTAAAGTTTTGAAAGTTACTATTGATATACCCTAAAGATCAGAGATTCTTTCTTCAGCCATGCCCAGTATATTAATGTGCCATTCAAAGGCATTCTTCATTTCTGCCTTAGTGTTATTGATCATTAACATTTCTTTGACTCTTTAATTATTTTTATCTCTCAGCTTACATTGCCCATCATGTTGTATACTTTTTCCATTAAGCCCTTAGTGTGTTAATCATAGTTGTTTTAAAGTCTCTATCTAATAATTCCAACATCCCTGACATGTCTGGTTCTGATGGTTCTTCTGTCTCTTCAAACTGTGTGGTTTGTTTTTATTGCCTTTTCGCATGCCTTGTAATTTTTTGAAAGTCAGACATAATAGACTGGGTAAAAGAAACAGGCAAACAGGACTTTAGGAATGTGGTCATAAAGTATGGGGCAAGTGGAAGTATTCCATAGGTCTAACATTAAGTCTCATTCTCTTAGTGAGCCTGTGCTGCTGTGTTGTGAACTTTAAAAATACTTCTCATTCTGACCCCATTACATCCCTTAAGTGGAACAGGATGAGCAGAGGAGGTTGGAGTTGGGTACTTCTCCTCCCCTTAGGGTGGTTAGGCTCTGATAAAAGCCCAATAGGTTAAGTTCTGATAAAATAGTTTCCCTTGAGGGCAGGATAAAAAAAGGAGAAAACTCTGGTACATTTCAAAATGTTCACTTTTTTCCTTCTCAAACCTCATAGAGCTCCTGGATTTAAAACTCACAAAAGTGCAGAGACTCCTTTAAGACAGACTTGTCCACACTAAGCCTTCAGCAAATGTTCAGTGGGAGTTTAGATTTTCCTATCCTGGTACTGGTTCCTGCAGAGGTTCCTGTGCATGGGTTTTTGTTCCAGTAAGTTGCCTGTATTCACCTGTCATTTTCTCCCATTTTAGGGGACAGTGATTTTGCTTTTGACATCACTTCTCTGACAGATCTAAGAAGAGTTGTTGATCTTCCAGTTTGTTCTGCTTTTTTCTTGTTAAGACAGAGTGATGACTTCCAAACTCCTTATGTGCCAGACTAGACATCAGAAGTCCCTGTTGCTTCTGGGAAACGAGAATTTTTCTTTTTCATTTGATATAATGGAAACTCTATTGTTTCTATTGATGAGGTTAAAATTTTTTTTTGCAATTATCTTTGATTTCTGTCATGTTTCACATCTTAATAAAATGCCAGTAAATCCTGCTGTCTCCACCTTATGTATGGATCCTGAATTTGACCACATCTTGTCATCTCCATTCCAACTACTCTCCTAAATGACTAATGCCTTCATTACAGCAATTTAGCTTCTTAGCTGGGTTCCTTGCTTCTACCTTTGCTCTCCTATAGTCTAAATCTTAAAAGATCAATAAGATTATTAATAATATTTATAAATTGTGAGTCAAATCAGGCCATTTCTTTGCTGTAAACATTTCAATGTCTTCCATTTAATGCAGAGTAAAATGGAAAGTTTCTTAAATTGCCTCTAGCACCATGCATGAACTCTGTTACCCTCAACTTCATTCCCAACATAATTTACCTTGCTTACTCTGCTCAAACCACACTGGTCTTGCTGTGGTTCCTGGATCCCATAGCATTATCCTGATTTGGTGCTATAGTGTTGGATGTTGCTGCTGCTTGGTACTTCCTTAGTACAAATATCCATATTGCTAGCTTCCTGGTTTTCTTCAAGTCCTTACTTAAAATAATTTTCTTGATAACAGCTGCCATGAATGACCAGTTTAAACTTTGAACACATTCCCCTTGTTTTCTAAATATCCCTTACTCTGTTCTACTTAAAAAATATTTTCAACAGCAGTTATCACCTTCTAATACATAATATACTTATTTATTAAATTAATTGTTTGTAGTCTGTCTTCTTTGACCTCCTTTCATGTACAACATTATATTAGAATATTAACATTATTATTAATAATTATAGTAAACTCCATAAGGAAATAAGGCAGATATTTTTGTCTGTTCTATTCCTTTATATAGTCTAAGCACCTAGAATGATGCCTGGCAAAATAATAGACACTTGGCAATTTGTGGACTGCAAAACCAGAGATATGATATCATTGTGTGTGTTTATTTTTAAAATAAATTTTATTCTAAATTGTGATACCCACACACACAAATACATATACACATACACTCAGATATATAGTGTCTAACATTTGCAACCCGACCCCCGCACCCGGCCACAGCAACAAGTATAGTAAATGTATATAATTCTGGTGTCCTAAAATATTTGTGGCATTATATTTTATTTTAAAATACTTCAAAATTGTTTTAAAATAACAGGTGGATTCTTTCATAATAACACAATGGTATTTTTTAACGAAAAGGAGCATTAATAATTATTCATGGTCAATCATTTTCTGTATTTCACTTGGACTTAAAAAATCTTTTCTTCCTGTGACTACTGAATGTGTTATTCAAGTTGTTCTTTACATACCTGCTGTCTACTTACAGTACCAGAACACGTCCTGAGTTTCATTGTTCTTTATTAATAGTTATACTTAAATGAGCTGATCTAGGGCTTTCTATTAATCTCTATTAAGTAATCATGACATTTTGATTCCATTTAAAATTGATTTTGTATTTTACTAAAATATCTAGAATTTGGGTAATGCTGAAACCCTAAAGATAATTGTGAATTAAAGTGATATCTCTCTAACATTAAATCCAACATATTTTAAAAACATAATTATTTGATAATGTTTTCAAATGATTCCACATGTGAATAGCACTGAAAACTATAATAAGAGCAGTGATGATAATATTCAGGCTATCATTCCAGGCACTCAGCATACCCATCTACTTGAAGATCATCAATTTATAAGAAATGCTCTGTTTGTTAGCATTGCTCACCGATTCTCTACCAATACATTTATAAGATTTATGTGTCCTTTCCAAACTGGCTTCCTACTCCAGATTCTTAGAAAAAAATACATATTGGATGGTTAAAAAAATTCATTCTACTTTCCATTTATTACAAGCTATACTTGAAAAAATTTATTGAGCATTGAACTACATACTTGATATATTGTAATAGAAAGGGCTCCTTGATGTGCCTAAAGAAGAGAATGTAACACTACTCACCATGAATTAGTCCTTGTGAAAAAAAGAAAAAAAAAAAAGAGAAGCTGTTATCAAGTTGGAGTGGTAATGACATTTCTATTCTGAAGAATAGAAACTCTCAGTACTTATTATTTAATAAAAAAATTGTTTATTTGTTCCTAGGCTTTATTCCAGCAAAGATCTCAACAGAAAAATTATAAAATGATGTCTTTAATTATAACTTAAGTTTAGAAAAAAAATTTGGGATCAAGGACTGTCCGTTATTAGTTTCCTATACTTTTGGGACAACAAAGAACTACATAGCTTTTTTTGTTTGTTTGTTTGCTTGCTTTTCAGATGTAGCATCAGTTGTTGCTTGCTTTTGGTTACATGAGCTTTTATTTTAGGATAGTTTTATATTTATAGAAAATTAAAAAATAGTTTATAGAGTTCATGTGTAACATACACATAGTTTGGCTGTTGTTAAGACCTTATATTAGTATGAAAGATAAGACAAAACTAAGGAATGATATTGATATGCTAGTATTAGCAAAACTTCATATTTTACTCAGATTTTCTTAGTTTTATCTAATGTTTTCTTCTGTTTCAGGATCCCATCCAAGATACCATATTACATATTATCATGCCTCCTTAGGCTTATCTCAGCTGTGATGCTTTCTCTGATTTCATTGACTTAGAACTTTGAGTTTTAAGGAATACAGGTCAGGTGTTTATAGATAATGTTCTTCAACAGGGATTTGTCTGATATGTTCTTATGATTAGAGTGGAGTTATAGGTTTTGGGGGGGAGGAAGATCACAGAGGTAAAGTATTATTCTCATCATATTATATCATAGATATATATTATCAACATGAGTTATCACCATTGATACTAATCATCTTCAGCTGACTGAGATATTGGTAAGTTTCTTCACTGTAAAATCTCCCTCACAACTTTCAATACTGTCTTATTTGGAACAAAGTCACTATGAATAGCTCATGTTTAGGGTGAAGAGTTATAGTCCACCTTCTTGAGGGGGCAATACCAACATAACATATATGGATTTTTTCTAAATGAGTAATCGATTTTCTTTTATTCATTTATTCGGTCATTTATTTTTGTCAATATGAACTTGTAGATATTTATTTTATGCTTTAGGTTATAATCTAATACTACATTATTTATTTTGCTCTTCAAACTTTCCAAATTTGGCAATTCAACTCTTTCAGTTAGCTCCTATGTCCCTTTGACATGCTTCAGTAGTTTCTTTTCTTTTTCTTTTTTTCAACATTTCCTTTCATTTTGACAATACCTCTAGGATTATCCTGTATATTTCCTGTTCTGGTTTTACAATCAGACATTTCTTTCAAGATGACTGATTTCTTCGATTGCAGAGGAGTATTAGAAACAAAGATCTGGGCAATGGGTGTATTTACTCATAATGACTTGGGTGTTGTTGCTTCTAGGATCCCTTGGCAACAGATTTTGGAACTATGTGTGTGTATACTAGCCCTTGTATACACATTTATCTGTAACTGGTTTTCTATTTTCCCATCTGTAGCTATGTTAGGTTAATCCTACGTTCATACGAATGTCTCCAACTCTAACCCAGTATCATGACTCACTCTGGCCTTCACCCCTTGATTACATTTAACAATCACTCCAACAGTGAGAAGTCTGGCTTCCAACATTTGCAATCCATTTACTGATTTATCTGATCCTAAAGTACAACTTTAGTAGTTCCAGAATTGTTAACAGTAAAGAAACAACTTTGCCAACTGGAGGACAATGCTTATATACAGTTCCTGTTGTCTTTAGTCTTAAAGTCTCCAGAAATTTTCAAATTTGCTTAGTATCTCCCCCCATCCCACCCTTCTCAATGAGATTACATCATATGTTTGCAACACAGTTACATTATTTTGTCACAGTAGGCATCTTATCATGGGATCTGTCAGTGTCCCAATTTATTTTTTAAATTTGCATACATTGTCTCAAACTTTGTGCTATAAAGTTTTAGGGGTTTTGACAAATGAATAATATCATGTAAATGCCAGTATAGCATCATGCAGACTATTTTCAAAGCTCTAAAAACAAAATAAAACAAAAAAAAATCCCACAAGAATTTAACCATTCAAAAGTATCCCCTCTACAAACCCCTAGAAGACACTAATTTTTTTCCTTCTACAAAGTTTTCCATTTTCCAGGATGTCATACAAACAGAATCATACAAAATGTGGCGTTTTCACACTGGCTCCTTTTACATAGTAATATGCATTAAGATGTATCCACTGTATCATGCAGAGTAGTAGTTCATTGCTTTTAAATCACTGAATGGTATTCAATTGTATGTATGTACCACAGTTTGTTTTTCCACTAACCTCTTGAAAAACAACTTGGTTGCTTCCATTCTTTGGTAATCATGAGTAAAGCTGCTATCAACATTTGTGTGCAGGTTTTTTGTGTGACTATAATATTTTGGATTAGTTGGGTAAATACTTTTTAGTGTGATTGACGAATTGCATTGTAAGACTATTTTTGACTTTATAAGAAGCTACCAAACTGCCTTCCAAAGTGTCTGTACCATTTTACATTCCCACCAGCAATGAACGAGAATTATATTGTTCTATCCACTCCAGCAATTGGTATTTTCAAATATTTTAAATTCTAGTTATTCTAATAAAGATATAAAGTTATTTCATTGTTTTAATTTGCATTTCCCTTATGACAAATGATGTTGGGTACTTTTATTTCGTATGCTTATTTGTCATCTCTTTATCTTCTATTCTTCTATGGTGAAATATTTGTTGCCATCTTTTGTCCATTTCAAAATTTTTGTTTGTTTTCTTCTTGTTAGTTTTTTCTTTTTTTCTTTTCTTTTGGTTGGTTTGTTTGTTTTTTTGAGACAGAGTCTCACTCTGTTGCCCAGACTGGAGTACACTGGCATGATCTCAGCTCAATGCAACCTCTGCCTCCTGGGTTCAAGTGATTCTCCTGCCTCACCCTCCTGAGTAGCTGGGATTACAGGCATGCACCACCATGCCTCTCTAATTTTTATATTTTTAGTAGAGATGGGGTTTCACCATGTTGGTAAGGCTAGTCTCAAACTCCTGACCTCATGATATGCCCATCTCAGCCTTCCAAAGTGCTCGGATTACAGGTGTGACCCACCGTGCCTGGCCTTCTTGTTAGGTTTTAAGAGATCTTTGTATATTCTAGACACAAGTTCTTTTCCAGACATGTCATTTGCAAATATTTTCTCCAAGGGTCTTTCACAGAGCAAAGTTTGTAATAAAGCCCAACTTTTCAAATTGCTCTTTCATAGATTGTATAATTTTGAGACAGCCAGGTGGGAGAGGTTACCTGAAAACTCCAACCAGCCTGCCCACTGAGGTGGAGAGTTGGGAAGTTCAGGACATTTGCAGCAGGGAGGGGCCTGGCCCCTCTTCTTCCTGTGTGAAACCTGGGATTCAAACTGCTGGGTGGGATGCACTCTACTTGAGGGACTCTGGCCTTGTGAGGGTCCCTGTTTCCCTCTTTTTTTCCATTTTCACACAATAAAACCCTGCTTTACTTACCCTTGAAGCCATCTGTAAATTTTCATGGCCATGGGAGGGACAAGCACCCCATCTTTAGCTGAACTAAGGAAAAGTCCTGCAACATTTTTGGCACCCAATGTGGGGCTCAAGAAGCGGTGAGTGAAATGGGGACTCAAAACCTCTTGCTTCTAATCCTTTTCATTCTTGGACTTCTGAGGAAACCAATGCCTTCAACCTGTGTTGCTCCCAGGCTTTTTCATGGCCTTTTCCTTCCTTTTTCAGGACCCACCAGTGAGCAACAGCTTCCCGCCACTCCCCTCTTCCCACCGGGGCTGGAATGCATGGCCCAAGGGTCCTGCACAGCTGGCTGGCTGGTTTCCAGCCACACATCGCTGCTGCAGCCTTCCCCTTCCCTGGCCAAGGGGTTTAACTCTATGGAATAGAAATTATGCTTAAATTTTTCTCCCTAGTGGAGGAACCAGTTGCAAAAAAATAAGAGGTTCTTCTCTAGGCATTTTTGAACTGTTTTTTTCTTCCCTTTCTCTATCTCATCAGCAGTTAACCTTTAATTTTTTTTCCTTTTAGAAGACATTTTTACTAAGCCAGGCCCTCCAACTACCAATGTGTGTACCCTCCGTAAAGTTTTGGTTGTGAAAAAGGATCTCGTGGGGACTGGGATATTGTGGGGACTGGGTTTTCCTCTGCCTGTCTCTGTGCGTGTTGTGTGAAATGTCTATAAAAAGAGTTCCAATTAACTTGGCCTAAAGAAAGAGAAGTGCTTGGATCAAATGCTTTTTTTTTATAGGAAGGTAAAAGCTGTGGTACCTTTCAGCTCACATGACTTTAATCTTTGAAAAATAAAAATAGACCTAAAGACTATAGTTAAAATGCAGGTCAGATGCAAGGTTTGCTAAGTGCTTTCAGGTTACAAGCCACTTTTTGGCTTTTGAGAACTATTTGACTTGCTGGCTTCACAACTGGTAAGTACTGGGGATATATGGAACCTATCATGCCCTTAACTAAAAAGGCAAACCTTGGCTGTACTTAGCACACAATTTAAGCAACTTACCAAGTTTTACCTTAAAGTTAAAAATTGCTAGGAGTTAATTGAAAGTACTAGTAATAGATTTACATGCAAGGTGTGTAAGAACAGTGAAATGTGTTTTATAGTGAAAAGTTATATGGAGATGTGGAAATGTAAACTTTGGCATAGTGTTAAAGGATTGTGTTAAGTTAAATTAGGAAAAACTGAAGGTTCAAAGAAGTGGTGGAAGGATTGTGGAAATTAATCTTACAGAAGAGATTCTCTGCTTGAACACATTGACTAAATTCAAAAAAGGGTATTACATGGTTTTTCTCTAAATTGAACATTGAAATAAAAGCATAACAAGGTTTCCCCAAGGTGCTAATCTGCTCTTTGGCAAAATTCGTAAAGGGCTATGAAAGGTTTTTGCTTCTTTAAAATTTCTGAGTCAACATTTTGGCAAAATAAATAACTTATGGTAATCTGGAATTCTATTTCATAATATCAATTGTTTTAAACCTTGAACATTTAACAGCCTTCCCAAAATCAAACTTCAGTTTTAAAATTGTCTTCCCTGGTACCTAGCTTTTAAAATACTTCAGAGGGCCCCTGAAGTGTCCCGAAAAGAGAGGTAAGCAGGATTATTTTATATGTTTAGGAACAGGGGATTGCCAAAATGATGCTCAATCTTCTCTAGGTTATATTTTTGTGAATAATGCTAACGTATGTTCCAAAATTGTATGAGATTTCTAAAATTCTAATGTCTGAGTATATGCTATCAATTATAATTAAGGTTGTTATGTTAACTTATTGTAAACCACAGAGGTAACCAAACTTCTTTGTCAATTATGTTTCTAACTGTAACTATACTTGCATTTTGCTATTCTGAGACAGTTGTAATCTTGTTATAATCCTTTTTAAAACATGGTTTATAATAAGCTGTAGGACTTTGACAGGCACACTCAAATACAGGCTTCTGATAAATTTGGATATTATGACATTAGAATACAGAAAAATGTGCAGGACTCATGAAGAGCTGAAATGCTCACAAATATCAAGCAAAACAAGAGTTAACTAAATGAACTGAACTCAGGAAGCTGAAGCAAATCTTTTTGACTTTTGCTTAGAATATTGCTGATCCTTGTTTTGTTTTTCATAAAGCGATCTTATTTTGAACTATCTATGGCCTTTAATAATTAAGTAAGGTATACACTCCTGTGACCAAAATTTGGAGTGTGTTTGTTTCTCTTTGCCTGGTTCCTCTAGAATCTGGAAACTATGAGTATTCTTAACTTATGGCAATACAGTTGTTTGCATCAGTGCAATAAGAGTACATTTTTCTTTTGCAACAGGACACAATTGGAATAATTGGATATTTTACCAGGGCTTTGATTGGAAGGGTATGTTTTCTTTTAAGGAGTCAATCTTGACTTGCAGACCCAATAAAAGCCCAGTGGGGAAACTGGCCTCTTACCTCATCTACACAGTCTCTATACAGGGTTCCTGACCTGTGGTCAGTAAAGAATGTCACTTTCTAATAGGTGTAGGAGCTCCAGGTTTATCTCGGGACCTTAACAGGCAAGAAGCACCCAACTCACAGGTGTTTGAGGACACAAACCCATGGTTGGGCTCAACTTTAACAGTTCTTACCTGAGACTTCTTGTGGAACAAACTTCCATTAAAGCCAATCCAAAAGGCCTATGTAAAAATAATTATTCTTGCTGCACTTCATGCAAATAATCAGGCCAAGTATAAGACTAAAGTCTATTTTGCAAACCATTCAGTCTTATGATAATTTTTTAACAAAAATGAGGATTGGAGACAGAGAAATTATATTTCAAACTTATCATATAGTTGTCATTAAATTCTAAACTCATTAGTTGTTTTTAAATTTTGCCTACGTTTTAGACTAACCCTGCTTGTTCCTGTGAAACTACCAGAAATCTCTGGGTGCTGCTCAGAAAGAACAAGAGGGATGGGTAATGTAGAAATCTGGATCAATATTGTAGTTCTGAGCAACTATCCTGCACATTCGGCCAGGTGATGAGATAAATAGGGAATAAATAGAGAGCCCATCACCTGGACGTTTCCTTTTGGGAAAGTAAAACCAAGAGAGCTAACCAAAGTCAAGCACCATGCACCCAAATCCTAGCAAGCATAACTACAACCACCAGTTATCTGGTTGTGTCACAAAACACCTTTTCCTCTCCTTTGTTGGAGGAGCACTTGGTTCCACAGTTGCACCTTAGCATTCAGCTTATGATAAGGAGTCCATGCAACCCACAACCGAGATACATTTTTGTCCCAGACTCAATTCCAAGCCTTGGTTCAAAGCCCTAGGGAAGAAAACTGGATCTAAGGAATCCAGAGGCAGATGACAATAGGGGTTAAAAGGCACAGCACAGGTAAGCATAGCTGATTCCTGCCGATTAAACCAACCCCAAGCTTCCTATTTCATGGATAAAGGCCACTTTAATATCCATGGCATAAATGAGGTCTAGAGAACTCCAAGGCTACTGACAGTAGGTGGAAAAGAGAGATAGGTGAGAGCAGATAATTCCTATTCTCTAGGTCCCCCTGTTTCATGGGTGCAAGCCGCTTTGGTACTCATGGCAACACCTGCCAGGGTAGCCTGAACTCAGGGATGCAAGGATGGAAGACAGAAATAGGACTCTCTTCTCTCTCTCCCTCACATTCCCTGGGTATCTTCTAGGAAGAGAAGGAACCAGGGAGAACTACTCCCTTCTTTCTAGATGGGTAGCCATTCCTTTTCAGTCTGTACCCCTTTAGAATGCATCCTGAACCCCTGGGACTCCTTTGAACAAACACCTTCTTTTTATTCCTTTCTCCTTCTCTATTCTCTCTTCACTAATAGGTAATTGGGTATCCATATTATGGGACACCCCTCTCAGATGCGTCCTCCAAATTGGAAAGAGTTATCTGCCAAACCTTAAACTGGTTGGCTTAGGATTGGGCTCAGGGGAAGGGAACCCAGAAGTCTGAAAGTTGGCAAAAGAGTAAAGGTTTTTTTAACCAATTGGGCTTTTGGCCTCCCTCTCCCTCTGCAAACTGGTAAATGGCCTCAGAATTTTTGAGCTATCCTTATCCCTTAACTTGTTTTGTTTTGATATATGTTTTCTAATAACCCCATTTGGCTGTTCTTGCCTTCAGGCCATCAAACTCCAAACAGTCATGCAACTGGAGCCTCCGACGATGGCCCTTCTACTGGGAACACTTAGATCAGCTTCAGAGGGAGCTCTGACTCCCATTTCCCCAAACAGCACCGCTTTCAGCAGGAAGCATTTAAGATTGGTCTTTGTTCTTATTCTTCTTCTAATGGCAGTTAGATGTACTTCTTTAGAGAGGGAATGAGACAGCCAGGTGGGACGGGGTCCCTGCAAAAACTCCTACCAGCCTGCCCACTGAGGTGGAGCTTCAGGAAGTTCACAGCATTTGCAGGAGCCCGGCTCCTCTTCTTCCTGTGTGGGATTCAAACTGCCAGGCAGGAAGCACTCTAGTGGAGGGACTTTGGCCTTGCGAGAGTCCCTGTTTCCCTCTTTTGTTCCCTTTTCACCCAATATAATCCTGATTTACGCGTGCTGTAAGCCATCTGTGAGCCTAAATTTTCATGGCTGTGGGATGGACAAGCACTCCATCTTTAGCTGAACTAAGGAAAAGTCTTACAACACTTTATAGTGTTGTATCTAAAAATGGACCTCAATACCAAAGATTACTCCAATTTCCTCCTATGTTTTATTTTAGAATATTGTTCAGTCTATAGCCTATTTTGAGTTAATTTCTGTACAAGTTGTGAGGCCTATACCTAGGTTCAATTTTTTACAAGTGGATGGATACCCAATTGTTTTAGTACCTTTGTGGGAAAATTTGCCTTTTTCCATTAAATCTTTGTGCTTTTGTCAATAATCAGTTGACTTTATTTGTGTAGATCTATTTCTGGCCTCTTTATTCTGTTCCATTGATTTATGTGACTATTATTTCCCCAGTAATGATCTGTCTTGATTACTCTAGCTTTAAATTATGTCTTGAAATTAAGTGGTGTGAGTCCTACAACTTTGTTCTTCTTTTTAAATATTTTGTTGCTTTACTACATGCTTTGACCTTCCGCATAAATTTCCAAATCTGTTTGCTGATGTCTATAGAAAAATCTTGCTGGGATTTTGATTAGGATTGTATTGAATCTGTAAATAGTATTTAAAAACTTGACAACTTAACAATATTGAGCATCCTAATCCATGAGTACAGAATATTTCTTCCTTTACTTAAACCTTTGATTTATTTCATGATTGTGGTTTTTTGTATACAGATCCTGTACAGATTATATTTATACATAAGAACTTTTTTGATGTTATTGTAAATTGTACTTATTTTTTAAAATTGATTTTCCAATTGTTATTTGCCAGATCATAAAAAAAGCAAACAACCTTTGTATATTGACCTTGTATTCAGTGACCTTATTATACTCAGCCTATTAGTTTTCTATAATTTTTGAAGTGTTCTATATAGCCAATCATGTCACCTGAAATTAAGGACACATTTAATTTTTCCTCTGAATCTGTATGTCTTTTTAAATTCTTTTTCATTGTACTAGATAGGACATTCAGCTGATGTTTAGGACATTCAGCTGATGTTTAATATGAGTATTGATAGATGACTTACTACTTAGTTTTTGAACGTAAGAGGAATGCATTCAGTCTCATTTTATTAAGTATGATGTTAACTATGGATATTCTTATATATACCCTTTATTAGTTTTAAAAAACACCTCCATTTATAGTTTTTTTGACAGTTTTTATCATGACTGTGTGATAAAGTTTTCTGAATCTTTTAATATGATGTTTTTTCCTTTTTCAGTATGTTAATATGAATTTCAATAATCAAAGTACATACTTTGTGTAATTTCTATTCTTTTAAATTTATTAAAATGTTTTTAATAGCTAAGATGTAATCTACCAGTGAATATTCCATTTATGCTTGAGAAGAATGTGAATTCTGCTATTTCTGGATGAAGTATTATACAATTATCAAGTAGATTAAATTGATTGATACTGCTGTTCAGCTCATCTATTTCCTTACTCATTTTCTGCCTACCTGATGTATCAATTATTGACAGAGATGTGCTGAAATCTCCAACAAAAAGTTAATTTGTCTATTCCTTCTTTTAGTTTTATAACTGTTTGCCTTATATGATTTGGTGCTCTGTTGGTAGGTGCTCACGTATTTAGGATTGTTATGCCATTTTGATTAAATGATCCCTTTATTTTTATATGCTTCTCTTTATTCATGATAATCTTCTTTGTTTTGAAGTCTTTTTCAAATTGATATAGCTACTCCAGTGCTGTTTTGATTGGTGTTATGATTCTATATTTTTTTCATATTGTTACTTTTAACTTGAAGATTATATTTAAATTTAAGTAATACACATAAAATTATAAATATTTTTATACTTAAAGTGGGTTTATTGTAGACAACATATAGTTGCTTTTAAAAAAAATTCAGTCCAGTAATCTGCTTTTTAAATTCAATGTTTAGAATATTCACATGTATAGTGATAACTGATATAGTTGTATTTAAACCTACCATTTTAATAATTGCTTTCTGTTCATTTTGTTCATCTTTTGTTTTCTTATATCCCTTCTGACTTTCTAGGTTTCAACTGATCACTTTTTAAAATTCCATTTTATCTCTTCTCTTAGTATATTAATTATGTTTTTTAAACAAATCAAAGATTGCCTTAGAGCTTCCAATATACATTTTAAAATAATCTAAGTGTACATTCAAATAACACCATTTCCCTTTATTTGTAGCACAGGTAGCTTATAACAGAGTAGTCCCAATTCTTTCTTTCATCCTTTGTGCCATTGCTGACATTCAATTCACATATCTGTATATAATGATCACTCAATACGTTGTTAGTGTTATTTCTTTAAGCAGTTACGTTCAAGAATAACACATTAAATATTTTTATTTTACTTGCATTTATTTTTTGTTTGATGCTGTTTTTTTTCTTTAGATAGATTCCATTTTCTGGCCTATATTACCTCCTGCCTGAAGAGATTCTTTACTGAGCAAATTAGCTAGTAATGAATTCGCTCAAGTTTTTTTTTTTTTTTCTTTTTTTGCCTTTTTTTTTGGAAAGCCCTATTTATCCCTCACTTTTGAAGAAGAATTCTTGGTTTGTGGTTTTATTTTTTCTTTCAACACTAAATATTTTATTCTACTGTCTTACTTATATAAGTTGTATTGTTTTAGTTTGTTCTGGCTGCTATAATAAAATATCATAGACTGAGTGGCTTATAAACAATGTATTACTTACAGTTCTGAAGAAAGTCCAAGACTGGCCCAGCATGGTGGCTCACGCCTGTAATCCCAGCACTTTGGGAGGCTGAGGCGTACAGATAACTTGAGGTCAGGAGTTGGAGACCAGGCTGGCCAACATGGTGAAACCCTGTCTCTACTAAAATTACAAAACTTAGCCAGTCGTGATGGTGGGCACCTGTAATCCCAGCTACTTGGGAGGATGAGGCAGGAGAATTGCTTGAATCTGGGAGGTGGTGGTTGCAGTGAGCTGAGATCATGCCACTGCACTCTAGCCTGGGCGACAGAGTGAGACTCTGTCTCAAAACCAAAACAAAACAAAAGTCCAAGATTAAAGTGCAACCAAATATGACCTTTAGGGAGGGCCTACTTTCTAGACAACCATCTTTTCACTGTGTCTTTACCTGTCAGAAAGAAAGAGGCCTCTGGGTTCTCTTTCCTAAGAATACTAATCTTAATTATGAGAGTTCTGTCTTTATGACCTAATCATGTCCCAAAGGCACCCCCTCCTAATACCATAAATTTGGTGGTAAGTATTTCAACATATAAATTTTGGGGGAATAAACATTCAAACCATAGTAATTTGTTTTTTTAATAAGTAAAATGATTTTAAACCTTTTGGCTTCCAAGTTTTTCTCTGTTTTTCTGTTCTTCTAGAAGTTTGAATATCATTTACTTAGGTGTATATTTTTGGTATTTATCCTGCTCAGTGTTCTATAAACTTTCTGAATCTGTAGACTGTTTTTTTTTTTTTTGGAAAGTTCTGAGTTATTATTATTTCAAATATTCCTGTACCATTCTCTCTTTAGTCTCTTTCTGTTTTTCCAATTTTGTTGCTTTTACAACTTTTTTATACTGTACCTCAGTTCTTGGATCTCTTGTTCTAGTTGTTTTACCTTTTTTCTTTTTGCATTTCTGTTTCAGAAGTTACTATTGACAAATCTTCAGTTTTATAGCTTTTTTTTCCTTTTGTTCATTGAGTGAACTGTTGAATTCATTGTGAAAATTATTCATTTCTCCTTCTGTTTTTTATTTCTAGTTTTACATTTCATTTTTTACTTCTAGTTTTCATCTCTCTCTTGACATTACCCATTTGCTCTTGCATGTTTGCTGCATTTTCTATTTGAGGCCCTAACAATAATAATTATTTTAAAATTCATTTTCTGATAATATTGTGTCCTATGTGAGTCTGGTTCTCATGATAGTTTTGAGCTTCTAACTTTTTTCTTGCCTTTTGGTATGTTTTGTAATTTTTTTGTTGAAAGCCATACATGCATAATGGATATTGAGCTGAATAGGACTTTAGTAAAAGATCTATGTTAATTGTGCTAGGAGTTCAGATTAAAATTCCTCTTATGTCTTTGTTTCTTTCTCTCTCTCTCTTTTTTTTTTTTTTTTTGGTGGAGGAAAAGGGCTTCTGTTTGTATTGCTACTCAGATAAAGACTGACTCTTCCAACTCCTTCAACTGCAATCCACTGGAGGCTCTCTGGTGTGGTGGTAGGGTTTGAGAGAGGGAAGTGTTTTTATTAAAAATTAGTGTTAATTTTCTGATAAAACCTTAGTATTTTCATGGGCCTATGTCTTGGAATATGGTTTTACCAGTATTCCTCTTCCTTCTCCAGGGATATAGCTTTTCTCTTTTTGCCTCTCTCTCTTCACTGTACGTTGCTCTTTTCTTGGGCTATAGCAGACAGACCCAATATATTTTCCTGGAATTTTGCTCCCTGTTGTGTATACTTTTGTTGGTTTTTTTTAGATGAGACAAGTAAGTTGGAGAGGGACAAAGTTGGATAGAAATTCTCCCAGGTAGCCAGATCAAATAAAGTTTTCATATAATGTTCTAACAAAGTCTTTTCCCCTGCAGAATAGGCCTTTGTTTGGGTAAGGAATGTGGGGAACTTTCACCATGTCTTATCTTCCTATCTCCCTGCCATGGACACCAGAAGATTGTTTTTAGATCCTCACTGTGAGGATCTAAAATTGTGCGGATCACCCCTCTGATTGTGAACCTAGGTTTTTCAAACTCTCACACTAGTCTAGTCCACAGGAATCCAACACATTTGGTAATAAACTAAGTGATCATATTACTTATGATGTCCAGTACCTTCTGCTTCAGATAAGCAGATCCCTGGGATGGATCTCTTTGTTGATCTATGTTTTGGGGTATGGATTCACACTGATCTTAGTGCCTTCTTCTGTGTCTGACTGAGGATAGGCAATTGGCAACATTCAGGACCTGAGTTTCAGAGGAGCTTGGTTGAGGCATTGAGTAGTATTTCTTCTTCATTTAGTTCATTCTAAATGAAGTAGAATATCTTCATTTAGTTGCATACAATGAAAGAGCAACAAAAACTAATACTATGTCTTGAAAATATGCTAAATGATAAATATGAGAGGTTATTAGAATCCAAGTGAATTACCTGAAAGCAAATGTAAATATACAAGGTGGCAGAGGTATTGATATAAGAATGCTTGAAAAGTTGAAATAATTGAAACTATGAAAAGCAGAGTGAACAAAGGAAGGTAATATGGAACAAAAAGAGATAAAGAATGAATATTCATACTTTCTGAAAATAAAGTAGCTTTATACTGCTTAACAGATTATTAAGGTCACTTAAAGATACCAATAGATAAATGCTCTTCAAAAAATGTCTTTTCTCTGCTGAAGTCAAACAGGGCATTTCAATTAATATTACAATGATTCAGTAAATATTTGTAGTATTTAATAAATAAAATAAAAACATATCTATATGCTAACAGTGAACAATATGTAAAGGAAACCCCAAAAGTAATCCCATTAACAAGAGCTACAAATAAATAAAATACCTAGGAATATACTTAACCAAATAAGTGAATGATCTCTATAATGAATATTACAAAATATTGATGCAAGCAATTGAAAAGGGGAAAAAAACAAATGGAAAGATATTCCATGTTCATGGATTGAAAGAATCAGTATCGTTAAAATGTCCATACTACTCAAAGCAATCTACAAATTCAGTGCAATCCATATCAAAATACCGATGACATTCTTCACAGAAATAGAAAAAATAATCCTAGAATTTATATAGAAACACAAAAGACCCAGAACAGCCAAAGCCATTCTGAGCAAAAAGAACAAAGCTGAAATAATTACATTACTTGAGTTCAAATTACACTACAAAGCTATAGTAACCAAAACAGCATGGTACTGGCATCAAAACAGACAGATGCCAAGAATATTCACTGGACAAAGGTAAGTCCTTTCACTAAATGGTACTAGGAAAACTAGGTATCCATGAGAAAATAATGAAACTAGGCCCCTATCTCTTGCCATATTCAAAACTCAAATCAAAATCGATTAAAGACTGAAATCCAAGGCCTGAAATTATGAAGCTACTAGAAAAAAAATAGGGAAAACCCTCCCAGATGTTAGTTTGGCAAAGATTTATTGAATAAGACCTCAAAAAAACAGGCAACCAAAGCAAAAATAGATAAATAGAATCACATTATGCTAAAAAGCTTCTGCACAGCAAAGGAAACAATTAACAATGTGGAGTGACAACCCACAGAATGGGAGAAAATGTCTGCAAACTATTCATCTGACAAGGGATTGACAAACAGAATATATAATTCTCAAAAAACTCAATAGAAAAAAAGAATAATCTGATTAAGAAATGGGCAAAAGTTCTAAATAGACATTTCTCAAAAGGATACATAAAAATGGCCAACAGGTATATGAGAAAAATTCTCAACATCACTAATCATCTGATAAATGAAAATCAAAACTTCAATGAGATATCTCACTCCAGATAAAATTGCTTTTATCCAAAAGATGCTGGTGAGAATGTGGAGAAAGGAAAACACTTACCCTCATACACTGTTAGTAGGAATGTAAATTAGTACAGCCACTATGGAGAACAGTGTGGAGGTTACTTACAAGGCTGAAAATAGAACTGCCATGTGATCCAGCAATTCCACTGTTAGGTAGATATTCAAAAGAAAGAAAATCAGTCAATCAAAGAGACGTCTGCACTCTCATGTTTATTGAAGCACTATTCACAGTAGCCAAGACGTGGGATCAGCCTAAATTTCCATCAATGGATTAATGAATAAAGAAAATGCAGCACATATGCAAAATGGAAAATTATCCAACTATAAAAAAGAATAAAATCTTGTCATTTGCAACAACATGGATGGAACTGAAGGACATTATGTTAAGTGGAATAAGCCAGTACAGAAAGACAAATATTACATGTTCTCACTCATATGTGGAAGCTAAAAGAAAATTGAACTCATGAATATTGAGAGTAGAATTATTGTTACCAGAGGCTAGGAAAGGTATTAGGGAGGGGGTACTGAAAAAAGACAAAATGGTTAATGGGTGCAAAAATTCAGTCAGATAGAATGAATAAAATTTAGTATTCACTAGCACAATTTAGTGACTACAGTTAATAATAATATTTTGTATATTTTCAAATAACTGAAAGAGTGAAATTTGAATGTTTCTAACACAAAGAAATTATAAATGATTAATGTGGTAGATATTCTGATTACCCTGATTTGATAATTACACATTATATGCTTCTATCAAAATATCACATGTACCTCATGAATATGGACAACTATTAAGTATTCATGGTAATTAAAAATTAAATTTAAAAGCATAAAAGTAAATAAATAAAATGCTAAAAAACATATCAGAAGAAATGAAGTGTTATGCAGGGCAAGTGAATCTTTGGTATTATTACTTGTTACCTTAATTCATTTTATGATAAGAAGCAGTATAAATTATAGCTAATGTTTAGCAGAAATAATTTTCTTGGTTTGTTGTTGGTTCTCTCCCTAAAGGACAATTACATATGCAATAAGCAACTTATAACTTCAGTTTTGCAAAGGTAATTTCAGATTTTATTAGAGAGTAACATTCATAGATAATATTGAGAATTTTAGAAAACTACTCACAATATTATGCTTACTTAGGTAGGCAGATACATATACCGATGGGCCTGGGCAAACCATTGTCAAATCATTGTGGAAACCCACCTATGCCCAGTATAAAGTGGTGATGTGATTTTTTTGCAGTTTCTAAATAATTTATAACTTTAAATTGTGTTTGAATGAATATTTAATTTTAGATGCATAAGCCTTTTTGATTAAAAGAGTTGAGTGATGATCTTATTAAGTGATGTGATCAGAAATATTTATCTAAATTGAAAATAGTACAGGAATATGTAGCAAACATAACCATTCCTTAATGTGAGCAATTTTAAGAGTAAGTTGGTGACCAAACAAAAATAAAGCAATAGTAATGGTATTTTATAAAATTCATTATTCGTTACTGCATTTAACATTTTATTTAGCTAATATGTAATTATCTTCATTCTAGGATGTTCTATGTGCTCTTTTCTGTAAAAATTGTGTGAATTTCTGACACCTATTAAGTTTGGAAATAAATTTTTCAACTTATCTAAAGTTAACAATGGGGAACATCTTCATGAAATCAAAACTCCAATCTATTTTTATGATTAAAAATATGTCAGAATACAATGTTGTGTTTATGATACATTTGTTAATTATTAATAACAAGAAGCCAAAATTGATAATCCTATTATTTTTATTTTGTATTAGAAGAAACTAAAATGTAGAAATAGCCAACTATTTTGACAATGTACATTAACAACCTGTGTGGATAAAATAGTACTGTCTTTGAGTATCATGAGTTTTGGACCAATAAGTCAGTTTGCCACAGAGTAAGAGATGTATTCCATAATTATCTGAATTCTTCATAAAAATACTACTTTTTCTCAACCAAAGTCTAATAAAAGTAATATTATGTCTTGCACATCTGAATAGCTACTTTACTATTGAGGACTATAATATAATCTCAAGGCCCATCTTATTTGTGTTTACTGTTACATTTTTTCTAAACTCTATTGCCTGGTTATTATGGGATAGAGAGATAAAATCAGAAGTTGATTTTATGTGTAGGATGCACTATACAAACAAAGGATTTTGCAGTTATTTTAATAGTTAAATTTGGTGGTATAAATGAAACTTAACAAGGTGATAAAGAAATGTCAAACAGGGAGGAAAACTCTTTTCTTAAGGAATTAATATTTTTGTTGAAATGGCACTTGTTCTTAGTAAAATATGTATTTTTAATGTAATTAATTTGAGATTTTATTGCTTGTCTTTGTTATGTTTAATTTGTCAAATCATTTTGGCTTCAAAATTATAAAAGGGTGATTATCATAAGAAATCTACGTGTAATTGTATGTCTACATATATATTTTTTGTTTTTTTAATTAAACTTTAAGTTCTTGGGTACACATGCACAACATGCAGGATTGTTTCATATGTATACATCTGCCATGTTGGTGTGCTGCATGCATTAACTCGTCATTTACATTAGGTATACCTCCTAATGCTATCCCTCCCCCCTCCCCCCACCCCACAACAGGCTCTGGTGTGTGATGTTCCCCTTCTTGTGTCCAAGTGTTCTCATTGTTCAATTCCCATCTGTGAGTAAGAACATGCAGTGTTTGGTTTTTTGTCCTTGTGATAGTTTGCTGAGAATGGTGGTTTCCAGGTTCATCCATGTCCCTACAGAGGACATGAACTTATCATTTTTTATGGCTGCACAGTATTCCATGGTGTATATGTGCCATATTTTCTTAATCCAGTCTATCATTGTTGGACACTTGGGTTGGTTCCAAGTCTTTGCTATTGTGAGTAGTGCCTCAATAAACATACATGTGCATGTGTCTTTATAGTAGCATGATTTATATTCCTTTGGGTATATACCCAGTAATGAGATGGCTGGGTCAAATGGTATTTCTAGTTCTAGATCCCTGAGGAATCGCCACACTGACTTCCACAATGGTTGAACTAGTTTACAGTCCCACCAACAGTGTAAAAGTATTCCTATTTCTCCACAACCTCTCCAGCACCTGTTGTTTCCTGACTTTTTAATGATCGCCATTCTGACTGGTGTGAGATGATATCTATTTGTGGTTTTGATTCACATTTCTCTGATGGCCGGTGATGATGACCATTTTTTCATGTGTGTGTTGGCTGCATAAATGTCTTCTTTTGAGAAGTGTCTGTTCATATACTTTGCCCACTTTTTGATGGGGTTGTTTTTTTCTTGTAAATTTATTTGAGTTCTTTGTAGATTCTGGATATTAGCCGTTAGTCAGATGAGTAGATTGCAAAAATCTTCTCCCATTCTGTAGGTTGCCTGTTTACTCTGATGGTAGTTTCTTTTGCTGTGCAGAAGTTCTGTAGCTTAATTAGATCTCATTTTTCAATTTTGGCTTTTGTTGTCATCGTTTTTGGTGTTTTAGACATGGAGTCCTTGCCCATGCCTATGTACCGAATTGTATGGCCTAGGTTTGTTTTTTATGGTTTTAGGTCTAACATTTAAGTCTTTAATCCATCTTGAATTAATTTTTATATAAGGTGTAAGGAAGGGATCCAGTTTCAGCTTTCTACATATGGCTAGCCAGTTTTTCCATCACCATTTGTTAAATAGGGAATCCTTTCCCCATTTCTTGTTTTTTTCAGATTTGTCAAAGATCAGATAGTTGTAGATATGTGGTATTATTTCTGAGTGCTCTATTCTGTTCCATTGGTCTCTAACTCTGTTTTGGTACCAGTACCATGCTGTTTTGGTTACTGTAGCCTTGTAGTATAGTGTGAAGTCAGGTAGCGTGATGCCTCCAGCTTTGTTCTTTTGGCTTAGGATTGACTTGGCAATGCGGGCTCTTTTTTAGTTCCATATGAACGCTAAAGTAGTTTTTTCCAATTGTGTGAAGAAAGTCATTGGTAGCTTGATGGGGATGCCACTGAATAATTACCTTGGGCAGTATGGCCGTTTTCACAATATTGATTCTTCCTATCCATGAGCATGGAATGTTCTTCCATTTGTTTGTGTCCTCTTTTATTTTGTTGAGCAGTGGTTTGTAGTTCTCCTTGAAGAGGTCTTTCACATCCCTTGTAAGTTGGATTCCCAGGTATTTCACTCTCTTTGAAGCAATTGTGAATGGGAGTTCACTCACGATTTGGCTCTCTGTTTGTCTGTTATTGGTGTATAAGAATGCTTGTGATTTTTGCACTTTGCTTTTGTATCCTGAGACTTTGCTGAAGTTGCTTATCAGCTTAAAGAGATTTGGGCTGAGATGATGGGGTTTTCTAGATATACAATCACGTCATCTGCAAACAGGGACAATTTGATTTCCTCTTTTCCTATTTGAATACCCTTTATTTCTTTCTCCTGCCTGATTGCCCTGGCTGAACTTCCAACACTATGTTGAATAGGGGTGGTGAGAGAGGGCATCCCTGTCTTGTGCCAGTTTTCAAAGGGAATGCTTCAAATTTTTGCCAATTCAGTATGATATTGGCTGTGGATTTGTCATAAATAGCTCTTATTATGTTGAGATACATCCCATCAATACCTAATTTATTGAGAGTTTTTGGCATGAAGAGTTGTTGAATTTTGTCAAAGGCCTTTTCTGCATCTATTGAGATAATCATGTGGTTTCTGCCTTTGGATCTGTTTATATGCTGGATTACTTTTATTGATTTTTGGATGTTGAACCAGCCTTGAATCCCAGGGATGAAGCCCACTTGATCATGGTGGTTAAGCTTTTTGATGTGCTGCTGGATTCTGTTTGCCAGTATTTTATTGAGGATTTTTGCATCAATGTTCATCAAGGATATTGGTCTAAAATTCTCTTTTTTTGTTGTGTCTCTGCCAGGCTTTGGTATCACGATGATGCTGGCCTTATAAAATGAGTTAGGGAGGATTCCCTCTTTTTCTATTGATTGGAATAGTTTCAGAAAGAATGATACCAGCTCCTCCTTGTACCTCTGGTAGAATTCGGCTGTGAGTCTGTCTGGTCCTGGACTTTTTTTGGTTGGTAAGCTATTAATTATTGTATCAATTTCAGAGCCTGTTATTGGTCTATTCAGAGATTCAACTTCTTCCTGGTTTAGTCTTGGGATAGTGTATGTGTCGACGAATTTATCCATTTCTTCTAGATTTTCTAGTCTATTTGCATAGAGGTGTTTATAGTATTCTCTGATGGTAGTTTCTGTGGGATCGGTGGTGATATGCCCTTTATCATTTTTTATCGCATCTGTTTGATTCTTCTCTTTTCTTCTTTATTAGTCTTGCTAGTGGCCTATTAATTTTGTGGATCTTTTCAAAAAACCAGCTCCTGGATTCATTGATTTTTTTGAAGGGTTTTTTGTGTCTCTATCTCCTTCAGTTCTGCTCTGATCTTAGTTATTTCTTGCCTTCTGCTAGATTTGAATGTGTTTGCTCTTGCTTCTTATAATTGTGATGTTAGGGTGTCAATTTTAGATCTTCCTGCTTTCTCTTGTGGGCATTTAGTGCTATAAATTTCCCTCTACCCAATGCTTTAAATGTGTCTCAGAGATTCTGGTATGTTGTGTCTTTGTTCTCATTGGTTTCAAAGAACATCTTTATTTCTGCCTTCATTTTGTTATGTACCCAGTAGTCATGCAGGAGCAGGTTGTCCAGTTTCCATGTAGCAGAGTGGTATTGAGTGAGTTTCTTAATCCTGACTTCTAGTTTTATTGCACTGTGGTCTGAGAGACACTTTGTTATAATTTCTGTTCTTTTACATTTGCTGAGGAGTGCTTTACTTCCAACTATGCGGTCAATTTTGGAATAGGTGTGGTGTGGTGCTGAGAAGAATGTATACTCTGTTGATTTGGGGTGGAGAGTTCTGTAGATGTTTATTAGGTCCACTTGGTGCAGAGCTGAATTCAATTCCTGGATATCCTTGTTAACTTTGTCTCGAGGATCTGTATAATGTTGACAGTGGGGTGTTAAAGTCTCCCATTAATATTGTGTGGGAGTCTAAGTCTCTTTGTAGGTCTCTAAGGACTTGCTTTTTGAATCTGGGTGCTCCTGTATTGGGTGCATATATATTTAGGATTGTTAGCTCTTCTTATTGAATTGATCCCTTTACCATTATGTAATGGCCTTCTTTGTCTCTTTTGATCTTTGTTGGTTTAAAGTCTGCTTTATCAGAGACTAGGATTGCAACACCTGCCTTTTTTTGTTTTCCATTTCCTTGGTAGATCTTCCTCCTTTCCTTTATTTTGAGCCTATGTGTGTCTCTGCACGTGAGATGGGTTTCCTGAATACAGCCCACTGATGGGTCTTGACACTTTATCCAATTTGCCAGTCTGTGTCTTTGAATTGGGGCATTTGGCCCATTTACTTTTAAGGTTAATATTGTTATGTGTGAATTTGATACTGTCATAATGATGTTAGCTGGTTATTTTGCTCATTAGTTGATGCAGTTTCTTCCTAGCGTCGATGGTCTTTACAATTTGGCATGTTTTTGCAGTGGCTGGTACCGGTTTTTCCTTTCCATGTTTAGTGCTTCCTTCAGGAGCTCTTTTAGGGCAGGCCTGGTGGTGACAAAATCTCTCAGCATTTGCTTGTCTGTAAAGGATTTTATTTCTCCTTCACTCATGAAGCTTAGTTTGGCTGGATATGAAATTCTGGGTTGAAAATTCTTTTCTTTAAGAATGTTGAATATTGGCCCCCACTCTCTTCTCACTTTTAAGTTTCTGCCAAGAGATCAGCTGTTAGTCTGATGGGCTTCCCTTTGTGGGTAACTGGACCTTTCTCTCTGGCTGCCCTTAACGTTTTTTCCTTCATTTCAACTTTGGTGAATCTGACAATTATGTGTCTTGGAGTTGCTCTTCTCGAGGAGTATCTTTGTGGTATTCTCTGTATTTCCTGAATTTGAATGTTGGCCTGCCTTGATAGATTGTGGAGTTATCCTAGATAATATTCTGCAGAGTGTTTTCCAACTTGGTTCCCTTCTCCCCGTCACTTTCAGATACACCAATCAGATACTGATTTGGTCTTTTCACATTGTTGCATATTTCTTGGAGGCTTTGTTAGTTCCTTTTTATTCTTTTTTCTCTAAACTTCTCTTCTCACTTCATTTCATTCATTTGATCTTCAATTACTGATACCCTTTCTTCCAGTTGATCGAATCGGCCACTGAAGCTTGTGCATTCATCATGTAGCTCTTGTGCCATGGTTTTCAGTTCCATCAGGTCCTTTAAGGACTTCTCTGCATTGGTTATTCTAGTTAGCCATTCGTCTAATCTTTTTTCAAGGTTTTTAACTTCTTTGCGATGGGTTCGAACTTCCTCCTTTAGCTCGGAGGAGTTTGATCATCTGAAGCCTTCTGCTCTCAACTCGTCAAAGTCATTCTCTGTCCAGCTTTGTTTGGTTGCTGGTGAGGAGCTGCATTCCTTTGGAGGAGAAGAGGTGCTCTGATTTTTAGAATTTTCAGTTTTTCTCTTCTGTTTTTTCCCCATCTTTGCGGTTTTATCTACCTTTGTTCTTTGATGATGGTGATGTACAGATTGGGTTTTGGTGTGGATGTCCTTTCTGTTTGCTAGTTTTCCTTCTAACAGTCAGGACCCTCAGCTGCAGATCTGTTGGAGTTTGCTGGAGGTCCACTCCAGACCCTGTTCGCCTGGGTATCAGCAGTAGAGGCTGCAGAACAGCGAGTACTGCTGAACGGCAAATCTTGCTGTCTTATTGTTCCTCTGGAGGTTTCCTCTCAGAGCAGTACCCGGCCGTGTGAGGTGTCAATCTGCCCCTACTGGGGGGTGCCTCCCAGTTAGGCTACTTGGTGGTCAGGGACCCACTTGAGGAGGCAGTCTGTGCGTTCTCAGATCTCAAAGTCCGTGCTGGGAGAACCACTACTCTCTTCAAACCTGTCAGACAGGGACATTTAAGTCTGCAGAAGTTTCTGCTGACTTTTGTTCGGGTATTCCCTGCCCCCAGAGGGGGAGTCTACAGAGGCAAGCGGGCCTCCTTGAGCTGTGGTGGGCTCTACCCAGTTTGAGCTTCCAGGGCCGCTTTGTTTACCTACTCAAGCCTCAGCAATGGCGGGCACCCCTCCCCCAGCCTTGCTGCTGCCTTGCAGTTCCATCTCAGACTGCTGTGCTAGCAATGAGTGAGGCTCTGTGGGCGTGGGACCCTCTGAGCCAGGCGCAGGTTATAATCTCCTGGTGTGCCATTTGCTAAGACTGTTGGAAAAGCACAGTATTAGGGTGGGAGTGACCCGATTCTCCAGGTGCCATCTGTCACAACTTTGCTTGGCTATGAAAGGGAATTCCCCAACCCCTTGTGCTTCCCACGTGAGGCAATGCATCACCCTGCTTCGTCTCATGCTCGGTGTGCTGCACCCACTGTCCTGCACCCACTGTCCGACAAGCCCCAGTGAGATGAACCTGGTACCTCAGTTGGAAATGCAGAAATCACCCATCTTCTGCATTGCTCATGCTGGGAGCTGTAGACTGGAGCTGTTTCTATTCCTTGTATGTCTATATTTTAATTATTTTCTAATGAAAATATATCATTGAAGTATTCATAATTTTTTTCTTAATAAAAATTTAAATTTGAGAAATACTATGATATGGTTTGACTCTGTGTTCCCACCCAAATCTCACTTTGAATTGTAATCCCCATAATCTCTGTATGTCAAGGGCAGGACCAGGTGGAGGTATTAAATAATTGAATCAAGGGGGCAGTTTCCACCATGCTATTATTGTGATAATGAGTGAGTCTCACGAGATCTGATAGTTTTATAAGGTTCTGGCATTTCTCCTGCTTGCACTCACTTCATCCTGCTGCCCTGTGAAGAAGGTGCCTGCTTCTCCTTTGCCTTCTGCCATGATTATAAGTTTCCTGAGGCCTCCCCAGCCATGCAGAAATGTGAGTCAATCAAACCTTTTTCCTTATGAATTACCTAGTCTCGGGTGTTTCTTCATAACAGTGTGAGAACAGGCTAATACATACTGCTATTTAAGAAACATGAGAGATCCAATTGTGTGATTTAATCCATAACCAAGCAGTTATCATATTATAAGAGTAGTGATTAAAGACTTAACAGTTTCCAGAATGTATATTTTATAATACATCAAACAATTTGCTTTTGTCATTGATTGAAAAAGAAGACCAACACAAAAAAGCCATGAGGGCAATAGCTTAGTAATTAAAATCTTATTTTTATTCTTGTCTTTAAACTGGAAGGAAAAACACCACTTTGTTTGGAAAGCAAAGCTGTCAAATGTGACATACATTGTTCCTCAGATCTATTATAGAATGTTCACATTAAGTGCAATTTTGTCACATGCATTAACATTATTTTGGAGCATCCAGGGCATGGATAAAAATTTTGGTTCACATGAAGACTTTATTGTAAAATAGATATGGGCTATTTAAAATAACTAGGTCTATGTTATTAAAGCGAAGTTATTGGACAATTTAGGTACCCATTTTTACCTAGGTCGTAGGAAGATTTGGAGTAGTACGTTGTAATTGATTTTGAGGTTCTCATAGATATATTAACCTCAGAATTTTCTTTGTGAGACTATATGTGTCAACAGTGTTTAAACTGTTAAACCATTATGCTGATTAGGAGTACTATAAATTGGGTATGCAGCCAATCTCAATTAAACCTTCCCTGTGTTCAGCAATTTTTTTGTAGGTATCACACATGATCTTCTGTGTCTTTTGGCTTTAATTTATTTTCAAACTTTTTTTTTAGCCTCCTATACAAGTGGTTTCACAATTGCCTCCACCTTAAAACCACCAGGAAAGCTTAAAAAAAATCCTGATGCTCGACACATAATACAGATGAATTAAGTTTGCAACTCAGAATAGGAAGCAGTCATCAGTAGTTTTTAATACTCTCCAGATGATTCCAATGTACAGTCAAGATGGAGAACTACCACCTAAAACCGTACTTCCCTTACATAGAAAATATTTTCTTTTAAAAGAGAGGCAGCCAGACTCCATAGACTTTCATATTCCTTTTCAATCAAGAACAACTATTCTATCTTCATTATTCCTTTCCTTCTTTGCCTCATTTAGAGTGAAGTGTGTGTATTCTTAGAATAATAAAACTTCTGCATCCTGGGTCTTAATCCGAGCACTTTATGACTCTTCCAGGACCTTAGTGCATCAATTAGCTCCTCACTCATTTGCAGTTTTACTTTATCATTTTCTGATTAGTTTTTTTCTGCCGAGGTTCTTTTCTTTCTAAAATATAAATGATAATATTTTTTAAAGTGAATTGAAGGGGGTTTGGAAATAAATTGGCCCAATAATAAACATGTTGAAAAGAAATCTTGTGTCTCCGGCCTGGTATAGGATTGCGGGGAAAAAATATTTCCCTTGAACATATTTATTCCCAGTACTGCTGTCCTGCGGTTTCGGGGGTTAACTTTCCACTACACACTTTGTACAGAAAAGCAAAAGTTTTAAACAAAGAAACTAAGTAATTATATCCTACAATGGTAGATTACTGAAACACCTGTGAAAATAACCCGTTTTGTATAGGAGGACATCATCAATTGAGACACTGCAGGATATTCACAGACAAGTTTAAAAAGTTTTAGTACAGAATAAAAACTTTAGCAAAGAAAGAGAGAAGATTCCGTGAGAGCCAGTAGTACTTTTAGATAACTTTCAAGAAAGGACGTTCCTTTCCTGCCAAAGTGACCTTTTCCTATTTAATTTGCATTTTTGTTTACCATTGAATGTGAATATACTTCTAGGTATCTTAACATTTTGCGTTTCATCTTCCTCATCTTTTTTGTGTTGTTGTTCATATCAATTTTTCCACTGGCTTTCTGACTTTTTTTGTTAATTTGCTGAAGTGCCTTAATAGTTATCTTCATCTATATCACTTATCCATAAGTAAATTTCTTCCCAGTTTTCTTTAAAACTGGTTTATTAGATTTGCCTATAAAAAACATTTTATGTGGTTATACTGTCCTTTGAAAGCAATTTTGTTTTTGACATGGAATTGCTTTAAATTTCCTGTTTCTGGCTTATTAAACAGACTATGCCAGTTATCTTCTAAAATGTTCCATCTTATAGATTTATCTGGTTTGCTATGTGATGCCATTTAGGCTGTTTACCTATTCTCTGTATTCACATTTAAAGGTTTGATAGAATTAAGTTAAACATACTTGCCTAAAATGCATCATAAATGATGTTATACACTACCGCAGGGGACTTATCTAATGTACTTACTACTAATGATGCTAATATTGACCTCTAGAGGCAGGGTGGTGATGAATGTACCCTTCATTACGATTCCTTTTCCTTTCTTGAGACTAGAGGGTAACTGTGTGGCATTACTTTGACACTAGACATGTAATTGTTTTCACTTCAATTGATAATCATGGTATAAGTTAATTTTATTAACAGTTGTAGAACAATAATGTCTTTCTAATTCTACCAATAAATTCAGCAATATTCTCCTGAAATATTTCTTAAAGTGGAGCTTTTCCCATATAAAGTATCCTTGTTCAGTTACTGTAAAGTGTGGAAACAAAAGGAAAGAAAAATACATACTTAAACATCTTTTAATACAATTTGAAAGAAAAGAGGTATTTTACCAATGACTTTGAATAGTTTATTTTTCTAGATTTCTCTTCTTTAAGTATCATTCTATAATTATGAATTTTAATTGACTCACTATGTTTGCAATTGTTAACATCACTATTATTTTAGACGCACAAATTGTGACAATTTTACCCTGAAGTCTGGCTCCTGATCCTTTTGATATGACCCCAACATTTAGCTTTTTTTTTTTTTTTTTGGGAAAAGTCTTTGCTTTTTGGTACAAAAAAGATATCCGAGGTTTACCTTATACCTTACGGTCTTAGTCCATTTTGCGCCGTTATACTGGGTAATTTATAAAGAAAAGAGGTATAATTGGTTCACAGTACTGCCAGCTATACAGGAAGCATCATGCTGGCATCTTCTCACGTTCTGGTGAGGGCCTCAGGAAAGTTTAAATCATGGCAGAATGCAAAGGGGCAGACAGCCAGCATGTCAAATGGTAACAGCAGGAGGGAGAGAGAGGAGAGGAAGGTCACAGACTCTTTTAAACAACCAAATCTTGTGTGAACTAATTGAGGGTGAACTCACTTGTCACCAAGGGGATGGTGCTACAACATTGATAAGGTTTTCTCTCCTATGATACAATCACCTCCCACCAGGCCGCATCTCCAACATTGGAAATCACATTTCAATATGAGATTCAGAGGGGAGAAACATCCAAACTGTATCACTTACCTGATTCAAATCTGCAATCAGTCATGTCTCCAAAGACTCTTGGTTTGAATTTTCTGAAGAAATTGAGATCAAAATGAACGTTTTAGGGGCACTCACTTGCTCCTAGGTTGGCATTGATTTGGAGTTAATTTAGTGGTCAGAATTACATATTATATATTTTATATATGTAATTACATATTTTTAAACATATCAATTTGCTATCATTGTTATATATTTTATATTTAAAAGTTGATTGTATCATCACCTTTTACAGTAAAAATCATAATCCAAAAAGTATAACTGATCTGCTATAAATTATAATATAAAAACGTTTCTAAAATAACCATATCACTATAAATACAAAATTTAAAATTACCATGTAAAGATTATTTATTTCTTCTAGTTCCTTTTGCTCTTACGATGTATTTCACTAAAATGTTACGGTTAAAACCCCATGTTTTAGAGTTATTTATGATCAATCCTTGCTCTGAGCTTTGTTACCAGTTTGATATATGGTGGGGATCATTTGTTTTTATTTTACTTTTAATTTTAGACATTTGTAAATTATTTAAGTTTTGAAAAAATAATTTTGCTTAGTAAATCAAAAGTGAAAACTCTTTAGATGGTTTTGTTATACAAGAGTCTTTGGTCCCATAGTTACAAATTGTTATTTGTTTCAAATCTATCATCTATCTTTCTATCTATCTATCTATCTATCTATCTATCTATCTATCTATCTATCTTTTTCTTTTTATTGAGACAGAGTCTCGCTCTTTTGCCCAGGCTGGAGTGAAGTGGCATGATCTCCGCCTACCGGGTTCAAGTGATTCTCCTGCCTCAGCCTCCTAAGTAGCTGGGATTACAGGCGCCTGCCACCATGCCTGGCTAATTTTTGTATTTTTAGTAGAGATGGGGTTTCGCCATGGTGGCCAGGCTGCTCTTGAACTCCTTACCTCAGATGATCCATCTGCCTCGGCCTCCCAAAATGTTAGGATTACAGGCATGAGCCACTTTACCCAGCCTATTTATCTGTATTTTTAAATAAAAACTGAATGTATATCTATAAACATATTATCTAATTTCCTTCATTTCTTACATAAAATAATCATACTGAATATACTATATGCACCTTGCTTTTAAAAATAAACTGTGTATCTCAAAGATATCAGTTGAAAGAGACTACTCCTCTTTTGAGACAGGGCTCACTCTTGCCCAGGCTGAAGTGCAGTGGTGCAATCACAGCTCACTGCAGCCTTGACCCCTCAGGCTCAATCAATCCTCCCACCTCAGCCACCAGAGCAACTGGGACTACAGGCATATACTACCATGCTGGCTAGTTTTTGTATTTTTTGAAGAGACAAGGTCTCCCCATGCTGCCCACGCTGGTCTTGAACTCCTGGGCTCAAGTGTACCACACACGTCTGCCTCCCAAAGTGTTGGGATTACAGGAGTGAGCCACTGGGCATGACTCATTTCTTTTTATAGCTGCTAGTACATGACTGTGTGGTTGTACCATTTAACCACTCTTCTGTTCTTGAACACTTAAATTCTTTCCAATATTTCAATATTAATTTAACAACATAATTATTAGCCCTGCACATATATCTATGCAATTGTTTCTTAAATGAAAACTTCAGTGCTGTTCATATTTAATCCCTTGTACTAAATACACTTTTTACATTTACCAATTATTTCACTTTTATCTTTTTCATTATTCATCCTTTTTTATGATGCAGTGTTTGTGGTGGTTATATTGCAATTTTGGTCTTAGATTATAGGATATTTATGTTGAATTTTCATTGAACTAGATGAGTTGTTAAATCACCTGGTGACAGAAATGGTGAATAATGGAACTGGGGAATTAAGACTATGTCAGTTTGCATAAGGTGTAGCTGAATCATATTAGAGAGAATTTATCATATCATTATTGTATTCATTGTCTATTGTATTGTTGATAAGAATGGGTGCTTATTACTAAAAATGGTGGGCTATGGTGGCTATTTATTGGTTCTAAATTTTATTTTTACTCAGCCATGATTGCTTCTCTATAGTATGGGTTTGAAAACATGCACACTGAATTTTCAAATACCCTTGTAAAGAGGATTCCCATGAAGTTCCAGTGGGAGGCAACAAAATGGTTATTGGAAGTAGAGGAAAAAAATATTTTCCTCTATTTATTTTTCTTCCAGCAGTGCTTTTGTTAATAAGAATAGTTACAGACAAATGCAGACTTCCCTTCAAGGAGCAAGTTTCTAGTATTGTCGATGGCCAACAGACCCACAGTGGTCTCAGCAGGAGAATGTCTGGGGCTCCATCCCCAGTAGCAGCAGCAGCAGCCTCAGCAGCAGCAATTGTGGACAAATGCAAACTTAGAGGCTTAGATGCTTTTGCATCAAAAGCAGAATTGCAGGCTCTTGGTTCTGGTGATGGCTGGGTTTCCAACATCAGCAGCAGAGGGTAATTGTGCACTTGGTAACATTGTTTTTCATTTTATGATTCTCTAATCTAAGGATCATAACACCTCCTGAAGTTATAACTTTTGGTATAATCTCATCTTACTATTTTTTCTCCTCTAACCCTACCAATATTTTCCAGCTTTATTATTTTTCCTTTGAAAAATCTGGAGAGGCTTCTATTTTCCTGTCTGGGAACAAAATAATATATATTAAAATTAAAACTCTAGTTCTATTTTTATTTCTATTTACCTGGTGTATATTTGTCCATATATTGACTTCCAACCTATCTATTTTCATTGTGGACCACCTATGCCTAGATTTTGTTGTATTTTTGATACCATCTTAGAGTCTGTACAGATACTCCTCTACTTAAAATGAGGCTACAGTTTCTACTGAATGTGTATGCTTTCACACCATTGTAAAGGCAAAAAAAATCGTACTTTAAGCAATGTAAGTCAGGAACCATCTGTATTTAATTTTTGAATTCATCGTACTTAAATATATTTTAAGTCTCCTTTTATATTAGGAATCATTCCTGCCATCTTATTTACATCTTATATTTAAGGTATTTCATGTTTTCTTTCTTTCTTTTTTTTTTTTTTGTATCTCCTTTCCTGCTTCCCACTTGTTTGACTTACTTTTGCTGGCTTAAAATTATACATTCTATTTTTAATTTTCTTTTTAGTCTTGCCCTAGCTTCTTTCATTTCTATTGTTGCCTCATCCGCTACCTCATTTTTAATTTTTGTTCTTACTGGCATTATAGTAGTTAGAATAAAAAATATAACTACTGGTATTGGTAGATAAAAATATAAGACAAACTGAACTTCTGAAACTTAGGATTTGATATAGAAAATTTATTTTAGATTTTCTGATATGGCTGAAATTCAGTAAGAATATGCTAGAAGCCTTCTGTAGAGGTTTGGAAGACATAAAATATAAATATATAACCTAAAATTACATATATATATCTAAGATTGTATATATCTGTGTATATATAGAGAGATATGTATATATGTATATATAAATATATATACATAATATATATGTGATTGTATGTGTGTGCATCTATATATATATATACACATGCATATATATATATACACATGTGTATGTGTGTGTGTCTATATATATATATACACATGCATATATATATATATAGACGCACTCACATAAATACATAAAGCATGTTATTTATTTAATCACCCAGACACTGTTGCCTAAACTATGAATGTGCAATAAAATCAAACTACTCGTAGAAATGTTTGGGAGATAATAATATTGCACATGCTTGGTACATAGTTGGCACTGGATAAATGCTAGCAACAAGAGTTTGTGCTAATAATATGTCATGAGTATAATAGAGATTTTTTTTGATAGCTTCAAATTACGTTACACAACTGAATGTGTTCTTAGCTGCACAAAATAAATAATAATTGAAGTGGACAGTGTTATTTGTCACTCCTGATTCTCTTAGAATTGACCGGAAGATGAAACATATAATTTTCACATTGTATTTTCCAATATGAAATCTGGAATATAAACTTAGCAGGCACTCACACTATTTTACATGCCTTCTTTTTGTTTTTAGCCAGTGATAGGTGATGGTGACTGGGTATTCTGCTTTCATAAATTTTTTAAAAGATCAGTTTACTTGATAGTAGTTTGTTCTTGAAACAGACTGAAATTTATCACATTATGGGCCTCTTTCTGTTATGATGTCTTCACAGCATGTGTATTTTTGGAATCCCTGTTCTGAAGTAAAAGATAAACAAACTATCATCCAAGACATATAGTGCTTTACATAAACAGCATAAATCTCTTGTGCTCTCCCATAAATATCCCTTAGTGACTGGATCTCGGGATTTCCTACAGCAAAATGTGCTGTTGGTAATTGATACTCTTCAGCTAACATCATTAATCAACTGAGTTTATAAGCAAAAAATATAAGACGCCTACTGATATTTTTCCCTAACTTGCTAGATGAAAAGTCGACTTTAACAACTAGAGCTTCTAGATGATTTCAAGATGTCCTAGGGGATTTTATTTCCTTCTCTTCCTGTTCAGCTTGCCTACCCACCCCAATCCTTATCCTCCTCCTCTATAGTTCTTCTTCCCAGGATGGAAAAAAAGCCTATTTTGGAAAATATGTCCTTTAAATTCAACTACGATGATGAAATAAAGAACATAACGTCTTACTAGAGGCAGCAAAATGGCACAGTGGTTTGTGCATGGGCACTGAAAATAGTTTTCCTGACTACAAAATCTCACTTCCACCCCTCACTAGTTATGTATTCTTGGACAAAGAAAATACTGTTTCTATGTTGCATATTTATAAAAAATGGAAATAATATTTACCAATTCCATGGGGTTATTTTAAAGGTTAAATAAAGTCATTTGCATAATGTTCTTAGTTTTGTACCTGGTTTATAATAAAAGCCTTCAAATTCTAGTTTTTATCAATGTAAAAAACATCAGGTGTTTATACACTTCAGTGTGAATTCATTTCAGCTTCTTCCTGCTTTTGACTGACAGTCACACTTTCATATGATTAGAAGGACCAGAAATGTGAACTAAAATGACAGGAAAACAGAAATAATAGGGGAGGAAAGCAAACAATTTCACATATGGACAATGCTGAGTAAGAGTATGGTGAATAATTCATTGAATTAATCTTAATCACCGAGGCTTTTTCTATCTCATTGATATTTTTAAATGTACAAAGAAAATTTAACCCTCAGAAAAACAGAAAATCAAGATAGTCAAATAGAAATTAAGTAATTAAAACACCTCAATGTTCACTATCCAGGAATGAAAACGACAAAATCTTTTTGGAAACTCTTCAGCCTAATTCACAGAAAAATGTATTTCATTTAAATTAACATGTCAGTAATTGGGCCACACCATACTGTATGCTGAATTGAATTTATCATTTGACATACATAAGAATATATCCACATCAGTAAAACCTAATAGATTCATATCATCATACTGATAGACTGCAGAGGATATCAACTTTAAGAATATTTCATAAATTATTACCACAAGTCCCCCTTATTGGACATTTAGGCTATTTCCAATTTTATGTTATATATATGTAACATTGAACTCCCTAACAGGCTACAGTTAGGGCTTCTTATCAGACCTGAGATTAACAAGGATAGGGCGGTCAACCTGGACTTATGGAAAGTTGGTTGAATTACATAGTACAGACATGGCCAGTGGGAGAAAGGACAAGTAGCTATATGCTCACATGCTGGCTCTGTATGTTCCATATGCAGTTGATTCTCATAATTATCAGATTTCACATTTGCAAATTTGACAACTCAGCACAATTTATTTTTAATCCTCACATCAATGATTGTGGTGCTTACAGTCATTTCCAGACGTGCACAAAATGGCAAAAAGCTGGAGTCACCCAACTTTCATGATCTCAGCTGAGGTAGACGGTCCTCTGCATTTTGTTCAGCCCTCATGTGCCAAACAAGTTTCATCTTTGCAGTCTATTTAGTACCATTTTCTTCCACATTTTTGTCCTTTATTGTTTCTTATTTTGCCGTTTAAAATGATCTCCAATCATAAGGTACTACCCAGTGTTCCTAAGTGCAAAAAGTCTGTGATGTGCCTTACCAGGAAAATACACGTGTTAGATAAGCTTTTATTCAGATCTGAGTTATAGTGCTGTGGTTTAATGAACTAACCATATATACTAAATAAAGTTTCTTTGAAAATAAATACACTTGAAGCAAGTTTATGGGTTTTTTTGTTTTGTTTTGTTTTTGAGACGGAGTCTTGCTCTGTTGCCCAGGCTGGAATGCAGTGGTGTGATCCCCGCTCACTGCAAGCTCCACCTTCCGGGTTCATGCCATTCTCCTGCCTCAGGCTCCCGAGTAGCTGGGACTACAGGGACCATGCCCGGCTAATTTTTTGTATTTTTAGTAGAGACAAGGTTTCACCATGTTAGCCAGGATGGTCTCGATCTCCTGACCTCGTGATCCGCCCGCCTCAGCCTCCCAAAGTGCTGGGATTACAAGTGTGAGCCACCAAGCCCAGCCAAGTTTATGTTTTAATCAGTTGAAAAAACATTGTGACCAGAGACTTGCACAATCTAACCCTGTATTTTTCTTTAGAACACTGATTCAGTATTCTCTAATTCTATGTATTTGGAGACTTTATGGAACAAAACACAGTGAATAAACAAGAATCCACTGTATTTCCATCCAAGTTCTCCCCTACATTAATGTCTTCTTTATCTTCTATTTTAAACACTTCTGAGATGTTTCTTAATATGTGCTCGAAAATAGAATTTGTAGGATTTTGCCTTGAATGGCCCAGAGTTACTATTTCATTATTATGTTCTTACTTAATAGTACAAACAGTAGAGGGATAGAGTAGTTATCCCTATACTGTAATCAGGAGAGAAATAGAGTTCTATAACCAAAGCAACAGAGAATGTTGCTGTGATAGTTAATATTGGGTGTTAACTTCATTGGATTGAAGGATGCAAAATATTGTTCCTGGGTGTGTCTGTGAGGATGTTGCCAAAGGAGATAAACATTTGAATCAGTGGACTGGGAGAGGCAGACCCTCCCTCAATCTGGTGGCACCCTCTAATCAGCTGCCAGTGTGGCTAGAATAAAGCAGGCAGGAGAAGATGGAAGAGTAGATTTGCTGAGTCTTCTGGCCTTCATCTTTCCTCTGTGCTGGATGCTTCCTGCCCTTGAATATCAGACTCCAAATTATTCAGCTTTTGGACTCTTGAACCTACATCAGTGGTTTGCCAGGGGGTCTCAGGCCTTTGGGCACAGACTGAAGGCTACACTGTCGGCTTCCCTACTTTTGAGGCTTTGGAACTCAGACTTGCTTCCTTGCTCCTCAGCTTGCAGACAGCCTATTGTGGGACATCACCTTGTGACCGTGTGAGTCAATACTCCTTAATAGACTCCCTTTATATATACATCTATCCTATTAGTCTTGTCCCTCTGGAGAACCCTGACTAATACCAATACTAGCTTAATCTTGGTTCCCATCCTATTGTGCCGTTACCTAAACTCACTTATTTTTTTATCTGCATATTTACATATCACACCTATATTTTCATGTATATTTTGGTTCCAGGCATGTTTTTATCCTAAATCCCCTAGTTTAGTACCTTCTAATTATACCAACATCATAGACATTATATTTGAAATAATACACAGATTTGGCCTTGTGCCACCATAATTAACTCTACTTTCCTAATGTAAATGTAGAAACCCAAATTATAGGAAGCCCCTTCAATCAGGTTATAAGTGTACGATTGAAGGTTTGATGTAAACCAATAAGATTTCAATTCCGAAGTAAGCAGTTTCAAAAATGATTCTATGTGACACTTCCATTTTTGCTTTCATGTGTGATGGCAAGCATATTAGTGTTTGGTGTTTGGAATCATAGTGCCAGCAGCACTTTGCCAGTGGTCAGAAAACAAAATTCCTGGTGTAAAAGCTGGAAAGTGAAGAGAGCGGTGATTTATTTGTGGTTATTTATTTATTTCTTTATGGTTTATTTATGGCTCTCAAGTAACAGATTTATTATTAAGTCATATCTCTGGTCTGGTTAAGGGGCTTTGGTCTTGAACAATTTGCTTTAAAGTTGGTTTGAGAGCCTTTGGTATGTATCATTTTATAAGCTACATCTATGTAAAAGCAATTGAGATTATCTTCTCTTGCTTGTAAATCTGAGAACATTGACTCATAGATTATATTAGTGTTCTATTGCTGCCATAACAAACAATCACAAACTTAGTGGCTTAAAGAGACACAAATTTATTATCTAACAGCTCTGTAGGTTAGAAGTCTAAACCAAGGTCTCATCAGCTGAAATCAAGGTGTTGGCAGCGTTTCATTCCTTCTGAAGGCTCTAGGGAGCCACCAATTTCCTTGCTGATTTAGGTGATTGTTAGAATTTATTTCCTTGTGGTTATGAGACTGAAGTCTTCTTTTTTCTTTGCTAGCTTTCAGGGGAGGGGCATTTCCAGTTCCCAGATGCTGCCCCCATTCATTGACTCATGGTTAGCGATGAATAAACTCATGGTTCTTTCATCTTCAAAGCCAGCAATGGAGGACTGATTTTATCTCATGCTTTAAATATTTCCTTGTTTATTTCCCCGTTATTTACAACAAGGTTGAAGGAGTCAGTGTTAATATACAAGTGCCAATTAGTTTCTTTTTTTAACCATTTTTATTGACACAAAATAATTGTACATATTATGGGATATATGTGATATTTTGATACATGCATACAATGTATAATCATCAAATCAGGGTAATTAGGATATTCATCATCTCAAACGTTTATCAAATTTTGCATTGAGAACATTTCATGTCTTACAGCTATTTTGAAATGAGTAATAAATTATTATTAACTATAGTCACTGTACTGTGCTATTGAATACTAAACCTTATTCCCTCTATTGATCTTATGGTAGTACCCATTAACCAACCTTTCTTTATACTCTACTTCTCTACCTTCTCCAGCATTTGATAACCATCATTCAAATCTCTACCTTCATGAGATTAATACTTTTAGGCTCCTCTATGACTTAGAAAATGTGATATTTGTCTTTCTGTGCCTGGGTTATTTCACTTAAGATAATGGCATCTAGTTTCATCCATGTTGTTACAAATGACAGGATTTTATTCTTTTTTATTACTGAATAGTATTTTTTTGTGCATTTATATCACATTTTCTTTTTTCTTTTTTGGGGGGTGGGGAGGGATGGAGTCTTGCTCTGTTGCCCAGGCTAGAGTGTAGTGGCATGATCTCAGCTCACTGTAACCTCCGCCTCCCAGGTTCAAGCAATTCTCCTGCCTCAGCCTCCCGAGTAGCTGGGATTACAGGCACCTGCCACCACGTCCAGCTAATCTTTGTGTTTTTAGTAGAGACTGGGTTTCACCGTGTTGTCCAGGCTGGCGTTGAACTCTTGACCTCATGATCCACTTGCCTTAGCCTCCCAAATTGCTGATATTACAGGCATGAGCCACCACACCCGTCATATACCACATTTTCTTTATCAATTTATGCACTGATGAGCACTTAGATTGATTCCATATCTTGACTATTATGAATAAACACAGGAGTGCAGGTATCCCTTTGATATACTGATTACCTATCTTTAGGATAATTATTCAATAGCAGGCTTGCTGAATTGTATCCTGTAATAGTATGAGTTTTAGTTTTTTGAAAAACCTTCATATTGTTCTCCATAGTGGCTGTACTGGTTTACATTTCCACCAACCAGTGCACAAGAGTTCCTTTTTCTCTACCTCCTCATCAGCATTGGTTATTTTTTGTCTTTTTTATAATAGCCATTCAAACTGGGATGGGATTATATTTCACTGTGGTTATAATTTGCATTTCCTTGATGATTGGGAACATTGAGTATTTTTTCATATTCGTGCTGGCCATTTGTAAGTCTCTCTTTGACAATTGTCTATTTATGGAGGTAAATAGAAAAAGTGTGCCAACTTTTTCATGGGCTTATTTGTTTTCTGTTGAATTGTTTGGGTTTCTTGAATATCCTGAATATTGGTCTTTTATCAAATGAATAGTTTACAAACATTTTTCTTCCATTTTACAGGTTGTCTTCTCACTCTGTTGATTGATTGTTTCCTCTGCTATGGAGAAACTATTTACTTTAATATAGTCCCATATTTCTATTCTTATTTTTGGTGCCTGTGCTTTTGAACACTTAGCTATGAAATTTCCAACAAGATCACTTGACAAAACAGGACAATGTCCTGAAGCTGTTCCTCTGTGTTTTCTTCTAGTACTTTTATAATTTCAACTATTACATTTAAGTCTTTATGATGAGAAATAGGGGTCGAGTTTCATTCATTAATATATGGATATACAGTTTTTCCAGCATCATATATTGAAGAACATGTCTTTTTCCCAATGTATAGTTGTAACATCTTTATTAAAAACAAGTGGGCTGCAAATACATGGATTTATTTCTGGGATCTCTATTGGGTTCTGCTGATCATTGTGTTTGTTTTTATACTGGTACTATACTGTTTTGGTTACTGTAGCTTTGTAATATATTTTGAAGTCAAGTAGTGTGATGCCTCCAGCTTTGCTCTTTTTGTGGAGAACTGCTTCGACTAACTTTCTGTCTTGTTGCTCTGTCTAATGTTGACAGTGGGGTGTTAAAGTCTCCCATTAATATTGTGTGGGAGTGTAAGTCTCTTTGTAGGCCTCTAAGGACTTGCTTTATGAATCTGGGTGCTCCTGTACTGTGTGCACATATATTTAGGATAGTTAGCTCTTCTTGTTGAATTGATCCCTTTACCATTATGTAATGGCCTTCTTTGTCTCTTTTGATCTTTGTTGGTTTAAAGTCTGTTTTATCAGAGACTAGGATTGCAACCCCTGCCTCTTTTTGTTTTCCATTTGCTTGGTAGATCTTCCTCCATCCCTTTATTTTGAACCTATATGTGTCTCTGCACATAAGATGGGTCTCCTGAATACAGCACACTGATGGGTCTTGACTCTTTATCCAATTTGCCAGTCTGTGTCTTTTAATTGGAGAATTTAACCCATTTACATTTAAGGTTAATATTGTTATGTGTGAATTTGATCCTGTCATAATGATGTTAGCTGATTATATTGCTCGTTAGTTGACGCAGTTTCTTCCTAGCATTGATGGTCTTTACAATTTGGCATGTTTTTGGAGTGGCTGGTACCGGTTTTTCCTTTCCATGTTTTGTGCTTCCTTCAGGAGCTCTTTTAGGGAAGGCCTGGTGGTGACAAAATCTCTCAGCGGTTGTTTGTCTGTAAATGATTTTATTTCTCCTTCACTTATGAAGCTTAGTTTGGCTGGATGTGAAATTCTGGATTGAAAATTCTTTTCTTTAAGAATGTTGAATATTGGCCTCCACTCTCTTCTGGCTTGTAGAGTTTCTGTGGAGAGATCAGCTGTTAGTCTGATGGGCTTCCCTTTGTGGGTAATCTGACCTTTCTCTGGCTGGTTTTTGAAAAGATCAACAAAATTAACAGACTGCTAGCAAGACTAATAAAGAAGAAAAGAGATAGATGCAATAAAAAATGATAAAGGGGATATCATCACTGATCCCACAGAAATACAAACTACAATCAGAGAATACTATAAACACTTCTATGCAAATAAACTAGAAAATCTAAAAGAAATGGATGAATTCCTGGACACATACACCCTCCCAAGACTAAACCAGGAAGAAGTTGAATCCCTGAATAGACCAATAACAGACTCTGAAATTGAGGCAATAATTAATAGCTTAGCAACCAAAAAAAGTCCAGGACCAGACAGATTCACAGCCGAATTCTACCAGAGGCACAAGGAGGAGCTGGTACCAATCCTTCTGAAACTATTCCAATCAATAGAAAAAAAGGGAATCCTCCCTAACTCATTTTATGAGGTCAGCATCATGCTGATACCAAACCCTGGCAGAGACACAACAGAAAAAGAGAATTTTAGACCAACATCCCTGATGAACATCCATGCAAAAATCCTCAATAAAATACTGGCAAACCAAATCCAGCAACACATCAAAAAGCTTATCCACCATGATCAAGAGGGCTTCTTCCCTGGGATGCAAGGCTGGATCAACATATGCAAATCAATAAATGTAATGCAGCATATAAACAGAACCAAAGACAAAAAACACATGATTATCTCAATAGATGCAGAAAAGGCCTTTGACAAAATTCAACAGCTCTTCATGCTAAAAACTCTTAATAAATTAGGTATTGATGGGATGTATCTCAAAATAATAATAACGATCTATGACAAACCCACAGCCAATATCATACTGAATGGGCAAAAACTGGAAGCATTCCCTTTGAAAACTGGCACAAGACAGGGATGCCCTCTCTCACCACTCCTATTCAATGTAGTGTTGGAAGTTCTGGCCAGGTCAATCAGGCAGGAGAAAGAAATAAAGGGTATTCAATTAGGAAAAGAGGAAATCAAATTGTCCCTGTTTCCAGATGACATGATTGTATATCTAGAAAACCCCATCCTCTCAGCCCGAAATCTCCTTAAGCTGATAGGTAAATTCAGCAAAGTCTCAGGATACAAAAGCAAAGTGCAAAAATCACAAGCATTCTTATACACCAATAACAGACAAACAGAGAGCCAAATCATGAGTGAACTCCCATTCACAATTGCTTCAAAGAGAATAAAATACCTGGGAATTCCACTTACAAGGGATGTGAAGGACTTCTTCAAGGAGAACTACAAACCACTGCTCAACAAAATAAAAGAGGACTCAAACAAATGGAAGAAAATTCCATGCTCATGGATAGGAAGAATCAATATCGTGAAAATGGCCATACTGCCCAAGGTAATTTACAGATTCAATGCCATTCCCATCAAGCTACCAATGCCTTTCTTCACAGAATTGGGAAAAAACTACTTTAGCGTTCATATGGAACCAAAAAAAGAGCCCTCATTGCCAAGTCAATCCTAAGCCAAAAGAACAAAGCTGGAGGCATCACGCTACTTGACTTCAAACTATACTACAAGGCTACAGTAACCAAAACAGCATGGTACTGTTACCAAAACAGAGATAGGGACCAATGGCACAGAACAGAGTCCTCAGAAATAATACCACACATCTACAACCATCTGTTCTTTGACAAACCAGACAAAAACAAGAAATGGGGAAAGGATTCCATATTTAATAAAGGGAGCTGGGAAAACTGGCTAGACATATGTAGAAAGCTGAAACTGGATCCCTTCCTTTCACGTTATATAAAAATTAATTCAAGATGGATCAAAGGCTTAAATGTTAGACCTAAAGCCATAAAAACCCTAAAGGAAAACCTAGGCATTACCATTCAGGACATAGGCATGGGCAAGGACTTCATGTCTAAAGCACCAAAAGCAATGGCAACAAAAGACAAAATTGACAAATGGGATCTAATTAAACTAAAGAGCTTCTGCACAACAAAAGAAACTGTCATCAGAGTGAACAGGCAACCTACAGAATGGGAAAAAATTTTTGCAATCTACTCATCTGACAAAGGGCTAATATCCAGAATCTACAAAGAACTCAAACAAATTTACAAGAAAAACATCCCCATCAAAAAGTGGGAGAAGGATATGAATAGACACTGCTCAAAAGAAGACATTTATGCAGCCAAAAGACACATGAAAAAATGCTCATCATCACTGGCCATCAGAGAAATGCAAATCAAAACCACAATGAGATACCATCTCATACCAGTTAGAATGGCAATCATTAAAAAGTCAGGAAACAACAGGTGCTGGAGAGGATGTGGAGAAATAGGAATTCTTTTACACTGTTGGTGGGACTGTAAACTAGTTCAACCATTGTGGAAGACTGTGTGGTGATTCCTCAAGGATCTAGAACTGGAAACACCATTTGACCCAACCATCCCATTACTGAGTGTATACCCAAAGGATTATAAATCATGCTACTATAAAGGCACATGCACATGTATGTTTATTGCAGCACTGTTCACATTATCAAAGACTTGAACCAACCCAAATGTCCATCAATGATAGACTGGATTAAGAAAGTATGGCACATATATACCATGGGACACTATGCAGCCATAAAAAATGATGAGTTCATGTCCTTTGTAGGGACATGGATGAAGCTGGAAACTATCATTCTCAGCAAACTATCACAAGGACAAAAAACTAGACATCGCATGTTCTCACTCATAGGTGGGAATTGAACAATGAGAACACATGGACAGAGGAAGGGGAACATCACACACAGGGGCCTGTTGTGGGGTTGGGGGAGGGGGGAGGGATAGCATTAGGAGATATACCTAATGTAAATGACGAGTTAATGGGTGCAGCACACCAATATGGCACATGTATACATATGTAACAAACCTGCATGTTGTGCACATGTACCCTAGAACTTAAAATATAATAATTAAAAAGTAAAAAAAAGAACTGCTTTGACTATTCTGAGTCTTTAGTGATTGCATATGAATTTTATATTTTTTCTATATCTGTAAATAATGTCATTTGCTATTTTGATAGGGATTGAACTAAATTGATAGGTTGCTTTGGGTAGAGTAGTCATTTCAACAATATCAACTTTTCCAATCCATGAGCATATGAGGTCCTTCCACCTGTTTGTATCCTCTTTAATTTCTTTCTTTATTGTTTGAACGTTTTATTGTAGAAGTTTTTTCACCTTCTTAGTTAAATTTATTCCTCGGTACATTATTTTAGTTTTTGAATCTATTGTAAATGGGATTGCTTTCTTGATTTCTTTTTCAGCTAGTTCATTATTTATGTATGGAAATGATACTGATTTTTGTATGTTTGGTATTGTATCCTGCAAATTTACTGAATTCATTTATCAGTTCTCAGTGTTTCTTGGCAGAGTCTTCAGGTTTTTCTATACATAAGATCATGCCATCTTCAAAGAAGAACATTTTGATTTTCTATTTTCCAATTTAAATACATTTCTTTCTTGCCTGATTTATCCAGCTAAAATTGTTAAAACCATGTTCAATAAGAGTGGTGAAAGTGGGCATCCTTGCCTTGTTCCAGTTCTTAGAGGAAAGACTGTCAGCTTTTCCACATTCTACATGATGTTAGCTGTGAGTTTGCCATATTGTGTTGAGGTGTAATCCTTATATGCCTAATATTGAGAATTTTTAATCATAAAACAATGCTGATTTTATCAAATGCTTCTGTGTCTATTGAGATAATCATATGGTTTTGTCCTTTATTCTGCTAATGTGAGGTATCACATTCATCGATCTCCGTATGGTGAACCATCCTTGCATTCCCTGTATAAATCCCATTTCATCAGGTGTTTTTTAATGTGTTGTTGAATTTGGGTTGCTAGTATTTCATTGAGGATTTTTACATCTATGGTCGTCTAGGAGATTGTCCTGCAGTTTTCTTTCTTGTTTTTTTCTTTTTTCTTTTTTTTTTTTGCCCACTACAGGTTTTAGTATTCTAGGGTTATGCCAGGCTTGCTGAATGAGTTAAGAATTTCCTCCTCTTTATTTTTTTGGAATTGTTTGAGAGGAATTGGTGTTGGTTCTTCTTTTTAAGTTTAATAGAATTCAGCAATAAAGGCATTTGGTCCTGAACTTTTATTTTTTTTGAGAGGGGAAGAATTATTATTTCTGATTCAATTCTATCACTCATTATTGGTCTGTTCAGATTATATATTTTTTTTCTAGTACAATCTTGGTAGGTTGTATTTGTCTATTAATTTATTCATTTCCTCTAGGTTTTCCAGTTTGTTAGCATATAGTTGTCTATAATAGTCACTGATACTCCCTTATATTTCTGTGATACCAGTTGAAATGCCTCCTCCTACACATCTGATTTTAGTTATTTAGTATGTTATGTTTTTCTTAGTTTAGCTAGCAACTTATCCTTTTACCTTTTCAAAGTAACTTTTTTTGTTTTATTGATATTTTCCATTTTTTTAGTGTCCATTTTGCTCTGATTTTTATTATTTCTTTTCCTCTAATAATTTTCGATTTGGTTTATTCTTGCTTTTCTAGTTTTGTGAAGTGCATCATTCAATTGTTTATTTAAACTCTTTTAAATTTTTTGGTGTAACTGTTTATTGCTATAATATTCCCTCTTACAACTGCTTTTTCTGTATCTCATATATTTTGACACCTGCGGTTCCATTTTTATTTAACTTTTTAAAATTTACTTCTTAAATTTGATCAACCCATTGGTTATTCAGAGGCATGTTGTATAATTTCCACCTATCTGTACACATTTCAAATTTCCTCTTATTGATTTCTAGTTTTCTTTCATTGTGATATGATGAAATACTTGGTATACCTTTGATTTTTAAAAATTTGTTGTGGTTTGTTTTGTATCCTAATATACGGTCTATCCTAAAGAATGTTCCACGTGCTGATGAGAAGAACATGAATTCTGTAGGAGCTAGATGAAATGTTCTGTAAATAAATGTCTGTTAGGAACATTTGATTGATAGTACAGATTAAGTCCAATGTTTCTTTGTTGATTTTCTGATAAAATAATCTACCCAGTGCAGAATGTGGGATGTTGAAATGTCTAATTATTTTGTATTGGAGTTTATCTCTCTCTTTAGCTCAAATAAATTAGCTTTAAATAACTTGATGCTACCATGTTGGGTGCATATAAGTTTACAATTTTTATATTTACTTGCTAAATTGGTCCCTTTATAATTATATAATGACCTTCTTTGTCTCTTTTTATGTTTATTTTTGACTTAATGTTTACTTTTTTTCAAATATAGGTGTAGCTACTCCTGTATGCTTTGGGTTTATGTTTATGAGAAATAAATATTTTTCCATCCCTTGACTTTAAATTTATGTGTGTCTTTACAGGTCAAGTGATTTTCTTGTAAGCATTCAGTCTTATTTTTTATTCATTCAGCAAGCCTGTATCTTTTAATTAAAGAATTTAAACCATATACATTCAAGTTTGTTATTGATAGGTGTAGACTTCTTCCTGCCATTTTGTTAATAGCTTTCTGATTGTTTTCTATATCCTATGGTTCTTTTGTCCTCCTTTATTGTTTATTTTTACAGTTTTTTTAATACTGTTAACGTTTTATTCCTTTTAATTTCTCTGTTTTGTTTCTTCTCTACCAGTGAATTTTATATTTTTGTGTACTTTCATAATGGTAGATATTGTCCTTTCAATTTCAGATATAGGACTCCCTCAAACAATTCTTGTAGGGCTGGTCTCGTGGTGATGAATTCCCTGTTTTTGCTTCTCTGGGAAAAACTTTATTTCTCCTTCATTTTTGAAGGATAGTTTGCTATATGTAGTATTCTTGGCTGGCTGTTTTTCTTTTCTTTCAGGACTTTGAGTATATAATATCATTATCTCCTGGCCTGCAAGTTTTCTGTTTTTAAAAATCAGCTTGTAGTCTGACAGGAATTTACTTATATGTGACTTGGCAATGTTTTCTTGCTGTTTTTAGAATTCTACCTTATTCTTTGACTTTTGGCAGTTTGATTTTAATTCACCTTGGAAAATACCTTTCTGGGTAAAATTTATGTGAGAATTTTGAATTTTCTATACCTACATGTCCATATCTCTCCCAAGACTTTGAAAGTTTCCATTATTATTTTGTTAAATAGGATTCGTATGTGTTTTCCTACTTTTTCTCCTCATAAATATTTTCATATTTTAAAACTTATTTGTTTTATGGTGTCCTATATGTCATGTAGACTTCCTTTATTCTTTTTAATTGTATTTTGTTGTCTAACTGGGTTATTTTTAAAGACCTGTATTCAAGTTCAAAAATTATTTTTCTCTGGTGGATTTAGTCTATTGTTGAAGGTCTTGACTGTATTTTTGTTTCATTCATTGAATTCTTTACTTCCAGAATCTTTGTCTTTTATTTTTAATATTTATCTCTTGCTTGAATTTCTTATTCATATCATAAATTATTTTCCTGATTTCTTTGGATTGCTTATCTGTGTTCTCTTGTATCTCATAGAGTTTCTTCAATAACATTATTTTAAGTTCATTTTCATGTTTTTCAAATATTTCCTTTTCTTGGTGACCTGTTACTGGAGAATTATTATGTTCTTTTAAAGGTGTCATGGTTCCTTGCTTTTTATATTCCTTATGTCCTTATGTTGATATCAACACATCTATTGTAACAGTTGCTTCTTCCAGTTTTATGGTTCTGCTTTTGTATGGAAATATATTTTTCTATAAATATTTCTATAGTGTTGCTTGGATATGGTGCTTTGTCTTTGATTCTGAATGGGCACAGTACTGTCATCTTTGTATAATTTTTTTTTTTCAGCTGTAATCAGTGTTAGTGGTTTCTGAGAGTCTCTCAGTGGTTTAGGCTGCAGTTATTAGTAGAGACTGGTGACACTTTTCTGAGGATAGGCACCTAAGGTGGGCTGGTCCTTGAATACCAATATAAGCTGTAGTGGGCCAAAGTTACCAATTCTCAGGCCACTGGGCTATGTATTTGGGCACTAGTGGTAGTGTGTCTTGTGGATCAGTCCTCAGACTTCCAGGTATCTTGCTCAGGTGCTAATGATGTCAACAGTGGGCTAAGTGGGTGGATCCTAAGGTTGCAAGGTGGCATCCAGGATGGGCTAATCCTTAGCCATGTGTACAGGCCACATGAATAGCATGCACAGGTGCTGGCAGTAACAGGTCTGTCCTCAGGCCACTGAAATGTGTGTGCAGATGTCAGTAGTGGCAGATGGGGTGGATCGATCCTCAGGCCCTCTGGATGACATGTGTGGTCACCAGCAGTAGCAGCAATAGGTGGGGCAGGCCTACCTTCAAGCCCCCTGTTGGTGCGCATGGGTGCCTGGCCTATCCCTAGGTACATGGATGGCATGCTTGGGTACCAGTGGCAATGATGGTAATAAGGGCAGACATATGCTCAGTCCCTGGAGGGTGCGCCATTGTACCATCCCAGGTAGTGTCACAACATTTCAGCCCTCTTGCTGGATGTAGTGGAGTATGCAGCCCTCCGGTGATGTGGAGATGTAGGAGCTGTTGGGCTCCAGGGCAGGATGTAGCCCTGTGAGGGCTGGGCTCTCAAAATGGCTTTGTGCTACAGTTGCTTGGTTCTTGAGGAATGCGTGGGACCCAGTGTAAACTCCCTCTCTGGAACAATTCTATCATGTGGATTCCAGGCAACTGTCTATACTATTCTCAGGCCCTGAGAGTGTCAAAGTGTTCTCCTATGGCTAGGATTATACGAGCCCACAGTAGGAATGGGACGTGCTGGAGATTTCTCATTTACTTTTCTCTGCAATGGGGAGTTCTTCCTGACTCCAAGCCAATCTTAGCCAGGCTGGATGCTTTGCTTTCTTCTCCTTCCATGTCTCAGAGGTGCACATTAACTTCCTTGTTGAATTCCAGTGTTTTATCTTAGACACTGTATTCTATGTATGTTTACCTACTCACTGTTTTGGTCATTCTTTATGGAGGAAGTGAGTGCGAGGAGCCTCTAGTCAGCCATTTTGAAGCCCCCTCTTTCAATTGCTTTATATATTCAAGCAATGAACAATTGGAATTTAAAATCGAAAACTCAATACCATTTATATTAATGCCCACCTCAAAGTACAGAAATACCTAGGCATAAATTTAATAAAATATGTATAAAAGCTTTATGAGAAAAAGTATAAAATTCTGAAGAAAGAAATCAAAGGTCTAAATAAATGGAGAGATATTTCAGGCTTATGGATAGGAAAACTTAACATTGTAAAGATAATAGTTCTTCTCAAATTGGCCTATAAATTCAATGCAATCCCAATCACAATTCCAGCAAGTTATTCTGTGCATATCAACAAACTGATTCTAAAGTTTATATGTGAAGGCAAAAGACAGAATAGTTAACACAATATTAAGGTCAGAGGATTGCTCACACTCAACTTTAATTCTTACTATTAAATTACAGTCATTATGACACTGTACTTTTGACAAAAGATTAGTGAAACAGAACAATGAAAAAGATTATGAAGCATAAACTGATACAAGTATAGTTGATATAGTTTGGATATTTGTCTCCTTCAAATCTGATGTTGAAATGTAATTTCCAGTGTTGAATATGGGGCATGGTAGGAGATGATTGAATAATGGAGTGGATCCCTAATGAGTGGTTTAGCACCATCCCCTGGGTGATAAGTGAGTTCTCATTCAGTTAGTTTACATGATATCTGGTTGTTTAAAAGTGTATGACACCTCCCCACTTACTCTCTTGCTCTAGCTCGCCAGGTAACGTGCTGGCTTCTGTCTTTGCCTTCTGCCGTGAATGAAAGCTTAGTGAGACGCTTACCAGAAGCCCAGAAGACGTTGGTGCCATGGTGATACAGCCTGCTGAACTGTGAGCCAATATAACCTCTTCTCTTTGGAAACTACCCAGCCTCAGATATTTCTTTTCTGTGTCACAAAAATGGCCTAAAAATGGTAAACTGATCTGTGACACAGAAGCAAATATATTTAAATAGACAAAGGATTCAATAAATCATTCTAGAACAATTGGAAATCCACGTGTATTCAATTAAAAATAATGTAGACATATCTTATACTCTGTTGTGATTTGAATGTTTGCTTCTTAGAAATTCATGTTGAAACTAATTAAAATGTGGTAAAATTTAGAGGTAGGGCCTTTAAGAGGTGATTGGGTCATGAGGGTTCTGCCCTCATGAATGGATTTAATACATTCATAGGTTAATGGAAAATAGATTAATGCGTTATCAATAGAGTGGGACTGGTGGCTTTGTAGAAAGGGAAAGAAAGACCTGAGCTAGTATACTCATCCCCCTTACCATATGATACCCTAAACAACCTCAGGACTTTACAGAGAGTCCCAATCAGCAACAAGTCTCTCACCAGATGTGTCCCCTTGACTTCTCAACCTCCAAAACTATAAAAAACTGATTCATTTTAAAAAATAAATTTAAGCATACAAATATTCAGTTTTAAGTATTCTGTTATAAGCACCAGAAAACAGATTAAGATAGAAAATTTGTGCAATGAGTTGGGTTGTTGAAAATATGGAAGCAGCTTTGGAACTGGGCAATGGGCAGAGGCTGGAAGAATTTGGAGGAGTAGGCTGTAAAAATCCTGCATTTTGGTGAATTCAGCATTAAGAAAAATTTTGGTAAGGGCTCTGAGGACAAGAAGACTAGGGAAAGTTTGGAACTCTTTAGAGATTGTTTAACTCTAAGGAGTTAGTTGTGATCAGAATAATGGTGGAAATGTGGACAGTGAAGGCCAATCAGACAAGATCCGAGGATCAAGTTTTGGAAGCTTAACTAAAGGCCATCATTGTTGTAAACTGGCAAAAAACCTAGCTGAACTGTATTCATGCCTGAGGGTTTCATTGAAGTCCAAACTTGAGAGTGACGAAATAGGGTATCAAGTGGAAAAAACATCCAAGCAGGAAAGTAATCAAGCTGCTGCATTTTTAACTTTTAACTGCTCACATTAACCCATGAGAGGGATAAAATAACTTGACAATTCCATTCATAATCAAAAGAAGCAATTTGGAAAGATAGCAAAAACTCTCAGCTTGGTAATGTAAAGAATGAAAAAGCAGGTTCAGGAAGGAAAACCAAGGCTGTAGCTTAGACACTGTTTGCCAAAGATGTTCATATGGATTGAAGGAAGCCAGGTGATATTCCTAGAGACAATGGAAGGGAGATCTTAAAGGTATTTTGCAGATCTTCTAGGCTGTTCCTCCTATTGAAGTACAGAGGCCTATGAAGCCAGAATGATTTTGAGAGATGGGCCTGAGCCCTCCACAGGCTTGCTGACCACTACTCACTTAGGTCTCTTTTCCCCAAATTCCAACATAGGGTTTCTTGGCTGTTCCAAGGGCCTTACGAATTCTTAGCAGCCTCCATCCAGATTTCAAAAGACGTCCCAGAAGGCCTTGGGATCCAAACAGAGACATGTCTTTGAGGAGGAGCCACTACAGGGAGCTGCCACTAGAGCAATGCAGAATGTAAAAATGAGACGGAGCTGCTGCAGAGAGCCCCAACCAGGGCAATGCCTAGCAGAGACTTGGTAGCAGGACCACCATTAGGTCTCCAGAACTGTGGAGTCACTGTCAACATGCAATGCTCACCTGAAAAAGCTTCAGGACTCTAACCAGCAAGAGCAGCCACATGGGCTACATCCAGCAAAACCATAGGGGTGGGTTTCTCTGAGACGTTGGGAGTATAACCTCCACTCCAGTGTATCCAGGAGTTGGCCCCTGGTAAGATGGATTATTGTCCAGCTTCAAAATTTAAGTCTGTACTGCTGGGTTTGCTTGCTTTGGGCCTGTTCCTCCCTTATGGAATTGAAATGTCTATCTTATGCCTGTACCGCTATTGCATGTTGAAAGCAGATAATTTGTTTTGATTTCACAGCTTACACATGAGCTTTTGAACATTAGAATTTGGAGTAGGTGCTGGAGCACGTTAAGACTTTGTGGCTATGGGGATGAAATGAATGTATTTATACTTGAGAAGGACATGACTTTTGGGGAGTCATGGGAGGAAGGCTATGGTTTGAATGTTTGTCTTTCTGAAATTCAGGTTGAAACTGAAACTCCAATGTGGCAGTGTTGAGAGATGGGTCCTTTAAGAAGGAGTTGGACTGGTGACTTTAGAAGAAGAAGAAAAGACACCTTGCTCAGTCCCCTCTCCATATGATCCCGTGTGCAACCTCAGGATTCTGCAGGGAGTCCCCAGCAGCAAGAAGGACCTTATCAGATGCAGCTCTTCAACCTTGCACTTCTCAGCCTCTATAACTGTGAGAAATAAATTGTTTTTTCTTTATAAAATACCAAGTTTCAGGTATTCTGTTATAACCAATGGAAGACTAAGGCACATGCTTCACAAAAGTTAACTCAAAGTGGATCATAAACCTGAGAGTAAAATGCAAAACTATAAAACTTCTAGCAAATAACATAGAAAACCTGGTGACTTTGGGTTTGTTACTGACATTTTAGGTACAGCAGCACAATCACAATCCATGAAAGAAAAAAATCTGTAAGTTGAACTTCATTAAAATTAAAACTTTCTCTGCAAAAAACACTGTAGAAGAATGAAAAACCAAGATAAAGCTAAAATTGAGAAAAAATCTTCACAAAACACAGCTCTCATAATGGACTATAATTCAAAATATACAAAAAGCCCTTAGAACTGAACAATAAAAAAACAAATAATCCAGTTGAAGCATAGGCCAAATATCTGAATAGATACTTCACCAAAGAAAATATAAATATGGCAGTAAGCATATAAACAGTTGCTCAACATCACACATTACTTAAGGAATTGCAAATTAAAATAACCCATAAGATACTACTATATACTTATTAGAATGGCCAAAGTGCAAGAACGTTGACAATACGAAATGTTGACAAGAATGTAAAGCAATAGGAATTCTCATTTATTGCTGGTGGGAATGCAAAATTATACAGTCCTTTGGAAGACAGTTGATAGTTGCTTATAAAATTAAACATACCTTTACCATACAATTCAGCAGTTGTGCTCCTTAGTACTTATCCAGATGAATTAAAACTTATGTTCACACAAAACCTGCATAGAAATGTTTATAGCATTTTTATTCATAATTGCACAAATTTGGAAGCAGCAAAAGTGTTCTTCAAAAGATGAATGAATAAATAAATAAGCATTGATACATCCACACAATGGAATATTGTTCAGTGAATAAAAGAATGAGCTATCAGGCCACACAAAGGCACGAAAAAACTTTAAACACACATTGCTTTTTTTAAAAAGCCAATCTGAAAAGCCTATGCACTATTGATTGCAACCAAATGACATTCTTTAAAAGTTTGAACTAGGGAAAGAGTAAAAAGATTGGTGTTTGCCAGAGGTTAAATGGGAGGGAGGAATGAATAGGCAAAGCATAGAGAATTTTTAGGGCAAGGAGGCTATTATTTTGTTTGATACTGTAATAATTGATACATGTAATTATGTATTTATCAAAATCTATAAAATGTACAACATAAAGAGTGAACCCTAACGTAAACTATAGATTTATGTTAATTGAAAAAAACTTTAATGTAAGTTATAATCTCTAAGATAGAATTCATTTGAAGAGAAACACGATGAAATTGAAAACAATATGAAATCAAGCAATTTAAGATAACTGAAAGCAAATAGCAGTGATGATACCTGGAAGATCAATCTGAAACTTGATCTCATCTCTTATATGAAGTTCCAAAAGAAGAAGCTTGTCAGAAAGAAATAATACTGAAGATAGAGTTGCTGAAATTTGAAATCATATACCTTTAGATCAACATTGCAATCACAGTTTAAAGAGAATGATGGTACACTGAAACTACAGAACAGCGAGGATAAAAAAAAATCATGTAAATCTGTCAGAGATCAAATAGATTGTCTATACATAAATCACTCTTTGGCCAAAAAAAATCAAAATTCTCTTTCAGTAAAAAGGACATTATAGAAAATAATAAAGTAAAATATTCATTGCTCTGACAAAACAAATCTCAACTTTGATTTTTATACCGAATAAAATATCATTTAAGTATATAGCCAAAATAAACTTATTTTCATTGATAGAAAGACTAAGGAACTTTACCATCACATTTTTCCATAGGTTATATTTCAACAGAAATATAAGTTAAATGATAGAAAGACAGGAATGGCAAAATCTTTAGGTATTATTTTTGTCAGAGATTCATACAGTCTAAACCTCAAAGAAAAATTGAGATTGGTGAGACCTAAGGCTTGTAGAAAATTATTATAAGAGGTGAGGAAACAGTGGAGAAAAACAGATGATAAACATAAAAGTCAGTTATTTTATGTATTAGTGGCATTGTTGTATAGGTTTTTACTGCGAGTATTTTTCAAAAACTTCTAATTTTGGTTTTTGATTTTGCCAATTGCAAATGACAAGCTTTTTGCTTGTAAATAAATTTAAAACTCTCCTTTATTTTCCAAACTATATTAAAATTCTATTTGTTAAGGTTTAATAAATCACAAGCCACTAACAGCCAGCAGTCCCAGAAGCAAGTTCTCATTTCAGAAGTAATTTACATACTAGGTCATATCATTCTTTAGCATCTTTCCAGGTAGTATCATTAGAGACTGATGCTCTATTTCAAAGAGCTAGACCACCTTACTTAAACTTAAAAATTATATATACATATATATGTATATATAGATACACAAACATATATATTTACACACAGATATGAATAGACATATATATGTCTACACACACATACATATATCACTTTTTCTTCCTTGCAATCTCATTGGTAGCAACATTTCCAGTTAGTTAGGTTATGATGTTTTCGTTTTTAATCTTTTTTTTCCTTCTCATACTTACTTCAACTTGGCTAAAATTATACTCTGCCTCTGGGATAGTCAGCCTTTAAATATTAGTGGATAGCTATCATGTATAGCTCTCATTTAGCTACTCCACACCCATTTTCATTTGTGGCAGTCTTTGTCCATAAATCCATCTCTCCTTAGTAAGAAAACTGAATAAAAAATAGTGTATCACTTGCTTTCGAGTCTGATGGTTTTTCTTACGGAGATTGGAATAGCAAACTCAAAGTACAAAATTGCAGACCTCACTTTAAAAACTTACCACTGGCTGCAAGGGGCATGATAATGTACAGCATTGCTGAAAGACCCTTAGTATGTGACATTTCTGCAAATTTTTACCTGACCTAATAAGCAAATCAGTTCTTGATGGGCAAGGAGGGGTCAGAGAAGGATTGTTGTGAATGATTGTTACACAGTTCTGTACTAACTGGCAATATGATCCTTAGAGTTAATAAGAGGAAGGTTTATATATTCTTTCTTTCCATATTTTTATTCTTATTTCCTGTTTTTAGTGCTGTTATGATTTATCAAGTACATATTAAAAGTTCTAATACAAATGAATAGCTGATCACTTGCTAAAGTTTATTTAACTTCTTTGAGTGAAATACTCAGTATTTATCATGGTGAAATTAAGGCTTTAGGTAATTAATATATTCTAAACTCTATTAAAATGATTCTGTGTAGAATTTCCTCTTTCATAATCAGAGGCTTCTTTTTTATTTTTTTATTGTACTTTAAGTTTTAGGGTACATGTGCACAACATGCAGGTTTGTTACATATGTATACATGTGCCATGTTGGTGTGCTGCTCCCATTAACTCTTCATTCAACATTAGGTATGTCTCCTAATGCTATCCCTCCCCGCTCCCCCCACTCCACAACAGGCCCTGGTGTGTGATGTTCCCCTTCCTGTGTCCACGTGTTCTCATTTTTCAATTCCCACCTATGAGTGAGAACATGCGGTGTTTGGTTTTTGTCCTTGCCACAAAATCATAAAAATCAGTTACCTTGCTCTGTTCTTTCTGTCCTTAACCTCAACAAACTTCTTATATTGCAGCTCATGCGTGTGGGCGCACACACACACACACACCTCTTTAACAACACCAATTCCCCAAATAAAAAGTGTTTGTCTATATCAGCTCCATCTCACCTTCTCCTTTCTTACTATATTATTTGCAAATTTACTCTGCTATTTACAGATAGAGCTCCTCTTTTTTCTCTATTTGGAATACAGGTTTTATTTTCATCATTCACCCCCCATGCTCATTTCAACCTCTCTAAAATTACAGTCTGCCCTTGGGCTGTTCAGCCTTTATATAAGTGGAAACCTGTCATTTGTAGCTCAAATTTAGTTGAGCCACACTTACTGTCATTTGTGGCTGTCTTTGTCCACAAGTCAACCCCCGCTTAGTGAGAAAACTGAATAAAATTATGTATCAACTGCTTTCCAATCTGATGGTTTTTCTTACTGAGAGTGAAAAAGCAACCATCTATAGAAAATTGTCAATCTTATTTCAGAAAGTTACCACTGAGTGCAAAGGGCATGATGGCATTGTTGAAGAGCTTAGTAAGAAGACCATTCCCGGCCAGGCGCGGTGGCTTACACCTGTAATCCCAGCACTTTGGGAGGCAGAGGCGGGTGGATCACAAGACCATCCTGGCCAACACGGTGAAACCCCGTCTCTATTAAAAATACAAAAAAATTAGCCGGGCGTGGTGGCGGGCGCCTGTAGTCCCAGCTACTCGGGAGGCTGAGGCAGGAGAATGGCGTGAACACGGGAGGCGGAGCTTGCAGTGAGCCGAGATCACGCCACTGTGCCACTGCACTCTGGCCTGGGCGACAGAGCAAGACTCTGTCTGAAAAAAAAAAAAAAAAAGACCGTTCCCTTCTTAGCTACTGTCCTCATGACCAATACTGAGTAGAAGTGGATGAGCAAGAGCAGATACAATAAACAAAGGATAATTGACAGGAGAGGATGACAGGTGTTTTCCTCTCCTCTACTCCTGCTGTTTGTGCACCCATTCCTTACCCATTCTAGAAAGAACCCCATCACCAAGACTAGAAAGCAAAAGTTCAGATAAAATTGACCTCGATTTTAATAATAGCATTTTCCTTGTCTTGAAATGCCATCCAGGCTAAGGTTTATCCATTGCTTTCTGCTCACACCGCAGTGATCCTTAGGAGAAACAGCGCTAGGCTTCAGGAAGCACAGTCCTAGAAATCAGGAAACCTGATGTTGAGCTCTGGGCTTTGCCAATAAAAACATCTATGTTCCTATATATTTATTTCATTTGTTTTCTGAATTTCATATTTTTTTCCTTCTAATCATAGGTTCTATCACAAAATGTGTAGGGGTGAGGAAAATAAAAGAAATGGTACAATTTAAAGTGGTCAGTGATTCCATATGTACCCACAAGAGTTGGTTGTATACCAAATAGAGAAAATATCTTGAACATACTTGTATTAATATAATGACACTATTAAATTTGTACAAGCTTTTTCTCAATCCTTGCGTGTTTTCTAAATCAAGAGAAACTGAAAGTACAACTTTTTTTGCTCGATGTTAAAAATACTTTCATATTTAATAAATTTCAAGACTCCAAAACCAGATATTCTCTGTAACTCTTTTTGTCTGAAACTAAAGGATTTATTGACTCTCACTATATTGATGGTTTTAGCCAAATTTTATAAGAGTTTAATTCACCCTTCACACCACTAAAACAAATCTATTTTTATTCTATATCTCATCCTATTTTCAAAAAATACATCAGAGTTCTCATTCCCTTTTTACCTCTATTTAGTAAAGTATCATGATAAAAAGTTCTACCTATTTACGTATCTTTTCTGTGTAATATTTTCTTTCGTGGGACTATTCAGAATTTTCTTTGACTCTGCTTGAAGCATTTCTTTTTTGTTATAATGGCAATGAATTGATATCTACGTGTCAGGTCCCTAAGGTTTGAACTGGTTTTGACATCCAGACCCTTGACTTTTAAGTGAGTTCTAATGCAGTCAACATGTGCTCTATCCCCGGGCAACACAATTCTTTCAATAGCAGTTACATTAACAATTACTGCAGGGCACCTAAGTGGATGCTGTGCAGTAAATAGAAGAGGGATGGACCGCAGCTAGCAAAGCCTGAAAGTGAAATTGGATCAGAACACTTTGAAAAATCACTTCTAAAGAGAGAGACATCACCGTTTTTATAAGTCTGGAAGCCATAGCATCCTACTGAGTTTCTCAGCCTCCAGAAATAAGATGATAGGGAAGAATTTTGTCCAAAAATTTAGAAAAAGAAGAGTCATAATGAAATATCTTTCCCTTGGTAATGCATCTGTGTACTTTGAAACAAATAAACAACAAACATTTACTTTCTTTTTTTTGTCAGTAGTAATTCTCCAATTTATTTAGAGGTGGTGTGTGTGTGTGTGTTTTGTGTAACTACTATGTACCCATCTCTACATCAGGCATCCATATGACAAATTCTTAGTTCCTTGTATCACGTCTCCTTATCTTTCAGGAATTTATACTCTATTTGAAAAAATAAGACTTAGCAGAGAATGTTACTTCCTAAGTGCATTCGCGTACAGAGAAACAACTAAAGAAGCTACCAAAATTGCTGAATTTACTCTTAGAAGTGATGACACATCACTTTAAATAATGTGGCCTAGAGTGTTTCATAGAGAGCAAAATTTAAAAAATGACTAAATTTTTTTAGCCAGAAAAATAATAAATAATTTTAAAAATTGTTCTTCTATTTACCTTTTTATTTCTGAAATTTTAAATTATTTTAAATGAAATAAACTTATTTAACTAAATATTTTTGTATCAAAGTATTGGAAAAACATTTCTTGGAGTGACTAGCACCAGTGAAATTCGAACAGGTGGATTTATTAATAACCTTATTCCAAATATAGCCTCTTACATATTCAGCAGTAATTGTTTTAATAAGAGTGGAAATTTAACTGTATAAATAATTTATTTAACTTCTCTTGCTAGATGCAGACATTGGCTTGAGATATTCTGTGGCACATACTTAGCTCTGAACTCTCTCTCTCTTTCTCTCTCTTCAGCTCACTAGGTGCTATGAATAGAACATGGATGAAATGTGAAGAGGAAAACAGCTAAAATTGTCAAGATTTTCAGACTAATGAGACAAACATATTTGTTATTTGAAACACAAATTTAAAAGACAGAATCAATCTTTAAGGTGCTGGTTGAGGCTAGAAATATAGAAGTAATTATAAGTAAATTACTGATTAATAATTGTACTGGAGGGGTGGGGTGCCATAGAATTGGACCACAGCTTGGAATTCAGGTACAAAAAATGTGTGAGGTAGGAAAAAATATGATTGGACGCTAAACAAGTGAACAGACAAATGAATCACTGGGAATGCTTGGAAAACCGAAGGATGTCAGAAGTGATGGCTTGTGAGCCCAGAGGTCCTCTAATTTATCCAGGTGCCTGCTAATTCACAGCGTCACCCACCAGGAGGAAGCCTCCTCTTTTCAGGGGACTCTAGCTAAAATCTCTGGGTTCCAGGTCCATATTTGAATGTTCTGGGTTGCAAGAAAAGTGTTGACTTAGTTTACAATTTCAAAATCCTGAAATTATTCTAGTAAAGCTTGTGCAATACTCCATGTGTCAGGTCCCCAAGACCACTTCCAGGTTTGATGATCCTATAGGAAAACTCTCAAGACTCAGCATTGAATCATATTCAGAGATATGGTTGGTTACAGCAAAAAAGAGACCAAGCAAAATCACAAAGGAAAAAGGCACATGGAGGAAAGTCAAAGTCCTGAGGAAACCAAGCATAAGCTCTCAGAGTCTCCTTCCCATGCCTTTACACAGGATGTTCTTATTTCCCTCAACAAGGAGTTATGACAACTTATGCGAAATGTTATTGCCTCCCGAGAAAGATTGTTACAGACTCAGTTCCCAGCGTTTTTATTAAGGTATAGTCTCATAGGCACTCTGCTTAGCATGTACTAAAATTCTAGACTGCCAGAAGGAAAGCAGGTATTAAGTATATCTCTTGTTTGCACAAACGGTTCAGGCACAGTGAGACATCTTTATAAGTCCTAGGGATGATGCCACTGTCTTGAAATCCATGTTTCCAGGTGCCAGCTAAGGGCCAGCCTTGTAATCAATAGGACCTTGTGGCCCTATTTAAAAGGATAACATTCAAGCTTTTTATGTTAACTCTTCTCTGCACACCAAATCACTAGAAATTCTACTTTTAGTTAAACAAAGGGGGTGTTTCCCAAATACTTTCTTATAAAAAATCAGAAAAATGATAATATTTGAAGACCCACTGGGGTAAATAAATCAGGGTGTCCAAAGAGGCAACAGGTCTGGGCCTTGTTCCCCTCTCCCACCAGCTACTCAGATGCCTGAGGGTGTGACCACATTGACACACCCGAAATCCATTTGTCACACTGGGGATAATCTCTGCCAGAGAGAAAATATTGAATTTGTGCACAATGAGACTATGTAGGAAATAGTTTTTTGAAACCTTATTTTTAATATTGAAAAATTGGAATGACTTAAAAGTCTATAAACTGGATAATGAGTTAACATCTTACATTAATATATTACTGCATATCCAAAAATGAAAATAAATGGCCAAAATATGCCTGTGTTAGTTTGGATAACTTTAACAAATGTAAGGTTGGATGAAAATGATTAAGTTGCAGATGGCTACTCTTTATATAAAGCAGCAAACTTGCCAACAATACAACATATTATGTTTTGGTGCCTACTGATGTAATAGGAGTTTAAAAGATCCATAGGAAAAGTAGACACCATATCCAGGTGGCTCTTCTCTTTCCTTTAGGAGGATAAAAATGAGATCTGGAAAGGGAATATAAAGGATTTCAACTAAATCTGTGTTATATTCTTTAAAAAATTCCAAAGTAATTATGGAAAAATGGTAATATGTGATAGAGTTGATGGGTAAAAGCATATATATCTATGATTTTGTTCTCTGGAACAAAATGTCTAAAAATGTCTTCTAAAACAAATAAAAACTATATTTTAGTACCTACATGTCCACTCATTTTGAAAGTGTTTTAGCCTCTTTCATTAACAATCATTTAAAAGCATGTAATTGGATTTTTTTCAACACAAAGGACAAATGCTTGAGGTGATTGATACCCCATTTACCCTGATGTGATTATTATGCAATGCATGCCTGTATACAAATATTTCATGTACCCCATAAATATATACACCTACTATGTACTCACAAAAATTAAAAATAAAGAATTAAAAATTCAAACAAATAAAGGGGCAATTGAAACTCTTTATAATGGTCTTTGACATAAAGTTGTTTCCATTTCTAAGCACCATAATGATATTGGGAATATTCTATGTGAGTTAGAAAAGTATGTTCTACTAGGCCTAACAAGAAAAATAGTGTTGATTATACAAGGAGAAAAAAAAACAGTAGATGACCTATAAACTAGAATATTTTATCAAAATATATATTGCTCTGAGTAGTTAGTTAAAAGTGAAGATAGCTTTTTATTAATTATAGTTTGCTTCTAGTGAGACCTGCAATAAATTGATGAGGGGACATCTGAATCCCCAAATTCCATGCATCTAGCCCTCTATTATATGCTTTTTCTGCTAATGCCAGATCCTGCTACTTCCATAGGGGATTTTGTGCAGAATAATTTCAACCCTCCGTACCACATCCCCATTATCCCCAGGCACACTGTTATCCTTCATCTTCTGTGTACATATTTACCTTCTCTGTCAATAGCATATCAGAAACAATATTTTGCACACAGTAAGACCTCAAAGAATTATAGCCATGATTTCTACTACTATTTTTCTTCTACCATCTGATGTAATATTGTTGTTTTTCTTAATAGCACTTTAACTGATATGTATCTATTTATTTATTTATTTATTTTCGACATTCTCCACTAGAATACAATTTATGCAGACAGGAAGTTTGTTGTTTGTTGTTTGAGCTTGTTGTTTAACATTATATTCCAGAGTCTAGAACTGTATCTTTTAGGTAATAGGGGCTTAATCAAATCATTGCCCTCAAAAAATTAGGATTCGGTTAGAATGAAAGACCAGAACAAAGAGGTGTAAGGAGACTAAAGTAAAGAAAAAAACTTTTTTTTTTTTCAATATTTAGGGCAGATCTAGATGAATCCATTAATCTTAGGCCTTGTCAGAGATGTACCTCTTCATATTTGAGTAGGCCCTAATTTTGTGCTCATTTCTTGGAAGACTAAGGCTCCAGTGTGATGAGTCCCACGAGAGGCTGTAATGGGAGAGTGGGCAATTCTGAAGGTATAGAAACAAACTCAGTCTTAGTACCTGAGCCCTATCTTGTGCTTTGATTTGACCCATCGAAAGAGAAAGAATAAAAGGATGGAGAAATCTTGAGCTCCTCTTTTTGGTAGGCATGTACAACTAACTAATCATCTGATTGTTTTATGAAAAAAATACAACTGGGTAAATAAAGGATTTGAATTATTTTTGACTTAGATAACTATTGTGCTTTGAGAAAACTAAGTGTTCAACCCTTAAAAATAAAGTTGAAACACCCTTATCACCCTATTAGCAGTTTATCTAAATTTTAGTTCAAGCATCTAGCAGAATGTTACGCTCTGAGGAAATCTAGATTTACCAACCCAAATCAATAATTACCACTAGACATTCCAGTGATACTGTCTCTTTATTATCATATGTATATTACTTTTAATTCACATATTAGTCAAGCAATGTGAGTGTTATTAACACTATTATACAGTGGAGGAACTGTATATAAAAATGTTTAAGTAGCCATTTGAAGGTCACAAAATAAGAGTCAAAACCACGATTTACATCACGGCCTATCTGATTTCAAAGCCCAGAGCTCTTTTCTATTATGCCATGTGGCTTCAATTAAATTATGACAAATATCCCAAAGTGGAGAAAATTAAAAATATATCATTGATGTTTCATATCTCAAGCTTAGTTATTATTGCTGATGCTGTTGCTATTTATGTGGGGATGGCTGAAAGGGGAAAAAATATGAGTCACTGTATATACATCACTGTTGCTAATGTAGTCGCTGTCTCCAGAGCCTGTCACTGTTTGTAGTTGTGCCATTTTCCTTCACCAGCTGTCCAGCGCTTTTGCACAAAATGAGCTATTCCATATCTGATCACTAAATTTCCGAATAGTTGGCTGCTCTTGACCTTCAGTATCCCACGGTTATGCCTCAGTGCTTGAGGTTACTTTCCAGTATACTTTGTAGATCTTCTGTTTTGCATACCCAGAGCAACTAAACAGGTGTCTTTTTGATGCACTGAAGCAGTAATTTGAGCAACAGGATCAAGGCTACCTCAAGGATTTAATGCTCTTCCAAAGGTGCCGGATATAATTTGCTGAGAAAATTTGGCTTTGTTCTGCAAGAAATCAATTCATGTATCAGGATACAAAAATAAGCACTTTAAGTATTTAAAACCAATCCTTTAATCCTTAAAATTCATTTTCCCCATATTGAACTGAACAAATATTCAGAGAATCACATTTGCTGTATGTATAACATGACAATTTAACGCTCTATGTGTCGATAGCTTTAGTAAGAACCCTTGGTTCAGGACCAAAGGTCATTCATTTGATTATAACACAGTGAGAGCAGAAGTAACGTGCTATTGTGACCGTCTTGGTGGTAGGAGGAAGATTGTTTTCCTCAAGTGACCTAGCTCTGTAACTTTTTGAGATTTGAAGAGCAAAAGCCAGAAAACTGGTTCATTTGCTTCATTGCACAGTGTTTCAATGTGACACTTGCTGATCCTGTTCCCTCGCTGACTTTCTCATATCGGGGCCAAGTGTTGTGCGCTTTCCCATGAACTCCTTGCTTAAGTAAGGTCAGGGAGCAGCTGGGCAAGGAAACATCAGAAAGCTTGGCAAGCCGTGCCATAGCTACGTGCCTCTTGTGGCAGTTGGTGTTCATCTGAAGCATCTGATCTGAAAGGGAATTAAAGCAGCAGCGCTGCTGAGATTGAGCAACTTGTAATCCTTGCTGTGAGGTACGACAAACTAATTTAATTCCTCTGTTGGTCGCAAAGGCTGCGTTTTGCCTGAGTTATAAAAAGAATCGTATTGAGCCTTTTAGAATGTGTACTTTTATGTGGGTTTCTAAGCGTCGGATTTTGTCAGTCTATCACACAGTTCATGAAATGCCTTCTTTCTGGGACATGCTTTGCACAGAGCTGGATGGAAAGATTTGGAGATTAATTTGAACTCTAATGAAAATTAGCTGTGCTGTTTGGTTTCATGTTGTGATTGTCATCATGGAGGTCAGTACTAATGATGTGTCAGGCTCTCTTTGACAGTTTGCATACAGGCACAGTTTACTCAGAGCTCAGCAATGCCATTCTCAGAAGATGAGGAAGTATTGAACTGTCAAACGGGGACTGCACAGGTGACAGGTGATGCATTTTAGATCAGCTCTCTAACGAAGTGAGCAGCCTTTTCCATCCTTCCTCCCTCTAATAGCAAAATAATTTATTTTATCAAGTCACTAGTGTGTTTATAGTAAATATTTTCCCACCAGATCTTTTTGAAATCCTTATTAATAGAAAAAAAAGCCAATTAGAAAATGTATGCAGTAAAAGATGAAAATATTTATTACATTGTGACTTTATATTAATGTTCTTTGTGATTGCAATTCATTTTATCAATACTGAATTGTTTCAGAAAAAATAGGTAAATATAGATATTGACAAAAGTACATTTGTTTGGATATGACATTAATAATTCCATATTAATAGATTTAATAATAATTTTATCTGTGTTAAATAAATTTCTTTTGTTCCTTACTGTGAATATTGTAACACTTTGGAAACATAAATACTAATAATAAAGCTAAAATAAGTTTTAGTTCAATGCTTGTCTCTAATTACCAAGAAAAATAATACGAAACAATTCAGAAAGAGAGGCGACTACTCCTACATGATTTGTGTATCTTATATTTTTACCTCTAAACATAAATTCCCAGGAAAGCTATGTATGAGGAGACAAGCCCTTTTTACATGCTAATTTTTAATATAAGATATCATTTGAAAAGCCCCATTTGTGTCATCGGGAAAAAATTGCTTTTTGACTTTAATAATTAACATTTTCTAACAGGAAAGACAAAGTCCTATTTATAAAACCATTATATTTTGTAATAGTTTAATAAAATACATGCATACACAAAATATTTTAGAAATACTATGCGATCAAGTTCTAAGAGGTTAAGTTTATTTTCATATGTTTTTTATGAATCTACTAATTTAATGTATACTTGGAATTGTTGAAAATAACCCTATGAATCTACAAATTATGTTAGTTAAACTAGGTCAGGCAATACAATTCCATTTGGACATAAATAGACATAACAGAAATTATGCTGAAGTCACTTAAATGGTATTCTCTTTATCTTTAGTGCAGCAGTGAATTCAATACAAGTAGAGATGATTGACATTTTTTTCTAACCTCTCTGTCCTTTCCTCATGAAAATGCTTAGCTGCTCTTGGGAAGCACAGCTGTTGGACAAAGCACAGGGTCCAAGGCTGTGCCTTTGGGAGGGCTAACTGAGAAATTTAGCCAATCAAAAGGCAGGCTGAAGAAATGTCAGATCAGATATGCCAATCACCATAAAAAAGGTGATGACCCGAAGAGGTGATAGTGCCAACTTGATGCTGAACTTAATCTATAAAGCACAATTCTCTTGCTGCTGATTTTACTTATTTATTTTTGGTAATAGCAGAAACATTTGCAGAAAATATAAGATGATATATGGAATTAATGGTTCATAATATTGCAAAATCTTTTAAGAAAGGTAAACTCTCTTTTGCCAAAAGAAAAATCCCATATTATTGTATAAGTAAAAAAACACAAAAGCTTCTGAATATAAAGATTTCCATGCAGAAAATATGCACTTATTTTACCTTTAATGCAGGAGAGATATAACACATTACCAAGATATGAAAAAGGCCCTTAACATAAAAACCGTAAGATTTTAAAAAATGTTGAAAGCCTTCTTGTCTGGTAATATTCACCAATTAATTTGAGATAAATATTACTGTATAATAATAATAGTAATGAAACATTATAAAACCAAACAATGTAATTACTAGATTAATGCATTAGCTAATCAATGTGCAGTGAGAAGAGATAGGAATCTGCTCTAAGTTTTTAAATTGTTTTTAACTAGCTTTTTTATTTTGAGGGTTTCTTAAATAGAAAAATATTAGAATGCATTGTTATCTACCACACTTGTCACTATACTTACATTTCAATTATATTTTAACATTAGCTTCAAAACATCCTGAGCTGTGTAATGTTACTAATTACAATGTTAGTAGGTTATATAATCTGCCAGTTACTACCAAAAATAAATGCCAGGTGTTTCAATCCCAAGTCATTAAAATGCACATGATGGGCTGGGACTGACCCTGGAGTTGTCTTACCAGCATAAAACGTAAAAATCACAGGAAGAAGGAACAAAAACACAATCAAGTGTACAAAAAAGGCAGGAGTAGAGGGCAGTTAGAAAGAGAAAAATGTGTCTTTGGAGGGTGGCTGAAGTTTTCTTCCTGCTTGTCTGTTTCTCTATTTACTCTTTTGTTTTTTGTTTTGTAGTTGCACTCCGACCAATAGTAGAACACATTTTTACAGACTTATAAATTAATACAAATGTTGGAAGGAGTATCATCTATCCAAAAGGAGACTATTTAAATTGTATTACATATTAGAATGTTTTCTTTTAAAAATGTGAAGGAAGAATAGTAAAAATTCCAGAATGATTCTTACAGCAAATCTATCAATTCAAAATGTGGGAAAACTAAAATAATTTAACTTTGCAAATAGATTTTAAGAGACTTTATCCTAACTGTATACTTTTTTATTCTTAGCTATTTTCCAGAAAATTTAGAATCTGGAGTCAACTTTTTAATGCACTTCAATTTTTGTTTTATACTGTCTTCTTCATTGGCCTATATAAGGATGTCAAATTTTAAAACATTTATCAAATAGTCGCCAAGAAGAATGGACAATTGTGTGAATGAGCACAACTATGCTAGGTTATGTTGCATGTAGTTTAAATCCATAGCTATATCCATATCATCTGCCTTCTATGAACTATTCATGATCCCAGCTAAAGTCAGTCCTTACATTTATACATTTTCCACTTACTCAAGGACAAGACTCCAGCAATTGAATCCTCTGATCTTGGCATCATCAATTATCTATCTTTACTTTTTATTCCAAGATCATAAAACATGGTACAGTATTTCTTATTTTAAACAAAATGGATCTTACATCCCCTTATTGCTGCTGCAGCATTTCTCTGCTACCTTTACAGTAAAACTCCCCAATGAATGTGCTTTATTTCTACTAATTATCTCTTAAATTCAGACTAGTCAAGCTTTATCCCTAAACATTCTATCAAAACAGTCATTGTGCAGGTCTCAAATGACTTCCAGGTAGTAAATACAATTTTTAGTTCTCAAGGTAATATCTTAAAGAAGAAGCAATAGCCAAAGTTGATCATAACTTCCTCTTGAAACATTTTTTTGTTCCACTTAAAGTCGTCACTCTTCACTTGTTCTCCTTCCACTTCGCTGGATGCTTCTTGCTACACTTCATTACTGGTGTCTCCCCCTCCTCCTGAATTCTCAACTTTGAACAGCCTTGATCCCAACGTTCTAAACTCTTTTCTCTTTTATGTAAATTCACGCCCTAGGTAAGAGCATAATCTCTCGTGATTTTAAATAACATTTCTTTCTGATGACAACTAAATGTATATCTTCAACTCAGGGCTCTCTCCTGAATTCTAAAGGTGAAAATCAAATTGTCCACTCAACATCACCATTTCAATGTCCAAATGAACTCTTGTTTTCCCTCACCAAAAGTCTTTCCCATCTAACTAAAATGTAGTTCCATTCTTCAGTTAATTTGGCCAAAAATCATTCAGTCCTCTTTGACATTTGTCTTTTTCTTGTACTCCACTTTCTGTTCCTCTTCTGTCTATTGGCACTGCTACCAACATGATCTAATCCTTCATAAGTTCTTACTGGTGCATTTGCAGTAGTTCTTTATCTGCTCTCTTTTTTGTCACCCTTGTCCCATTCTCTCCATTGTTTTTTCTCCTCAGTGCAGCCAGAATTACCATTTAAAAGCATAAGTCAGATCATGTAACTACTCTGTTTAGAACTCTCCAATGGCTCCCGTCTCATTCAAAATAACTTAGAGTACAATGATCCACAAGATTCCCCATGATGTAGTTCCGGAGAACTCTCTGCTTTAACCACAATGACTTACTCGATATTCTGCAAACATGCTGAATCTGCTTCTGCCCGAGAGTCTGCACCTGTTGTTCCTTTTAATATAACACTCTTTTGCTAAAGTGCTTAGTTTTTGTTTTTGTTTTTGTTTTGTAGCTTACTTCTGGTCTCTGAACAAATGCTGCTTTATCAGAGGAGTCTTACTATAGCAACTTATATAAAATAGTATCCTGCAATTTTTTATTCTCCTTTACTGTTTCTTTTTCAAAAACACTTATTGCATCTAATATATATTCATTTCTTTACATCTTTTGTCTGCCTCCTCAACACACAAATGTAAGAGGCTAATGACATTGTTTGCACTTTGTTTTATTGCCATATCCTCAGTGCTTACAACAGTGCAAGGTGCATGCTGAATGTTAAATAAAGATGCTTGAATGATGTGTGAGTAAGTAAGTAAAATGAAAAGAAAATTATTTGGCACATGTGAAATACTTCAGTCCATGTTAAACAGTCTATAATGAGCTTTTTGGGGGGTATAGATTTTTACCAGCAATCTATCTATCAACATTTTTACAACTAACATCTCTCTACAATCTCTCTACAAAGGCATTGAAAATTGTTGAGAATACACATATTATATATGTGTGTATATATATATATATATATATATACACACACACACACGTATATATATATAGACACAGGCACATATATTAATTCCATGAGAATTACTTGTTTAAAAACTCTGTGGGGGCTTTTAGAAAACAAGATGTTTTATTTATTTATTTTTTTGCTACATGGTCTTTCCATTTGGGGCTGCTATTGATGCCATTTTTCTCTTTCAGCATTTCCAAAAAATCTCTTTAACAATTGAAGCTAAATTAGTGTCTTTTTTATTACTACCTTTTAATTTTGAAAATAAATTAGGTAGTTTCATTTAAACACTGCTGCATTTATCCGCCACCTCACATTACACAGCTCTCTGATTCTCTCTGATTGAAAAACCCGTATTAATTATCGTGTCACTGCCTATATGAAATCAACTCCAGTATATTATGATGTAATTGATAAAAGCCATAAAAATAAATTAGCTGAAACTTGCTAAGCACTTCGCTACTGTGTAAACATTCGTTTTGAATTTCCTCCTACTTTCTTGTGCTTGTGATTTTACTATTCGCGGGCTGACATTTGTTGAAATTTTCTCTACAGAAGTTCAAAGATACATTGGAGTGGAGACCCACATACCCTCCACACAGGTAACATCACTCATACCCTATGTGTATATTAGGGTGTGTTTATCCAAGAAGATTTATGTTGGACTTTTCCTGGTACTTCCTGAAGTGTCATCTCAACTGGATGATTTGGGATGTAAACATTCAGGCCCTAAATACACATAAGGTAGTTAATGCCTTTGAAATACTAGAAAGGAGGGGGGACCTTGTTTATTTGTCTTTTAATCTACCATTAAGAGCACACAGGAAACTATCTTTTAAGTTAATGATTTTCCTCAAGATGTAGCTCTTTCTGATTCCCTTATTTTTAAGGTGTAGTTTCTCTTCCTAGCACTAGTCCAAGGCTTAGCTCATGGTCTCTCCTTTCTCCTTCTCTGTGCAGGCTCTATACATGGAAGGCTTAATTCCATCAGGGTATTTCGGCATTACTGCCACTCACTTACTTTCCTGGGTGGGCAGCTTTGTTTCATTGCTAATCTCAAAAGATTCTCCTGCTTTCTTGCAGTATATTTCATTTCTTGAAATAATATATTTTTTAAATTTTTGCATGTCTTATAGGCAGCAAATTTGGAAATCTCCAATCTAACAGATTACTTAAGATAGAAACACCTTTTAATATTCTCTTTAAAAACATTGTTTACTTATCAATTTGTATATGATTCTCATTGATGAAATAAATCAAAGTAAACAATAAGTCAGAATAGTTGCATCTTGGCCTCATTTTGTTTTACAACATGATTATTTTTTATCCAGGAAGAATGGTGTTGAACACTATGTGTTCCATGGCTCCTAATTGCAGAAAACTTAAAAAAATTGAATTGTTACAGTAACATTGATGGCCATTTTATTGAGAAAATAATTGTGACTGAGAATAAACTGGAATTCCAGAATAACCTCCAAAAAATTCATAGATAGTGACTTTCAAATCAATTGTCCATTATAACCAGAGTCTCTGCTCTTTAAAACCTCTAGATTACATAATAGAACACTGTAATAGGCACAAAATAACATTTTTACATTGTTAAACATATATTTTCATAGGATAGCTATCTACTCCTACTACTGATTTGCCACAAATCATGTAAAACAATTCAAAAATCAGAAATGTTTTAATTCCTAGACTAGGACCAATTGTGTTTTTTAATTCTGAAAATTAGGTAAAATTAGCTTTCTTTAGATCCTTTTACAGACTTTGAAATATACTAATTTTTATTCCAGCAATGAACCAAGGATCTCAGACATTGACCTCTTGTAGTTCTCATTTTAATTTTTTGCTCTACACAAAGATATTAAACTACAAGGAATAAGTTATAGCTACAATTAAAGTACTTTGTTAACTTAAAGGCATGGTTGATGCCAGGATGGCATTAACCTATGAACTTTGAAAGAACTGACAAGATAATGAGACTATAAATTCCTGCGAAAATACAAAAATGTACAGTGGGATTTTAGACTCTCTTAACTATTGTGTATTATATTCTAAAATATTGGTAAATTACTGAACATACACACAGTTTCAATTATCTTAAATATTTGAATACATTTCTTAAAAGAAAGGTGCTTTCCTTTATCACAAGATTATTTTATTCCTTCAAAGATGATTCAGAATAATGAATATAAATCATCTATAAAGGCAAATAGTGTCATACCTTTCACATGATCTATCTATTTATCATCTATCACATATCTCCCAATCTCTTTATCTCTATTTCTATATAATTTTAGATATATTTAATTTAGGAAGTATATAGATATTTCATACCACTTATTCATTAATAACATTTCATTCATTTCACATATTTACACTTTTACATTCAGTTACAAAAATCTCATTGGATTGGCAAGCCTAATTCTTTTGGAAAAATATGATTGGGAACAGTAACTGTACCAGCATTTCAAAAAAAAATTGCATTAGTCAAACATTATTACTTCAATTTAATTTTTAAAAATTCATTGCAAAATAATGACAAAATTATTTAGGACTAAGTTTTTATAAAATTTTAAAATTTATGCTGTTTATCAATTTACATACATTTTGTACATGCTACTGTATGAAGCATTTCTCAAACATAGAGGGTGAAAGGTTAATTGTAATGGCTCATTATTCTCCATAAAATGAAAGTTTATCAATATAATTCTCTTATGGATCATTATTTTGATATCACATTTAAAGATTATTTGCCTAACCTGTGGTCATAAAGATTTTCTCCTATGTTATAGGTTGGATAATGTGAAGTGATTTTCAAATTTTAAACTAGCGTTGCGTTCCTGGAAGAAATCTCATCACTTTACTCAATTTGTTAATATTTTGCTGAAGATTTTTATGTCTTAGCTTATGAGGAATATTATTAGTCTATAGTTCTTGTCTCTCTCTTTCTGTTATTAATGTAATATTGAACTAAAATGGGTTAGTAACTGTTTCCTTCTTTTCTGTTTCTTAGAAGAGATTTTGTAGAACTGGTGTTATCCCTTCTTTAAATGGGTGACAGTATTTTCTATTGAAATCATTTGGGCCTAAATATTTTACGTTTGTCCAGGAGCTTTTGAAATATGTGTGTAAATTATCTAATAGTTATAATATTCTTCATGGAATAGCTTTCCTGAGCTTTTTCCTCTCTAGAATCTCCTTAGAACTAGCCAGTTTCCTGGAGTCCTCTATTTGGTTCTCTTACCAGAAATCTGGGGCTTTAGTTACCCCATTCTTCTGTATAATTCTGCAATTGCTCTGCATTCAAAGACAAGCAGTAAGAGAACAAAAACAAAAATAATATAATGAGGGTCCACCCCACTTGCTTGGAACCACAGTGCCTCCAGAAGCAGAGAGAATGAGGGTTGTCCCTTAGAGTTATGGCTCCTGCAGGGGCCTGTCACAGCCAGTGCTGGTACCAACAGCATGAGATTGCCTAGGGGCTATAAGTGAGAGATTAAATAGAGAAAAAGATGTAAAAAGATAAAAAGGGAGGGATTTATGCATTCCCTCAGAGTGTTGGGTGTTTCCTTTCCTGTTCCTCAGACCAAAATTAGAGGGCTTCTACAGCTTTGTTTGTTCCAGTGCTCACTTCCAATTTTCAGGTTGTACTGAGATTAGCTTAAGGGATATCAGAGAGAGAAGAAAATACTGTTTCAAATTCTCGTCTTCTTACTTGATATGTCATTTACTTTCTGGTTCTCAAACTGCTGCCCCTTACATTCTGTCCAGGTTTATATCTTTAGTTAGAAAGAAAGACAGGGTAAAATGTGCTCACGCCGTTATGCCTGGTGTTAGAACTTCGCTCCTTTCAATTGGCTTCTGAGTCTACAGGAATTTCTTCCCCCTCTATTTTACTTTAGTTATGTTGTTTTCATCTCTCCCATATTCTACAGCTGAACCTGAAGCCTCTCTCCCTCACTGTTATCTCATTTCTAATGCTTCTCCCAGGCATATCGTCAATCTGGATTTTTCAATTTCTTTACACTAATGGACATTCCACACTAATTTTTCACTTAGGAATAAGTGCTCAAGTACACTTAAACTTGTTGGCAGTCCAGTCTTCTTTTGGATAGAAGAAATAGCTGACAATTTCATACCCCATACTCCTCTCTTGTTCCATTATTTCCAGAAGAGAAGCAAAAAGAGCACATTCAATAACAATTATTTTCTTACTTTGAAAACTTTTTCCAAGATGTATTTAGGAAAACTTCTGAAGATTAAAGTGTGCCATGTTATCATAGTTAAATGTTTGTTAACCTTTGAGATGGAAAGCATGTAATTATTGGTAGAATCCTTACTTTTTATTTGAGTTTCTTCTTCTCTGCCATGTTTAGATTGGATAATTTTATTAGTTTTTTTTTTTTTTTTACTAACTTAAAATAGCCTCTCTGGACCCAAGGTGTCAATTGTAAAGCATGAAAATATTTGATGCACTGAGAGTCAAGCTGGCTTTTATAATAGTTCCACTTTCATGATAACTAATCTATTCCCATAATAACCCATTAATCCACTAACCCACCAATTTATAAATCTATTAATCCATTCATGAGGACAGAGCCCTCATGACCTAATCACTGCTTAAAGGCCCCACCTCTTAATACTGTTACATTGGAAATTAAGTTTCAGCATGAGTTTGGGAGGGCACAAACATTCAAATCATAGCACTGTTACAATCACAGTATATATTCCTGTGGTGCTGCTTGACTTTCTCATGTATATTTAGACTCATAACCACATTTCACTGTAAGTATAAAGTTTGAGTATTTGTAACAAAAATAAAATTTCGTCACAGAATAATACTTCTCATAGAAGGCACTGCTGGGTCCATGGCATCATTGGTTAAAATCTATTAAAAGGGCTTTAAAGTATAACCAGAATATAAGTGTAATCTAAACATGATATTACACTTAAAGAATCACAACAAAATATTATATAAAGTAATTCCAAACTTCCTTGCACTTCTTGAAGAAAATTAAATGGATCAAATTAAGAAGCTAGAACAATTTTTCTTAAAGTGTATTTCTCCCCACCATTTCTTGTGAATATAAACAACATGTAGTAGATTCTTAATGAATGTTAGCTATTTTCTGAGACCCTGAATTGTAATAAGGTGATCTACAGTTTTTCTCAAAAATGTGACTGGGCTAATTGGAAAAATTTAAGATAAATTAACAAAGAAACTTAGTTATCAACCATTCCTTCAGATTTCATTTTATTTGGTATTCAAAATTATACTACCAGACAGTTTTATAACTAAAAATTATTTATTTAGTTCTTTGGAGAACTTATTTTTCAAAGTCATTATGTCTATATAAGCATCCTGTCTGCTTATTAGTAAAATTATATTTGGAAACTTATTCCTTTCTTGTTTGATGTCATTGATGGAAAATCTATGTAATTAAGCCTTATGAGAGTTTATAGGGAATGAAAAATTTCTTCTAACCAGCTAGTATACTTCTTACTAATAATGAATATTTTATAGCTAATTATGTTTTTATTTATGCTTTCAATTCCAGGAAATGCAGAATTAACTTTTGTTCTTAATACCAATGATAATACTTGACCTACATTTTCTTATAATATTGTCTACACTTGCTTTTAAAAATGTGACACTTGTTATTGGATAATTTAATGAGATTATCACATGATTATTAATATATATGCTTATTTTGGAAATGAGTGGAAGCAATTAGCTAACTAGGCAGTTAAAATTTTATATGAAAGTAGATATAGACATTTTGTTCAAGATTTTATTATACTCCACTTAGCAATATTCTTTCTGTTCACATTTTTTTTTGGCAATCTGTCACTCAACTTCTCAGTACTGAAACAGAATGCTATTTTATAAGATATTGTGACATTCATGTTAAATTATGTTTAGGATATTTTGTAAGTCTAAAATTATGACCAAATCGGAGTACATCAAATATTTGCTGTAAGTGGATTTGTAACATGTAAGAAATACATTTATTACGATAGGTAATTGCTTAAAATGTTAAAGATTAGAAGAAAATGAACAAAAAGTTTTTGGACGAGGGCTAAGTGAGGACATGACACTCAAAATGTATGATATGCTTTTTAAAAAATATGACTTCTATTTCGTCAAATATGAAAACATTTGTGCTATCAAAGACCCTATCAAAAGGATAAAAAAAGTTTACTGCAATCACATATTTGCAAACCACACTGAACATATGCAGACAATAAAAATAAGTCTCAAAATTAATCTGTAAAAAAATATAATTACAAAATGGGCAAAAATAATGAACGGATAGTTCACTAGAAAAGAGATAAGAATGGCACTTAAACACATACAAAAATGTGCAGCATCATCAGCTATTAGGGAAGTGCAAATTAAAACCACAGAGATTCATCACTAAAGCACTCATTTGAACGGCAAGGAAAAGAATGTGTGTGATGCTTAATATTAGATGTCAACTTGACTAAGTTGAGGAATGCCTCAATGGCTGGTGAAGCATAGTTTCTGGATGTGTCTGTGAGCATGTTTCCAGAGGAGACTGAAGTATGAGTCAGTGAACTGAGAAAGACGGACCTGCCCTCAATGTGGGTGGGCACCATTTGACTGACTGCTAGTGAAGCTAGGACAAAGCAGGCAGCAGAAGGATGATATTTAACTTTCTCTGCTTCCTCACTCTGTCTCCCTTCCTGAGAGACAGGCCTTTTCTCCTCCTGCCCTTGGACTTCAGACTCTAGGTTCTTCATCCTTTGAACTCTAGAGTTCGCACCAATAGTCTCAAGTGCTCTCAAGCTTTCAACCTTGGACTGGTAGCTACACCCTCAGCTTCACTGGTTTTGAGGCTTTCAGACCTGGACTAAGACATTCTACTGCCTTTTCTCATTACCCAGCTTGCATAGAGTCTATCATGGGACTTCATCTTTGTAATAGTGTAAGGCCAATTCTAATAAATGTGAGATATATAAACATACACACACATTTTATACATATATATATACACACACACATATGTACATGACACTTTTAAACATACATTATATATATGTTATATATATATATAGTGTGTGTGTGTATATATATGTAAATGTTCTATTGGTTTCTGTCTTTCTGGAGAACCCTTATTATATGGTTTCGCTCTCTGTCCCACCCAAATCTCATGTTAAATTGTAATCCCCACATATTGAAGTTGGGGCCTGGTGAGAGGTAATTGGATCATGCAGGTAGTTTATAATAGTTTAGCACCATCCCCCTAGTTAAGGGTGAATTTTTTAAATTGGTTTTGAGGTTTCTGGAATTGGCTTTCTAATCTGATTAGACCTAAAAATACTGAAGACTCTACTTCTAATAGTATGGAGAGCACTGATAGTCCTTGGTGTGAACTATCTGTAGCGCTACACAAAGTAAATGCATTAGATACTGCTGATTCATCATTTTTAAAAGACAAGAAGTTTAGTTACTCTGTACATGACGCTTTTAAACATTTGTGGATAACTGAGGACTATAATAAAGTTGATTGGCTGCTCCCAACATCACTAGACAAAGTGATGAAAGAAAATGATGAACTCAGCTGTTTGAACTCCCAACTTCAGAAGCACGTAAATAGCCTAGAAGCTTTTAAGTGCTCCTTGGTTCTAAGAAAATTGTCTTGAGTTTCATATGATACTTCATACTTTGGGCTGTTAAGTTGATGTTGAAACAAGTTAAGACTTTGGGGGATTATTGGGAAGGGGTGACTGTATTTTGCAATGCGAGAAGGGCATGAAATTTGGTGGGGTAGGATCAGAATAATATACTGTAGATATTTGTCCCCTCCAAATTTCATGTTGAAATATGATCCCCATTGTTGAAGGTGGGGCCAAGTTGGAGGTGTTTGAGTTATGGAGTCACATCCCTCATGAATGTCTTGGTACTATTTTCATGGTAAGGAGTGAGTTCTCACTATTAGTTCCTATAAGATCTTAGCTTCCCATGGTTGTAAAAAAAAGCCTGTCACCTCACTCCTCTCTTTCTCTTGCTCCCTCTCTTACCATGTGACACATGGGGCTCCTATCCCCTTATGCTATAATTGAAAGCTTCCTGAAGTTTTCATAAGAAGCAGAAGCTGGTGCTGTGCTTCTAGTACAGCCTGCAGAACTGTCAGCCAAATGAAACGTTTTTTCTTTATAAATTACCCAGCCCCAGGTATTCCTTTACAGGAATGCAGATGGACTAAGAGGCAGTGATAATACCAAATGGTGATGACGATGCAGAGAAGCTGAATCTTATTACATTGCTGGTGGAAAAGTAAAATGGTTACAGCCAGTCTGGAAAATAGTTGGCAGTTTCTTTTAAATCTCAGTATGCATTTTCCATATGACTCAGCAATCACACTCTTGGGCAGTTATCCCAGAGAAATGAAAAGTTATGTTCACATAAAATCCTATACACAAATGTTGATAGTAGCTTTATTTATAATAATTTGAAAGTAGAAACAACTCAAATGTCATTCCATAGATGAATTGTACAATGGAATACCATACAATAGAAGAAAACAGAAAACAACAAAATGTGTTGAACTGTTGATGAGTGCAACAATCTGAATGGGTCTCAAGAGCATAATGCTTAGTTTTAAAAATTCTCAACATAATTTTACACTGTATTTGAGCTCCTATTTTTTTTAAATGTCATCAACATAGTAGAACTATGAAAATGAAAACCAGATTAGTGCTTGCCAAGGGGCATGGATGGGAGGTGGATAAGTAGGTGGGTGCAAATATAGAAGTACAAGGAGGTTTATTTGTGGTTGGGTTGGTTAATTTTATGTGCCAAGTTGACTGGGTCACAGAGTCTCTAGATATTTGTTCAAATACTATTCTGGTTGTGTCTGCGAGGGTACTCTGAATAAGATTAACTTTTAAATTGATAGAATGAGTAACATAGATGGCCCTCCCTATTGTGAATGGACCTCACTGAATTAGCTGAATATATTAATAGAAATTGGCTGATTCTACCCTGGGTAAGAAATAATTATATCTTGACTGACTTCCCTTGCACAAACATCAGTTTTCTCCACAACTCTTTGCACAAAAACATCAGCAGTTCCTAAGTCTTGAGTTTGCTGGCCTTCAGAGAGAACCACACTGTCAGCTTTTTTTGATCCTTGGGCCTTTAGACTCAGACTAGAGCTAAACAATTCAGATCCCCTCAGCCTCTAGCTTGCCAGCTCACCTTACAGATCTTGGGACTTTCTCGCCTCCACAGTTTTCTAAGCCAATTACTTATAATAAATCTGTTTATCTATAAAGAGATTTGTATTGTCCTATTCTCTGGAGATACAGCCATATCACTTAACAATGGGACTACAATCTGAGAAGGGGGTCTAGTTGATTCCATCACTGTACTAACAATATGAAGTGTACTTACTCAATCTAGATGGTGCAGACTTCTACACACCTAGGATATATGGTATAGCCTATTGCTCCTAGGCTACAAACCTATACAGCATATTACTGTACTGAATACTGTAGGCAATTGTAGCACACTGGCAAGTATTTGTATATCTAAACATGGAAAAGGTGTGGTAAAAATACAGTAATACAATCTCATAGAACCGTTGTCCTCTTCTAGGTCCATTGTTGACTGAAACATTGTTATGTGGAGCATGACTCTGTGTGTGGTGTGTGTGTGTGTGGGTGTGTGCATGTGTGTGCGTGTGTGCATGTGTGTATTTTTACCGTCCTCTAGAAAACCCTTACCAATATTTTGGTGGTATAACTTTTCTGCATCTTGATTGCAGCATTGGTCACACAAAACTATGCGTGATTTAAAATTGCATAAAGCTACATATGTACATATATGTACACACACAAATGAAAGATACTAAAAATGAAGAAAAACGATTACGTTATATAATTTATTTATAAGGGTTGTAACAATGTCAGTTTTCTGGTTTTGCTATTATATTATAATTTTATGAGATATAACCATTGGGGCAAGCTTGTTGTAAGATATACAAGATTTTATATACTATATTCGTAACTTTCTATTGGAAAACATAAAGTAAAAAAATGACAAAACAAAAACATTTCAAGGATGTCTGCTGTGTTTGCTTAGCATTTCAAGCTCATTCAAATTCCTGTATTTAGATACTGCAGTATTAAATGGGCATATTAGATATAGTTTCACTAGACTGAAGTAACATTATAGGGCCTATGAAGACCTTTGATCCAGAACTACTTGTTACCTGTGATAAATCTGAATATTTGTAAAGTTCTCTATAATAAACCACTATTTATTAACTGTGCATTATTGTTCATTGCTAAAAGGTTTTATCATTTAATCTGACTCCATCTTCCCAAATAATAACAAAGATGATAATTATATGTTGATGTTGCAGATGAGAAAACTGAGATTTAGTGGTATTTAGAGATCACCGAGCTAATCATGGGATCGTAAAGATTCAAGCCTAGCTTTTAGACTTAGCTGTTATTGACTCCAGTAACATCTTCCTAAGATTGTCCAAAGACACAAGCAACAGTAAACAGTGGTTATTATAACTTCTACTATACTGCTCTTTGATAATTCTAAAACTATAACTTTAAAAAAGTATACTGATGCTGATTAAAAACATAATTTTACATACTAGAAAGTTGGATAAAATGGAATTTTTTTGAGTATTTTATTTGTGTTTAGTTATTTTAGAGGGAAAATATAATGATTTAAAGTAGGGATAAACAAACATTTTTTTCTTGCCCTGTGTTATTATATTATAAAGTCTTGGCCATCTACTGCCTATTTTCTCTTGTCCGCATACCGTCATCTTAAAAAATTATGGCAACTATATAATATTTCTTATAATTTCCACATGCAAATGTGAGTTATTCTCAATAATATCCATGAAAGATTGTATTTCTGTTCTTTTGTTCTGTTAGGTACTATTGAATTTGTATATAGTCATTTTTTTAAATTTAAAAGGCATGTAACTTAGCTATATATAAAACGTTCATTTTTGTAAATCATCTGCTTTTTTTTAAAGTACAATATTACTATTTTTTCTTGCAATAAATGAGTTAGAAATTCAATCATTTTCATAATGAACTTTACACATGTAATCTAGTTTGTTTTTAAAACTTTCTAAATATATTCATATTTGCTACTTACCTGCAGAGAAATCTGTTATTTGTTTATAAATTGTGCATAATGGCCAAAGTAACTGTCGAGAAATAAAACACATGATGTTCAAATTTATAAACTCATAAGAAAGGTTTTATTGCTAGAACCAATTGAAATCATTTATGGCCAGTAAAATATAAATTAATCATGAGTACTGAGTGAAATTGGGAGAAAAACAAAAATTTCTGAGGGTAATACTAAATCGGTCATTAGTGAAAACACTTTTAGAAACAGGTTATTAAAGTACACTGAATAGGTCAAAAGCCCTATAATATAAGAACATCCTAAGATATCTTATTTTGACAAACTCTTATTCCTTTTTGGAGGGAAGTTTCTGTATCTTGGTGTTACTGAAACAGGACCAATGGAAGCTCCATGTACACTTGAAACAAGCAACTCTGGTTTTTTTGTTTTGTTTTTTGATTTAAATAACAACTGTAATTTCTTTTAATTTAACTAAAGTGGCAAATTCTATGGTTTATTATTCTGCAAAATTATTCAAAATAAAGTGATTCATAACTAGGTTCACTTAAATAGTTTTGACAGATGCACCTACCATTAGGCTGGCTATTTTTTCTTCATATTTCCAGATACATAAACAGTGGCATAGAAAGATTCTTGAGAGAAGATACAGTGAAGAAAATGTTACTGGGATGAACGTGGGATGGAGAGAAGATTCCAACCTCCACTTCTTTTTCATAAATTATAATGATCCTACTTTGTCTGATTTCACAGAGTATCAGGATTTTCTATGCCTTTGCTTTAAAGTTTTCATATTTGTGGAACTTTAAGGGTTCGTAAATAGGGACTATTTGTGAAGACCTTTGATTCAGGACTATTTATTACCTGTGATAAACCTAAATATTTGTGAATGTCTCCGTAATATAACCATTATTTATTGAAGATACAATAAATAGTGGTTCCATCATCTGTGCATAATAGAATAAATATTCCATCATCTGTGCATGGAACAACTTACAAATTCCTATTTGTATTCCTATGGTAGGGAGTTTTGTTTTAAGTCTGGGAGAAATTGGATAATGTACCTCTTTATTTCACAAAATTTGGGACACGTATATACATTTACCATTAACTTAACAAGTGAATGTTGAGGGTTTATTTTAATTTAGGCACTATGTTGGGAATTATTGACACCAATATCACTAGGACAGAGATCTTCCTATCAGAGTTCAACATCTAAAGGTAGACCCAGAAAAGTAAATTATTGCTTATTGCACTTCACAATAATTATAATCACATTCCATAGAGTACTGTTGGGATAAGGGGCAAAGCAAAAGAAGGAAAAAATGAATCCTAGACAAAACCAAGGAATAACTTTTTTTTATTTTAAACAATTTTTATATATGTCATCCCTAATACCTAGAACAAACAAAAATAGGGAAATATTCTCCAAATGCCCTTGGCACATTATTGATTACATCATGTATTTTAGCAACCTTATATGACCTTGACCACATGGAAGTAACATTATCCAAACCGTTTTCCTATAGTGAATGTGGAAGAATGCAAAATATCTGTCTGTCCCAGTCAGAATCAAGGGTGTGTATATAGATCATAAGCTCAATGAAATAGCCAAGATAATCCTGGCTCTTTATCTGAACTAGTCTGCATACACAGTAAATTCTCAACTCTGATTTATTATAATGCAACTATAACAGTCAAAAAATAGAGATTTGCTTTATTTCTACCTTCCTAGTAACCCAACACTTCCTGTTTTTTATGGCATTGAAATTTAAATGAGACAGTGAAAGTGAAGAGCTGCATCATTAGCTCTCAGATTGCAGAGAATACGTGCTAAATATAATTCCTTTAAATAGTTTAGGAGCAAAGAATCACAATACAACTCTTTTGTGTAGAACTTAAAGTAAAAAGAAAAAATCCAGAAAGCTAAAGTTTCAAGAGCTAAACTAAAGTCTGTTATATAAAAGTAATAAAGTAAAAATATAACAGTACTTTAACCCCAGACTCAAATTTTCTAAGAATAAGAAAAACAAAACATATCACAAGAATTTATTTTGGCCTCAGTTAAGAATACAGAGCATCAAAACTAGTAAAAATAAATAAAGAAGGTCATTGCATAATGATAAAAGGATCAATTCAGCACGAGGATATAACAATGCTAAACATTTATGTACCCAACACTAGAGCACCTAGAGAGACAAAGCAAATATTATTAGGGAAACATAGATTCAAATAAAATCATAGTTGTGAACTTCAGCGTCTCACTCCCACTATTAGACACATCTTCTAGATATAAAATTAGCCAAGAAATGGACTTAAACTGCACATTAGATTAAATGAACCTAACAGACATTTACAGAACATTTTATCCAACAGTGATAGAATACACATTATTCTCATCAGCACATGGAATATTCTCCAGGATGGACCATATATTAGGACACAAAACAAATATCAACAACAATGGAATTAAACTGGAAATAAACAGCAAGATGAACTTTGAAACTTAAAAATACATGGAAATTAAACAACATGCTATTGAATAACATTGGGTATAGGAATTAATTAAGAAGCAAATAAAAAATATTCTTGAAACAAAGAAAACCAAAAGGCAACATACTAGAACCTATGCAGCATAGCAAAAGCAGTGATAACCAGGAAGTTTATATCAATAAACACCTCTACCAAGAAAGTAATACCATTTCAAATAAACAATCCAAAGGTGAACCACAAGAAAGTAGAAAAACAAGAACAAACAAAACCCAAAATTAATAAAACAAAAGAAATAATACAGTTCAGAGCAAAATAAAGCAAGAGACTAAGAAAAAAATGAAATAAAAAATAGCTTTTTAAAATCAAAAAACAGCTAGTTAAACTAACCAGGCAAAAAAGAGAACCAAATAAACAAAATCGGAAATGAAAAAGGATACATTACAACTGAGATCATAGGAATACAAAGTATCACCAGAGACTATTATGAACAACTATACCCTAACCAACTGGAAAACCTAGAGGAAATGGATAAATTCTTAGAAACATACAATCTACCAAGATTGAACCAGAAAGAAATAGAAAACCTCAGCAGTCCAATGACAAGTCATGAGATCTAAGCAATAATAGTCTCCCAACAAAGAAAAGTCCAAGACCTGATGTTTTCACTCCTGAATTCTACTAAACTATCGAAGAAGAGCTAACATGGATTATCCTCAAATAATTCCAAAAAATTGAAGAGGAGGGAACTCCCCATAACTCATTCTATGATAAATACCAAAACCAACAACATGCAAATATATATCAATCAACATACAAAAATAAATTACACTTCTACACACCATTAATAAACCCATCAGGAAGCAAATAAGCCAGTCTCATTTATAATCACATACAAAAAACAACCCATATATACCTAGGAACAAATGAAACCAAGCAGGTGAAAGATCTGCACACACACACACACAAAAATCAGAAAACACTGATGAAAGAAATCCAAGAGGGCACAAACAAATGAAAAAACATCCCATGCTCATGGATCGGTAGAATTAATATCATTGAAATGACCATACTGCCCAAAGCAACCTCCAGATGCAATATGATACCTATCAAAATATCAATAGCAGTTTTCATAGAATTAAAAAAAAAGAGATCATAAGATTTATATAAAACCGAAAAAGATTTCACATAGCCAAAGCAAGACAAAAGAAGAAATCTAAAGGCATCTAAGTAACCAACTTCAAAATATATTACAAGGCTATAGTAACCAAAACAGTATGGTATTGGCATAAAAACAGATGCGTAGATCAATGGAAGAAAATAGAGAATCCAGAAATAAATCCATGTAATGGTAGACAAATGATGTTTGACAAAGGTGCCAAGAACATACTTCTGGTAAACGATACCCTCTTTAATATGTCAGGCTGGGTACACTGGATACTCATATGCAGAAGAATAAAACTTGACCCCTATCTCCCATGGCATACAAAAATCAACTCAAGGTGGATTAAAAACTTAAAAATAAGTCATGGAACTATAAGACTAATAGAAAAAAACTACTGAGGAAAACACTTCAGGGCGGTGGTTTAGGCAAAGATTTTATGGCTAAGACTTCAAATACACAGAAAACGAGAGTAAAAATAGACAAATGGGGCCATATTAAATGAAAAAGCTTCTGCACAACAAAAGCAAACCATCAACAAAATGGAGTGACTATCTGTTGAATGGATGAAAATATTTGCAAACTATTCATCTGACAAGGAAGTAATATTTAGAAAAAAAAGAACTCAAACAATTCAATAATAAAAACAAAAGAAAACAATTTTTTTGTTTTCATTTAAAAGTGAGCAAAGGACATGAATAGACATTTCTCTAAAGAAGATATACAAGTGGCAACAGGTATATGTAAAAATGCTCAACATCACTAATCCTCAGGGAAATGCAAATCAAAACCAAAATGAAATGTCATCGTACCCCTCTCAGGATGGCTATTATTAAAAATACAAAAAGCCGAAAAACAAAACAAAACAAAAGAAAACATAAAAACACAGGAGATGCTGGAGAGAATGTGGAAAAGGGAGCTGTTACACAATGTTGGCAAAAACATAAGTTAGTATAGCCAGTATGGAGAATGGTATGGATATTTCTCAAAATGTAAAAAATAGAACTACCAAATGATCCACAATCCCACTAGTTCATATTTATTCAAGGGAAAAGAAATCGGTGTATCAGAGGATTACCTGCACTTCTATTTTTATTGCAAAGCCACAATGCCAAAGAGATGGAATAAAGCTAAGTATCCATCAATGGCAAATGGAAAAATAAAATGTAGTATATATACACAAAGAAATACTATTCATCCATAAAAAAGAATTAAACCATGTTATCTGCAGCAACATGGATGGAAGCAGAGATCATTGTTTTATGTGAAATAAGCCAGATTAAAAAAAAAATAGAAATATGGCACACTCTTACTCATAAGTAGGAGCCAAAAAAGTTGATCTCATGTAGGTAGAGAGTGGAATCATTGGTACTACAGGATAGGAGGTGTGTGTATATAGGAGGTGATGATGATGAGAAACTGGTTAATGGGTACAAATATACAATTATATAGAAGGAATTATTTCTAAAGTTCCATAGCAGAGTAGGGTGACTATAGTAGACAATAGTGTGCTTTATATTTAAATTATTAGCTAATTTGAAATGTTCCCAACACATAATAATGATAAATGAGGCTAGGTGCAGTGACTCATGCCTCTGAGCACTTTGAGATGCTGAGGCAGGAGAATCACTTGAGGCCAGGAGTTCAGACCAGCTGGGGTAACATAGTGAGATCCTGTCTCCACAAGAAAATATCAATAAAAAATTAGCCAGTAGTGGTAACATGTGACTCCCAAGTAACAAATTACTTGGGAGGCTGAGGCAGGGGGATCATTTGAGGCCAGGAGTTCAAGGCTGCAATGAGCTATGATCATGCCACTGTACTCTAGTCTGGGTAACAGAGTAAGACCCTGTCTCAAAAAGAAAAAAAAAAAAAAAGATAAATGCTCAAGGTGACAGATACCTCAAATGCCCTGACATGATCATTACATACACATGTCAGAAATACTCACATATACCCCATACATACGTAAAATATTATTTATTAATTAAAAATATAAAATTTGAAATGCATTATGTTTTTTCCCTACAGTCACAAAAACTGGAAATTCTGACTTTTATCATATTATCTTCAATATTCTCTCTTCTTTCCTCCTTCTTATCTTACTCATAAAACAGTCTTTAATATCAAGATCTTCATATCTTCAATTGTTGAACTCACTTATTTTCTCCCATTTTATCTGAATCTACACTTACTTGTTTCCCTTTCAAGGCCGGACTACATTTTTATCATTGTTCACGGAATCTCTCACTTCCTTGTCATTCCCTATTGTTCAATGTGTCCAACCCCCACTAGGAGTCACCTCCGCACTGCACAATGTAGGCTTGACACGTCTCACATTCCCACGATTATCTTTCTCAATCTGTTTGCTGTTTCCACACTGTCCCTGGAACTTCTAGCTTACACATCAGTGCCAGCAACCTACTTACCAAATTTATGAGCTTCTTATGAGACTATATTCTCTTGACCTTCATATAGCATTGGGCATGTTTTTTCTCCATACATATGCATTTTGGAAGTTTTTCCACCAATTACTTCAGTGACCCTTTACTTTTCTATTTTTTCTTTTAAAATATTCTTCATCGTGTCATTTTCTCTCTCCTACTCTTGAGTATTAGTATGTTCAAGGTTAGAGTTTATTTTTTCGCTCAGATATCTCTTCACTATTTATCTCATTCATCTTCACACCTTCAATTCTGACCTTCGTATAGAAGACAACCCAGGCAAGTCTAAGATGAAAAAATCATGATATGAAATAATCTGAGAATAATTTTTTCCCATGATTGTAAGAATTAATTATTTGAACAATTTATCTTAAAGAAGAAAGCCATTTCTTCTTTTGTGTTATGTAACTTGAAAGTCTTTATCTCTTTCTGTCATAAAATTTTTCTGATAGCTGAGCCTATATCCTCATCTGCACCATATATTTTTCTATCTAGTTGTACTTCAGCATCTCACAATTAAGATCAGCATTCTCCCAATATTCCCACAAATCAGCTCTTCTTTGTGATTTTGCTGTCTTGATATTTTTACTTTCTCTCCTATTCTAAAACATGAAATGTGGACTCATCTTTGATTCAGTGCTCTTCTTTGTCTTTTTAGCTAGTTGTAATTTGCTAACTGTTACGGATGATTTTTTCCTTTCATTATATGTGATAATCATTTTATTACCTTTTATTTGAAATATAGTCAGGCTACAACTTTTCTCTATGATTCTAGTATCTATTAATTGTTTTCCTTTTCCTATTCCCCTTCTTTCCAGTTTATATTGAACAATTCTGCTAGACCTACTTTTCTTAAGTACAACTTTCTATCATTTTCTCCAACATTCAAAAGCAATGACTGACCAGCAGGGCTGGCTCATGGACATGTGACCTATGCATCCCATAGGGCTTCATGCATACAAGGGACCTACACACGGATTAATGTTCTGCTGTAGCCATTTGGAATTCTTAATAACTTTTAAACAAGGATCTCTTCATTTTTATGTTGTACTGGGCCCCGAAAAATATGTACTGCATCCTGCTTCCAATGACCATGAATAAATTTGATACCAGCCTCCTGCCTAAAGCTCAAGGCCTTTCATACCCAGCACTTACTCATCCCTAATCACCATACCACTCCTCCCTTACTCGTCAGTGAAACCAGACTACTAGCTGCCTTCCACATATACTTGTTTATTTCCTACTTTTGTCCTTTTATTATCTCTTAATATACTCTCAATTTAGCTCCTCAGAGTTTTACTCAGATTCCTTCTTCATGTCTTGTTTTTCTTATTTTTATTTTCTGAGTCCCCACAATGTTGTCTCCTTTAAAATTTTTAGTGTTATGTTTATTTTTTTCCAAGAGCAAACATTTATCATATTTCCTTTAATTTTGGGGGGAACAGGGAGAATAAGTGTCTTGTTATCCCTATTAAATTGCAGATTCCATGAAGATAAGGATAAACTCTCTTATCTATCTATATATTACATACAGTGTTTAAGATATAAAATATATGCAATAAATGGTTACTGCATTTAAATATTATAGCAAAACTGATGTTTATGACAATAAATAAAAATATCTTTCATTGTAGTAGACAAGAATGTTTCTCATCTTTAAATAAAAATGTGTGTGTGTGTGTGTGTGTGTGTGTGTGTGTGTGTGTGTGTATGTATGTGTGCATTTGGCTTTCCTGATTCCCCAGCTGTATAGTTTTTCTTTTGAATGAAATAGGAGAAGAATAGAAAGCCAGGTCACAATAAATTTACTGATGAGCAGACTTAAAATATAAAAGAGGGAGAGAGGAGAAAGAAAAGGAGAGGGAAAAAATGAGAATATAGATACAAACATATAAATTCTGCTGATTAACCTGTTCCCTCGTTGTAATCACTACCCTCTCTGACGTTCCAGAAAGGTGATACACCTTTTAATGTGCCTTGTCTAGAACAGCAAAGGAAAAACTTGTAAAATAAAGCTGGAGATGATGTAGCTAGCCTCCAGCATTTTGTTTATGAGAGCATCCATTCGTGTCTGCTTGGACTTGCTGAATAATATCCATTCTGTCCTTGAGGCATACATCAGGCAATGAAATTTTGTTGTATTAGTTATTTCAGGCTTTCTACTGATTCCAGAATATCTGAGAATTTCTTAGTATAAAGTGGCTATATGTGTTAAAAAGTCTTGGATATATCAGTGGTCCTATTATTTTGCCTTTAACAATTTCAGATGAAAGCTATATAATGGAGAAAAAAACAGAACTAAAGCAAGAATACGAGCAAAAAGATGAAGAAATACATTTTTCATCTGGAGTGTTACTCAAGTACCATTCAAACCAGTTCCATTATTTAATTTCCTGGTTATACTCTTTCCTCATCCATTACTTTTCACAGCATAAAGCTTAAAAAAGAAACATTTAACTGTTAGAAAGGAAAACATGACAGCCAAGTTATAATTTTGTTTCTGTTGAGTTTTTTATACATTTAAGAAACAATTCTGTTTCTTTGTTGTTGTTTGTTTGTTTGTTTTCCATTAACATGGCTGACGAGAGGCAATGCACACCAGTTCTCCTCAGAAAGAAGAACCAAAATTACAGGTAAGTAACCATGGTCCAAGTGAAATACTGAGGGATGAGTGAGGAATCTATTGAAGAACCCACAAGAGGAAGCTGGGTGCAGTAGAAGAAGGAAGCAAGAGTTTGGCAGAGATCAACTGCCAAGGAATTTGGAGTCTCATGGAAAAGGTAGGTAGGGGTGTTTTTGCTCCCCTCACCCTTGTGTCACAGTGCTGACTTCTCAGCTGTTGGAGAGTTCCCTTGCAATCCCTGTGGGAAGGGATTTGGGAACTTGGGAGCAGAACCAGCTGTGCAGTCTTCCTCATCCTCTCCCCAGACCAGAGTGGAGGCACAATACCAGTTGTGCACCTGCTGTGGGCCTCTATCCTTTCCAGAGAGTCTCATCCCTTGTATCCACACACCACTAGATCCCATGTAAACATTCCCCACAATCCATTCAGACTGTGGCAACCGCAAAGGACTGGTAGGATCCTAGGGAACTGTGAGATTTCTGGAGGTCTAACTTGCAGGGCAAGATGCCCCTGGGGGAAGGGAGAACACAAATTGCCAAAGTGCCCCTTAAGAAAAAGAAACCAGATTGTACACTCTGTACCCAAGAGCTCCCTGCTTGTGAGCAGAAGGTGACTGTGCCCTCACCCTACAGAGACACGGGTGGAGTGTGAAGCTCTATAGGGGAGGAGTGTGGTTCTGTCTCAGTGGCTAGGCGACACTGGTGCCTGGAAACCGATGTGGAGAGGGAGATTTCTCCTACTGCCCCCCTGACACTGCTACAAATGCAGCCACGGCTGTTCATGTGGGGAGTGGGTGCTGGTGTGCATTGGGATGCCAACTCCAGAGTAATTGGGCACAGCTACAGTCCCACTGATAGTGTCTCTACCAGCCTGGGCTTGCATGAAGGATGTGGTCCATCTCCCTTCCTACAAAGGGCAGCAGCATTACTACAGTAGAGTACCAGTGACCCATGAAGCTAAGTGTATTGGGCTGAGGGAAGAGGTTCTTTCCCAAGGCCAATTCAGTTGTAGCTACAGGATAAACATTTTCCATGGCCCTCAGTTAAATTGTGGCCTACAGATAAATGAAAATTTCCATTTGAACAGAAAGTTATGAGCCTTGGGACAGGGTTATGTTAAGTAAATTAATCATGTTTCTGCTTTCCCAGGATGTGGATCTGGGGCAATGTCTACTCTCCCACTGGTGAAATAATGGCACATTATACCATGAGCTCTCTCTGCTACCCTTATCAGAGAAGGTGGATCCAATCTTCACTGGGTTATCTTAGGATGAGCTTGGCAGTCCAGTTGTCTCCACTTTTGGCTCCCTACTCCAGGGCTGAGCTGGGAACTCAGGGCAATGGACATCCTACCGACCAACGAATCCCATGTGGTAACATAGAGCTCCTCCCAGTAAACAAAGATCAAGCACATACTCAGTTGCTTCTGCCCAGGTTGCTCTTACTTAGAGATGCACCCACTGGACTAGAGATTAAACTGATCAAGTAAAAACATGCTAAAAGATAGGCATAGTGCTGCAGGATGAGATAAGCTTCTGGAGACATCTGTAATCCCAATATTGCAGAAGGCAGTGAGCCTGGTCATATGCCCAGGAAATTGCTACCATAATCAACATGTGAGAAAGCCACTACACAAAAGCTATCTATGACCAAAAATCTCAGCAGAGACTTGGTTCCCTGAAAGCAGCCAGAATCAAAGTTAAATGACTATACACAACACACATTATAGTCATACCCTCAAAGAAAACAGAAAGTCCAACCCAATGAAAGTGAATTCAAAACAAGAAGTGACAGCTTCTCCATATAAGAAGGAATTCATGTAGAAATTATGGCAATATGAAAAAATAGAGTGTTTATACATTCCAAAAGGACTACACCAGCACTCTAGCAATGGATTCTAACCAAACTGAATATTCTGAAATGACAGATGACAATTTCAAACGCGGATTGTAAGAAAGCTTAATGAGATCCAAGAGAAAGGTAAAACTAACACACACAAAAAATAGAAAAAACAATTCAGGATATGAATGAAAATATACTTTAAAAAGTTAGGTATTTTAAAGAAACAGAACTTCTGAAAACAAAAATTCACTGAAGCAGTTGTAAAATGCAATTGAAAGATTTACCACAGTCTAGAACAAGCAGAACAAATAATTTAAGAATAAGCCCCCCTCAGACAAAAATAAAGAAAATTTAAAAATAGACAATGCCTCTGAGAAATATGAGATTATGTAAAGAGACTAAACCTCTGAGTTATAGGCATTTCTGAGAGAGAAGAAGTAAACGTAAGAGCTTGGAAAACTCATTTGAGAAAAGAATTCAGGAAAACATCCCTGGTCTTGCTAGATAATTAACTTCTAGAAAAAAGAAACACAGAAAACATCTCAGAGATACTTTGCAAGACAAATCTCATTAAGGCAAATAGTCGTCCATCTCCAAAATTAATGTGAAGAAAAAATTTCTAAATGCAGCAAGAAATCACTTGTAAAGTAAATCCCATTGACTAAGAGCAAACTTCTCAGCAAAAACCTTACCAATGAGAAGAGATTGAGATCTTCTTTTCAGCTCTTAAAGGAAAAAAAAATGCTAGCCATGAATTTTTCATAAATGAAACTAAGCTTCATAAATGAAGAAGAAATAAGGCCTATCCCAGATAAGCAAGCACTCAGGGAATGTGTCATAACTAGACTGGTTCTATAAGACATGCTCAAAAGAGTTGTAAACCTAGAAACAAAAGTAGAATAACTTGTCATTATACAAGCACATGAAAATATAAAACTCACAGATCCTGGAAAGCAATTACACAGTTGAGACTGCAAGCAACTAGATAATAATTAACATTAAGACAGAAACAAAACATCACATATCTGTATTAACTTCGAAGATAAATTGACTAAATACTCCATTTAAAAGATAAAGATTAGCAAAAATAATTTTTACAAAAGACTAAACCATATGTTGCTTACAAGAAACTCAACTTAGGGGTAAAGACATTCACGGACTCAACATAAGGGGGTGGAAATAAATGTTCCTCATAAATTGAAACCAAAAGCAAGCAGGACTACCTATAGTTACGTCAGATAAAATAGACTTTAAATCAACAACAGTAAAAGAGTATCAAAGAAGGTCATTATATAATGATAAAAATATGAATTCAACAAGAAGATGTAAAAATTTAAATATGCACTCAACACCAAAGCACACAGATTCATAGAAATATACTATTAGACCTAGGAAAAGACATAGACAGCAATACAATAATAGTGCGAAACATGAACAACCTACTGACAGCATTACACAGATTATCAAGGCAAAAAAACCATCAACAATAAAAAAATCTCTAGACTTAAACTGGACTCTAGAACTAATGGCCCTTATAGATATTTACAGAACATTCTACCCAATGACCACAAAATGTACATTCTTCTGTGCAGGCAACATTATCAAAAAGAGACCATATTCTTGGCCATTAAGCAAGTTTCAATAAATTTAAAAAAATTATGTATCAAATATTCTCAGACAACATTAAAATAAAACTAGAAATGAGTGCCAAGAGGAACTCTGAAAACTATATGAATACAAGGAAATTTAACAACCTGCTTCTCGGTGATCTTTGGGTAAATGATGAAATTATAGCAGGAATTAATTTTTTGAAATGGATGAAAATAGAGACACAACATAGGAAAAACCTCTTGGATACAGCAAAAGCAGTGCTAAGAGGAAAGTTTATAGCATTAAGTGCCTACATAAAAAATATAGAAAGATCTCAAATTAACAACTTAATGTCACACCTCAAAGAACAGCACCAACAAAAAAACAAAGTTAGCAGAAGACAAGAGATAGATTAGACAAAGGTCAGATCAGAGTAGAACTAATGATATTGAGTCCCAAAACAAACAAACAAACAAAAACCAAAGGTTCAAGAAATGACAAGTTTGTTTTTTGAAAAGATAAAGTAAATTTATTGGCCAATAGCCAAATTAACCAAGGATAAAAGAGAGAAAACTCAAACACAATCCAAAATGATAAAGTTGAGTTTACAACTGATAACACAAAAATATAAAAGATCATCATAAACTAGTATGAATATCTCTACACAAACTAGAAAACCTGGAAGAAATGGTTAAGTTCCTGGAAACGTAACACCTCCTAAAATTGAACCATGAAGAAACAGAAATCCTGAACACACCAATAATGAGCAACAAAATTGAATCAGTAATACGAAATAGCCCAATTTAAAAAGCCCAGGACTAGACAGATCTGCAGCTGAATTCTACCAGACAAACAAAAAACTGATTTCACTTCTACTGTAATTGTTCCAAAAATTCAAGGAGGGAATCCTCCCTAGACCATTGTATGAAGCCAATATCACCCTGATACCAAAGCCAGGCAAAGACACAACAAGTAAAGAAAAGTAAAGGCAAATAACCCTGATGAACATAAATGCAAATATTCTTAACATAATATTAGGAAAGCAAATCCAACAACATATCAAAAGATAATATACCCTGATTAAGTCGGCTTTATTCCAAGGATGCAAAGATGGTTCAACATATGCAAATCAATCAATGTGTTTCACCCCATAAATAGAATTAGAAACAAAAATCATATGATCAACAGATGTAAGAAATGCATTTGATAAAGTCCAGCATCCCTTTATGATAAAGTCTCTCAACAAATTAGTTAACAAAGGAACATACCTCAAAATAATAAAAGTCATATATGACAATTCTACATCCAACATCAAATTGAATGAGGAAAAGTTGAAAGCATTTCTCTTAAGAATTAGAACAAGACAAAATGCCCATTTTTACCATTTCTATTTGCCATAGTACTGGAAGTCCTAGCCATAGTGATCAGGGAAGAGAAATAAATGCATCCAAATTGGAAAAGAAAAAGTTAAGTTATCTCTCTTAACTGACAATATGATTTTATACCTAGAAACCCCTAAAAACTCATCCAAAAGACTCCTGTATTTGTAAAGTTTCAGGTTACAAAATCAATGTACAAAAATCAGTAACATTTCTACAAACCAGTAACATTCAAGCTGAGAACCAAATAAAAACTCAATATCTGCAAAAAAATAATAACTAGGAATAAATTAAACCAAGAAGGTGAAAAATCTCTACAGGAAAACTACAAAACTGATGAAAGAAATTGTAGATAACATGAATAAATGGAAAAACATCCCAGAATCATGAAGCAGAAGAATCATAATCTGCACAAAGCAATCTACAGGTTCAATGAGATTCCTATTAAATTACCAATATAATTGCTCACAGAATTATAAAACAATTCTAAAATTCATATGGAAACAAAATAGAGTTTGAATAGCCAAAGATATCCTAAGCAAAAATAACAAAGCTGGAAGCATCACATTACCTGACTTCCAATTATACTACAAGGTTCTAGTAAACAAAACAGCATGGTACTGGTATAAATATAGACACTTAGGTCAATGGAACAGAATAAATAAAGAATACCTACCACCAACTTATCTTCAACAAAGTTGAAAATACACACACTAGGAAAACATACACTGGATAAAGGATACCCTATCCAATAAATGATACTGGGAAAATTGCATAGTTATATGCAAAAGAAAGAAACTAGACCAAAATAAAGCAAAATAGATCAAAGCCTTAAATATAAAACCTGAAACTATAAATATTCTAGAAGAATACCTAGGAAAAGTATTCTAAACATTGGCCTGGCAAACAATTTATGACTAAGTCCTCAAAAGCAAACACAGCAAAAAGAAAAATAGAGATACGGGACTTAATTAAACTAAAAAGCTTCATAACAGCAAAAGATATAATCAACAGAGTAAATAGATAACCTGCAGAATAGGAGAACACATTTAAAAACTATGCATCCAACAAAGGGCTAATATCCACAAGGAAGTCAACCAAGTAAATAAGAAAAAAATAACCCCATTAAAAATTGAGCAAAGGCCATGAACAGACATTTTACAAAAGAAGACAGAGAAACATAAAAAAATGCTCAACATCAGTAACTATTAGAGAAATGCAAATTTCAATCACAATTAGATACCATCTTACACTAGTCATAATGACTGTTATTAAAACGTCAAAAAAAGTAGACTTTAGCAAAAATGCAGATACAAGGCAATGCTTATACACTGATGGTGGGAATGCATGTAAATTAGAATGGCCTCTATGAAAAATAGTGTGGCTATTTCGCAAAACATTAAAAATAGGACTGTGTGATTCAATCCAGCAATCCCACTAGTGGGTATCTACCAAAAGTAAGAAGAACAATAAAAGATTATATAAAAAGGACACTTGCACTCGTATATTTATCACAGCACTATTTATGATAGTTAAGTCATGAAATAAAGCAAAGTGTCATCATGAATGATTATATAAAGAAAACACTACAGAACAGTATTCAGCCATAAAAAGAAATGAAATAATGTCTTTTGCAACAACATGGATGGAAATGGGAGCCATTATCCTAGATGAAATCATGAGGAAACAGAAAGTCAAATACTGCGTGTTCACAGCTCATAAATGAGAGCTGAGCAACAGGGGTACACATGGACATACAGAGTGGAATAATAGACATTGGAGACTCCAAAAGGTGAAAGGTTGGTAGTGGGGTGAGGAATGAAAAATTACCTATCAGATAAAATGTACACTATTCAGGTGGTAGATATACTGTAAGACCAGACTTCACCACTATGCAATATATCCATGTAACTGAACTGCATTTGTACTCTCCAAAACTATAAACATAAAAAAAAAATAGGAAACAATATTGATATGTGCATGCAATATAGTATCACAAAGTAATAAAGCAAAAGAGATTCTTTGTAAGGAGGGTTAATATTGGTATGTATTAATCCATTCTTTTACTGCTATAAAGTAATACCTTAAACTAGGTAATTTATAAAGAAAAGAGATTTAATTGGCTCATGGTTTTGCAGGCTGTATAGGAAGCATGTTGCTGGCATCTGCTTGGCTTCTGGGGAGGCCTCAGGAAGCTTAAAATTATGTCAGAAGGTAAAGAGGAAGCAGGCTTGTCTTATATGGCCAGAACAGAAGGAAAGAGAGAGGGGAGGTGCCACATAGTTTTAAACAACCAGATCTCAAGAGAACTCACTATCAAGATGACAGTACCAGGCGGGAATAGTGTTAAACCATTCATGAGGACTCCACATGCATGATTCAATCACCTCCCACCAGGTCCTACCTTCAACTGTGGGGATCAGAATTCAATATGAGATTTGGTTGGGACACAGGTCCCAACGATATCATGATACATATAAAGATCCTAAATAATCATAAGTGTTTCTATTTGGTTCTTCTAGTCAATGCATATTCTCTTGATGATGCAAAGAGTGGGAAGAAGAAAGCATGCTGTATTTCAGGGATTCTTAAACCTTACCTCTTCAAATTCCTACAGAAGAAGTAGCAAGGCATTGGAGATGTTAACCCTGAAAGAGACAATGAAAATTACCAAATTTATCCTCCAAATTTACTAATATATAATGAAATTTGAAAGTATGCAATTTTGCCCTTTTTCCAATACTTATACCTCATTTCATTCTAATTGCCTCAGCTATATGGTCTACAGTAAAGTTAAGGGATCATAATAGTTTATATAAAGATTGTATACATGTATATTATATTTATATATTTTAATGTATTATTCTATAAAATGCCTTTTCAACATTTATTGAGATATTATTTTTCTCCCTTAATCTATTAATATTATATTGTTTGTATAAACTTGATGTAGTAGAATTCCAATATGTTCTAAGTCTATATTGCCCTCATCTGTCCTTTTCTTATGTAACTAATATAAGCTAGATCTTAAGTCACTTGTTGGCCCATTTTCATCATTCCTTCACTGTCGTGAATATTGCCTAATTTTAAAGCTCAGTATGAGCCATCCAACTACTGAGGCTTTTAGGCCCTGACATAATAGGTTTCAATGACATTTTCATCCATTACTTTTCAGCCATGATCCCTAATTTTGTTGGTATCTATAGCAGATCCTCATTCAAAACCCTCCTTTACACCCTCTGATTGCCTATCCTCCATTATCTTTTTAGCTCAATAGTCCCTCAATATTCCCATTCCAACATTTTTTCAGCTTCTCTAAGAATCCCATTTCTCGCTGGGGCACAGTGGCTCATGCCTGTAATCCCAGCACTTTGTGAGGCTGAGGCAGGCGGATCACTTGAGGTCGGGAGTTCGACACCAGCCTGACTAACACGGAGAAACCCTGTCTCTACCAAAAATACAAAATTGGCTGGGCATGGTGGTGCATGCCTGTAGTCCCAGCTACTTGGGAGGCTGAGGCAGGAGAATCGCTTGAACCCGAGAGGCAGAGGTTGCCATGAGCCAAGATTGTGCCATTGCACTCCAGCCCAGGCAACAAGAGTGAAACTCCGTCTCAAAAAAAAAAAAAAAAAAGAATCCTATTCTCAAAACTACCCTTCTGTAACTATTCATCCTTTCTCTAGTCACTAATATCCCATGTTCTTGTTTTTGTTTGTTTGTTTGTTTTTTCTGACCAGCTTAGATTCCAAGATCCATCATTGTAACAAGTATCTGCTTCTGGTCAACCGTAGGGTATTAGCCATTATATTTTTTGCTGAATTGAAAGTTACATGAGGATTTTTGACTGTGCAGAAGGTTGGCACCCCTGACCCCCATATTGTTCAAGGGTCAACTGTAGAACATGAAGAAACTTTCTCATTTTCTTAGAAGCCTGTTTGCATATAAATATTCTGTGCTTAATTTTTTTTTTTTTATTTTTTTTATTTTTTTTACCACCAGTGAATGTTTCTGGCCCTACCTCAGACCACAATTTTCCTCAAATGTGCTGTAGATCTCATAAGCTCTTGCCTACTCAAGGCATTTGTATTTCCTCTGCATCATCAATATTTCCTCTCTACTGAATTATTTTTTATCAACATGCATATATGCTGTTATAATTTCCATCTTAAAACAAACAACTATTTAGAACACAAAACAGTGACAAAGTATTACCCTCATATGACTTTTTCTACATCTTCCCCTTACCTAGTACCTTTTGTTTATTATAAAACTTTTTTGGAAGATTTGTCTGAACTCATAGAGTTTGTTTCCTTAGATTCTATTTTCACTTTAACCCACTTCTTATCCTACTGATACACTAAATTTACTCAGGTTAAGGTCGTCAGCATCTTCCATCTTTTCGAATGCAGTTATCTTCGTGTAATTCAATTTCTCTATGAAGCATTTGACACTTTTGATCAATTCCTCCTTCTTGATATACTTTCTTTATTTGCATTCTATGACAATGCTGTCTCCTAATTATCCTTTTTTAAAAAATCACAGTCTTTTGTGGTTTTTGTCTTCTATATATCCCTTTCCTAATCTCTGAAATTTCCATACCTCCAACCTTGCTTTCAGTTCATTTCTTTTCCCTATTTGAGCATTCTCCATATGAGCCTACTTCACTCTATAGGTATTAAATTCCAACTAAATATGGATGACAACAACATGTAAATGTTAGATTTCCTCTTCCCTGAGCTCCAGCTTCACATGTTCAGCTTTCAACTAGTCAGCTCAAGATTAACAAGATCAATATGGAGCACTTATTTCTTAGTCTTCACAGAAACCTGCTTCTCCTAGTTTTTCCAAACTCAATGAATTTGTCTTTCTATTGGAATTCACTTAAAATCATGCCCCTATAATCAGTAAGAGACACCCGCAATATGTAATTTTTTGTGGACCCTGAATAGTTCTGCCATTAGATTGCTTTCTCATCTGCCTTAATTATTATTAAGATGAATCACTGAGTGGTTGGAAGTGCTCATAATTGTCACTTAATCAATGAGTCCCTTAATTTATTTTTTATTGAATCATTTTTATATTCAGTCCACATATTCTGAAAGTTAACAAGCATAAAATTCAATAAACAATAGTAGGTTTGTTCTCCTCAACCAAGTCATCAAAGTTGTGGACAAGATGGTGCCATAGGAGATGTATCATTTAAAGAAAAATAACCAGAGAATGATGTGCTAAATGTATTGTGGTAAGAAATACTTGAAAAAGAGACACACTTATAAAGCTAGTGAATTTTCCATTGAGATCATGAAGATCCTTTCAAAGGCATAGGAATTATGTATCCTTCACTTTCTTAATAACCTTTCACTGAGTTTCTACTATTTGCATCAGAATGTGCTAGTAAATTTGTTCTACCAAGGGCTGGGTTTAATATTTGGTAACAATGACACATCGATGTAAAATAAACTAGTTTACTAAAATATGCTTAAATGAATTATTTTCTAGTTAAAGATACTAGTGTACATTCATCTGGAGGTGGAGGGGTGCTTGGTATGGAGGGAGTCACATTTCCCTGGCTTCCTAAATAGAGATGTGCTGGAGTTGGTGGTAATGGAATTCTGCTTCCAGAGTAACACCATGCTAGGCTGTAGGAAGCAAAGAATAGGAGTTTAACAAGCACCTTCTTATACCCCAATTATGTCACCATGAAACTCCAGCAAAATAACCTCATTTGTTTTCAAAAATTGCATTTATCAAGTCAGAATACTAGATCTCATTTTTGGATTCTAAATAGGATTGATTATGCCGTCAGCATTATCTTGCTACATTGCTCAATGGTTACATAATAATCACTAAGCATCCCATGTACACACTTGTATCAGGACTCTATAAAGATGATCTGTCTGCAGGCTTGCATAAGCAATAATTTACAAGCCTAGAAGTAACTGATGGTGGCAGCTCTTGGCAACGCTTTCCACAGTTAAACTCTTTATAAATATATAGATAAACAATTAGAATACAGGTATTAAATTAATGTCTAGCAAAAGAAATATCGAAAATCATGTATAGGAAATAGAAAACTTCTTTTGTAGTAAAGTAGATATATTCAAAGTATGCTTATTCTCTTGATGTAGTACTATGGGGTTCAGAATCAGAGGTTGTATTGTATAGCAGAAGGGAAAATTTTATCTCTTGGTTAATAGGAGGTAGCAATGCAAGTTTTGACTAGGCCTGTTTGTTTAAGTTTAAACATATTTCACGTCTAATGTATCTGCAAGTCTGAATTAGAAACTCACTGCACCTTGATTGCATGACTATAAAACTGATTTATTAATAGATATAAGAATCAGTAACTCAATTTTACATAAGAACAAATAATGCTGTAAATAGCTGGATGCTATACTTTATTTTTGGCGATCTATCGCTCTGAAAACAGTCATATATCTAGATAGTACTTCTAAGTGCTGAAATTCACCATTTGATTATGGAATTAGTTGATAGTGTGAAAGATCAAAGAAGAAGAATTCTCAATTGAAAATACTCTAAATAATTTCTTCTGTATTTTTTATACAGTGAAATATCTGAAGTACCCAAACATTGCAAAATATTTCACGTTTTCTATTTTTGTTTTCTAATAACAAAATACCTAATAATAGATATCATGGTACTATCAACATCAAAGATTTTCATTTGTCATGTTAAATAAGAATCCAGAAAAGTTTCTATATATACACACACACAAAATGTCTCATTTTCTCTCCCTCTGTCTCACAATATTGAAGGGAGTCAGAGAATCTGACATTCATGTCCTGGCAAAGTGAACCACGGACTGGAATCCTATAGCCAACTCATGCATCATGATGAGTTAGCATCATGGGACTTTTGGCATTAGAAAAAAAAAAACAGTCTATCACCAGATATGATTAATGACTGAGAAGATTTTTTATTTTTATTTATTTTTATTTTTTATGAATGAGAAGTTTTAAGATATGATATTCTAATAATCTCCTAATAGTAAGTACATCTATTTATATTGCTATGATTTTCAATAGGAAAATATGTATTGAATTAATGTGAATTCCTTTTTACCATCTAAAGATAAAAATAACAGTTTCACTACATTGACATATTGGCAGAATAAATTATATCAAAAGAATCCTTAAATAAAATACCCTTACATTTGTAAAATGAACTGTACTTAAACACAGTGTTTTATTGCCTGAAGATCTTTCAAAATTCGGTGGGTTTTTTTTTTTGGTATTTTATGTAAAAATATTTTTATCAACAAAATTTGTTTGGTCTGTAGCTTTCTGCTTGTGTTATCCTGCTTCTTTCTTTTTATTTTATTTTTTTGATGTGCAGAATATGTTAGCTTCACGAAATTAAAATGCCTAGTACATAGGTAGTAACTAATCATTGCTGTATCTGTTCAGTCTACAACTCCCTCTTCTGGACCAGTTTTTGACTTTATTTATGAATATTGATAACCATGTTTGGTTTATATCATGTGCCATCTGTCCATAACTTCTTGGACCAAGAGAGAGTAAGAGACCCAAAGTGTTCCATTAAGAGTCTCTCTCCTGAAAACTTAAATATGGGATTTAAAGACATTAATTGATATTCCTGGCCTCTTCAAATTAGGGCGCATAAATTTAGGAGCTGAGACAGCCTTTGGAAGTCTCAAGTATTGAGGTAGAATGTGCTGGTCTTCACTTGGCTGCCTAAAGAAAGACCATATTTTCCAACTTCCCCAGCACCAGAAGTGTCCGTAGACTAAATTCTCACCATTGGAATGTGTTTGCTTTGGTTTTAAGGCACTATGTGAGCCCATGTCTCCATGTACTGTAAGGTGCTGAAAGAAACTACCTATAGTTCAGCCTGAATTGCAGACGATAATATCAGAGGCTATATAAAAATTACAGTTTTAAAAGAATCTGAGTCTTTCAATGATTGCCAACATGAACTGTTCACTTTGGGACTTTTATATTTGAGAGGCAGGGTGAAAGCCTTCTTGTTTTTAAGCTATTTTACTTTGGATCTTTAAAAATAGCTGCTGAGCCTTTATCCTGAGTAGGCTGAGCATATGAAGTAAATACTATTAGGTAGAAAGAGAGTGAAAAATGAAGTGGACAGAGAGAGACATAGAAGCTAAAAGCATACAAATCCAAAGAGAGAGTCTAGGGTCTGTATGTTACAGTGCTTTTCTGTAGTTAGTCTTTGTAGGTTATAATAAATTCCTCTTTTACATTTAAGCTATATTTAGTCTTCCTTCCAAACAAATCAGCTAACTGAGAATTTTTGCCAAAGCCGAAGATAGCAAGTAACATACCTCAGAGACACACCGGAAAGGTGAGTAGAGGGAGTAAAAATTTTTCTGTCTTGGCATGTAAAACTGACTACATATTTGCATCAACCAAATCATTTTCTCTTACCTTTTGCACCCAGATGATATTCCCTAATAAAGCAACAGTTGGAGAGGCTTAAAAGCCGGATAATCAAAATGTGCTGATTAGACCATAAATAATCCATAGTAGGAAAGAATACAACTAAAATCCAAAGCTCCTTGGCTGGAAATAGAGAGAAAGGGAGAAAAACAGATCAATGCACTGAAACCACTGAGATCCCAATTAATTAGATTGATAATATTTATAATAATAATGGTAGTTTTCATGCATAATTACTGGGAGCTAAGTAGTTTATATGCATTATTGTATGTAATTGTCACAAAAATTCAAAAAGTAGTTTTTTTAAAGCAATTCTTGTGTATGTCTAAGTGAATTGAGGTCTAGAGTGTTAATAAATTTTCCCAAAGTGTTATAGATGGATTAGATTCCAGTTCTGCTTTACATCACAACTGTTAACGCTTTCAACCACTAGACTGTATTGAACACTACTAAGAAATTAAATATGCTCCTTGCTGAATTTTGATGGCTAAATTATCTGTTTCTATTTGTGCCTAAGGTGCAGGTTGATTCCCTGTTTGAAAATGAATAAAACCTTAGAAATTTTCATGGCGATGATTATGAGAAGTGGTAGAAACATGAAACAATGGGCCCCAAAACATGTTTTGTAACTAAAATGAACTCTCAGTATAGAATGTGGCTTAATTCATATTTTATTATTGAAACATATTCTACCACTCTAAATATTACCAACTATTATGAAATATTAACTCTAGTCCAGCTAATAGTTTTTCATGTAGATCTCTAGACTAAGGTTATTAAATATCACCAAAAATAATTTGCAAGTGTTATGTGTATTTTAGCTCATAAGAAACCCGGATATTAACGAACACTCACTTCGTTTGATTCAAATCAAAAGAGCAGAGAATCTTGGCTATTCACATTATTACTGACCTTGTTTATGAGTACAACGGATATCAATACTAGCCGAACGCGATCTACAAACCCCTTCGTGTTATTGACCCTCTTCACTGATCTTAGAAAGATTTGGTTAGAGACTTTTTAAAACAGTTGTCAGAATCCTAAGAAACCAGATTTTCTGACCAATGAAATTTACCCCAAAACAGTTGTATTGATACAATGAGGCTCATGAGAGTCACCGGCTCTATTACTTTTTACATTGTATATGTCTCCCTGTAGAATAGAAATGGTCTCAACTAATGGTCAATGTGTGTTGCTATTCTAGCAATTTTAGCCTTTCCAGCTTTTTGAGATGGAAATTGTTAATGCACTTTGGTTGTTTTTACTTCCCTGATATATTTTGGATTTTGAGGTACTGCAAACTTATCAAAAATTCTCAAAATTTACAATGCAAATTAAAAATCTGAAAACATGGTTATAAAACAGGTACCCTGTATATCCTGTCTTAATAGGTTTAGGGTAGAGGTTACACACACACGCACACACACACACACACATTTTTAAGTTTTCCAAGTGATTGTGATGCGTACCAAAGTCTGATTACCAATTTAGATTATGGTGAATGCATGAATGGTGAGTAGTTCACAGCAGGCAGCAGGAATATATTTAAATAAGATTAAGTAAAGAAAATTCTAAAATGGGAGAAATGACCATGTTTAAATGCAGGAGACTGTGTTTATTTACAGGCAGTCAAGGGTTTCTTGATGTAGTAGAGACAGTGATTATATCACTATAATATTTATTATTTATGTAACTATACTGCTAGATCTAACTGTCCATCATAAGCAAGATTTCACTCAGATCAGTGTGCCCTTCCTTTGAAAATAATTTTTTAACTTAATTTTCAAGTCAGCACAGTTTCTTGGTTTTCTTTCTTTCTCACTAGTCAGTCCTTCTGTCTCCACAGTGTTTGCACACTGTGTATTCCCTCCATATTGACCAATCCAATGATCAGGCTTATATTACTCAATCCCACAGTTCAAAGATGATTAGGCATAACTATTCACTAGACTCCAACTCAATCATTCTATCATACTTCTAGAAAGTGATAATTAAATTTGAAATGGTCAGTCTCTGCTAATGTTTATCAGAACCCAAAAATTTACATTTCAGGCCTCATTTGGCAATATGTCCAGTGATAGAATTTTGTGATGGCCCCTTCTTCTTGAGTGACTATGAATATAATGGATTTATCACCAATGATTATATATGAGAAAGGAGGAGAGATTTCTCAGATGTAGCTATGGTTCACAATCAATTGACTGTGAGTTAATCAAAAGGGTGATAATCCTGGGTGGACCTGGCCTAATCAGGTGAAGACCAAAAGGGACTTGGCCCTTCTTGACATAAGAATTTAGAAGAATGAGAGAGGCTCTTCTGCTGATGTCGAAACATTCAGCTGCCTTTACTTCTAAAACCACAAGGAACTGAATTCCGGCAACAAACAATGAGCATGGAATACACCTTGAGCCTCAGATGACACTATCGCTCCAGCTGATACTGTGATTTTAGCCTTGTAAGACCTGACAAAGAGTCCAGTTCGCCTGTATCTGTAACCAGACTCCCGACCCTAAATACACTGAAATAATAAGTTAATGTTGTTTCAAGCCCCTAAGCTTGTGGTAATTTGTTATGTAACAATAGAAAAACTCACAAATTTTTTAAGCAGAGACAACCAAAATAGGCTGAAAAAAATAAATTAGTTAAACTTAGAGACTCATAGAGAGAAAGAGAGAGGAAACATGACTCTGATGACTTTTCAGTTCTTGATTCTAGTTTCTCATAAGATTTGTCTGCATTTTTTGACCTTGTGATAGTGATAATTCTGACTAGCTGAAGGTGCAGCCTCCTAAATTAAGCCAGCTTATATAGACTCCTGTTGCTTGGAATTAAATGTCTTAACTAAGATCTCATAATTTTTTCTTTTGTACAAGTAGGATGGAAATAGCCTTTTGCTCCAAATGCTAAATTTATAAAACAGTGCTTCGTAAAGTTGGTGTGGGGAAGGATATATGCAAATATTAACTTCTTGAATGACTTAATTTATTATATATTTTCTCACATGAAGACGCTGGCCTGACATTTCCATAGGGTTTTTTGTTTGTTTGTTTGTTTTCAGTACTCAGTAGCTCCTATCCCATTCCATCCTTCAGAATAACTATACTACTGTTCTGGCAAATAAAAGCATAACAAAAACTTTCTCTATTTTCCATTTATCTATTATCAAAGTGTCTTAAAACAGTTTTGGTAGACAAATATCTCATATTAAAGGAAGAAACATAAATTATAGCAGATGATACAGTTGCCCAATCCACATTATCCCAGCCCTCACCTTTAAAATTGCAGAAAGATTCTGCCAGATAACTTTTTTTTTTTTGAGATGGAGTTTTGCTGTTGTTGCCCAGGCTGGAGTGCAGTGGCGCTATCTCGGCTAACTGCAACCTCCGCCTCCCGGGTTCAAACAATTCTCCTGCCTCAGCCTTCCAAGTAGCTGGGATTACAGGCATGTGCCACCATGCCCAGCTAATTTTGTATTTTTAGTAGAGTTGGGATTTCACCATGTTGGTCAGGCTGGTCTTGAACTTTTGACCTCAAGTGATCCACCCACCTCCTGATCTCAAGTGATCCACCCACCTCAGCCTCACAAAGTGTTGGGATTACAGGCATGAGCCACTGCTCCCAACCACAGAGAACATTTTTGTCCTTCTGACTTCCACCCAAAAGTGGTTGAGTGTTCATCTCACACACAAAGAAAATGGGAAGTACCTGAACTTGATATCTCAATGACAAATGAATAATAATAAATACATATTTCACATTATTTGCCCTTTTCTTGGGATAATGCTAGAGGATGTTACACAATACCTTCTAAATTTCCTAATAAGATTGAGCCCTTTCTTATTGCCCATAGTGATAATTTAATTAAATATGTGTCTTTTTGCTTCCTTCTCTCTACTACCTTGCTTTCACATCCCCTCACTCTATTCTTCCACAAATCTGCTTGCAACAGACATTGGTCTCTGTCATTCCACCAAATTACTCTTGAATCTTTAACACTTATCTCTATATTATTAAATTTAATGGTTAATTCTGGGTAACATTTCTTTAACGGATCATCCCTTTCCCTTAAAGATAAGGATAAATCTCTTTTTTGTTGTTATTACTTTTATTCATCATAGTTGTTAGTTTTCTTCCTCACTAGTCACTTCTACATCCCTTTTGCTTGTTTTCATTTAATTTTCTTGATCTAACTTACAATGGCTTACAACTCAGTTCTTGGACTTCATTTCTCTTTCTATGTACACTCATTTGGTTATCAATTTCTGCCTCAAGGCTTTTAATATCATCAACATGATGATTTTCCCTAAATGTATATCTTAATCCCAAATATCTTCCAGAACTAAATTTTTATGTTTGACTTATTTACCTTTCCACTTGGATAGATAATAGACATCTCAAATTCAATGTATAGAATATCAGACATCTGATATTCTTATGGTCTTCATCACCTGAATAGATGTAAATTCATTTTTCCAGTTGTTCAGACCACACACAAATATCATTTTAAACCCCACTTCTTGTATGCTATTCCTCCAAAAGTCTTCAGAAACCTAGTTGGCTTTACCTTCAAAATAGATTCAGGATCTAGCCACTTGTCATCATTTCTGCAGCTACCATCTTGTTTGAAACCACTATTATCTCTCATCTAGTTACCTGTAATAGTTTCTTTACTGGTATATTTGTTTTCTCCTTTATTTCTCCTCCACTAAGCCTGCTTACAACAGAGGTCCATATGAACAAAATCTAAGTCAGATTATGTCCTCTCTTTGCTTAGATTTTATTTCTGTTACTTCATTTTCTGGAGTAAAAGTCAATGTTTCCTTAAATGATCTCTAATTCCCAGTGGGGCCTGGTCTCCCATTTGTTTTCTGCTTTTATTTCATATTACTGTCTATTATTTTCCAGCCACACTGGCTTCTTTGTTCTTTCTGAAACAAGCGAAATATGCTCAACTTTTAGTCTTTGTCTGGAATGTTTCCTTTCCCTGAAATGTTTCTCCTCCAGATAACCTCATACGCTAGCTACTTCTTCACTCCAAGTCTTTGCTTAAATGTTATTCTCTCATTATAGCCTATCCTGACCACTCATTACATTCAAATACCACCCATTGTCTTTCTTTATTTTTACATTGTTGATGACTTGAAAACTATATTTCATGTATGTTTTATGTACATATTACATATATTATTTATTATATCTCTATTCAATTGGCTATAGGTTACAGTCAATTGAATAACAACAAGGACTTCTGTCTATTTTGTTTTCTATTTTATCCCCAATGTCTTTAATAGTTCTTGGCAAGAGTTCGTGATAATAAATGCCTGAAACATAAATTAAAGCAAAGATAATTTTCTTTAAAACTTTTCTACACAGGAAAATATATCAGTAAGCAGTAAGAAAAATAAAATCTTTTCTACGTGTTTCAAACAAATAAACTTTAATACATGAAATTAGTTTATAGATGATAAAAGAACTGAAGATCCAAAGAGGGGATAACTGGGCAACCTAGAAATTATAAACAGCAGGAAGCTCAAGAGGCAAATAGAAAAGGTAGATTATGCAATCCCAGAAGCTGGTGTCTCTAAAGAGAACTAGAACCATAGTGGCAGCAACAGCTTAAAATAACTGGAATTAAAGTGGGAGGAGCAGTTCTGCAAAAGCTGTGACCCTGGAGAAGGTGCAACCAGTGCTGGAGGCACCCTCTAAAACAGCACAAGACAGGGAGAAATATTGTCCTTTCTTCCCACTTCCAAGCCTTCTGTGAGCATCTACCATTGGCTGAAATCACCGAAAGGAAGTTGGCAAGAGAGTCTGAGAAATGAAGTTCTCTACATTAGTGAACAGAGCAGGGGAAGCACAAGTAATATATCTTGAAGCAAATAGGCTGCAGAAGCCATGAAAGTAAATTCCTTAGACTTCTTTCTGCAGAGGTCATAATTGATCAAAGATGCCACCTTCTGTGCTCTGAAACACAGCATTGTGTTTACATAGAGAATGTGCTTCACATGAGCTGCTCCCAACAAATGACAGTGTGCAGTATGGATACCATGGTAGACCTATTCCTAGGTGATGGGTGATTCCTCTGTTTGGTGACTTTGGCTGTGGACTTCCCACTGGCTTTGACAATGCTTTCTTAGAACTTCACTATAGTCCATGACTTTTACTACCCATTGTTTCTTGTTCCTTTCCTCTTCAGTAATTAGATTTCCATTGTCATCCAACTGGCTCCTCCAGCCTTCCTGGACATGCTCCCCATGTTATTCCATGGTTGTTTCCTAATGTGTTTCTTGCACATCTAATTCCATTTTGCTTTTCTGATTCTCAGAGCTCTCACACTCAGGCATACATGCAAATGAATAAATTTAAAGGACATACAACAAACTAGAAGAATGTATTTTCAACATAAAATCAAACAGAGAATATTAAATAAAAAAACCTATAAACATGAAGAAAAGATAGAAACAGTGAATTCATAGAATGAATATGAATGAAATACAAAATGACCAGAAAAAATGCAAAATATTTTATTTTTCTTCATTAGGAAAATAACTATATTTAAAATGAGATACCGTTTTCGAATGGTCAAAACGTAGAAGATGCTGATAATATTCAATAATGAATATGGCTTAGTTACTCTTTTATATTATGGCAGAAGTGTTAAAAATGTAATATTTCTATAAGTAAATTTGACAATAACTACTGTATTTGTTTGCTAGAACTGCCATAACAAAATACCACAGACTGTGTAGCCTAAAAATAAATTTATTGGCTGGGCACGGTGTCTCACACCTGTAATCCCAGCACTTTGGGAGGCCAAGGCAGGCGGATCACGAGGTCAGGAGTTCGAGACCAGCCAGGCCAACATAGTGAAACCCCATCTCTACTAAAAATACAAAAAAATTAGCCGGGCGTGATGGTGAGTGCCCGTAATCCCAGCTACTCAGGAGACTGAGGCAGAACTGCTTGAACCCAGGAGGTGGAGGTTGCAGTGAGCCAAGATCACCCCATTGCACTCCAGCCCAGGTGACAGTGTGAGACTCCATCTCAAAATAATAATAATAATAATAATAATAATAAATTGTTTTCTTACAGTTCTTGAGGCTTGAAGTCTATGATGAAGGAGCCAGTAGATTTTGTTTTTTTCCTGAGCCTCTCTCCTTGGCTTGCAGATGGCTGCTTTCTTGTTGTGACCTCACATGGTAGCTCCTCAGCCTGTGAGTTGCCTGGTCTGTGTCTTAATCTCCTCTTCTAATAAGGACACTAGTCATACTGGATTAGGGGCTCCCTCCTCCCACATGAACTATTCTTATCTTAATTGCCCCCTTAAAGGTCCTTTCTCAAGAGACAGTCATATTCTGTGGTACTGAGGGTTTGGACTTCAACACAATAATTTTGAGGATGCACAATTCAGCCCATAACAAATATCAGATCTCAATATGAGCATACCTTTTGTCTCAGGGACTACACAGGAATACACAGTTTGTAGCTGTTTTCCTTTAGGAAATAACCCCTCCTCTAAACCACCTAAATCTTTTACATCTGTGTTGTTTCATTCAGGCTAGATCCATGTTCTCTCATTCAGGCTTCCTTGACTCAAATCTGGAGATAGGATATTCCATATCCTTATCCACAATAATTGCGTTCCACACTCTGGACATATATGACCCACACTAGCCCAATCAGTATTTAGTGGATCTTTCCAAAATATTTGTTACACTCCTTTCTTTGGATGTAAGCTTGGATCACTGGATACTGTCTTCCTATTATATTTAGTGACTCCATCTCAGAATGAAACAAAAGAGAGAAAAGCTGAGATATAGATAGACATTGCCTGATACCATTGTTTAACCCCTAAATGTAACAGTTTTTGAATTACATTGTACCTTTTAGCTTCTCAATTATTTTAGCTAATATATTGTTTTCGTTTAGCTATTTAAATTGCACTTTTGTTTTGTGCAACCAGAGTCCTGACTTAATACACACACGTACTCAAAGTTTTAATTCCAAAAATGTTCATTAAAGTCTTAATGGTTAAAAAGAGACGTAATTTGAATTCCTTTAATATGAAGATGATTTAACATATTCTGTTATAGTTTTATCAAGTAATGAGGTGAATCTATATTCAATGACTTGTAAAACCTATAATAAACTTATTAAATATAGTAAGCAATTGTTAAATAATGTTAAAGTATGATCCTACTTATGTGTGAATGAATCCATCCATACATATATAAGACACAGATATAGTCATTACTATGGCTGAAGGAATGGGGTTGGGGTTAGTTTTGAGACGATGTAAGATTTTTTTATTAGTTATTATTTGTGTTTGCATTTCTTTTTTATTTAATGATTAATCTTACAATAGTTTTTAAATGATACTCTTGAGCTTTTGAATTACTCTAGCTCATATTGTCAGTGCATATATTAAATACATGAGAGATACTTATAGATCCATGGATTTGAAGGTGTGGAAAGCAGAATAATGGCCTTCAAAGATGACCATCGTCTAATCCTTGGAACCTGTGAATATGATATTTTCTATAGCAAAATGACTTTGTAGATTTGATTACAGTTAAACACCACGACATGGAAAGATAATCCTGGATTATCCAAGTGGGCCCAATCTATCTCATGGGTTTTGAAAAACAGAGACCCTTTCCCAATTGCAGAGAAACAGAGACTGCATCTTTATTAGGACTCCACTCACTATTGGCTGGATACGAAAAAGGAGGAAGCAGTCCATGAGCCAAGGAATGTGCATGGCCTGCAGTAGCTGGAGAAGCTGGAAACAAATTTTACTCTAGAGCCTCTGAAAAGAAATGCAGTCCTGCCAGCACTGCTTTTTGCCAAATGAGACCAGTGCCACTTTATTGTCTAAGACAATAAAATTGTATTGGTTAAGTCACTAAGTTTGTGGTATTCTGTTATAGCAACCACAAAAAAATCAATTAATTAGTTCCAGAATTTGCTATGTACATTATATTAAAACTGCAGAAGTCATTTTGATAGCAGTCTCATTTTATTTATTCTATATTTTGTGCACCTTTGATGTGCCCAAATCTTCCATATATCTTATTATTGTAAAAAAATAAAATAAAAATCGGTGCCTGCAAGAAAAGCAAGGTGGGTCGTGTTTAGTGTAGAGAGGAACACAAATACACAATATATGACAGAAAATGTGTGCTTTAACTTGTATCTTAAAGTAATTAAATAACTCACATAGTTGAACCTCAAATTTTAGAATGTTTCTTCAGGTGGGAGTCAAATGGGAGAATGCCCTAGATTTAAAAATCGAACAAGGCCCAGATGGATTCACTGAAAGACTGCAGTTCTCCTCGAAGAGTGCACATACAGATTGTTAACTAGATATAAGGGAGCCATTCAATAGAAATTTTAAAATGCAAAAAATAACAGTTTCAGCCCAATTCTCTTGTGAGCAAGAAATTGTTCTTTAAGTAACTGAAGTAAGATGAGCTGAGGGAGGGAAAAATTAATTGTGCAGCTGCATGTTCAACAAATAGCATTGTAAAGAACAGAAGCTAACAAATGGTGATATGCTTACAGCAGTTTAAATCATAAGATTGAAGGATATCTACATCGTGACATATCTGTTAAAGTTTCATGTATAGATCTATTAATTAGAGCATGTGAGAAAGATTAGCAAAAGATGAAAGATAAAGCTTACTTTTTTTATACATGTCAATCATATTTATTTATTTATTTATTATTTTTTAAATTTTATTATTATTATACTTTAAGTTTTAGGGTACATGTGCACAACATGCAGGTTTGTTACGTATGTATACATGTGGCATGTTGGTGTGCTGCACCCATTAACTCGTCATTTAGCATTACGTATATCTCCTAATGCTATCCCTCTCCCTCCGCCCACCCCACAACAGTCCCTGGTGTGTGATGTTCCCCTTCCCGTGTCCATGTGTTCTCATTGTTCAGTTCCAACCTATGAGTGAGAACATGTGGTGTTTGGCTTTTTGTCCTTGCGATAATTTGCTGAGAATGATGGTTTCCAGCTTCATCCATGTCCCTACAAAGGACATGAACTCATCATTTTTTATGGCTGCATAGTATTCCATGGTGTATATGTGCCACATTTTCTTAATCCAGTCTATCATTGTTGGACATTTAGGCTGGTTCCAAGTCTTTGCTATTGTGAATAGTGCCGCAATAAACATACATGTGCATGTGTGTTTATAGCAACGTGATTTATAATCCTTTGGGTATATACCCAGTAATGGGATGGCTGGGTCAAATGGTATTTCTAGTTCTAGATCCCTGAGGAATCGCCACACTGACTTCCACAATGGTTGAACTAGTTTACATTCCCACCAACAGTGTAAAAGTATTCCTATTTCTCCACATCCTCTCCAGCACCTGTTGTTTCCTGACTTTTTAAAGATCGCCATTCTAACTGGTGTGAGATGATATCTCATTCTGGTTTTCATCTGCATTTCTCTGATGGCCAGTGATGATGAGCATTTTCTCATGTGTTTCTTGGCTGCATAAATGTCTTCTTTTGAGAAGTGTCTGTTCATATCCTTCACCCACTTTTTGATGGGGTTGTTTGTTTTTTTCTTGTAAATTTGTTTGAGTTGATTGTAGATTCTGGATATTAGCCCTTTGTCAGATGAGTAGGTTGCAAAAATTTTCTCCCATTCTGTAGGTTGCCTGTTCACTCTGATGGTAGTTTCTTTTGCTGTGCAGAAGCTCTTTAGTTTAATTAGATCCCATTTGTCAATTTTGGCTTTCATTGCCATGTTTTTGTTGTTTCAAACATGAAGTCCTTGCCCATATAGTGAGAATGTTCAAGTAAAGAAATATTAGATGTGATCCAGTTTCAGCTTTGTACCTATGGCTAGCCAGTTTTCCCAGCAGCATTTATTAAATAGGGAATCCTTTCCCCATTGCTTGTTTTTCTCAGGTTTGTCAAAGATCAGATAGTTGTAGATATGCCACATTATTTCTGAGGGCTCTGTTCTGTTCCATTGATCTACATCTCTGTTTTAGTACAGTACCATGCTGTTTTGGTTACTGTAGCCATGTAGTATAGTTTGAAGTCAGGTAACGTGATGCCTCCAGCTTTGTTCTTTTGGCTTAGGATTGACTTGGTGATGCGGGCTCTTTTATGGTTCCATATGAACTTTAAAGTAGTTTTTTCCAGTTCTGTGAAGAAAGTCATTGGTAGCTTGATGGGGATGGCATTGAATCTATAAATTACCTTGGGCAGTATGGCCATTCTCACGATATTGATTCTTCCTACCCATGAGCATGGAATGTTCTTCCATTTCTTTGTATCCTCTGTTATTTCATTGAGCAGTGGTTTGTAGTTCTCCTTGAAGAGGTCCTTCACGTCCCTTGTAAGTTGGATTCCTAGGTATTTTATTCTCTTTGAAGCAATTGTGAATGGGAGTTCACTCATGATTTGGCTCTCTGTTTGTCTGTTATTGGTGTATAAGAATGCTTGTGATTTTTGTACATTGATTTTGTATCCTGAGACTTTACTGAAGTTGCTTATCAGCTTAAGGAGATTTTGGGCTGAGACAATGGGGTTTCCTAGATATACAATCATGTCATCTTTAACAGGGACAATTTGACTTCCTCTTTTCCTAATTGAATACCCTTTATTTCCTTCTCCTGCCTAATTGCCCTGGCCAGAACTTCCAACACTATGTTGAATAGGAGTAGTGAGAGAGGGCATCCCTGTCTGGATCCCTTCCTTACGCCTTACACAAAAATTAATTCAACATGGATTAAAGACTTAAATGTTAGACCTAAAACCATAAAAACCCTAGAAGAAAACCTAGGCATTACCATTCAGGACATAGGCATGGGCAAGGACTTCATGTCTAAAACAACAAAAGCAATGGCAACAAAAGCCAGAATGACAAATGGGATCTAATTAAACTAAAGAGCTTCTGCATAGCAAAAGAAACTACCATCAGAGTGAACAGGCAACCTACAGAATGGGAGAAAATTTTTGCAACCTACTCATCTGACAAAGGGCTAATATCCAGAATCTACAATGAACTCAAACAAATTTACAAGAAAAAAACAAACAACTCCATCAAAAAGTGGGCGAAGGACATGAACAGACACTTCTCAAAAGAAGACATTTATGCAGCCAAAAAACACATGGAAAAATGCTCACCATCACTGGCCATCAGAGAAATGCAGATGAAAACCACAATGAGATATCATCTCACACCAGTTAGAATGGCGATCATTAAAAAGTCAGGAAACAACAGGTGCTGAAGAGGATGTGGAGAAAGAGGAACACTTTTACACTGTTGGTGGGACTGTAAACTAGTTCAACCATTGTGGAAGTCAGTGTGGCGATTCCTCAGGGATCTAGAACTAGAAATACCATTTGACCCAGCCATCCCATTACTGGGTATATACCCAAAGGACTATAAATCATGCTGCTCTAAAGACACATGCACACGTATGTTTATTGCAGCACTATTCACAATAGCAAAGACTTAGAACTAACCCAAATGTCCAACAATGATAGACTGGATTAAGAAAATGTGGCACATATACACCATGGAATACTATGCAGCCATAAAAAAGGATGAGTTCATGTCCTTTGTAGGGACATGGATGAAATTGGAAATCATCATTCTCAGTAAACTATCGCAAGAACAAAAAACCAAACACCGCATATTCTCACTCATAGGTTGGAATTGAACAATGAGAACACATGGACACAGGAAGGGGGACATCACACTCTGGGAGCTGTTGTGGGGTGGGGGGAGGGGGGAGGGATAGCATTAGGAGATATACCTAATGCTAAATGACAAGTTAATGGGTGCAGCACACCAGCATGCCACATGTATACATATGTAACTAACCTGCACATTGTGCACATGTACCCTAAAACTTAAAGTATAATAATAATAAAAGAAAAAAAAAGAAATATTAGATGTGATCCTAATAGTGATAATAACGAAAACTACTGACTACCTTTTCACATATAGCATGGCCAGTGTATCCAAAATTAAGACATATACATCTTCATTATTGCTATAATAGAAACCATAATTAATTGGGAAATTAAATATTTAAGATATATTCATAATACAAGAAATGGATTTCCTGTTATTTTGCCTTAAAATCTAGTCATATATATTTGAATGTATGAAAGAGTCTGGCTCTGTCATATAGTTACTACTATAAGACATATTAGTGTGTATGCTAATCGACCCTAATTATTATTTATTTTCCTATTTTATTACACATCACAGAGCTTCAGCAATACATATTCCTTTATTTATTAGCCTTTTGAAACTCCAAGAGGTCAAGCTCCTTGCCTTCAATGAAAAAAAGATAATTTATAGTTTTCTTTCTGTTCCACATCGATTCCAGTTTTTATTACTCATTTTTTGCACATAATCTTAACCACTTCCTGTATAATTATACTCTTACTTTTTTTCAAAGCTTGGTTGACTGTTCTCTTTTCATTCTACTCCTCCCTCCCTTGTTCCTTCTTCTTTTCCCTTTTTTTTCTCTGCTGTATTTGAGGATCTATTATGTGTTAGACATTACCTTTATGATATACAAATGAATAACAACCTTAGTGAACTAACATTATTTGCTAAGACAGTCTAATAAAACCAAAAGTTATAATGGAAAGCTGAAAGTATTATGAGAAAAATGCTATTGGAACAGAGAGGAGAGACAGAATACCTATGTTTGTTAGGAAAAGCTTTGCCAGAAGTGATGTTGATTGGGTAGGGTTTTAATAAACAAGAAATGTCAGATTTTTAAAAAAGAGAAACATGATTTTGCTTTCCAGTGTATTTTCCACAATTGAAAGAGAAATGTTTGTTTTGTTGTTTTCTTTTTGTTTTTCATTTTAGTCACAGAATCCTGAAAAGCTTGATACCCCAACCCCCCAAAACACAAGTTGTATCCTGATAGCTGTAACATTCAAAGTTTAATGTAATGAGGTAGATGAAGAATTTTAAGAAAGTATTCTGACTATCCTTTCATTTGATTGCTGTTTTTCTGTTCTGCTTCTTCCAGTACAACATGAACTTTGGATGCTGACCTCATATTTGGCAACTTGCATTGTCTCCACTTCTAACTAAAAGTTTTGTTTCTGACTTAATACGACTTAATATTTTCCAATAATTATGATAGCATAAAATTAGACAATACACATAAACCCTCACCACAGTGCTTTGCACATAGTACTTCTCAATAGCAAAATAAGCTATGTCAGATAAAGAAATTTTAAAGGTGAAAATAGGGAAGACATTATGGTTTGAAGTTTTAGTTTTCGAATTCAAAATTAAATACCAAAGCATAGAGTTCCTGGTTTGTAGAATATGTATAATTTAAGGTTCACTAAATACAAAATTTTCCTCAGGACAGCTGCATCTGTTTTCATAAAGATTTCTAGAGCTGGAGGACTTTTATTATAATTTGGAACATAATTATAGGTTCTCATGTTAATATTTTCAAATGGTTTACTTCGTTTCATGTCTTTTCAAACATTTCTCAGTAGATTTATTTCCACTTATATTTTCTGAAAATAAAATCAGATTTCATACATACAATTATTCTTGCATGATTTATTTTAGCTACCTCTTCTATTTATTTATGGGTGTGTTTCTCAATTTCTTTTACTTTTAAGCTTTGTTATATCATTTCTCTAAGCATTTTGTGTTCTGATCAGGTACCTATTTATACTATATATTGAGGGGAGCTGTTAATTGTAGCACTATTTCCAGAACTGGATTGGGGAAAGAATGTGTGTGTATTACTGAAATGGAGGAAAAAAGATTGGTGAATGTTTTACTTAAACTCCTTCATTTCATTTTTCATCTTAAGCTCACTTAGGAGACCATGTACAAAACAGCTCATGGAGTTCTTGATTGTAGAGTGTACTTTGTATTGTGTGCAGTGAAATTATTCTTGTAGTAAAGAGTACTCTAAGATGGATTCACCTACACTAAAAGTCTCACATATCTACAATTGAATGATAACAAAATACCTGCAGATGGAAAATAGAAAATTAAATTGATTTACACTGGTTTCAGTAGCTTCAGTGAAATAGTTGTTGTATGAAAGTGTATCTTTTATTTTTCTCCCAGGGGAAAATATTTTTCTACTTTTTCTCCAAATTTTAACCATATAAAATAACACATAAAAGAACATCAAGTTAAGATGCAGAAATAAACAGTGTTATGCCATTGTCTGTCTTCGCTCTTATGAAAATGTTTAACAAAATATTTAAATTAAAGGAAAACTCATGCAAATCTGCTAAAGGGAAATTATTGTCCACATGTAGTATATAATAAATGAGTACTTGATACAGTACATATTGAACTTGACCAGAGAAATTCTCCAAGGAACACCCTATATCTGATCCTTTTCTTAAAAACAGTAACGTTCCAGGGAAATTATTATAGAACACCTAAACAGAAGCCTATTAAAAACAACTAATTTGTAATGAGACCTGGAAGCAAGAGAAGCCTTGAGTCATACAGGGGGTTTATGATTTAGACTTATTTTTGTTATCCAAATACAATGTAGTATTGAAAAACAATGATAATGACGATATATTATAATTTGGGGAGTGGCTAAAATAAACAGACAGACAGCAGGACATAGAGTTGGTACACCAGCGTAGTGGAGACAGCAACAGAAAAGATATGCAGCAAAACCACAAGTTTGACTAGTATAGAGTTTGCCACAACAGAATGATAGACATAAGAAATTGACTCCCTTTTTTTACAGGTTCACCATTCCCTGAGAAGGTGAGACGCAGCTATGACGCTCCTATTTTAGGTTATTCTAGGGTTTCTTGCTGGTTAACTTCAGGTAGCTATATCTCCAAACTGATAGTGCAATTTTATATCAACCACTTCTACGGCTTAACATTTCTGTTTTGAATGGACTTAGAATGAGAAGGAATGCTTGGATCTGACAGATAATTTAATGACATAAGCAAGAATTAGAGATACCATTTAGCAAAGCAATAGATGAGTCATAAAATATGAAGATAGGTTTGCTTTTTTCCTGTACTAGGTTTTATGTTATTCTGGTCATAAGAGTCTTTTTTTTTTTAATTTGAGGAAGTAAATTTTTGGAGGTAAGTTCAAGATTCCTTGAAATTTTTTAGATATATTAAATTCAAATAGCAACCAAAACATGCTTCCAGGATAATAGATTAGCATATGTCACACCACTAGGACACACCTACACTTCAATCTTCAAAATCCTGAATCGATCAGATTCAAACATCTTCTTTGGAAATTGTTAGACTGTTGACTAGTTTGGGGATTGTTCTGGAGGTTCAGAGTGAGATGATAAATTTGAACATTTCCTTTGGGTCCCAGGAAAACACATATAAATGTCTAGTGGTATGTGACATATCCCCATAAACTGAGTGCGTGTCATTCTTCCTTCCTCACAGAGTCTGGCTTATATCTAAGAGGCAGAAAATGTGAAATACATACTTTCTTCGTTTTTCTTGTTGAAATGTATGTAATGGAAACAAATGCTGGAAATGTTTTCTTACATAATAAAGACTCATCCATGAAAGCACCCCCTTGACAACTGCAGAAATTGTTGTTCCTATATGTGATGCCTGGAAGTAATGGAGCCATCCTATGTGCAAGAAGAGAGGCATCACCAGCACATTGAAAACTGCAAAGTAACTTTATGCTTAATATAAAAATGTTGGTCTATTCTCCTCTGGAACTCTCTGCCTCTGATCTTTTCATCAAATATTATAAGGCATAAGTCTTCAAGTGCTAGTTTTCTGGCTTCTGTTGATTCCGTTCCCTGATGCCCATCCTGGTGAAAATGAACAATTGTTCCAGTTTTCATCATCTTTCAAAGGCATCTTTTCTGCAATCTCAAATGTCCTGTTCATTAGCTACTGATTTTATCGTTTTGATTCCCTGATTCTGTAATAAGAAATAATGCCAGAAGAATTATAGAAATTATAAAAAAGGAAGAAAGATTATTAATATATAAACATTTATATTGTAGCTCACATTTTAAAAACTCAAATTTAGTCAGTTTCTTATTTTTAGAGCTACAAATCTGAGCAACTTCTTCAATTATAGCCTGGTAAAAATTAGGGTGACAGTTTCATCTTAGGCATTTAGAATGGCAAATGTCAAGTTTTCATGAACCTAGGTGTGAAACAGGGCTCTGTGTTAGTATGCCTGGGATGTGGAATCTAACAGCAATCTACCGGATGATAAGAAATAGAAGAAATTTTTCATTTGATGCAAATTATATCTCTGAATAGATCTTTCTATTGTTAATATTATTAAACAGAGAAGAAAAAAGCCCTCATTTTTAACCTATGAAAAAATTCCACAATGACAAAAAAAGGATGGTTATATCATTCAAGGATAAGATAAAAGGGGGCTTTGAAAAAAGAAAAATGTTAGAATATATCTGTCCGTGTTTTCAATGTAATTAAATGTAACTTGGATCTAGTGTAATAGATGAAATGTGGAATGATAAGACAAAAGACATACGACAAAACTTCTCGCTGAGAGTCAGATTGAAATAAAGTGGAGACGGATGAGATAGGGAAATATTGAAATTAAATTAAATGCAGTAGCAGGGGAAAATGTCTGATACCTTAAGAAAAGGAAATAACAGCGTTGATACTATGGAAAGTGATGTGAAGAAAAAAAAATATGTCCCAGAACAGGGAGGGTGGGGCAAAGTGATGAAAATAACAAGCACAATGGGTATGTATGGAACATCAAAAACAGAAATACACCTAGAGAAAATTAGTGCTCCCTAGAGAGACCTTTGAGACTCCTGGAGTCTAAAATAATCTCCCAATTGACGCTATGTCCCACATACAGGGCATACTGGTGTAAGGTTTGGGATGCTAAGCTTTGGGCAGTTCCACCCCTGTGGCTTTGCAAGGTTCAGCCCCCATGGCTGCTGCCATGGGCTAGAGTTGTATGTCTGTGGCTTTTCCAGGGGAAGGGTGCAAGGTGCTGGTGGATCTACCATTCTGGGATTCGGAGGATGATGACCCCCTTCCCATAGCTCCAGTAGGCAGTGCTCCATGGGGATTGTGTGTGGAACCTCCAACCTTCTACTTCCCCTCCACGCTGCCCTAGTAGAGGTTTTTTGTGGCAGCTTTGCCCCTGCAGCAAGCTTCTGCCTGGACACACAGGCTTTCTCATACATCCCACAAAATCTAGGCAGAGGCTGCTAAGCCTCTGTCACTCTTGCATTCTGTCCATCTGCAGGATTCACACCACATGGAAGCTGTCAAGGCTTACAGTTTGCACCTTCAGGTGCTGGAGTTGCAGACTAAGCTGTAACCAGACCCCTGTGAGTTGAGGCTGGAGCCAGAGTGGCTGGGATTTGGGAAAAGTGTCCCAAGGCTGAGTAGTACCATGGGAATAACGCACAAATACATTCTTACCTCCTAGATATCTGAGTCTGTGATGAGAGATGCTGCCTGGGAGATCTCTGAAGTGTCTTTGAGGCCTTTTCTGCATTGTCTTGGCTATCAGCCCTTGGCTCCCTTCCAGTTATGCACATTTCTCTAGTAAGTGGTTGCTCCACAGCCTGCTTGAATACCACTACTTAAAGAGCTATGTATTCCGCTGTCACATGGCCAGGCTGCAAATATTCCAATTATGATCTGTTTCCTGTTTAAATATAATTTCAACCTTAAGTCATTTCCTAGATCCCATGTTAGAGCAGAGGTTGTTAGAAGCAGCTAGGTCACATCTTGAATGCTTTGCTGTTTAGAATTTTCTTCCACCAGATACCCTAAAGTATCACTCTAAATTTCCATCTTCCACAGAGCCCGAGGACATGAACACAATGCAGTTATTTGCTAAAGCGTAACATATGTTACCTTTGTGCCAGTTTCCAATAAGTTCCTCATTTCCATCTGAGACCTCAGCAGCCTATACTTCACTGTCTATATTACTATCAGCATTTTTCTCCCAACTGTTTAATCAGTCTTTAAGAAATTAGAAACTTTTCTTCATCTGTCTTTCTCCTTTTGAGCTCTTCAAATTCTTCCAAATTCTGCCTGTTACCCAATTCCAAAGTTGCTTCCACATTTTCAGCCATTTTTCTAGCAATGTCCCACTCCTGGTACCAATTTTTTGTATTAGCCCTTGCATTGGTATAAAGAAATGTCTGAGACTAGGTAATTAATTTAAAAAAGAAGTTTAATTGGCTCATAATTATGCAGGCTGTACAAGATGCAGCTGCTGTACATCTGCTTTTGCTGTGGCCTCAGAAAGCTTCCAATGAAGGAGGAAGGCAATAGGGGAGCAGACTCTTCCCAGGGCCAAAGCAGGAGCAAGAGCAAGAGTGTGGGGGGAGGTGCCACTCACTTTTAAATGACTAGATCTCATGAGAACTCACTCACTATTATGAGGACAGCACCAAGGGGACAGTGCTAAACCATTCATGAGAAATCTGCCCCCATGATGCAATCATCATCCACTAGGCCCCACCTCCAACACTGGGGACTACAATTCAACATGAGATTTAGAGGGGTCACATACCCAAACTATATCAGGCCCTAAATAAACTTTAAAAGTAGTCTTAGCCACAAGGACTGTAACTCCTAGGTAAGTCCTAGTGCTGAACTGAGTTCAGAGCCAGTAGACTTTGAAGGCACACGAATTACTGAGGCACCAGCAAGGATGGCTAAGGCAATACTTACACCACCCCTACCCCTACCCCTACCCCAGGAAGCACAGCTCATGGCTTCAAAACAGACCCTTTCTTCCTCTTGAGGAGAGGAGAGGAAAGAGGACTTTTTTGTGCATCATTTTGATACCAAATCAGACACAGGAAGGTAGGGCAACAATCAGAGTTGTGAGTCACCCTTTCCATATCATAGCTTCCAGTTAACATTTCTAGACACATCCTGGGCCAAAAGGGAACATGCTGCTTTGAAGACAAGGATACAATGCTGCCAAACCTGTCCTGCAGACTGTGGCCAAGCAATGAATGGAAGAATTACGCCTGTGCCAAACCTAAAATCAAAGGCCAATGCGGAACCTATGACATGGTGCTTGCTTTGGGAGATCAATCAGGCTCTTGGTGGGAGATTATGGAAGGAGAAAGTTATACAGATTTAGTTTCTCTTCCTGTAATACTTTTAATAGAATGGTGAAATGGCTTATTGAAAATTCAGTTATGGCACCTGCTAAAACAGTCCAGTGAAGGTGGGTACTGTCCTACACAATGTAATATATGGTGTTATTTCTTTCATAATCAGAATACACAAGTCTGAAAAGTAAGGAGAGGAAGTGTGCATGGTCCCTCTTACTAAATCACTTAACTATTAGCTCACAAAATATTTTTTTTCTTTTCTCACAGTCTTAGATTTTTTTTTTAATCTAGGGTTATTAGTTCTTATTGGAGAAAAACTTTCAATATGGCTTGTGACATTGGTCTTGCTATTTTATGTTGAGTGTGACAACAAGATCCACATGCCATTGAACCAAAGATAGGACAGAATGATTGATTCCACATACCAAAGGGAAATAAGGCTGCTTGCGCTCAACAGAGGTAGGGTAAACTATGAATGGAATCTAAATGCTTTCCTGAGTACCTCTTGAAACTTCCATGGTAAATGGTAGATGTCAATAGAAAAATACAGGAATCCAATAAATGCAGATCATAATGGACTCAGGTCCTTCAAAAGTAATTTAACTTACCCCATGAAGCAGATAATTCTAAACAGCTGAGATGTTACCTGAGGGTGATGGAAAAAAAGGTGTAGGTAAATATCAAAGGGAACAATAAATATCAACTATAGCCTTTTGATCAATTGCAAAATATAAACTGCATTACCAGAGTATATTTCTGTTATATTTCTATCAAACAAACTATTATCCATTTATGTATTTTCTTCTATGTATGTTTGCTGAAATAAATTTCTCTCTTATTTGGAATAAGGCTTTCTGGTAATGCTTAACTTTACTCTCATAGATCATCCAAAGATCACTAGAAGCTGTATCCATAACTAAGGAAGAAGAGATGTTGTCTGGAATTCCTGGAGTTGAGATGGTTACCATGACTGTTACACTTTGTGTCTACCCTTTCAGAAGAGATGATGGATGAGAGTGTCTCCAATCTCTATTTTTGTTTCTTTCACCTATCTATTATATCTCTTTACACACATAGAAAATAGTGTAAAGAAAAATATCAACATTTTAAGAGTGTTTGTTCCTGAATTAGGAGTTATGACCTACTTTTCTTTCTTGTTTGCATGCTCCTGCTATTTTAAAATTATCTACAATTCACTTCTGTGCTTTCTATTTTTGTTACTATACGTATTGTATTTTCTTATTATGTTCATTGACATAATAAGGAAAATAAAAAGGTAATATATGATTTCCTCATGTTAGTCAAAAGCATAAAGTTTTTGTATGATTGTAGGACTAGAATAGATGCTAAGTAGAACAAGAGAAGGCATTTACTTGGTAAAAACACATGTTTAATGAAACAAGGTAATAATAAATTAAAAATTACATAAATACTTAACTCTAAGGGCTAAGAAGGTGGGAAAGAAGAAAAAAACATGAGTTCATTCAACAGTTCTGATGGTGGTCCAATACTTCTGTTGGATTTGGAATTACTAGTGTTTCTTGTGTAATTATGTCTTAAAAATTTGATATACGTTACATGCATTCTCTTATATTTATCAAAAATGTCCTCCTTAATTATAACCTTCTATCCTCCTTGACATTTTAAACTTAGTCTTATGATATCTCTCCTTAAAATCATGTAAGGAATTATTTCCTAGATGCTGTATTCTCTCCTCATTCAGGCTTCCTCCCTCTTTAATTTTTCTTTATCCAGTTGGTGACATCTTTCTTAATTTAAACTATATATTCACCAAGACTTTCTATTATTTATCTGATTCTCCTTCTGAATCAATTGAAATGATCATTCTCATGTGACTTACTGCAAAAAACAGTGTAACTTTTCTTGAATTCCCAAACAAAATGAAACACCAACAACCATCTACCCAGTTCCCTAAATAATTCTTACGCTTAATTTTTCAAATTTTTCCATCTTCACATTCACAGCAGTGGTTTAGAACACTGACATAATCTGCCTAGATTATAACTGCAAATTCTTAAATGTACTTAACATTTCATGCTCTAAGGTATAATCAAGGTGATCATTATAAATTGAATTTGTAAATTTTCTTATGACCCTTAATGGCATCTTGTTATAAGATAAATTGATGGTAATGAAATAATATGCAATAGCTAAACATGTTTCATAATGCTATGAAATGATATTAGAAAATATTCAGTGTATATTTGCAATTAATGCATCTCACAAAAACTTTATATAATTTTGATTTTAGTTTTTAAAAATATGTTTATGCATACATGTAAATCTGCCATCTATTTCTCCATTTATCTATGTACGTATTTCTTTCACCATATCTATTATTTCTCTTTGCACACATAGAAAATACTGTAGAGAAAAACATCAACATTTTACGAGTGCCTGTGCCTGAATTAGGAGTTATGACCTATTTTTCTTTCTTGTTTACATGCTCCTGCACTTTTCAAATTATCTACAATTCACGTCTGTGCTTTCCATTTTTGTTACAATATGTACCTATTGACATAATAAGAAAAATAAGTGAAAAATATAAATAATATATGATTTCCTCTTTTCACCTCCTAGTTAATAATGAATTTTTCGGCTTGTCTTCAAAAACAACTAAAATACTGCAGAGAAAAATGTACCAATGTTAGATCCTGTGAGATTCTATCTGATTTAATCCCTGCTCCATTGTACCAAGTAAATGTCAGCTAACTTCACATTGCCAGATGTGAGGCATTTATCTATGAATGTTTGCTCATTTGACAATATTAGCTCTGGCTTAAGTCAAATGTTACTTATAGGGGGAGGGGGAAAGCATTGATGTTTAAAGCCTCCTCAGCCATATATATATATATATATATATATATATATATATATATATATGCCATTAATACACACACACACAATCACACACAATTTTCTCTGCTTATTTCTAGATCATATCCAGCACTTTCTGCTCTGCTTTTTCTTCAAATAGAATTTTAAGCATTTTCATTGCAAATTACTTTATACAAACCTTTCCATCTAATTGGTCGTAGTGATGTGGCACTACAGTGGTAGTGTGAGCAGCCACAAGATTTCTAGAATAGATTTGAATGATCACTATTAAGACATTAGAACACCAATTTTTCCTCTCACATCTCTCCCCCATTCCCGCCCTACTCAACAAAATTTAAAAAGTGCCCCATGAACAAATAGAGCATTTAGCATGCTTTAAATTGGTACACTTAATAATTGATGTTGTTTAACCATTTCCAGGTCCTTTAGCCATAACTGTGCTGAGTCTTCTTTTTTAGCAAATGGTCAGTCAAGTATATACTATGTGACAGGCACTATTATTAGTTCTGGAGATAACATGCTTAGTAGGAGAGAATCCAAGTCGTCAAGGAGCTATCTTTCTGCTTTCCCTAAAACAATATCACTATTTCCTCTAAGGCAATAGTTTTGCATTCATGCCTATATATTCATTATTTAATTAAGGCTTGCATTGCATATAGTTCATGAAGAACATTTATTTCTCTCTGCCTTCTTGAAGATTTTTGAAGAAACTAGAGATGGCCACTCAAATTGATCTTGATAAGAAAGAAAATCTACATTTCTATATTGTGCCTACTTTCTTCCAAGTTTTAACAAAAATTTATAAATTTATACTTTAAATTATATAAACCATATTTGAGAAATATATGTGCCTATATAGCCCAAACATTTTCTATCGCAGTAAAATATTTGGGTATCCATCATGTTAACTTATGCTTCTACATACAGGTTGTAGCTACTAGGAAACTTATAGATGGAATTAAAAATAAAACCAAGGCTGTCTACAGGCAATAATATTTTGTTCACTCGTTGAAAACACGAACAAATTTGCACCTTAAAAGGTCAGAAAGACCTGAGCTCTAATCTTTCCTTTGCCAATTAGCATGCTATAACCACTAATAAGTTACTTTATTTTAATTTAACTGGGACAATAATAATCACCTTACAGAATTTTGAGAAGTATTAAATGAAATATGACCTATAAAGTGACTATCATCTGAAAATTAAAGCACTCAATAAATAGTATTTGCTTCCCTCTTTCTGTAAATAGTTTAGGTTGTTAAGAGGAGTTTAATCTAGTGCTTAAGAGGATAGGCACTGGAGCTTTTTCTGGGCTTAAATTCTCGCCCCAAAACTGTGAAACTGGTGTCCTAATTGACAAATCCCTTGACTTTTAGACTGAAGGGATTAATGAGTTATGATATTTAAAGAACAGTACTGGAGTGTAGTTAGGCAGTTGCTATCATTTTTATTATTACTGTTACTATAATTAATAAACAAGGGAGTCTTTTCCACTCAGAAATAACTTCTTTGTAGCTGCTATGTGGGCTAATCTAATAAGACATGTGGAAGAAAATAATTTTTCCAAGTCTTATGTCTAAAATAGTATCAGAAATCAATCAATATTTATATTATTGATTTGATTTAACATGATCAATTCCTTTTATTAAACTCTAATACTTACTCTGACTTGGGGAGCTCATCAGAGAACCAAACTATCTTGTAATTACACATAGGAAATTAATTTCTCTGAAACAAAAACAACAGCATAGCCAAAACAAACAAAAACAGTTATTACTTCTTTTAGTCATCAGCACAATATATCCTCCCCATTCTGGAGTTTCTGTAGCTGCCCAGGACATTTCAGTTGACTTTGCTTCAGTTCATTATTAGCTCAGCTATTTCTCACCCTTTTCTTTCTTTCTAGTTTCTCCATCCCTTTTACTCATAAGATAACAATTTCTCAAGAATTTCTTCACCAGTATTTCTTCCCTGAATTCTATTTCAGCCTGCTTACCCAGCTATTAGTCTTCTTCAGTGAGAATTGAACCTAAACAATTTTGTCAGATATCTACTTTTTATTTAACAAGTGCTTAAGGGAATATCTTGCTGTTATTATTTTAGTCAACAGTGAAAAAAACTCTGTTACATTGTTTATTTTCTAGCCTTATTTTGAAAATAAAAATTTCAAATAATGCAGAAATGTAATATATGTGTCATATGTATTTGCAGATATACAAAAAATTTAAACTAATAATCCTTGAAAATATTTCCCTATTTTTTCTACCCTTTTAAAATAAAGTTATGTATATTTTCTAAATAGCAACACACAATATTAAACACGAATATTTTGGGATGATGGAATTAGCAATGTCTTAAACGTGAAGATTAGTTTTGAACCCTCACATGTGCATGGATGCACACATATACATAGACATTTATATTGTGCATTCCTTACTCCAACCTAACATCCATCCATGTCAAAGTCTGAATTGTGTTAGGTAAGAGGGATGAAATTGCTGATTGAAGCTTCGGTAATAGACAGAACACATTACTCTGAGGGCTTCAGGAAAACTTTTTACTCAACTCTCTTCCCACAGGAGTTTACATTTTCTGTTTTATCTCTGGGATAGAGCTTAGTGACAAGCACACATTGAAAGTTTGTGAGAAATGCCATGGGATCTGCTAACAACATTCAGGATGCAGAGATGGCATTTGAGTCCCCAGCATCTTGCTTCTTCTTTTGCATTAGAAATCTTAATCAGGTGAACCTATAGGGTAGTTGGAAAACAGGCTGCCTACATATCTGTTTCCACCGTAAAAAGATGCATTATATTTTTAGATCAAATTTAAAGGTTAGATATCGGAATACTTTTCAGGAAGTTAGCACGCCTAAAGCAGTAAAATGTCTGAGTTTTAAAATTAACTATATAGAATTGTTTTATATAATGGTTGTACTATGTGGAATCATTTCACAAATTATGTTTTGCTACAGCTCTTTGCTGCATGATTCTGGGTAATTTTCTCTACACCAAGTAGCCAGCATGTTTAAAATTATACTGTTACGATATTTGTTTGGCATTTTCTGAGAGAAAAATTAAGCAGTTGACTATTATCTGTAATCAACAACCAAGCTTGAAATGGGTACACATTTGTTTGTAAATTACATGTAATTTAATTGAAATGTTGCAGCAAATTTTCCACCGTTAAATATGTCTACATTTCCAAGTCTAGCTGGGTGGCATAATATTAAAAGCAACGCAGACTTTTTTTTTTTTTTTGCATAGTGGTAACTACAATATAATACATTTGGTACTGTGAAATTAAGAAAGGTATGAGAAAAGAATATAAAAGCAAATGATTGAATTGGAAAAATGATAAAAAGTAATCCCAGAAGCTGTGAGATAAACTGCATTGTGATGTTAGCACTCTAAGTGATGTTAACTCTTAATTGCTGAAATTTAATTTTGTATTGCATATTTTAAGATTCACATAAAACAATTGATTTAAATTTGAAATATCCGCAGTACAAAGCATTAACCTCACCCTCCAGATAAGATGTTTAAGGTTAAATATAATAGAAACATAAATCTTCTGTAAGTCTTATTAAAGGAGAAATATCCGCAGTATCTGAGTTAGATTTCTTTCAACCAAAAACTCCCATTCTGAAATGCTAGCTTTCTGACACAGTGACAAATTGCTGGAACAAATGCTAAATAGTTAAATGGACAGGTGATGGATGGCCTCATAAGCCTTGCAGGGCAGGCTGTGTAAGATACTAATTGGTTCTGTGGAACTGGTTTTAGTCAATAAATTCGCTTGGGAGATTTTTTTTGTGTTAGACATCTTTAAAGAATGCATTGCTGTAGGTGACAAACACTCGCAACATATTAGGCCACCAACAACTTTATTACATCCACTGTACAAGCTATCTCTTTTCTCAATTCGAGCCTATATTCAAACACTAAATATTCATTATTAATGAATCACTGGTGTAATTCCTTATGGGTTTTCAAATTTACCATTTGACTTTCAAGACTGCCTATTTCTCTCAGTCCAAAAATGTCCTTATTTTTCTTCTTCTTCCAGGAAGCATACCAACTTCAACCTTTTAAAATAAAATTTAAGTCATAGAATTTTTAATTATTCTATAAGGTCACAACATAAATAACTTTTTTCTTCTAAAATTTGTGAAATGTTAGCAGATGTAAACATTTTTAGGACAACTTGGTTCTCTTTTCTTCCTCTTTTAAAAAATAATAAAATATTGTGTAATATTTACCAAATTCCTTTTCAAATTCCCAGAAGCTTTGTAGTGGAAAGAAAAAAAGGAATAAGAGAAAGAAGAATGGAGAGAAAGAGGGGAAAAAAGAGGAAAGGAAGAAAGGAAAAAAGGAAGGGAGGAAGAGAAAGAAGAGAGGGAAAGGAAGAGTAAAGAAGGAAAGGAGGGAGAAAATATTAAATTCTAATTGACTGTGTCCCTTAGGAAGTCACTAAGAAACTAAAAAAAGCTTTCTTGAATTAATAGAGATAAATGCTAGCAAGAATTTATTCATTCTGCATAATTTTCTCAGACCTTTTTGTACATTAACAGAGAAGGTCAGTTGCCAATTCTAATAGTCCATTGGCGAAGGCAAGTTCTTTTGAACCCCCAACTGTTTCTATTTTCAAAATTTCCAAGCATTCTGTCTTTCAAGACTGTGCTAGGACTATGAATAATTCCTCTACCACAAATATCCCATCTATGCACAAAGAAGAAATTAAACATTGTGGAGAAGATAAGCTAACAGGCTCTGGAGATGAAATGACTGAGTTTAAATTTAACTCCAGGAGTTAACACAGTATGAACTTGGGCAAGTTACTTTATCTCTTTGTGTTTTGGTTTCTTCATCTATGAAATGGAGATAATATTGGTACTTAACTCATACGTTTTTAAGTGATTTATATATACATATATATCATTTGCTCAAGCATCCAGAACATAAAAAGCACATAATAAATTTCAGTTATTATCATTTTATATATTTGTTTTTTCATTTATTTAAAAAATTTACCTTTGTAAGCCTGTGAAATAAAATTTTTAGAGTACAGATTTGACTTATTACAATAGTCATTATGAAGTGAAGCAAAAATTGAATGGGAAACGACATGTATCAACATATACATATAATTATATAACTATAAAATATTTGCCTTTCTGTTTTTTTTGGTTTTTGTTTTTTTTTTGAGACGGAGTCTCACTCTTTTGCCCAGGCTGGGGTACAGTGGTGTGGTCTTGGCTCACTGCAACCTCCACCTCCCAGGTTCAAGCGATTCTCCTCAGCTTCCTGAGTAGCTGGGATTACAGGCACCTACCACCATGCCAGGCTAATTTTTGTATTTTTAGTAGAGACGGGGGTCTCACCATGTTGATCAGGCTGGTCTCGAATTCCTGACCTTGTGCTCCACTGCCTCGGCCTCCCAAAATGCTGGGATTACAGGTGTGAGCTTTCTGTTTTAAAGAAAAATTTTAGTATGGTCATATGTTCCTTATATATCTATGACATAACACCAAATTTGGACTTGTTACATAAAATAAGACTTTATTTTATTAGCTTATACATTTCTGATAGCATGTGGAATTATTCTGGTAACACTAATTCTGCTGACCTTAGTTAACCTGATTGCTCTTTTTATGTTATGAATTTTAGTAGAAAATCAATATTTTCTGCTTTTTACAAACAACATAAATCTAACCATACTGTCATGTAATTTTTTTAAAGAATGCTCATTGAAAGGGACAACTTGAAACAAACAACCAACCAAACAAAAACACACACCTGTTAAAAAATACATTTAGCTAGCTGTAACAACATATACATCAATTAGAATCAATCCTAACTCACAGTTACTTAAACAAATAGGAGTCAGCATTTTTTACAGATGATGAAATAAGGAAGTAGGCATCTTGTGACTTTAGTTTAAAAGCCCAGTGATACTGGTCCTAGAATCTTGTATTTCTCTCTTCCTTTCCATCTTAATGACATGAAGGTTGTAGCAGCTCTAGGTTTCATGTGTGAGTTTAAAACAAGAGGACAGGCTTCACTGGTACCAACTGCATCAGCTTCTAGTTTAAAAAATGCAAAACCCTCCTCAAAAGTTTTCAGTAGCCTTCTGATTGCATTTTATCGATCAGATATGTGTCACATGGTACACCTCAGAAGTGGGAAAAATTATTACATAGCCTTTCTAGTCTAGAGAGTGTAAAAAGCAAGAAGGAGTAGTGGATATGTAATAGGTTAGGCAATAAACAATACAATCACAATAATATTCATTTTTACAGAAATCACAAAATTTGATAAAATTTGAAAAAGCTTTTCCCCTTTCATCAAATAGGCTTTTTATAAAATGATTACCATCCATTTTTTAGTCTATATCAAAGTTACATTGTATAACTTTTGTTATAGGACCAACAGGTTTATATGCCCACTGCACAGTAACATACAATATACTAAGACAGCAGGGTTTGCAGCAGAGAAAGAGTTTAATGATCATAGGTCACCAGGTAAGGAGATGGGAAGAAACAGTCAAATCTATCTCCCCAAGGATTTCTGGGCTGGGATTTTTCAGAGGATCATAGAGGCTGACGGGCTGAAAATTGGGATTGTTGACTGATTAAGGTAAGGGGGATGAAACTTTCAGAATGAGAAAACTGCATTCCTTGGTGAGTCACCTCCTGGTGGGGGTTCTTCAGACCAGTTGACGTCAATAGATTCATCGGTATGCAGGACATGAAAGAATATCCCAAAGGGAATAAAAGTGTTTCATAACATTCAAATTATCTCTAGAGTAGTAAAGAGGAACTATAATCTTGAATCTACGTGATTCTAGAACAACAACCATCAAACAACTATGAGGAAGCAGGTCAGAGAGCAAGCTGACCTAATGATTAATCCTGAATATGCTTTAAACTTGGTTTATTTCTCCACGTCTCTTCTTCCCTGATTAATTTTATGAAGTTTATAAGAACGGTTTCACTTTGGCCTATTAAGAACACTAATTTTTTTTTACATTGATGCATAATAAGTGTACATAGTTTCAGGGTGCATGTGATAATTAAATACATTCTTATAATTTGTAAAGATCAAATCAGTGTACTTAGGATATCCATCATCTTAAATATTTGTCTTTTTCAACATTAGAAACTAAAATTCTTATAGCTATTTTGAAATATACAATAGATTGTAATAAACTATAGTCACTCTACTAATCTATACAACACTAGATTTCATTTCTTCTATCAAGCAATATTTTTATATTCATTAATCAATCTCTCTTCATACACCCTGCCCTACCTTTCCTGGTCTCCTGTAATCACCGTCTATTCTCTACCTCTATGAGAACTATGTTTTTGAGCTTCCATGTATGAGTGAGAACGCAATATTTGCCTTTCTGTGCTTGGCTTAATCCACATAATGACCTCCAGTTCCATCCATGTTGCTCCAGATGATAAGATTTCATTCTTTTTTATACCTGAATAATATTTCATTGTTTATATATAACAAAGTTTTTAAAATCTATTCATCCATTAATGGGCACTTAGATTGATTCCCTATTTTAGGTATTGTGACTAGTGCCACAATAAACATGGGAGTGCAGGTATCTTTTTTATATATGATTCATTTTTTTGGATATATACTTAGTGGAACTACCATACAAACTGATGAATCATATGGTAGTTTTATTTTTAGTTTTTTGAGGAATTGCCATACAGTTCTCTACAGTGGTTCTACTCATTTCCATTCTCACCAACAGTGTGTGAGGGTTCTCCTTTCTCCACATCCTTGCCAGAGCTGTTATTTCCTATCTTTTTAATAAAAATCATATTGACTAGGGTTAGATTATATATATCTCAGTATAGTTTTGATTTGCATTTCTCTAATGGTTGGAGATGTTGAACAATTTATTTTCATATACTTGCTGACCATTGGTATGGCTTCTTTTGAGAAATGTCTATTCAGGTATTTTGCCTGCATTTTAATCAGATTATTCGGTGTTTTTGCTATTGCCTTGTTTGATCTCCTTATGGATTCTGGTTACAAATCCCTTGTCAGATGGGTAGTTTGCAACTATTTTATTCCATTCTGTGGGTTCTCTCTTTACTTAGCTGATTTTTTTTTCTATGTAGAAGCTTTTTAGCTTGATATAATTCTCTTAGTCTACTTTTGTGTTATTTACCTGTGCTTTTGAGTCCTTACACAAAATTTATTTGCCCAATGTCCTGAAGCATTTCCTCAATGTTTCCTTCCAGTAGTTTTACATTTTCATGTCTCATATTTAGACCTTTAATCTATTTTCCATTTGATTTTTGTGTAAGGTGAGAGATAGGGTTCCAGTTTCATCTTCTGCATAGTTATTCAGTTTTCCCAGCATCATTTATGGAAGAAACTGTCCTTTCCCCATTGTAAGTTCTTGGCACCTTTGTTGAAGTCAAGTTGGCTATAAATGCATGAGTTTAAATCTGGGCTTTCTTTTTTGTTCCATTGGTGTATGTATCTGTTTTTATGCCAGTATCATGCTAATTTGATTACTGTTACTTTGTAGTAAATTTTGAAGTCAGAAAGTATTATGATAGCTCCAGCTTTGTTCTTTTGCTCAGGATTGTTTTGGCTATTAAGAGTCATTGTGGTTTCATTTAAATTTTGGATTTAAAAAAAATTTCTGTGAAGAATGTTTTTGGTATTCTAATAAGAATTGCATTGAATCTTAAATTGCTTTAAAGTATTTTCAAAAGATTAGATGAAAATGAGGTTACCTTCTTAAGCTAAGTAAGAATTAAATGACCCAACAGACAATAGCAAAATGATTATTACCCTTATGCTTAAGTTAATCAAAACGTTCACTAATTTATATACCATAGATCAAATCCAGAAATTATATATAGGCCTCCCTAGAATCAATATATTGCCGAATTGAATTATCATAATTTGTTGTTTAAAATGGTGCATTAATCTCTTAATTATTCATGAATTAGTCAAGAGTGTTGTATGTTTCTACTAGTAGAAAAACTTTGCAACCATTCCAATCAGAATATAAATACTATAAATTGTAAACTGGATTTAGCAAAAAATAGTTCAAAAAGGTAAAACATCATAAGGAAGGCTAAGGGTTTATATTAGAAAAATTTCCTCAGTAAATGAAATTAAAAAGTATGCATGCGAAAAACTGAATCAAAATTCTGAATCAGTAGTTTATACCTTTTTGAGTAACTTTGTTATTTTATTTTAATTATTAATGGCATAAACCACATTGATTTTAATGGAAAATGTGATCAATTCTTTGAGAAACCACCATTACATATTTTTTGACCGTTCACCAAGAAAAACAATAAAGTTGTATTTATGATAATGTAAAAATCATTTTTATGTAGTCGTAGTTCATTTGCTGACAAAAAGTACACTAAATATGTTATACTTCCTAATTTATAATTTGGTTACATTTTTCTTCATTTAAAAATATACAGTCAAATAAACATGAGTCATATAATAATGATTAATATATAATAATAAAATGACACAGTGTCTAAATATATTCTTATTAAAGAATCATTATAGAATTAGTTTGTTATAACTGGTAATCAATCAAATAGCCTTTTTATTGACATTTAAACAACATGTGATATTTAACTACCAACCCAATAACATTTAAGAGAGGTGAAATATACTATTAAATAGCATCTCTGTGGTGTTTTTAAGAAAACAAAAGTCATTATTCCTATTTATTACAATCAGAAATATAAGAGAAAAAGCATGCATAAAGATTTTATTAATTTTCTTGTCTAACAATGGAATTTAACTCTGTATGCTATAATCATAGTGGCTAACATTGCAATTTTTCATGAAAATTAACAAATTAGTATAAGCATCATAATGATGAATTATCATGAAGAAATTGTTTTTAAGCTTAAGAACATTCTATGCTTCAGTGGGGACATCTAAGAAACAAAGAAGCATTGATAATATGACAGGACACTAAAAAGAGGGAAACAAAATTAAAAACTGGTGATAATTAAGCACAAAAGAATGTACTCCAACAAGAGTTAGAAATTTTATTCCTAGTGTATTACATTCACATATTATACAGACATCCTCAATTTTTTCTTGTAGGCTTTATATAGTTACATAATTCTCTTTCTTGTTTCTACATAAGGCCATTGTTAACAATCTATATTTAGAAAAGTTTTTGGAAGAAAAATTGATGTATATATATATTTACGTATTTAAAACATAACATTTGCCACTTTTATGCATGTTTATATCTATAAAACCATCATCCAAATCAAGATAGCAATATTTTCATCACCTCTTTATATAGCTCTTTCTTCTTTTCCCACCCCCACTTTTTCCACAGGCAACTACTTACCTGCTTCGTCACGATTTGTTTGCATTTTCTGGGGTTTTATATAAATAGAATCATAAAATATACTTATTTTCCCCTGACTTCGTTCTCTCAGTGTAATTACTAGGAGGTTTATATTATGTGTAGAATTCATTCTGGTTTATTGCTAAGTTGTATTCCATTGTATGAGTATACAGTGGATTCCCATTTTTGAAGTTAGTTACTTTCTGTAAAGTTCCCATAAACAAGGAATAATTAAATCCTGAATCATTTTCTGCCAGCTTTTGGTTTCAATATTTACCTCAACCAAATCAATACATAACCCTGTTTTATGTTGGTTTATGTTTATGGACACCTTATTAAATACATATTGTTGATTTACTAACACTGAACTCCTGGCCAATAGCACTATCACTCATGCCTGAAAGATGCTTATTTAATAAGCGTATCAACTTTATGAGGCACATCACTAAACAGCACTTCAGCACTGTGCTTGGGTGTCATTTTAAACAGCATAATTACCAACAAAAAGCACAAAAATGCAAAAACATGGCATTAAATATACTGCTAAAAGGAGACAACATGAAAGTTGAAACAAGAAGAAAGAGCATCATCTGCCTTGTTCATCTTCAATTGAGAAAGTGTTTGGTGGGTGACTCAAATTTTTCACAGTTCTGTGCATGCACGTACACTCAAATGCCCACAAAAGCTCTGCAAGTATTGACTTTGGGGTTACAAATAATTAGCCCATAGCCAGATTCATAGATATGGAGTACAAAAATAACAAGACTTGACTGTATCACCATTTGTTTATCCATTTACCTGTTGATTAATATTTGCATTGTTTTTCTGGATTTCAGTTACTAAAAATAATGTTACCGTGAATATATGTGCACAATTCACATAAGCTTTCTTTCCTTAGAGGTAAACATTTAAGAGCAGAATGGCCAAATAATATAGCGTGTGTAGGTTTAACTTTTAGGAAACTGCCAAACTATTTTCCAACCTAGTTGTTGCATTTTACATTCTCACCAGTAGGATATGAGAGTTTCAGCTTCTCTGCAGCACTGCCAATACTTGGAATGATCAGTATTTTTAATTGTGTCCATTCCAATTGTGTGAACTTGTATCTCATTGTGGTTTTAATTTGCATTTTCCTAATGACTAATGATACCGAATATCTTTTCATGTGCTTTTTGCTATTATTAATCTTTTTTAAAGTGTCTTTTCAAATTCAATGGCCATTTTCAAAAATTTTTTTGGTGAGTTTTGAGAGTTTGCCTATATATTCTGGATACAGAAAATATGCTTAGCAAGTATTTCCTTCCAGTCTCTGGCTCATCTTTTTGTTTACTTTCTAAAAGAAGAAGTTTGTATGTTGAGAAAGTTCATTTCATCAATGTTTTCTATAATGAACTATGCTTTTGCTGCTATATGTAAGGAATCTTTGCATAAATCAAGGTAAAATATGCTCCTTTTACAATTTTATCTCACAAGTTTTATAGTTTTAGCTTGGCATTTACAACTATGATGCATTTAGAGTTAATTTTTATATATAGTGGAAGGTACAAATTTCAGTTCTTTTTATATATACAGACTTTTAGTTGTTCCAGCACCATTTGTGGAGAATAATTACCTTTTCCTACTGAATTGTCTTTACAACATTTTCAAAAATAAGTTGTCCATATATATACGGGCCTATTTATGGATTCTCTATTCTATTCCTTTGACCTACTCATCTATGTTTAAGTCAAAACTATATCCTCTTGCTGAGTATTGCTTTCTGGGTCCTGAAATTAGGTACTGCTAGCCTACAATTTGGTTACTTTTCCCCAAGATATTTCAATTATTCAAGATACTTAACATTTCCATATGAATTTTAGAATGGAAGCATTAATTTCTGTAAAAAAATTCTGATGAGGTTTTGATTGGAATTGTTCTGAATCTATTGATAAATGTGGGGAAAATTAGTATCTTATTATTGGGTGCTTGCAAGCTGTGCCATGGTAAAATCTCACTATTTATTTAGATCTTTAAATACAGTCAGCAATTTTTCATAGTTTTAAATGTGCAGATCTTGCGTATATTCTACCTGTCTCAAAGCAAATTCTATTTTTATTCTATGAAAATATTACTTTTAAATCAATTTTCTTGCTATTTATTGTTAAAGATACAGTATAATTGATATTTGTATATTGATGTCATATCTTGAAATTTTGCAAAAGTCACTTATCCCAGTAGCTTCTTGCAAAGGTTCATAAATTTAGTGGGGGCTTAGAGTAGACCTGGCTGCTGCAGTCATTCTAACATAATGAAGACAGTAGAGAGGAGCCAAAGAGGAACCCCAGTATCTCTCCCAACTGCATAAATCTGATGATACAAAACAATCACACAAGTTACATAAAGCAGGTCTACTACTCACAGTGAGGCATCAAAGATAAGCAGAAGCCTAGGATTCATGTCAAGTCGGTCCTCAAGTCTCAGGAAAGCTGGCTAGGGTGGATGGAGTCTCCTCTGCTCTTGTCCCATGTCACACTTCAAATGAAGGACCCCAGAAGCCCTCCACCCTGGGTATATATGACCTGGGTGTCACTTCAATCACTCAGCACAACTGTCACAGCTCATCTGGTCCCCAAGTAATGAAGACGCCACCTGGATTGTTTGAACACCTCCTCCTTATTTCAGGATGTTGCATTTTTGGTACCTTAACCTGGAATTGCAAGCGATAGAGGAAAAACTGGGTCAGCCAAGGTCATCTGAGGACCTATCCTCCTACATTTTTTTTGTACATATATATTAATGCCTCCTGCAAATAAAATTTTACTAATTTTTAAGTATCATGGGAGTTATTCATGCCTTATTTTATTGGTTAGAAACTTCAGTACAGTGCTATATAGGAGGACTGAGAACAGACATCCTTGTCTCATAACATTAAGTATGATGCCAGTTTTAGGTTATTGGTAGGTCCCCATTATTAAGTTATCTTTTATTCTTAGTTTTCTAAGAGCTTTTTATTTTATTTTTTGTTTGTTTTAAATCAAGAGTAAATATTAGATTCTGGCAAATGATTTTTTCTGCATCTATTGAGACAATCATAGGGCTGTGTGTGTGTGTGTGTGTCCTTGTTAATATGGCAGATTAGAATTTTGATTTTTGAATGTTAAATCAACCTTATATTCTTAAGTACGACCTGGTCATATATTTTATCCTTTTATTATTGTTTGACTACAGTTGATAGAATTTTTAAATGTTTTTTTGCATCTGTGTTTATTGTGGTTATTGTTTATAGTTTTCTCATAGTACTTTATATGATTTTGGTATCAGAGTAATGGTGGTCTCAGAATGACTTGGGAAGTATTATGTTTCTTGAATTTTTCAGAAAGATTTGTTTAGAATTGGTATTACTTCTTGTTAAATATTTGCTAGCAGCCATCAGTGAATCCATGTGGATCTTGAATTTTCTTTATGGGAAGATTTTTAACTCAGTTATATAATGAACATTGGGATATTCTTTTTATCTGTTTATTCCTGAACGAGCTTTTGCGATTAGTGCATTTCAAGCAATTTGTCCACAATATCTGAGTTGTTGAATATATTGTTACAAATTTATTTATAATATTTCTTTCTTATCTTTTAAATATCTGTAGGCTCTGTTGTGTTTACACGACTGCTAATGTGTGTCTTCTTTTCTTTCTCCTTATAAGTTTGGCTAAGGTTTTTATCAATTTTATTCATCTTCTCAAAGCATCAGTTTATGGTTTCATTAATTTTAGCATTGTTTTTCTATTTTCTCTTTATATAATATTTGCTCTGTTATCATTATAATTTTCTTGGTATTGCTCACTTTAGAATAAATTTCCTTTTATTTTTCTGTTACTTTAAGGTAGACACTGAGGTCACTAACTTGTGACCTCACTTCCTTTCTAAGCATTTGGTATAATAGCACTTAGTGCTATAAATTTCTCTCAGAGTGATAGGTTGTATTTTCATAGTCATTCAGATCAAAATACTTTCAAATTTCCATCTGATATCTTCTTTGATCCACGAGGTTTTTAGTATTGTCATTTTTAGTTTCCAAAGATTTTGAAGGACCTTTAGAAATCTTTCTGTTACTGATTTCTAATTCAGAGAACATGTCTGAGTTGAGTATTTTAAAATATATTGAAATACAATTTAAATTTCAAATTTTGGTATATCTTTCCCTGTACTTTTGAGTTGAATATGTACTCTGCTGTTTTGGGATGATGTGTCCCATGAATGTTAAATAGGTAAATTTGGTTGATAATGTTCAAGTATTCTACATATTTCATGATTTTTCTTTCTATCATTCTATTAATTATTGAGAACAATTTATTCAAAGCACCAAGTATATTTGAATATTTGTTAATTTTTCCTTTTATTTGATAAGGTTTTTTTCCCCATATATTCTGAAATTCTGTTATTATTCCATTAATATTTATAATTTGGGGGTCTCTTTGATGACTTTATCTTATGAAATGACTTTTTTTCTGCCTTGGGTAATATTACTTGCTCTGAAATAAACATTTTCTGAAATTTCTATTTTTTATCACTTTCCTTTTAACCTATTTGTGAGTTTGTATTTAAAGCTTGCATCTTGTGGACAGCATATAGGTCATACTTGTTTTTATTTTTTAATGCTCTGTCTTTTAATTAAAGTGTTTAGAACAACGCTTGGGAAAATATAATTCATGGGCCAAATATTGCTTGCCTTGTTTTCATAAATAACATTTTATTGGAACAAAGCCATGCCCATTCATTTACATATTGTATGGCTGCTTTTATGCTATAATGACAGAGTTGAATAGTCGCAACACAATCCATATGGCTCAGAGAGCTAAAAATATTTACTATTTGGCTCTTTTCAGAAAATGTTAGTGAACCTCTGGTTAGATGATTTATGTTTCAAATTTTCATTGATATGCTTAAGTGTGTAGTCTTTCTGCTTGTTTTCTGTTGCCTCTTCAGTTCTTTACTCTCCTTATCCACATTTTCTGCCTTATTTTAGATCGACTGTATCTTTCTTAATAATTCCAATTCATTCTTTTTTGGCTTGTTAACTCGATTTTTTTAATTTTAGGGTTGTTGTAAAATTGACAGTGTATATCTTTTTTTATTATACTTTAAGTTTTAGGGTACATGTGCATAACATAGAGGTTAGTTACATATGTATACATGTGCCATGTTGGTGTGCTGCACCCATTAACTCCTCATTTAACATTAGGTATATCTCCAAATGCTATCCCTCCTCCCTCCCCCCACCCCACAACAGGCCCTGGTGTGTGATGTTTCCCTTCCTGTGTCCATGTGTTCTCATTGTTCAATTCCCACTTCTGAGTGAGAACATGCGGTGTTTGGTTTTTTGTCCTTGCGATAGTTTGCTGAGAATGATGGTTTCCAGCTTCATCCATGTTCCTACAAAGGACATGAACTCATCATTTTTTATGGCTGCATAGTATTCCATGGTGTATATGTGCCACATTTTCTTAATCCAGTTTATCTCTGTTGGACATTTGGGTTGGTTCCAGGTCTTCGCTATCGTGAATAGTGCCGCAATAAACATATTTGTGCATGTGTCTTTATAGCAGCATGTTTATGTTTTATAATCCTTTGGGTATATACCCAGTAATGGGATTGCTGGGTCAAATGGTATTTCTAGTTCTAGATCCCTGAGGAATCGCCACACTGACTTCCACAATGGTTGAACTAGTTTACAGTCCCACCAACGACAAAAACCACACGATTATCTCAATAGATGAAGAAAAGGCCTTTGACAAAATTCAACAACCCTTCGTGCTAAAAACTCTCAATAAATTAGGTATTGATGGGATGTATCTCAAAATAATAAGGGCTATCTATGACAAACCCACAGCCAATATCATACTTAATGGGCAAAAACTGGAAGCATTCCCTTTGAAAACTGGCACAAGACAGGGATGCCCTGTCTCACCACTCCTATTCAACATAGTGTTGGAAGTTCTGGCCAGGGCAATCAGGCAGGAGAAGGAAATAAAGGGTATTCAATTAGGAAAAGAGGAAGTCAAAGTGTCCCTGTTTGCAGACGACATAATTATATATCTAGAAAACCCCATCGTCTCAGCCCAAAATCTCCTTAAGCTGATAAGCAACTTCAGCAAAGTCTCAGGATACAAAATCAATGTGCAAAAATCACAAGCATTCTTATACACCAATAACAGACAAACAGAGAGCCAAATCATGAGTGAACTCCCATTCACAATTGCTTCAAAGATAGTGTATATCTTTAAATTCCCACACTTTACCTTTAAGTTATTATACTGTTTTGATAATAGTATAAAAATTTATTATAGCATAATTCCATTTCTCCTCTCTTAACTTTAAGGCTATTTAGTTCACATACATTTTATTTATACATACAGATTTAACAAAAACAAAACAAGTTAAACTGTTTTTTTTTAGAGACAGCATGGTCATTTATATACAAAATCTTTTGGAATCTACAAAAACATTCATTGAACTTGTAAGTGAGTTAGACAGCAAGATACACAATCAGTAAATAAAAATCAACTGTACTTCTTTATTTTAGCAATGATCAATTTAATTAAAATTTTAAAATATCACAATAACACCAATACTATGAAATATTTAAAAGCAGATCTAAAGCAAGCAGAACCTGTATCCCAAAATAGTAAAACCCTTCTGAGCAAAAGTAAAGATTTAAGTAAATGGGGAAATATACATGTCCATGAATTAAAAGTCTCAATATCTTAAAATTCTGATTATTTCAAAGTTGGTCTACAGATTGAGTGCAATTAAAACTAAAATCACATTAGCCTTTTTTCAAAAAATGACACTGATTCTAAAACTTTTATAGAAGCTTTAAAAAGCTAGAATACCCAAAGCAACTTTGAAAAAGAACAACTTGGAGGACTAATTTCAATAGGCATCATCAAGGCAATATAGTATTTTAGTATTTGTTTAAAAATGGACACATAGATCCATGAAACATAATACAGAATCCAAAAATAGGCACACACATATTAGATCAATAGATTTTTGACAAAGATGCAAAACCAATTCACTTGAGAAAGATAGCCTTTTCAATAAATGGTGCTAAAGCAATTGAATATCCATATGCCAAAACCAACAGAAATAAAAATCAATCTATTTCTTGCACCATAGGTAAAAATAAATTGCTCCAAATGTTTTATAAATCTTTAGTTAGAAACATAGATGGAAATATTGGTGACCTCAGGTTAGATCAAGATTTATTTGATGTAACAACAAAATGAGGATCCATAAAAGAAAAAAAAAAGCTAAATTATACTTCACCAAATTTATGGACTTCTGGCTTTCAAAACATTTTGTTAAAAGAATGAAAAGACAAGCCACATGTGGGAAGAAAATAATTTTAAATCAAATATCTGATAAGGGACCCATATCTAGAATATATAAAGAACTCTTAAAACTTGAGAACATAAAACAACACAATAAAAAAGATTGTCAGAAGAGTTGCATAGACATTTCACTAAGAAGATACAGAGAAGACAACCACATGAAGAGATTCTCAATATAATTAGTCTTTGGGAAATGCAAAATAAAACATAATGAGATGCTGTAACATACCCATTATAATGGATAGAGTTAAAAAGACTGAAGTTTTGGCAAGCATGTGAAGCAAGTGTAGCTTTCATACACAGTTAGTGGGAATGTAAATGCTGCAATTATTTTGGAACTTACTTTGGCAGGTTTTTAAAGAGTTAATCATAAAACTTCCAAATGATGCAGGTTTTTTTTTTTACTTCTAGCTATATACCCAAAAGTAATAAATGCATATGTTCATACTGAGACTTAGACATGAGTTTCCACAGCCTATCGAAATAGCTAAAATCTCATAACAATCCATATGTCCATCAACAGCAAGATGGAGAAACAAATTTTGTATATCCATATAACCGAATACTACTACATTACACAGGGTTGTCTAGTGTAATGGAACCAAGAAGACATACATATAAAGAGATCTATTAGGTATTGGCTATGAGATTAAAGAGACTGAGAAGTCCCATGATTTGCCTTTCTCATGCTGGAGATTGAGGAAAACTGGTAATACAGTTCAAAGGCCTGACAATTAGAAACCTGATGGTGTAAATTCTAGTCTCAATTTGCAGGTCTGAGATCCATAAGCACCAAGTACAGTGGAAGATCAATGCCCCAGCTCAATGGTCAGGCACAGCTCATTCAACTTTCTTCCACCTTTTGGTTCTAGTTCAGCTCTCAACAAATCGAATGAAGCCCACTCTAATGAGTGAGAACCATCTGCTTTACTCAGCCCACCCATTTAATTGCTAATATATTTTGGAAACATTCTCACAACCACCCTCAGAAACAATTTTTAACCAGATATCTGACCATCCTATGACCAAGTTATGTTGACCCAGAAAACTAAGTTTCACAACTACCCACAACAAAAGTAATGAACTATTAAAAAATAGCATTGATAAATCTTAAAATAATTATACTGAATGAAAGAGGAGAGGAAAATGAGAATTTTTATGACTATGTTAATTTAAGTTATAGAAAATGTAAATTAATCTATAGTACAGAAAACGAATGAGCGATGGCATGGGGGTTGGGAGGAGGGGCTTGAGAGAGAGATTACCAAGGCAAGACAAGAAACTTTCACAATGAGTAATGGATATGTTCATTAAAGGTGATAAGCACACAGAGGCAGGCTTAAATACACTCCTCTTTAAGTCCTTCTAGGGATTCCGATAGGGCATGCCCCTTTGATATAGGTCTGGCTGAATATCATTCTGTTTTATCATAACTGCAGATGAAACGAGGAGGGTCATTAAGCCAGCTACTATTTTAATCACAATGAAGGGAATGAGAGATTCCACTGTAGAGCTCTTTGCCTACAGCATGTGGCCAGGTCTCTAAAATCTGCACCGTCTTGGTTGTGATAACAATTTCAAGGATGTGTACGTATATCTAAATGTAAATTTGTACATTTTAAAAGTATTAGATTATTGGGTTTCAATTATACAATAATAGATCTGCTGAAGCTAAACTAAACAAAAAAGGGGAATGTAGGACTTAAATGTTATATTTTAATAAATGTTAACAACCCAAAATAAGCTTTTAAGCTTTTAATTATATGTAAATACAGAGTGAGAATATCATAAATTAATTATAGACATGAAGAGTCAGATGTGGCAAACTCAACCTCCAATTTATTGAGTTAATTATGATTTTGATACCCTTCTTAATTATTTGCATTTATTTGTTTAATGGGGTGATACATGGTTTCCTTTTCCTATGCGTTTGATTCTCAGTGTTTCCACCCTCCCCTACTGGCCAGCTCTTCCTATATACACAGAAACAGCGATATAAAGGCAGAGAGGTTTCTAAATCTGAATTGTCACATTTCATGACGTCCTTGTAGTTCTTTTTACTCCCAGGTGTGGCTACTGATCCTTAAATATCAAAGCCCCAGCAAAACTACTTATCTTGTGCTTGCAGATGATAAGCACACTGGGTCAGGCTGAAACATAGCTCTTAAACACACCTCTCTCTAAGTCCTGCTAAGGATTCTGATAAGGCATGTCCCTTTGACATGAGTCTGGCCAAATATTTCTCTGTTTTATCATAGCTGCAGATGAAATAAGGAGGGACATTAAGCCAGTACTTCTTCAATCATAAGGAAGGAAATGGGAAATTCCAGTGTAGACTTCTTTGTCTGCACCCTGTGGCCAGGTCTCTAGAATTTGCACTGATGATTATGGGGTGCCATTAATAAGATTGTATTTTAACATTTAGAAAATAAGAAATAAGAAAATAAGATTGTACTTCAGCTTACCACTTTGCTACTTTACTCTGTGTAGAGTCCTCCAGTCAGAAATTCTAAAATGGTTTGGCAGGGGACAATTGTTAAGATTGGGAATTCTAGGTTTCTAAGCTACTACCAATTATTACAGCAGAAAAATTCACCCCACCATTTTATCTGTGGAGCTAACTGAAATGTGATTTATTTTTCTAATTAAATTTACAAACTTCTTTTAGTCACATTTAAATGAACATAATCTGCTTTTATATTTTATGAAATTGATCTATTAAACACTTTCTTTAAAAATGCGTAGTCCTCTCCCTCCTTACTATAGCATTAGACACAAAACTATTTTATAGGTATTATGACATTTAGCTATGTAATTATATTCCCGGCTCCATTGGTTACAGAGTAAACTACCATGATAAAAACATAATTATTTACCTTTGTAACTGTTATGCTTAGTGTAAGATCTGGCACATAGTAGGCATCCATTCATTTAATGGATGAATGTAAAGAATGTTAGCATTCATACTGGAGAGATAATGACAGAACTGATATTTCTACACTGCTGCTTTCATAAACCATAGAAGATAAATCATGTAATAAATAGTGTGTGAAACTAAATAAACAACGCTAAAGGTGGTCATACTCATTTTAATTGCTGTGTGGGGATTTTTATAGAAACAAACTTTTTACAATTTATTGAGAACCTCCATTGAGTACACTGCAGGAGACTTTATATACATTGTTACTGATTCTTGTGTTAGCTCTTCAAAGTAAAGTATTGATTATATTTTAACCTTGAGGGAAATAATTCTTGTAAAGCTAAACTGACTGGACTGAATTGGGACATTTTAAGTATTTATGCTTTCTGGTGATTTTATCTTTAATTTAAAACGCAAAATGGTGAAGGAAATGTATCACATACATTTACTGAAGGGTAAGGTAATTTGGAGCCTGAGATATTTTCAGTGCCACAACTTTTGGACTAATTAACTTTTCTATGTAATTCTATCCTGGTTGCAGTCCAGCATGGGAGCAAGATATTGCCCTCCCTGAAATTTTCTTTCTTTACTGGTCCAGTCTTTCACATCACATATTTGTTCCCACTTCTTAGAACTTACATTTCATATCCCAAAAAAAGGTATTGCAGGTTCTATCTCATAGTCCATTCAAATAAAAAAGATAATCCCATTCACTCTGAGAAGCATTCTGGTGCAAGCATTTCCCAAGGGTTGCAAAGTGGCTTGAACAGGCTTTTCTGACTCCCTAACTTAGCCATCTTAACTAAACTGTATTAATTCTGGTTGCTTTCTCTCTTGAAGCTCCTCAGCTTTGACTATTGTAGCCCCACATTCAGAGCATTTTCTCCTGGGCATTAATTGTTATCATAATATGTTTGAATATTAAATAATGAATTAATCTTAAATAAATGAGCGTTATATTCTTCCCAAGTCATCACAATAGACTCAAAGGTAAGAAGATCTTATTTCTTTAAAAGCATGCATCAAATATATATTTTTATAGAAATACATATTTTCACCTGAATAGTTTTATGTATGCTAAAGCTGCATAGGATTGAAACTTCAGGTTGTATATTATATTAATGTCACTCAGAATAGCCAATAATAAATGTCAATAAGAGCAATCTGTTTTCATAAAAAGTATCTTGCATTTAAAATTTACTGTAATAGAATTATTATTTTGTTAAATATCCATGTAATTTGATTTGAAGGCAATGTAAAAGCACATTGTTAACATACGTGTATGTGTTTTATATACACTGGAGCTTTATCTTGTAGCTAAAATACAGTAAATTGAATTGTAGTTGAGATTTCAGATATGCTTCTCTGTTTCAGTGCTGTGATCAAATAGGGGACATATTACAGGAGTTAAGAGCTAAACTGTTAAGGAAGATGAGCTGGATTTGTAGCTATCTGAGAGTCCACTGTAATGCTATGTACTTTCGTGCATTTAATCAGACTTTGTGGCTCCATAGTTTAGGCCTCAGGTCTCTCAGGAACTCATCTATAATAAATACTTTACTTTATTAATACTAGGAATTGTGGTCATACACCAAACTGAACAAACAACCGTTATGTGATTTCCAATACAAGGCTCTGTATTTATGTGCCATAAAATCCAAGGGTAGTCTTATCTAGAATATTGAACTATAAAGCTTATGTACTGAATCAAATATAGCCAAAGACTAGGAACTGTCTAAGTAAGTAAAATAATTTTATAGAAACACTTGCTTTAGTTTTTGTTATTTTTATAACCTCTTATTTGTGTCTTGAACATAATTTAAATTTCACATATTCTAACATATACTGTAATGTATTGATGATTAATCTTGGCAACTAATGAATGTTTCTATTACAGTGAGATATTATACTGTGTCATTTATAGTTAGCCTTTACGTAATAGGAGACCAAGTTTCAATAATGCTATTTTTTTTCTCAGAGTCACATCGTAAAGCCTTTTTTTCTTTAGAAATTCATAACTTTTTGTCTCCTGTATGGTCTTATTTAATAATTGAAGTAAACATAAATCTAGACCCAACCAAGTTAAGAGATCCTTAAAAATTGTGATTTCACATGAAAATATATCACATAAAGTTAAGCAGTATTCTATGGCTAGCTTTTATCCACGGAGAATGATGCTTATGAGATTTTCTTGGTGTTAAGTTAACACTGAACACTAATCAATGTCTCTAATTAATGTTAGACATTGCCAAAGAGGAAAATAAAAATTAACTGGAATTTATTAATCTTTTTCCACAAAATTCTGTTTTTTTAACTACAGTTGCTATTAATTAAAAAAATCATGGTGCACTTATTTTTAAAGAAATCCAAGTTAACAAAAATGAATACGATGTTTCTGACTGAATGTGAAATGACAGTTTTAAAATTTGAAAAATTAAAAAGTTAATACTGCCACTACATTCATATAAATTTACTTATTTATTTGTGGAACACTTATAGATATTATGTTTGAAGAAAAGGAAATATTTTGTGTTCTTTCATTTGCTTATTTTTAGCATTTCTATTTTTTATTAAATCCATGTAAAATTATAGTTCATATAGGAAAAAATTCTCTGTTAGGTAACCAATGACAAATTTAATATTTTATAAAGTATATAAAAATATTCAAGTATTGCCTTTCTGCTGTGGAGTAAAAAACGCTTGCGAAAATTCAGTAAGTTTTTCATACATTCTTCATGTTTATTTACCAGCTAACGGCTTTAGAGTGTTATCAAAAGTATTACATGACGTGAAAGAAGTAATAGAGGAATAAATGGTGATTACATGCTTTGGAAGAAAAAGGCAACGTAGAGATCATTTCTTTTTGTGCTGGCCATATCTAAGTCCTGTCCTTAATTCTTCATCAAATTTACTAACACATGTCTATATCATGCTACATCAGAAATCTAAAATAAATCAGATTAGTAGCGATCATGATCACGTTTCTTTAAAATTTCACTCTGTAACCCAAGTGTCTCCTGAGAATGCTAAGTTGAGTTTCTTGGGGAGCATTTCTTAAGAGATATTTCTGAGGTCAATACAGAGATTGCAAACAGTGTGCTGCTAGTCTAAACATTTCAAAGTCAGGAGTAAGGAGACAGTCCATTTCTCCTCCTAGATTATGAAATCTTCGAGGACAGCAACTGTGTTTCAATCCCTTTGAGTCTTCTAGCTTCTATCATAGAACACAGAATGTGCCAGGGCTAACGTTTGTCACACTGACTTTAAACTACGGGTTGAGAGATAAAGTAGTAGAGCAAAGACTGAAGGAGTGCATAGGTTACAGTGTAAAAGCTTGAGGTGGGGTAATAAAAACAAGAAGCAGGAATTATATGAAGGAACTGGCATTGGGGTAAGGTGTGAATGCATTGAATTCTCAACAGGAAATTTAGGTGGCACCATCTGTGAAGAGCTTCTACTTTTCCTTTTGTTTCTGCTCTGATTACTGACAAGGATATGAATTCTCTATGTTTTCTTGACCATACAGCCCCAGTGAAACAGCCTAGTCAATTCCATCATCATAGTTGATCCATAACCCATCATACCACCTTTGCCTTTCCCATTGTATTTATCTGACTAAAGAAGTTAACATCTGGCCCTCCTCTTCCCTGCATCTTGTCCAAGTTAGGGTATGCAGCACATTATGTGTGTGGGGACTGGAAAGAAAAAAGGGGTAGAGGTCCTTGCAGTAATTTGAGCTTTTGTAAGGTTAAGTTTAAGCAGGACCCCCCGTTATCAGAAAAGTAAATACAATTCTGGCTATATTAACAGTGGAAGACAGAATAGAAAGCAAGACAGGCAGCCACTGACAGTCACCAGCAAAAACAGAGAAAGATAAGGGTTGGGGGTTGGGAGAAGTGGTAGAAAAATTTGGTAGAAACTAGGAGAGACAGAAAGAGACAACTCTGGGGACATTTACAGAGTAATGAATGTCCATCCTGCTAACTTTTAGGGTTGAAAAGCCTAAGAATATTATTTAAATTAGCTTTATTGAGATATACTTTATATAAAATAAATCACTAGTGTTGAGTATATAATTCTATAATATTTGACATATATAAAATCATATAACCATCATCACTGTCAACATAAAGAATTTATTCACTAACTCAACCCAAAATGCTTCTTCTTGTTCCTTTGTAATCAATCTCCGCCTCCCTGGCCTCTGACTTCCTTTCACTATTAGTAAATCCTTTATTATAAATCCTTTCAACATCTAAAAATATATAAAGATTAAAAACTCACCTCTATAGTTACCAAACATTTTTATCAGTTTTAATATTTGGGCATAATTTCTATATTTTAAAATATTAAGTATTACAGACAGAGTTAAACTCCATGTTGACTCCCTGAAAATTCCTCTCCCATCTAGAGATAACCACTGTCTTGATTTGGCATTTATCATTCTTATGCATATTTTTATTTATTTACTACCTAATTTTGTGTACATATGTCATATGTGACTAGTTGTCATTTTTTAAAAGTGAATATAGATAACATAATCCTGAACATATTCTGTCATTTTTTTCTCAATGTTATGTTTCAGGATGTCTTGATAAAGCTTATTTATATGCATCATTCACTTTACCCACCTAAGATTATCCCATTCTGCTTCTATTTATTTATCCCTTCTATTTATGGATAACTTAAATTGTTTCTAATATTCAGCAATTATAATCTATTAAGCAATTAACATACTCGTATGGGTATTCTTGCATCCAAATAGCAGAGGTTCTCTAAGATATGCATCTGGTAATGAATTGCTGACCCATAGAATGTATACCTCTCAAAATCTTCTAAATATTGATAAATTGCTCTTCAAAGATGTTGAAGATATTTATTCCACCTCAACACTATATGAGAGTCCATGTAGTTTTATACACTTATCAATATTGATACTAAAGATTTGTTAGTGTTTCTACATTCTAAAGGGTATGGAAAGGTATCCATATTGTATAAACCATTAGTGTCCTCTCCTCTTTGGTCTTAGCATATTGTGCTATTGAATGTATTGTCTTTTTGTTATTGACCTGTAGCAGTTTTTAGTATGTTCTAGATATTGTCTGCTGTTAATTTTAGTTGCATGTATTTTTATTTCCATCATTAGCATGAATTTTCACTTTTATTTAATTGTAAAGATATTAATTTGAGTGTATTCACATCTCACATTCATTCCAAGTTCAAGTAACTGGTAGCAACATGAAACATCGCTGAGAACATACTCCAAGAATACGTGTCAATTTTACGGATTCATTTATTTCACATATCAGGTGTAAGTTAAGTATTTTGTGAATATTATTCTATTAAATCTGACAAAGTTTTCTGAGGAAAGATGTGAGAAATTGAGGTACAGAGTTATTTCCCCAAGGTCACAAAGCTACGTGACAGAGACAAGATTCCAACCCAGGCATATATATAGAATCCCTGTTCTTACTTAACATAATGTGTGTTAACCCTCCTTGCTTTAGATTTCCAAACAGTAAGAATTTCCCTAATCCTTACTTTAGTACCTTGCTTTAGTACCAACCAGAGTCACTTTTTTTGGATTTATGATAAATATCAGTTGAGATATTATTATTTTCCAAAGATTAAGAATTACTAATAGAAAACTAAGAATAAGCTTTTTATAAAGAGCAAGACAGTGTAGTTAATGTTTATAGGTATGTGGATTTAGGTTGTGGTTAAACTAGAAATGAACACTTCACTTTGTGCAAAACTAGTGCACTTAGTTGAATGCAGAAAGCTGATTGCGTTTAGAATGTAGTGAGCTGAGAGAGACTGTTGTTCATGCAGAGAAGTATGTCGAGGAAATTAGGAAATCAGCTACCTTATATAGAATGTATTCCATATATTTATTCGTTTGTGAATTCTTATTATTTTAAATGGCATATACAGATTTGAGGGCTCTAGAGTTTATTATTATTAGTTTCACATTTAAATAACCATTGAGAAGAAGAACCAATATAACATATACCTAATTTAGTGTGGCCTAGTTCACTGGCATCATCCTCAGAGTCAACTTTATTGTACTTATATATATTGAAGACACATTCACTGTGGCAGACCTTGTTGGTGGCTAGCCAGATCCTCTTAATTAACGCTGCTATCCAGGAAAGGCCCACAGAGCCTCCAGTTAGCCTCTGGGACTCAGGGCGGAAAACTTTCTCTCAGCATTTGTGTACAGGCCAGCCTGAGAATTTTGAAGGGTTAACACTCTCAGAAGTAGTCCACATGCAAATGGAAATTGGAGCTCAAATGCCCCAGCTCCCTTGCTGTTTCAGATGGAAATTGAGACAATGTTCAGGCATGTTCTACTCTGCCTAAGTTCCCACAGGACTAGCCATAGTTTTCCAGAACACTATTGTATTCAATATCATGCTTTTCTTCTTCTTCCTCTTCTTTTTACCCTTCTTCTTCTCTGTTTCCAACTCTCCCTTCTTGTGTTCCTTGAAATTCCCTCCCAAATAAGCAACTTCCTCTCAGATCCTTGTCTCAGAGTCTGCTTCTAGGAAGACCCAAACTGAGACACATACCAACATTCTGATGACAATTTAATGAAAATACTTCCAGTAATTACATCCTATCTCATTACTTGCATTTTCTCATAATTGTTACTCTACAGTTTATTTCTAACATTCAAATTTTCACTCCAAGTACCAAGGCTGGCTACATAATTTGTGAGGCCCAGTGCAAAATGAATGTGCAGAGGCCCTTGTTTAAAAAGCAAGAAAAAAGTGTCTCTAAAGATACTAAAATATAAAACTTTTTCATTTCTTCTAGCCATCTCTCTCACAACCTGTCAATATGTTTTGTTTGTTTGTTTGTTTCTTGCAATTTAATATAGCAGAATGCAGACCTTCAATGGTGCCCAAGGCCCCTGCCCTACCACTCTGCACACCCTAGGTTACAGCCCACTGGCTGCTGGATTCCTGTTCTTATCATCCATTGCTGCACATCCATTGTGCCCTGGCCAGGTATGGAGAATCTGTCTCTCTTTCCCATGGGCTGGCTGTCCCAACCCACAGTGGATGCATAATTTCCAGTGGATTACAACCACGGTACCAGTCCACACTGGATACCTGACTTGGGGTGGGCTAAATGCTCACCCCCACCAAGTTATCTATAGAATGCCTTGGTACTACAGGTCTTGGGAAGGGATGGCTGACAACATACTTTGCTCAGAAATGGCATGTGCTGTGTGCACCCAACCATGATTCCCAAACCAGTGCCTAGTCCCCTGCCTGGGGTGGAAAGCAGCACCAATGGATGAATGAACACAGGGAGGGGGATGCCCGCCAGGGCCAGGAACATCAGGGGAAAGGGATAGGAAGTGTCACTGGAAGGACAGTGGGGAGGAGGAGGCAAGGAGGAAGCTGGGTAAGGTAGGTGGCTACAAACATTCCTGGTGAGGTGTGGAGGTGGCTGCAGGAAAGGATTCATGTCATTTGATGCACCAAGGTTTTGGCACATTTTCTATTGTCCCATTGGACTCTACTCACAAACACACATTCAAATATTAAATCATTAATAATTTCAAGATGACGACCAAAAAGCATTAAATGTCAAGTGCCAGATCAGACCCTTCTGAGCAAGAGGACCTGCAGTAAGCTGCATTAGTCCTCTATTTCTGAAGGCAGCATGGCAGAGCAAAAGTGCTTGACCTCATTCTCTCTACAAATTCTATTTCTAGCTTCTCAGTTATCACATTGATCACATTTGTCCTTGCAAAACTCTTCTGTTGAAGCTTTTATTATTTATTTATTTATTTATTTATTTATTTATTTTTGAGACAGAATCTCAGTCTGTCATCAAGTCAGGAGTGCAGTAGTGCAATCTCAGCTCACTGCAACCTTCGTCTCCCGGCTCAGGCAATCCTCACACCTCAGCCTCCAAAGTAGTTGGAACCACAGGCATGCACCACCATGTTCAGCTCACTTATGTGTATATATAAACCCTGGCAGACAGGGTTTCAACCTATTACCCAGACTGGCCTCAAACACTTGGCTAAAGTGATCTGTCCCTCCAGGCCTGCCAAAGTTTTCGGATTGCAGGCATGAACCACTGTGCCAGGCCTGTTGATGCTTTTATATTTCCCACTTCCCAATTACTTTCAAAGAAGGATAGACATGCTATTTTTGTTTACATTACCTGTTTCTACGTCACTATTATATCATTTTCCTCTTTCCAAGTATTAATACATAGACTTTCCTTCTAATACTATGTTCCTAGTCTACCAATTATTATCTACCAACTTAACAAGGGTATTCTTCTGTTGCGTAAATGTATGTGGTCACCTAATTTATTATTTCTTTTTTCAAATATCTGATATTATTCCTGGTGCCTTTAGTCTGTCTACTGACATCACAGTAGTCATAAATTTATTTGTCAACAATATTTCTAACAAACACCTTCTTCAGTTAATAGCCAGGCTCCTAATGTCAACCACGAGAACTATGCTTTCACCATTATCCCCATTCTGTTTAAGATCCTGAGCTCGTCACTATTATATGGGGTACACCAGATGTGATGGTGGCCCTCTGCTCAACAATCAACATCGAGCGGACAGCATATGAGCCATCATTGGTTACACATATAGGATCAGGAAAGTACGGTTATTTCTGAAAGACAGTAGTCAGTGTGGCTGGAAATCTGAGGATGATTTTAGAAACTGGAATTTGAACTGAGTTTTTAATAAAGTTTCTCTACTGCCACAAACACTCCAGGAGACCCCATTATTCACAATGCATAATTCTCCTTTTCATTTTACTAAACTGCTCCTGTTTGTTGGAGACAAACAAGAAAATGTGCTGACTGGCTTTACTACAAATTAATGCTATCTAATCTCATCTGCATTTTCATTAATTGTTGGCAATACTTCTGCCTATTTGTAAATGATTCCTTATGTCATTCTCAGTTTTTTTCCCCAATTTTTCCTGCTTGCATTTCAAAGTTTTCATGTCTCATTTTGCTTGGATGACTGCATGTCATTTTTTAAGAATCACCTCATTTATTAGCCCGACTGAAATCTCCCATGACATTCACATGCTAGTTATTAACATCAGCCACAAGTCTGGGTTGGTTGTTTCCTACATGACCTCCAGTCACTTACTATATATGCCTTTATTATAATGGTCAATAAGTTTTTGTCAAATATACTAATTTCCTTCACCGAGTTGTCTTCATTCTGACTATAGAAAAAAATAATTTTGCTTCTAACTTTACTGAGAAAAATGCGAGATGCCTGAAGCTGGCCTAGCTTTGCCCTGAAAGTCAAAATCTTTAGTACCTTTAGATGTCTTTTGTGTCTTCTATTCCTAAGATTAATCATTCTATAGTCTCTTCTTATTTGTGATAAGTACTTAGCCTCATGTATAAAACATCAAATTAAGTTGGTTATCATAGATGATAAACTAAAATATAATCTATGAGAAAGAGAATTGAGGTACTTTACAGCTATTCAAAGAAAATTGACTTTAAATGAATTAATAGTGTTTTAAAAATATTTAACAATATATCTTCGATGCATAGATTTTAGCACATATGTGCATCTTCTATGGCACAGTACCTAATCTTACTGGTTGATTTTTTATCACAGTTTTTCTTACCAGAAATTCTTTATTAATGTATGCCATGAGTATAGTTACTGAAATATTATAACTAAAAGGATTCTCCTTGTACGATATTTAAATGGGATATTATTTAAAACCCCTTTTTAAAACTTACTTTTATTCATATGTCTTACTTTTGGGAAATATAGATAGACAGGGTATATAAAACTGTCTGGATTATCAAAGTGTAGTATAAACATGTATTTTTTTTCCTGTTTTATCTTTCTATATTCCCTGAAGTAAAATGCTAGAGGTGATAAAATGAAGTGAGAGGAAAAGAAACTTGGTAATAATAGAAATTCAGGAGATATAACAAAATTCTCACTTTTCCACCTTCATGTTCTAGCACTTTTAGCCTGAACTGTTAATTGTACTTACAGCTTAACATCTGAGTGCCAGCAAGAAAAAAAAAAAAAAGTAATATATTGCATTGAAAACAATTATCATTGTATTTATAGAGTAAGCAGGACTTTCATTTTAAAGCTTTTCCCAGTTTTTGTAAATGAAAATAAATGCAAATATTTACATATCTCGGTTTGCCCACCTAGTAGTCTGAGTAATATTTGAAAGCAATTTAAACATTTTCCTCTAAGTGGTAGTAGAAAAAGATGAGTAATGTACATGTCTCTCTTCTGAAATTAATTACGTGCAAACTAGACATAGAATTTTTTTCTACTATAGATTAATAACTTTTCAATCTTTGAAATGATGTACAGAGAGCTTAAAAATTTATTTGAATAAGAAACAAAGTTCTTCAAAAAATAGCTTCAATTTTGTCAATTATTACCTAATCTTTTTATTCTCATCAAAGGAATTAAGCATCTTGTTCAATCTATCTTCTTCATATTTGGCTTCCCTTATCTAGTTAGAAGGCAGAAATTCAGATCACTGGTACCCTGCTTTTCTTTCTCTACCAGAAAGATAGAAGCCAGTTTGGATTATTCACAACTACAGACTCACAAAATGTCAAAATCAAGACCCTTCGAGACCACGGTGGCTGACCAAAGTGATTTTAGGAGACTGGGAAGGAAAATTAAGGGCAGTACTGCAAATTACATAATGGAGCCTAGAATTTAAGCACACACATTTTCATATTTAGCACCTCTCTGAAAGAGAATTTTTATAATAGTACTGCTTTATATTTAGATCTGTATCATCTTTGGTTGCCTTGTCTGGTTCCAATCCTCTGAGGATACTCTATAAATAATAGTGACACAAAAGCCTCAACATCTTTTGCAGAGGTAAATGTTCTTTGCATACAAAGATTCTGCAGCAACTGGCTCATTCTTACTAGAACCTTCACTGTGCCTATTTTAAGTGTGTCCTTATCTTGTGACTTTTTAAATAAGAAGCAGAAAAAATTAGGGATAAACTTTTTTTATACATTTGTATAAATTCAAGAGGTGCAACTGTAATTTTGTTACATGTCTATATTGTGGAGTGATGACGTCTGGGCTTTAGTGTATCTATTACCAGAATAATATACTTTGCACTCTTTGAGTCATTTCTCATTTCTCACCCTTCTTCCATTTCTATCCCTTCCAAATCTCCAATGTCTATCATTCAACATTTTATGTCCATTTGTACATACTATTTAGCTTTCACTTGTAAGTGAGGACATGTATTTGACTTTTTGAGTTGTTTCACTTAAGATATTGGCCTCCAATTTCATCCATGTTGTTGCAAAGATAGAATTTCAGTCTTTTTATTGCTGAATTGTATCCCATTGCACATATATTTTCTTTACTCAATCATTAGTTGATAGATGCTTAGAATTGATTCCCTATCTTTGTTATTGTGAATCATGCTACAATAAACATATAAGTGCAGGTATCATTTTGATATAATAATTTCTTATTCTTTGGGTAGATACCTAGCAATGGGATTGCAGGTTCAAATGATTTCTATAAACATAAAATAAATGACGCTTGCTGATTCTCCTTTGAATGCCTGGCACATAGTAGGTGCTCAATAAATATTTGTTGAATGAACAGGCAGGGCAGTTGTGTTCCAATCAAGAATGGTTTTCTTGGTTTTTTTTTTCTTTTTAATTTCATGGGTACTTAGTAGTTGTATATATTTATGGGGTATATGAGATGTTTTGGCATAGGCATGTAATCTAAAATAATCACATCATGGAGAATGAAGTCTCCATCTCCTCAAGCATTTATCCTTTGAGTTACAAATAATCCAATTAGACTATTTGAGTAATTTGAAAATGTGCAATTAAGTTATAATTGACTATAGTCACCCTGTTGTGCTATCAAATTACAGGTCTTATTCAATCTTTCTATTTTTTTGTACCCATTAACTGTCTCCACCTCCCCACTATGATCCCCTACTGTTCTTCCCACCCGCTGGTAACCATCCTTTTACTCTCTATGAATATGAGTTCAATTGTTTTGATTTTTAGATTCTACAAATAAGTGAGAACATGGGATGTTTATCTTTCTGTGTCTGGTTTATTTCACTTAATATAACAGCCTGTGGTCCCATCCATGTTGTTGCAAATGGCTGGATCTTATTTTTTTATGGCTGTGTAATACTTTATTGCGTGTATGTACCACGTTTTCTTCATCCATTCATCTGTTGATGGACACTTAAGTTGCTTCCGAATTTTAGCTATTGTAAACAGTGATGCAAAAAACATAGGCATGCAGATAGGCGATATACTGATTTCCTTTCTTTTGGGTATATAGCCAGCAGTAGGATTTCTGGATCATATGGTAGCTCAATTTTTAGTTTTTTGAGAAAACTCCAAAGTGTTCTCTATGGTGGTTGTATTAATTTACACCCCCACCAACAATGTGCAAGCATTCCTTCTTCTCTAGATCCTTGTTGGCATTTGTTATTGCCTTGCATCCAAAAGACAGGAATGTTATATAATGGTAAAAGGCCTTGTCCAACAGGAAAATATCACAATCCTGAACATATATGCAACTAACCCAGGAGCTCCCAAATTTATAAAACAATTACTAATAGACCTAAGAAATGAGATAGACAGAAACACAATAATAGTGTGGAAATTCAATACTCCACTGACAGCACTAGACAGGTCATCATGACAGAAAGTCAACAAAGAAACAATTGATTTAAACTATAACTTGGAACAAACAGACTTAACAGATATATACAAAACATTGCATCCAACCACCACAGAATACACATTCTATTCAACAGTGCATGAAACTTTCTCCAAGACAGACCATGTGATAGGCCATAAAATGAGCCTCAATAAATTTAAGAAAATTGAAATTATATCAAGCCCTCTCTCAGACCACAGTGGAATAAAATTGGAAATAACTCTAAAAGGAACCTTCAAAACCATGCAAATATATGGAAATTAAATAACCTGCTCCTGAATGAGCATTGGGTCAAAAATGAAATCAAGATGGAAATTAAAGAATTCTTGGAACTGAACAACAATGACTTCTATTTTTGTTGCACTATGGTCCAAGACTGTGTTTGGTATGATTTTCATTCTTTTGCATTTGCTGAAGATTGTGTTGAATTATGCGGTCAATTTTAGAGTATGTGCCATGTGGCAATGAGAAGAATGTATATTTTGTTGTTTTTGGGTGGAGAATTCTACAGAGGTCTATCAGATCCATTCCATCCAATGTTGAGATCAGGTCCTGAATATCTTTGTTAATTTTCTGCCTCAATGATCTATGTAATACTGTCAGTGGAGTGTTGAAGTGTCCCCTATTATTGTATGGGGGTCCTTGTCTTTTTGTAGGTATCTAAGAACTTGCTTTATGAATCTGATTGCTTGCATGTTGGATGCATATATATTTCAATAGTTAGGTCTTTTGCTTGAATTGAACCCTTTATTATTATGGAATGCCCTTCTTTTTGTTTTTTAACCTTTGTTGGTTTGCAATCTGTTTTTGTCTGAAATTAGGATTGCAACCCCTGCTTTTTTTCTGTTTTTTATTCGCTTGGTAGATTTTACTCCATCTCTTAATTTTGAGCCTATGGGTGTCATTTTATGTGACATGGGTTTCTTGAAGAGAGCATACCATTTGGTCTTGCTTTGTTTTTCTAGCTTGCCACTCTGTGCCTTATAAGTGGGGCATTTAGCTCATTTGCATTCAAAGTTAACATTAATATGTAGGAATCTGATCCTGTGATTGTGCTGTTAGCTGGTTATTATGTGGGCTTCCTTGTTTGGTTGCCTTATAATGACATAGGTCTCTGTGTTACAGTGTTTTTTTTTTTGTTTGTTTGTTTGTTTGTTTTTTAATTAGCTGACAGCAGTCTTTGCTTTCTACATTTAGTGCTTCTTTCAAGATATCTTGTAAGGCAGGTCTAGTGGTAACAAACTCCCTCAACATTTGTTTATCTGAATAAGATCTTATTTATTCTTTGCTTACAAAACTTAGTTTGGCTGGATATGAAATTCTTGGTTGAAGATTTTTTCTTTTAGAATATAGGCCCCCAATCCCTTCTGGCTTGTAGGGTTTCTCAGCTGAGAGGTCCACTGATAGACAGATGGGGTTCCCTTTTTAGGTGACCTGCCTTTCTCTCTAGATGACTTTAACATTCTTTCTTTCATTTTGGCCATGGAAAATCTGAGAATTAAGTGTCTCCTTCTGTAGAATCTTGCAGGAGTTCTCTGCATTTCCTGAATTTGACTGGTGCCCTCTCTGGCAAGTTTGGGAAGTTTTTATTGGTAATATCCCAAAATATGATTTCCAAGTTTTTTGCTTTCTTCTCCTCCCTTTCAGGGATGCCTATGGTTTACAGATTTGGCCTCCTTACATAATTCCATATTTCTCAGAGGTTTTGTGGATTCCTTTTTATTTTTGTCTGGCTGTCTTATTTCAGTGACCTAGTATTCAAGTCCAGAGATTTTTCCCTCAGTTTGGTTTATTTTTCTGTTAATACTTGTGATTGCATTGTGAAATTCTTGTATTTTGTTATTCAGCTCTGTCAGATCTGATACATTCTTTTTGTCACTGGCAATTTTGTCCCTCAGCTCCTGTATCACTGTATTGTGATTCTTATTTTCCTTGGACTGGATTTTGCCATACTCCTGAATCTTGACAGTTTTCATTTCTGTCCATATTCTGAATTCTATTTCTGACATTCTAGCCAACTCATTCTGGTTGAGAACTCTTGTTTGGAGAACTGGTGTGGTTATTTGAAGGACATAGGTCACTGTAGCCATTTGATTTATTGGAGTTCTTGTGTTGGTTCTTTCTCATTTCTGTGTGTGGTTGTTCCTTTAACTGCAGTGTAGATTGAGTACAGTCAATAGACTTTTTTTCTGGATATTTTCACTGGTCTGTAAGCTGAGTTCTTATCTGGTTTCAGAGGGGGATATTTGGGGTGTTACACCTTTGGGATGGCACATTCAGTAGGTGGCACTTGGGTGACTGGTCAGTTGGTGGGCTCTCAGTTGTGTGGCTCTCCTATGCTTCCTCACAGTCGCAGCTGTGTTCCTTCTCAATGCTCTGAAAGTGTGGGTTTCTCTCTCCCTTGAATAATCCCTGTAGATTGTGGCTTGGCACTCCTGTGCTGCCAACTGCAGCTCTGGGACAATCTCAGTGTTTCTGTTCCTTCTTGGAGGCAGCAGAGGAAAGGATCTTAGTAGTGGTTGTGGCCAAGGATCTTTTGCTTGTCTCCTGGGGGCTGCACACCAGAGAGATGCAGGTCAGTAATCACTCATGTGATCATTGCCAGATGGAGGGTCTGTACTGTGGACCCAAGCCAGGGTTCACTGTCTAGTGATGAGTGGTGGAGGGTGTTTGGAATCTGTGGGGGACAGACTGGCCTCGTCTTCTTGGGTCAACTGCAGTTTGTTGGAGGTGTGGATAAAACACTTAGAATCTTTGCTTTTTCATTAGTCTGAGGGTAGGAGGGAAGTTCTACTGTACAGGCAGTGGCAGAGAGGATTTCAATTGCCCCTGGTGGCTCTGTACTGGGAATTGCTGAGGTGCTCCTGGCTTGATAGCTCTGGTAGGGCGTTGCTGGAACACAGTAATGATAACCCATCCAGGGAGTAGATATGGAAACAGGTACCCACATAGCTTGGGGCCAAGCATACCACAGCAGCCCTATGGAAAAGTAGCCTGACTGCTATGTGGGTACCTTGGATTTTCCAGTACCTGGAGGTCTGACTAGTGAAGGCTGAGAAACAGCAAAGAAGGCAACCTGCCCCTCCCTTTTGAAGCTCTGTCCCAGGAAGGTACGGACCCGTTGCTGGCCCAAATGCACCAGTAGAATTTGGCTGGAGATTCCGGTGCAGAGGTCTCACCCAGTGAGGAGGAACAGAATCAAGTACCTGCTTAAAAAATTAGTCTGGCCATGTTTTTGTCAAGCAGCTGTGTTGTGCTGGGGGTACACTTCAGCCCTTGGGCACCTCATACACTCCAAAGCCCAAAAACTGGAATAACTAAGTCACCCAAACATCAAAGATGGCTGCCTGCCCCGCCCTCTGAAAGCTCCATCCCAGGGAGATTTGAAACTTTCATCAGTCACAGAACACAAGCGAGGGTAGATGGAGAACCAAGTTGGGAGGCCCCATCAAGTGATGAGGAATGGAAGAGGGGACCCACTTAAAAAAGCAGCCTGACCATGTTTTCACACGGCAGCTGTGCTGTGCTGGGTGTCCACTTCATCTCCTGGTCCTCTTGGACTCTCCAAAGTCTGGAGACCAGAATAGCTAAGTTACCTAAACAGCAAAGATGGTGTCCCACCCCTCCCTCTGGAAACTCCTTCCCAGGGAGGCTTCATATCTCTGTCTGGTGCAGAACACTGGTGGGGGTGACTGTAGGCCCCCGTTGGGAGGTCCCTCCCAGTGAAGAGGAATAGGTTTGGAGAGTAGCTCAAAAAAGCAGCCTTACTATGTATTTTTAGAACAGCCATGTTGTTCTGGGGTACCACTTCTACCCCTGGTTATTTTGGACTCTCCAAAGGCTAAGTTGTCAAAACAGCAAAGATGGCTTCCTACGCCTCCTTCTGGAAGCTGTGTCCCAGGGAGGCTTCCTATCTCTGTTGGGTGGATAATGCTGGCTGGGTTAGTTTGAGTTCTGGTTGGGAGGTCCCACACAGTGAGGAGGTAAAGGATTGGGAACTCGCTTAAAAAAAGCAGTCTGGCCACATTTTTGTAGAGCAGCTGTGTTGTGCTGGGGTATCCTTCCTGATCCTGGTACACTTGGACTCTTCAAAGCCAAAAGGCTAGAATGGCTAAGTCACCCAAACAGCAAAGATATCAGCCTGCCCCTCCCCACTGGAGCTCTGTCCCTGGGAGGTGCAATGCTGCTACGGGTGGCTGGCTGGAATTAGGATACTTTCTTTATCCTTGGCCTTTGAGAGTTTGATTATTAAATGCCTTGAGGTAGTATTATTTGGATTATATCTGCTTGGTGATCTGTAAGCAGATAATAGTGATATGTTTCTCCAGGTTTTGAAAGTCTTCTGTTATCCCTTTGAATAAACTTTCTACTTCTCTTTCTCTATTTCCGTTATAAGGCCAATAACTCTTAAATTCACCCTGTTGAGGCTGTTTTTCTAGATCCTGTAAGCATGCTTTATATTTTTTACTGTTTTTTCTTTTGTCTCCTTTCTGTATTTTCAAATAGCCTATCTTCAAGATCACTAGTTTTTTTTTCTGTTTGACGTATTCTGCTATTAATGGACTCTGATGCATTTTTCAGTATGCCAATTGCACTTTTCAGCTCTAGAATTTCTGTTTGATTTTTAAAAATTATTTCAATCTCTTCGTTAAATTTATCTAATAGAATTTTGAATTCCTTCTCTGAGTTATCTTGAATTTCTTTGAGTTGTCTCAACACAGCTATTTTAAATTCTCTGTCTGAGAGGTCACGTATCTCTGTTCTACAGGATTGGCCCCTGATACCTTATTTAGTTTATCTGGTGAGGTCATGTTTTCCTGTCTAGTGTTGATGCCAGTAGATGTTCTTTGGCATCTGGCCAGTAAAGAGTTAGGTATTTATTTTACTCTTCATTGTCTGGGGTTATTGGTAGCTGTCCTTTTTAGAAAGGCCTTCTGAATATTTCAAAGGACTTGTATGTTGTGATCTAAGCTGTATCTGCTTATGGGGCCACCCCCAGCACAGTAATGCTGTGGTTCCTGCAAATGCAGATAGGTACCACCTTGATGTCCTTAGACAAGATCTGAGAGATTTATCTGAATTACCAGGTTCTCCTCTCCCAGTTTCTCCAAAACAAACAGAGTCTCTCTCCCTCTGTTATGAGCCACCTAAAGCTGGGATATAATGACAAGTACCCCTGTGGCCACCACCACTATGACTGTGCTGGGTCAAACCTGAATCCAGCACAGTGCTGGATCTTGCTCAAGACCTGGGTCTTGCCTAAGGCCTGCTAATAACCACAACCTGCCTATTGCCTACATTCTCTCAAGGTCTTGAGCCTCTACAGTTGGCCAGTGTCAAAGCCAGCCAGGCCTGTGTCCCTCCCTTCAGTGCAGTGAGGTCCCCTAGGTCCCACGTGGGTCCAGAGGTGTTGTCTGGGAGTCAGGGTCTAGAGTCAAAAACCTTAGAAGTCTACCTGGTATTCTATTGTACTGCGGCGGATCTGGTAAACAAACTACAGGATGCAGTATTTCCCACTCTTCCCTCTGCTTTCCAAGGGCAGAGGAGCCTTACTCCATAGCCACAACCAGCCCAGGCCATGAGGAGTAGTACCAGACTGTTGTGGATATTTTCTTAATACCCATTGTCTCTAAGTCAGCTTCTTCCGAATGCTGCTTGAGCTGGGACTCATGCTTCAGGGCAATGGGCTGCCCTCTGGCTCAGAACAGGTCCAAAAATGCTATCCAAAAGTCAAGTTACCAGGTGATAAGTTCTGTCAGAACTGGGCCCTTTCCTTTAAGTCAGTGGGTTCCTTTCTGGCTCAGAGAGTGTCCGGAAATGTTGTCTGGGAGCTAGGGCCTCAGGACTCTGATGGATGTCCTATTCTGCAGTGGCTGAGCTAGTATCCAAGATGCAAGACAAAGTCCTTCCCATTCATCCCTCTCCTCTTCTTAAGGGTAAGGAAAAGGTCTTTTATGGAACCCTGAACAGTATAGCTTAGGGTTAGAGAAGAGGTGATGCCAGCACTCCCATAGCTACCCCTGGTGGTATCTCAGTAGATTGTGTGTCTCCCCAGTCTACTCTCTCTGGGCCTAGTTCAGCACTAGGACTTGACTAAAAGTTGCAGTCTTTATGGCCTAAACTGACATTCAGGTTTATTTAGAGACACAGAGCACTGTAGCCCATGTTGGCAAAGTTTGTAGAAACTCAAATTCGGACCGCAGGGATGGGTGATTCCCCTCTAGCTAGGGCTGGTTTAAATGCTCCCTCCATGGGTGGGCATCAGCTGTGTTTGGTCCAGTTTCCCATTCTGCTCTTACAGGAGAGCATTAAGTTCAATGCCTCACAGTTGCTGTGTTCTCCCTCCCCAAATGCGGAGAGATGCTATATGCACCATGTTGCCAGTAGGTGGGGGAGAGGTGGTATCGGCAATTCAATATTATTATTTTTCTATCTCTTTAATGTCTCTTTTAGCAAAACAGAGATAAAACCAGGTACTTTGCTATTGTAAATGGTGCTGCAATAAACGTACGTGTGCATGTGTTTTTTGTTTTTGTTTTTGTTTTTTTTGAGACAGAGTCTCGCTCTGTTGCCCAGGCTGGAGGAGGGGGCATGATCTCGGCTCACTGCAAGTTCCACCTCCCAGGTTCAAGCCATTCTCCTGCCTCAGCCTCCCCAGTAGCTGGGACTACAGTTGTCCGCCACCACACCTGGCTAATTTTTTGTATTTTTAGTAGAGACAGGGTTTCACTGTGTTAGCCAGGATGGTCTCGATCTCCTGACCTCATGATCCGCCCGCCTCAGCCTCCCAAAGTGCTGGTATTACAGGCGTGAGCCACCGTGCCCAGCTGCATGTGTCTTTGTAGTAGAATTATTTATATTCCTTTGCATAAATAACAAGTAATGGGATTGCTGGGTCAAATGGTCTTTCTGGTTCTAGATCTTTAAGGAATTGCCGTACTGTTTTCCACAATGGTTGAACTAATTTACATTCCCACCAACAGTGTAAAAGCATTCATATTTCTCCACAGCCTCACCAATATCTATTATTTCCTGACTATTAATGACTGATGTGAGATGGTATCTCATCGTGGTTTTGATTTGTATTTCTCTGATGATCAGTGATGTTGAACTTTTTTTCATATATTTGTTGGCTCCATAAATGCCTTTTTTTGAGAAGTACCTGTTCATATGTTTCACCCACTTTTTGATGGGGTTGTTTGTCTTTTTCTTGTAAATATGTTTAAGTTATTTGTAAATAATTTGTCCATGACGATGTCCTGAATGGTGTTGCCTAGGTTTTCTTCTAGGGTTTTTTATGGCTTTGGGAACCAACCCAAATGCCCATCAATGATAGACTGCATAAAGAAAATGTGGTACATATACACCATGGAATATATGCAGCCATAAAAATGAAGGAGATCATTCCCTTTGCAGGAACATGGATGAAGCTGGAAGCCATCATCCTCAGCAAATTAATACAGAAACAGAAAACCAAACACCACATGTTCTCACTCATAAGTGGGAGCTGAACATCAAGAACACATGGACACAGAGAGGGGAACAACACACACCAGGGCCTGTTGTGGGGTAGGGGTGAGAAGAGGGAACTTAGCAGACTGGTCAACAGGTGCAGCAAATCACCATGACACACCTATACCTATGTAACAAACCTGCATGTTCTGTACGTGTATCCTTTTTTTTTTTTAGAAGAAATAAAGAAAAAAAACAGGTACTATGATGGCTTATCTGATTTTTGGTTTTTATAAAGATGTTTTTCCTGTGTAGATAGTTGTTAAATTGATCCTTACAGAAAGGACCATCAGTGCAGCCTTGTATTCTGCCATCTTGCCTTGCATCTCTCAAGACTGATTTTTCAATCTCAAGACAGCATTTTAGGTAGTTAGATTAAAAAACAGTGATTCTACATTCCCTATGTTGTTCTTTTTTTATTCTGTCTTATAATTGTTATTGACATTCTTATATGTTCCCCAAAATTTGAAGTATTTCATGAATGATTTTAATTACCATATATTCTCCAAAAGCAATTAATTTATTTACTTGTATCACAGATACGTATTAAGAATCTGCTAAATAAAATACATGAGGAATACAGCCCAGCCCTCGAAGAGTATATAGTGTAAAGGGGAAAAACGTAATAAGCTATCACGTATTTATTTAGTCATAATGAATTTTTTAAAGAATTGTTTAGGTACTTTGACCTTTTTAAGTCCTTACTGAATAGACGCCAGTTCAGTATACAAGATTTACCATTTTTTGTTATATTTCTTGTACTTTTGGATCCTTGAAAATTAAATGCTGTTTATTTCCATTTTTAAGATGAGATTTTATAAATAGAATATTTGAAAACATTGGACAATAGAGACTCCTCAGTGCTGTTACACATGCTGAAGTAAAACATAAAAAAGAATTGTGATTTTATTTTCTCTGTAGTTTATTATTTATGTTTAATAACTGCCTTTTGAGTTGTTCCATTTTACATTCTGTATAAGAATTCAAAACAATTATTAATGATGTTGTTCCTTAGGTGTTTTAATTTTATATGAGTTCTTTATATAACAAAAATTATCTTTGTTTATTCTGCTTTTCTCAATATTGTATCTGACACATAGTATGCTTTTAAAAATGTTTACTAAATATGCAGCAGTTTTGGTTGTGTTGACTATCTCTTTAGATATTTTTTGAAGTCATTAATTGTTTTCAGTAGTTCATTAAAATACTATAGTTAGAGATAATCTTAATGTAATTTTTGAAGTGAAAATATTAAGGAATACCATAAAACAGGGATTTTATGTGGTATGAAAATTAATACTATTTTCTTTACATTTAGAAATGTCTTGTACCATTAATGCAACCCATAGCTAATCATTATGAAGTCTAAATTTAAAAATCTGTAAAGTATTAACACTCATAAAATACATTTCTGACGATTTTACAGCTCATTACAACTGAGATGCTGTTAGTTAATTGTTGGCAGTCATAGCAAAATGTATATAGATTTGAATAATTTACTGTAATTGAAATAATCAGTTATTTGTCTTCTTAATTGAAATTCAAAATCAGTTCTGATCATAGCAAAAGTGCTCAGGATTCTCTGTAGCACCTGACTTAGGCTGGTTACAGATAAAGCTTGATCTTTCTTCAATTACCAACAAACTACAAAACGCTCCCCCCATAGCAAGTTAAGTTGTTGATTGGTTTTCAATCCCGTGTCTGGCATGATTTCCTCACATTGTTCTCTCTATTCTTGTGTGAAAAAGTGGTGTTTTGAAAAGGCCTAAACTTTGTTGTCTGTGAATATGGAATTGCTGCACAATGTCACATATACTTACAAACTGTTTTCTTATTTTCACAGCCTTTCATGTTGCTTTTAGGATATTTGGAAATTCGCACATTTAAGTGATTGTCAAGTACTTCTTTCACAAAGAACAGCTTTTTCAGAATAGCTCACCCAAAATGTCAATTTACATTGTGTCTATCTTACCATGAGTTTTTCTTGGGACAGACTTCAGCTCATCATTTAAGAGCCTAATAACCAGGCTGCATTGCTCCTTCTCATTGTTAGAGTATGGCTTTCAATGCCTTACAATTCTGCAAATGTGTTTCACTGTACTTCAGCAAGGGTAGCTTAAATGCTTCATAATCCTTAATGATAAGGTAGTATTTTTGCTATTAAATATTCTATACATTTACCATATAATTTTTGAAAATTACACAAATATGAATCACAATATGCACTTCAAGATGCCTCTCCCTATTCTTCATATTTTTCTTCCCAGACTAAACTATAGTTAAAATTTGGTATATCATTTCAGACTCCCAGCGTTCTCTACCCTCAAGGATACAAATATATTTCATAGATAAGAATTTTCCCACAGACTGCATTATATCAAAATAAATAATTATATTATTTTACTTCACAGTATATCTTCCAATAGTATTATGCGTAGATTGATGTTACTCTTTTGGACACTGTATTAGTCTATTTTCATGCTGCTGAAAAGACATGCCTGAGACTGGGAAGAAAAAGAGGTTTAATTGGACTTACAGTTCCACATGGCTTAGGAGGCCTCAGAAGCATGGCGTGAGGTGAAAGGTACCTTTTACATGGCAGCAGCAAGAGAAAATGAGGAAGAAGCAGAAGCAGAAACCCCTGATAAACCCATCAGATCTCATGAGACTTACTCACTATCATGAGAATAGTATGGAAAAGACTGGCCCCCATGATTCAGTTTCCACCCTTTGCGTCCTTCCTACAACATGGGGGGATTTGGGGAGGTACAATTCAAGTTGAGATTTAGTGGGAACACAGCCAAACCATACCATTTTGCCCCTGGCCCTTCCAAATCTCATATCCTCACATTTCAAAACCTCAAAACCAACCATGCCTTCCCAATACTCTCCCAAAGTCTTAACTCATTTCAACATTAACTCAAAAGCCCACAGTCCAAAGTCTCACATGAGACAAAGCAAGTCCCTTCTGCCTATGAGCCTATAAAATCAAAAACAAGCTAGTTACTTGCTAGATACAATGGGGGTACATTGGGTAAATACAACCATTCTAAATGGGAAAAATTGGCCAAAACAAAGGGGTTACAGGGCCCATGCAAGTCTGAAATCCAGCAGGGCAGTCAAACTTCAAAGCTCCAAAATGATCTCCTTTGACTCCATTTGACTCCAGGTCTCACATCCAGGTCACACTAATGCAAGAGTTGCTTTCCATGGTCCTGGGCAGCTCTGCCCCTGTGGCTTTTCAGGGTACAACCTCCCTCTCAGCTGCTTTTGCAAGCTGCCATTGAGTGTCTGTGGCTTCTTCAGGCCCACAGTACAAGCTGTTGGTGGATCTACCATTCAGGAGTCTGGAGGACGGTGGTTGTCCTCTCACAGCTTCACTAGGCAGTGCCCCAGTAGGGACTCTGCGTGGGAGCTCTGACCCCACATTTCCCTTCTGCATTGCCCTAGCAGAAGTTCTCCATAGGGCCCCACCCCTGCAGCTAACTTTTGCCTGGGTATCCATGTGTTTCCATACATCTTTGGAAATTTAGGTGGAGGTTCCTCAACTTCAATTCTGGTCTTCTGTGCATCTGCAGGCCCAACACCATCTGGAATCTGCCAAGGCTTGGCAGCTTCCACCCTCTGAAGCCACAACCTGAACTGTACATTGACCCTTTCAGCCATGGCTGGAGTGGCTGGGAACAGGGCACTAAATCCCTAGCCTGTACACAGCACAGGGATCCTAGACCCATCCCACAAAACCACTTTTTCCTCCTAGGCCTCCGGGTCTGCAATGGGAGGGGCTGCCGTGAAGGTCTCTGACATGGCCTGGAGACATTTTCCCCATGATCTTTGAGATTAACATTAGGCTCCTTGATACTTATTCAAGTTTCTGCAGCTGGCTTGAATTTCTCCCCAGATTTTTTTTTCCTATGCATAGTCAGGCTGCAAATTTTCCAAAAGTTTATGCTCTGCATTTTTATAAAACCGAATGCCTTTAACAGCACTCAAGTCACTTCTTGAATGCTTTGCTGCTTAGAAATTTATTCCACCAGATACCCTAAATCATCCCTCTCAAGTTCAAAGTTTCACAAATCTCTAGGAAGAGGGCAAAATGCCACCAGTCTCTTTGCTAAAACATTAACAAGAGTCACCTTTACTCCAGTTCCCAACAAGTTCCTCATCTCCATCTGAGACCACCTCAGCCTGGACCTTATTGTCCATATCACTGTCAGCATTTTGGGCAAAGCCATTCCACAAGTCTCTAGGAAGTTCCAAACTGTCCCACATTTTCCTGTCTTCTGAGCCCTCCAAACTGTTCCAACCTCTGCCTGTTACCCAGTTCCAAAGTGGCTTCCATATTTTTGTGTATCTTTTCAGCAATGCCCCACTCACTTGATACCAATTTACTGTATTAGTCTGTTCTCACTTTGCTGATAAAGACATATCTGAGACTAAGAAGAAAAAGAGATTTAATTGAACTTACAGTTCCACATGGCTGGGGAGGCCTCAGAATCATGGCAAGAGGCAAAAGGCACATCTTACATGGAAGTGGCAAGAGAAAATGAGGAAGAAGCAAATGTGGAAACCCCTGACAAACCCATTAGATCTCATGAGACTTATTCACTATCATGAGAATAGCATGGGAAAGACCTGCCCCCATGGTTCAATTACCTCCCCCTGGGTCCCTCCCATAACACGTGGAAATTCCGGGAGATACAATTCAAGTTGAGATTTGGTGGGGACTCAGTCAAACCATATCAGCCACATAATATTCCACAACATTGAATTACAATAATGTATTAATCATGTCATTTATGACCATTTGTGATGTGATATTATTCTTTCATATTCTTGAAACATTTGACCAGACTTTAATGATAACATAACAGAGTAGAAATGTTCCCTGTCATTTTGAGTACTGATTAGGAAGGCCTTTGCCAAATGTGATGTAAGAATGGTTCAATGAAATACATCTTAACGTCTTTGCCATAAGTAGCTTTTGCCACAAATGCATTTTATATTAAATAGTCTATTTCTATATCAGCAACAAGGCCTTAGCAAAAGGTATCTGCCTATATTTGAACTCGAAGACTGAGTAAAAAGATGGCCCTCACTAATGTGGGTATACATTATCTAATCAGATGATGCTCTGATAGAACAAAAGGGTATAGGAAAGGTGAATTTCTTCTCTATTCTTGAGTTGGGACATCCATCTTCTCCTGCCCTCAGACATCAGATCACCTTTGCACTCAGACTCAATTACACCTCAGGTGTGCATGGTACTCTAGCTTGTACATGGGAGACCTTAGGACTTCTCAGCCTTCAGAATTAAATGAGCCAATTTTAATAATTTATATGTACGTATTTCTATATTTCCTATTGGTTCTATTTCTTTGGAGAATCATGACTAATACAAGCACTTATTACTATCTATCTGATAATAAATTTTTAAAAAAGCACCACTTGAATTTACTTATGGCCATGTAATAGAAACATCAAATCAATAATTTTATTTAGGTTTTGTATGTTATATTGTTAAATTTCAATGCAAGGACATAGACTAAGTAGGAAATTGAAGCTATTCTGACATAGAAAATTGATTGCTTTTCAATATATGTGATCTTCAATGTAACATAACACATCTTAATCTCTCAGTGTCAAATTATTTTTCATTAAATTTTACTAATTAATTCAGGTTTATTGCTATAGAGCAGAGGTTAGCTAAGTTTTTCTGTGAAGAACCAGACAGTAAAAAATTACTACAATCGGCCATATTGTAACAGTTGCAATAACTAAACCCTTCCACTGAGTGCAAAAACAGCTATAGACAATATATACACTAATGAGCATAATGAGTCTCAATAAGCTTTATACAGTAAAACAAGTGGTGAACTATAATTGTCCTGCAGGCTATAATTTGCTGACCCTTGCTATAGTTGAAGTTAAGATTCAAGGTATCTATATGGGCATGGGTTAACAGAAAAATACTCTCATATTAAAATCAAAGTATTAGATATATTTATGAGCTTAAAAAATTTTATACAGCATTTCCTCTCCTGATTTCAAAATAAGTGTTCTAAAGCATTGGTTTCAGATGACAGTACTGGGCCTCAATAGAAATTATTTCTCCATGTTAATATTTAGGTTGGCCTTTAATACAATTGGTTTCAAAAATCCTATAATAAACAGAATAAAGAATAAAAATAATTATTACAGAGGTTAAATACTCATTGGTCTTAGATTATGGCACTGAGCTTTGTGAGAAAATATTTTTGAGGTTAATATTTTTTACTGGCCTTTAAGAAATTTAGAGAGTATCAATTTTATTCTATCCCTGAAGCATGCAATATGAATATCTTATTTCCAATCTGTGATAGATAGCATGACACTATGGAAGAATATTATACATCTCTAACACATTAGACGTGAGGCTTGCTTTGACATGACACATGAATATAAGTGCCATATGTCACTTCTGAACATATAATTTAAGAGTTGTTAGGTGATTCTGCCATTGTTTGTTTCCTTCTGTTACGAGAATCTTATCTCTCAGGTAGAATATGCTCCTCTAGTTTAGATTTCAAAAAGAAAACATTTGAAGCAAAGTCACTGCTGACCTACAGCCTAGCATGTAATGACAGGAAAAAATAAACTTTAGTTGTTGTAACTTACTAAAATTTGCAGGATGCTTGTTGCCATAATATAACCGATTGAAAGTTGATATAAACATTTCTTACAGAAATTGGTTGATAGACAAATAAGAATCCTAAAACTTGTAAGATTGACGTTAGAACCCTGGAGTAGGTAGCAAGGAAATTGTTATCACAGGCTAGAAAAATGATGATCTATGTTGAGTATTGGGGAATGATTTGATAAAACCATTCTTGCCACTATGCCAGGCACATGGTAGTTGCTAAATAAATATGTAATAAATGAATGACTTTAAGGCACTTTTTTTTCACATTGAACATGTTGAAAGTTAGGATGGTGTCTTACTACCACTGATGTCTTGGTGGCAGTTGTGACACAGCTGTTGCCTATGCATGTTCAAACTTGGTCATATGATGCAGAATTTTTCTTGGTCACTTTGCCAGCCCAGAATTCCAGCCAATGACACCCCAACACCCAGGCCCTTCTTGGTCTCAGGTCTGCCACTGGAGGCACCCTACACACTTGGCCCACCTGTATTATAGTTTGTACCCATGTTCAGCAATTCCTGAGCTCTTGTCCCACATCCAGGAAGAATGAGGATATATTGACAGTTGAAGAGTGAGGATGGATGAAGAAGAATTTTATTAAGCCACAGAACAGCTCTCAGTGGAGAGATGTGAGGGTTGTTCACCCATGCCCACAGTCTGGTGGCATCTCTTCCAGTGTGGTTGAGTCTGGGGCTATTTATGGACTCAGAACACAGAGTGCCTGTTGATTGGTTTGTAAGTATGCAAAGAAGGTTAAAGTGGGGACGGCACTTAAAGGTGGGCAAGACAGTGTAGAAAACCAATTAGGAAAGAGTAGGTATATATAAAATAGGTGAACAGTGGGGATCAATCAGAGGAAAGTGCATGAAACAGGAAGACAAGTTCTTATTCTGGTCTGAGGATTTGACTTGTAGCTTTGCTTTAAGGCTTTAAACTTTGGCCTGGGGGCAAGGTTTCACCAAAGACCCACCCCTCTCTGCCTCCTGCCGTTATCAATAGCTGTTTGTATTGTTGTCATTTCAATTGTGATAGTAGTCCACACTTATCTTCAGTTTTACTTTCTGAAGTTTTAGTTACCCATGGTCAACCATGATCCAAAAATAGATGAGTACAATACAATAAAAAAATGTTAAAGAAAGCTAGAGACTACATTTAAATAATTTTATTTTAGCATATTGTTATAATTGTTATTTAGCATTTTATTATAGCATGTTGTTATAATTGTTCTGTTTTATTATTAGCTATTGTTAATATCTTACTGTGCCTTATTTATACATTAAACTAAATAATAAATAAAATAAATCATATGTATGTATGTATAGAAAAAAAACATAACATAGTATGCGGTTCAGCACTACCTGCATTTTCAGGCATCCACTGGGAGTCTCGGAATGTATCCCTTGTGGATAAGGAAAGCCAGTTATGCTTGAAAGAAAGATAGTATACTAAATAAGACAATGGCTTCAGGCAAGATTGTTGTAAAAGAGAATGGTACTAACATATGTGTGTACCTACTGGCTGTGCTTGACATAAAACAATTATAAAAGAGGTGACCCCAGAAGATGACTGGCTCAATGGCAACTATGAAATAGGGTCCAGAAATTCTGAGATTAACAGGGTGAAAGAGATAACAGTGTCTCATATCTAACTAGTAAAAGATAAAGATGAGAATTACTTTAAATAAAAAAATAAAATTTTTAAATAGGTTTGGATCAGTTATTTTGCTGGTGTTAACACCTCTGAATTTTTTAAGATAGTGCCTAGTAACACACAATATTGACTAAATAGCTGGAGAAAAAAAACTACAAGGATATGTGTGACTCTCCCACTGATATCTAATAAAATCATGGTATTTATAAGATGTCTAGAGAGAGAAAATAATTATGGGTATGGTTTTGACTTATGCTACTGATTGAAAGCAAGGAGATTAAGACAAAATGTGAGAGGGTTATATTTCCCAAAGAGCTATCCACCTGAATAAAACAATGATAGCTTCTGACTTACAACACATTCTGGGCCTCTAAACTTTTATGGACAGGAAACAGGATAAGAAAATTGCTCAGCACCCCACCTTGGCATATTTTCTAGTACCTTCTTCATATGTAGCCAAGAATTATGATGGAAAAGTCAGGGCTACTCCAAGAGTAAACCAAGAACCATGCAGATCAATAAACTTTAAAGCTGTCCCAAGAAATAATTCAGCTATCTGAAGGAAGAATTTCTTTACACTGATAAAGAAATATTTCTCACCTTATAATTAATTTTGCCTAAGCAAGTGTTTGAACTTTCAGTGGGCCAATGACTGCCAATGTGTAGCACCTCTCATTCTTTCCTTTTATGAACCAGTGTTTATGGAAGATTTCCTGTCACCATTTCACCATGGTATGCTGAGTGCCTGAACTGCAGATAATTTAGTTTTTTAGTTTATAGATATTCAGATTAGGAGGATTTACATGGAAACCAACATATACACTGCAATGAGATCCTGGACTTTTAGTCTCTGTCATGAATAGACGGGACTTCTAGGAGTTTATCTCAGCTGAGGGAAGAAGGAAAATATCTATTTGTTACAAAAGGAATACAATATATGCGACCAAGTTCATTTAGTTGGACACAAATACTTTTTGCAGTCCCTATAATAAGATTATCTTCCTCCACCATTGTCACCAAGCTTTGTTACAGACTTGATTTGGCCAAAATAATGTGAGGGGAAGAGGCAAATGCTACTTTTGAGCAGGAGCATTAGCTCACCATTGCCCTTTTCCAACTGCATTGAGACTGGCATGATGTTCCTTTGGCCTTCTTCACCCAATAATAAAAAAGCAGTCTCATGTTGCAATGACAGCTGAGAAAGAGCCAGCATTTGGGCTGAAAGCAACATATCTAGGCATTTCCCTTCTACCATGCCTAATGTTATGACAGTTATTAAAAAAATCATGAAATCTAACAAACTGTAACAACATTAATTATGGTGGAAATTTGAGTTGGTTTGTATTTTTTGCAGGCCTACTATAAATGGAGAGATTTGCTTATCAAAGTCACCCAAAAACAGAATCATTATATTAAAGGATATAATAAGATCTATGTTACTAAAAGAATCATTGAATCAGACACATGTACGATTTATTGCCCATAAAAATCTAAGCCAAAAATAAATTTTCAAAAGAAATTTCCTTTTTAAAAGTTTATTATTATTACATACTTGTCAAGGATTACTAAGACATCAGGTTGTATTTGTTTCCTTTATTTTTCATTGAGATCTAGGCTGCATAAAAACACACAATCACTTATTCTTTATCTAATTGCTTAAAGTTAAAGCTGCTCTATGAATCTGAATTATTGAATAATTAAACCTATTTAGAGCTCTAAACGAAGATAATGCTGATGAGTTAATTGGTGTTTTCTCCTAATTAAAACTTTGCCAGCCATTGTCTTTAAAATACCCACATTAAGATAACTTTGAAGCGATAATAAACCCTATTTTTAATAAATATGTTTTGTACATAAAAACTCTAAAAAGTATGTTTTTGGAGTGCACACAGAAAAATAAATCCCAATAAATATAATATAGACAATTGCATAAATAGAACTGTTTGCACAATTACATCCTATTTTCTCATTTTCTATATAGTTTCAGGTTGGAAGTTATAGCAGAGCTTTTAGATATTTGAAAGGTAGTAAAAATAACCTTTTTATATCGATAGGACTTTAAAAAAAAACTAGTATAGAGGCTATATGTGTAACTTCCCCTAAAATGTCCAGCAAAGCCTCAACTAGAAACATGCTAGCCTGGGTTAATGTTATATTTGCTTATAGTCTAACAAGTGGAGTGAAATTTCCTCTAATTACAAATGCGTCTTTATCTTTGCTGTTCAACTACTATCTACTTTTTATTCTTTTTTGTTATTATTAACTCTTTTTCTGAAGGGTAATATTTTGTCAATATACCATATTTTTAATAGTCAGGTTTAAAATCCAATCAAACAAGAAGTTGAAGCAACACTGAATCTCTACTATAGAAGAATTTTTCTTCAAGATTTATGCCACGGAACTCATAAATAGCTTCTTCTAGGACTCCTGGTAGCTGAAACTAATACTGTACCATATCGCATTTGTGTGTGTGTGTGTGTGTGTGTGTGTGCTGAATCCAAACATTTGTGAAGGTGAAAAGCAGCTATTAATGACAAATTTTTATAGTAATTAATGACAAATTTACTTTTATAGTAAATTCTTCTATTTATTTGCCTACTTACTGAATATCATTTATATCATGTTTTTGCCATTTTATCCTTCCCTTTCTTAAAAAAAAATTGTGACTACTCGTGTTTAAGGTATGTAGGATAACCTACATTACTTTTTACTGGTTCATTTAACTGTCAGATGATAGGGTAAAATGATAATCTCTATATAGTCTATCTTTTGGATTTGAGTTACTTAGGGAAACATGAATCATTTATAACTGACTATAAACTTCATGAAACTGTTTTAGCTATTCCTTCTAGAAGGTGATAAGTATGTTATAAAGCAAACAACACTATAAAGAAATACTTATTAAAACCACATACCAAGCACTATTATATTAAAAGTTGTTTCGATATTTATGTTTCAGATTACATCCTTAAATGATAACCCTGAAACATTTCAGCTTATCAAAAATAGGAAAAGTTTAATGAGACAAAGACTGAAAAAAATGGCGCTATTGTATCTGTCTTTAAAAGAAATAAGTTCAATGCATTCAAGGTAAAACATATAGCGGCAAAATTATTTTTTTCCAGCAATCACAATGTCTTAACATCATAACCTCATTTTTAGTGAATGTGTCAAGGTTAATAAATCTTGGCTTAGATGTGTATTCTACAAGATTGGAAAATACTTATCCCCATTTTACAAAAATGCCCACGAAGTTTTATTTTCAAATAAAGGCAAAATCAAATTATTCACAGGGAAGGAAACCAAACAAAACCAAAACAAACCAAAGTTTAAAGAGCCATGAAGTAAGAACCCTTTACAAAAACTTGCCCTGTATGTGTGCTCACACAACCGGTAGTAAAATTCATTACCAGTGCTTATTCTAGTTTCAAAGATTCACACCTCTAAGGGGTTATTGAAATTCATTTTAGATAAATTAGGTGGTTTTGCAAAGAATAAAATGACATATACTAAATTTACAGTTTCTAAATTTGATATTAAACTGTATTTAAACTAATTATCATAACATAATGCTTGATCTATCAATTCCATATTGCTTTTATTAGGAGGTTTGAATCTTTAATCAAAGTACTATAAATTCATTTCCAATAATAATTAAATATTTGTTCAATAGTTGTTACATAATTTCATTACAATTAAGATAAAATATTGCAAAGTCATTCATATACTGCCATTTATTTTTACACACACACACACACACACGTCTGATTCTGGTATTTTTATACAAATTGTAAGACCAAATAGATCAGTAGAATTTTTTTCTGCTTATATGTATTGCTTGAAATACTCGCCCTACTTGCATTTCAGCTATTGAAACTTAAAGAAACCATCTGTTTACCTGCAACTAACTTACATAAATAAATCTGAGATTTCAGAAATCAAAGCCCAGGCCTCATTAAGATGTTTTAAATATGGACACTTATTTTAGAGTAAATAAATCAGTGAAATGCTATTAAAAATAACAACAATAACAACAACAAAAACCCTTAAAACATGTGCTTCTTATCTGAATAGTGGCTAAGAGATAAAATTAAACTCAGTGGTTAATGTTTGAGGTGGTTGAACAGAATATGGTACCTTCCTTTGGAAATTGAATAAAGCATTGCAAAATAGAGCCTACATCCAAATAACTAAATAAAACATATGGTTCAGGAGCTCAATATATACTGAAGCTTTAACTTTAGTACATCAATTTTTTAGCTTCCCTTTCTAAAGTTTGGTATAATCTAAGAATTCAAATTCAGAGTCACTTCTAATTTAGTTATTTCTGGAGAAGGCGTGAGATTTGGTACTCTCATTTACATTTATTCCAGGCTGTTAGGAACCTGTGCGTTCTTCATGCTAAATATTGCTCCCTGAAGAGTGGGGAAAAGTCCTCTAAAACATGCAGTATCTATCTTGATGTAATTTGTGATAAAACAATGAAAATAACAACCAGAGTGTGGAATCAGAGACTATGTCTACTGCATCAGTTTCCTTCTATATCCTCTATTAGCATAAGTTGAAGGATATTTTGGGAATGATCTGGTTTCTGGCTGTGTTAACACAAACCTTGAGTTAATAGTCTAGCATTCAGTAAAATGCTAGTTCTTAAGGATATGGTCAGCTGCTTCAGAAATAAAGTAAAATAAAATTAAAAATGTCCAGTGTTCAAATAGTTTTGACAAGTGCTGCATAGTGATTTTCCTTCCTGGAGAAGCACAATGATTCAGTATTTTACAGGCTTTCAGTAGTCCCCGTGGAAAGAAACCTGAGAGTCTCCCAGACAAACATAACCACAGGAACTTTGTACAAGGAGTATGTTAAAAGCTTGAGGAAGTGGTATTTTATTTGTTTTATTTTAAGTTCCAGGGCACATGTGAAGGATGTGCAGGTTTTTTACATAGGTAAATGTGTGCAACGGTGATTTGCTGCATCTATCAACCCATCACATAGGTATTAGCTGAGCATGCATTAGCTATTTATTCTGATGATCTCCCTCCCCATGCCCACAATAAGACCCAATGTGCGATTTTTCCCTCCCTGTATCTATGTGTTCTCATTGTTCAGCTCCCACTGATAAGTGATAAGATATGATGTTTGGTGTTCTGTTCCTGTGTTAGTTGCATGAGGATAATGGCTTCCAGCTCCATCCACGCCCCTGCAAAGGGCATGATCTTGTTCCCTTTTATGGCTGTATAGTATTCCATTGTGTATATATATCACATTTTCCTTATCCAGTTGATCATTCATGGACATTTGGTTTTATTCCATGTCTGCTATTGTGATAGTGCTGCTATGAACTTATGCTTACGTGTATGTTTATAATAGAATGGTGAAATACCATTTTGTCCAGTAATGGGATTTCTGGGCAAAATGGTATTCCTGGTTCTAGGTCTTTGAGGAATTGCCATACTGTATTCCACAATGGTTGAACTAATTTACATTCCCATCAACAGTGTAAAAGCATTTCTATATCTCCGCAGCCTCACCAGCATCTATTGTTTTTTTACTTTTTAATAATCGCCATTCTGAGGGGCGTGACATGATATCTCATTGTGGTTTTGATTTGCATTTCTTTAATGATCAGTGATGTTGAGCTTTTTTTCATATGTTTTTTAGCTACATACATTTCAGTGCAGACACAAACAAATGGTAAAACATTCCACGCTGATGGATGGGAAGAATCAATATCGTGAAAATGGCCATACTGCCCAAAGTATTTTACAGATTCAATGCTATTCCCATTAAACTATCATTGACATTCTTCACAAAATTAAAGAAAAAAAATATTTTAAATTTCATATGAAACCATAAAAAAGCCCATATAGTGAAGAAAATCCTAAGCAAAAAAACAAAACTGGAGGCATCACGCTACATGACTTCAAACTATACTATAAGTCTGCAGTAACCAAAAGAGCATGTTACTGGCACAAAAACAGACACATAGACCAATGGAACAGAATAGACATTTCAGAAATAAGACTACATATTGACAACTATCTGATCGTCAACACACCTGACAAAAACAAGCAATGGGGAAAGGATTCCCTTATTTCATAAATGATGCTGGGAGAACTGGCTAGCCATATGCAGAACATTGAAATTGGACCCCTTCTTTATACCTTATACAAATATTAACTCAAGAAGAATTAAAGACTTAAATGTAAAACCCAAAAATATAAAAACCCTAGAAGAAAATCTACCCAATACCATTCAAGACATAGGCATAGACAGGGGCAAAAAATTCATGATGAAAACTTCAAAAGCAGCTGCAACAAAAGCAAAAATTTACAAATAGGATCTAATTAAACTAAACAGCTTCTGCACAGCAAAGGAAACTATCATCAGAATGAACAGACAACCTAGAGAATGAAAGAAAATTTTTGCAATCTTTCCATCAGACAAAGGTCTAATATCCAGAATCCACGAGGAACTTAAAAAATTTATGAGTAAAAAGAAACAATCCCATTAAAAAGTGGGCAAAAGACATGAAAAGACACTTCTCAAAATATCTGGTTTTTTTTTCTTTACAACTTTGTATCAGTCAAATCCCTGTCCCTTTTTTTATTATACCTTAAATTATAGAGTACATGTGCAGAAAGTGCAGGTTTGTCACATGGGTATACACGTGCTGTGGTGGTTTGCTGCACCCATCAACGCATCATCTACATTAGGTATTTCTCCTAATACTATAGCTCTGTTAGCCCAACACCCACCAAAAGACTCCAGTGTGTGATGTTCCCCTTCCTGTGTCCATGTGTTCTCATTGATCAACTTCCTCTTATGAATGAGAACATGCGGTGTTTGGTTTCCTGTTCTTGTGTTAGTTTGATGAGAATGATGGTTTCCAGCATCATTCATGTCCCTGCAAAGGACATAAATTCATCCTTTTTATGGCCTCCTGGTATTCTATGGCTTATATGTGCCACATTTTATTTATCCAGTCTATCATTGATGGGCATTTGGGTTGGTTCCAAGTCCTCGCTATTGTGAATAGTGCTGCAATAAACATACGTGTGTTTATAGTAGAATGATTTATAATCCCAGTAATGGGATTGCTGGATCAAATGGTATTTCTAGTTCTGGATCCCTGAGGAATTGTCATACTGTATTCCACAGTGGTTGAACTAATTTAGACTGCCACAAACTGTAAAAGCATTCCTATTTCTCCCCATCCTCTCCAGCATCTGCTGTTTCCTGCTGTTTCCTGACTTTTTAATGATATCCATTCTAACTGACGTGAGATGGTATCTCATTGTGGTTTTGATTTGCATTTCTCTAATGACCAATGATGATGTGATTTTTTTCTTATTTTTGTTGGCTGCATAAATGTCTTCTTTTGAGAAGTGTCTGTTCATATCCTTTGCCCACTTTTTGATGGGGTTGTTTTTTTCTTGTAAGTTTGTTTAAGTTCTTTGCAGATTCTGGATATTAGCCCTTGTCAGATGGATAGATTGCAAAAATTTTCTCCCATTTTGTAGGTTGCCTATTCACTCTGATGATAGTTTCTTTTGCTGTGCAGAATCTCTTTAGTTTAATGAGATTCCATTTCTCAATTTTGGCTTTTGCTGCCATTGCTTTTGGTGTTTTAGTCATGAAGTCCTTGCCCATGCCTATGTCCTGAATGGTATTTCCTAGATTTTCTTCTAGGGTTTTTATGGTTTTAGGTCTTACGTTTAAGTTTTTAATCCATCTTGAGTTAATTTTTGTATAATGTGTAAGGAAGGGATGCTGTTTCAGCTTTCGGCATGTGGCTGGCCAGTTTTCCCAACACCACTTATTAAATAGGGATTGTCAGGCTTGTCAAACATCAGATGGTTGTAGATGTATGGCATTATTTCTGTGGGCTCTATTCTGTTCCATTGGTCTATATATCTGTTTTGGTACCAGTAGCATGCTGTTTTTGTTTTGTTTTGTGTTTTGTTTTTTTAAATGTAGCCTTGCAGTACAGTTTGAAGTCAGGTAACCTGACGCCTCCAGTTTTGTTCTTTTTGCTTAGGATTGTCTTGGCTATGTGGGCTCTTTTCTGGCTCCATATGAAATTTAAAGTAGATTTTCCAATTCTGTGAAGAAAGTCAGTGGTAGCTTGATGGAGATAGCATTGAATCTACAAATTACTTTGGGCAATATGGCCATTTTCACGATATTTATTCTTCCTATCTATGAGCATGGAATGTTTTTCTATTTGTTCGTGTCCTCTCTTATTTCCTTGAGCAGTGGTTTATAGTTCTCCTTGAAGAGGTCCTTCACATCCCTTATATGTTGTATTCCTATGATTTTATTCTCTTTGTAGCAATTTTGAATGGGAGTTCACTCATGATTTGGTATTTTATATAGCACATTTCATGTAATCCTGTCATGAAAAATATAAAGAAGGGATTAAATCTGCTCTCCAGAGACCCTTGGATAGGATCAGCAATTAGACATTTTCTGTACCATAGTCATGTCTTCAACATAATTTACTTTACGTTATGGGCCTGCTCTTTTGGCACACAGATTATTAGTATAACCTCTCTGAAAACTACACCCTTAATATCAGCCAATCATTTTTTAACTGCATGCTTTTTTGTCACTGTGCCAATGGTGGTGAGTTGGGAAAAGAAGGGGTGGGCTGTAGGTGATGGATTCAATTAGTAGAAACTTCTTGTTACTAAAAAATAATAAACCTTGAAGGCCTTTCTTCTATATATCTATAGTATCTACAAAAAATATACTATTTGCCAAGCTGTGTTCTGTTTCAAAGCAATGGGAACCAAATAAAGTTTCACTTTTCATGTGACTTTATATTGTGGTAAAGGAAATAGACATAAATAATATGACCACACAATTAAGTGCAACTGGTAAGCATGGTTGACATTTATGAAGTTAGATAAGAGAACCTGACATTGTTGGGCCCAGGGATAGGGGACTGTAGGGAGTAGACAGTGTGATTGAATATCAGAGTTTTTATCTCCCCTGAAAAGTGACTTTTTACTGAGATCAGAAGGAATGATTGCATTTATTATTGTAGTAACAACTCATGAGAATGGAGGACAAAACTATAGATTAAACTAACTAAAAACTGCTTTTCTTTTATAACTCCTGAATGAGTTGTTTTTAATCAAGAAATCAATAATTCTTTATGGGATCTAAATATGAACCTAAAGCCAGGGAAAATACAGAAGGTAAATAAGATTTGGTCTTTGTTTCAAGGAACTTGCAAGTTAATAAATGCATTACTAAAATGAATATACATAAAAGGTATGTTAGTTTTCATGGATACAACATTTGGAAATACGTATGAATAAATATCACACAGGAGCTGCAAAAATCCTTAAGATGATTTACTAAATCTTACAAGAAGCCTGCGTGCAGTTGTTCAGGTTCTCAGTTACACCTGAGAGCTGATTATTTTTGGGATATGAAGGCCTCACCAGATCTTTACAATACTTTCTGAGGAAAGCATACCTATGTAGTATTTCCCTGATGATGTATATTGTACCTTCCTTCTCCCTGTGATGCAAATTCTATTTAGCTAAAATTCTAAATAAATTATTCCTAGCTACAGAAAATGTATTATTGAAGATCATTACTGAAACTTCTTTCAAAGTATTGAGATTTACACACAAGTTTACCTATGTAATAAATCTGTGCTTATAGCCCAGAACATTAAATAAACAAAGAAAGAAATAAATCCTCATTATCATAAAAAAGAGATTTACTAAATCATGATTGATTATCCTTGAAGAATGGTGTTGCTCCACAGTTGTTCCTTCAGTATTCTCTGGTTCTTTAGACTGTAAAGATATTTCCAGGATTCCAAATTATCTTCTTACTTATGATAACTATATTGAGAAAGAAAATATGATCTCCCTTTGATTCTTACTCTGTCTGATTTTATTTTTAAAAGTTTGGCTACATTAACTTGTATTTCAATCATTAATGGCTATTTTATTATTCTTTATTCAGAAACATATAGAAAAGAGAGTTTTTTGTTGCAAAAATGGGTCAATTAACTATTCAGTTTGATAAAAGTTATGTTAAAGGAGTAAAGAATGGAATTTAGATCATGTAATCAATGCTACTTTAAACTGCCTATGGAACAGCAAGAAAGGGTCCCTATGGACACAGTTAAAGAATGTTCAAGGAAGGCCCTTAATCAACAGGTGAACTGTAATATCATTTCCAATCTATGTAGTTCCGATGAAAGAGTCATCATTAAAATATCAAATGGGCTGGGCACGGTGGCTCATGACTATAATCTTAGCACTTTGGAACGTCTAGGTCGGCACATCACTGAGCCCAGGAGGTCCAGACCAGCCTATGCAACATGGTAAAATCCTGTCTCTACCAAAAATAAAAAAAATAAATAAATCTCCCAGGTTGGTGGAGTGTGCCTGTAGTCCCAGCTACTCTGGAGGCTGAGGTGGGAGGATGGCTTGAGCCCAGGGAGGTCAAGGCTGCAGTGAACCATGATCACACCAATGCACTTCAGCCTGGGCAACAGAATGAAACCCTGTTTCAGTAAATAAATAGACAAATAAATAAATAAATAAATAAATAAATAAATAAATATTAATCAAAATCTTGTTCAAGTTGCTGATACAGAATTGCAATTTTAGTTTGTATTATTGATTTTTTCTGTCATTATAGTAACATGTTGATTTCTTTTTATTTATTTCTTTATTTAATTTTTTAAATTATACTTTAAGTTTTAGGGTACGTGTACACAACATGCAGGTTTGTTACATATGTATACATGTGCCGTGTTGGTGTGCTGCATCCATTAACTCATCATTTAACATTAGGTATATCTCCTAATGCTATCCCTCCCCTCTCCCACCACCTGACAACAGGCCCTGGTGTGTGGCACAATTGTGCCAGGTTCCTAGGTATTGGTTTGGGAGTTTTTCCATAACACTGGCTTGCCTTTGTTTAGGGAGAATTTTCTGCCTGTATAATGGTGTTCGTCTGCAGTTAGATTATCATCTTTCAGAACATTTAAAAAATTTAAAGTAAACAATGCCAAATGTAATTGGGAGTGGGGGGTAGTTACATTACATTTTTGTTTTTTAGACTGTTTGGACAATTGGGTTTTTAAAGTGCGATTGGCCCATTTCACCACAGCTTGTCCTTGAGGATTGTAAGGGATTCTAGTAATATGGGAAATTCCCCACTGTTGCATAAATAAATCAAAAGCCTTACTAACATATACAGGGGTGTTGTCTGTCTTTATTTGATATGGAAGCCCCATAACTGCAAAGCAAGAATACAGGTGTTTTTTAACATGGGCCATACCTTCCCTTGTTTGGCAAGTAGCCCAAATAAAACTTCTTCTGTCACGGCTTCAGAAGGTCCAAGTCCCTCCATTCGGAGTCCCTGACTTCCCGCAACAATATATGCCATTCTTAACATTTTCATCCCTTTAAGAGTGTTCATATAGATAAAACAGTTTTGAGCTGGAATGTTAAGATAGATTACATATCTTGTAAAGTCAATCTATTTGCAATTAATTAACTGTGTCTTCCACAAAATGTGAAAGTCATACAGTTTAAAAATTAGTTTTTCATTGGGATCGGAAATTAGCAGTCATTGAAGGTGTTATTTTCCTTAGGAAAATCTGCAAGTCACTTGAATTCTTTTCCAGGTTACCTAATGGAGAAATTTCAAATTGTCTTGTATTCAATTCATTTGGTTCATACAATCTCTAGCAGAGTCAGTTTATCCATGGAAACATTTTCATTTATCAATATCCCTCTCTTCTTTTGATTGTTTCCACCTCTTTTTCTCTTTCTAAATCCATGCCAAATAGCAAGAGAATAATTCAGGGTGAATTCAGACAACAAGCATTCATTTGACTAATATATTTATGATGTCTTCAGATATACAAAGTGCATAATAGTTCATTCTATCACCACAAAATTTGGAATGTAATGAAAAATTTGAAAGTTAATGGTACTTTATATAATATATAAAACTATGTATTAATTATAATTTTTCCCTCCATTTTCTCCACTCATGCTTTTTGGACTGTACCTCTTTAGCCTCATTTTTGTTTTAAGATCTTTTTCTTAATCTTTAAAATGTTGTGCCAGGTGCAGTGGCTCATGCCTGTATTCCTAGCACTTTGGGAGGTGGAGGTGGGCTGATCGCTTGAGATCAGGAGTTCAAAACCAGTCTGGCCAACATGTTGAAACCGAATCTCTACTGAAAATACAAAAATTAGCTGGGTGTGGTGGTGCATGCCTGTAAGCCCAGCTACTCAGGAGGCTGAGGCAGGAAGATGAAGGATTGAATGTGGAAGATGAAGGTTGCAGTGAGCCGAGGTCACTTCACTCTTCTGCACTCCAGCCTGGGCAACAGCACGAGACTCTGTCTAAAATATATATATTTTATTTATTATATATAATATATATATATTTGTTCAAACTCAGTTCCTGAGCAGAGTTACAGATGATTAAGAAGTTTGCATACACATCTCAGAATTCTCACTTACCAATAGTGACACCAACTGTTGTTGATCTCTCCCTTAAAACAGTGTTACATTTGTATTTTTCTCTCTAAACTTCAATACCAGAGGCTTGGCCTTAATGACTCTTTAAGCTCTTTCTGTTTTCTCAGCTTTCAGTTTCTGTACATATGTATCTATTCCGGTTTTTCTCTGCTTGTCTTTTCTCTGTCTCTGCCTCTCTCTCTTTGATTCACGTTGCAAATCCTTGTCAAAAGTAATCCTTATCAAATATCACTTTCTGACGTCTCTATACCTAATAATTTTTGATAGTTTGTTGCTCTTCATTGAATCAAATCATGGACTTACAGAAGCCTTATAATCTTCAAATCATGGATTTATAGAAGATACACCTTAAATTTTATCTTTCATTCCCATTTTGCACATGAGGAAATAAACCCCAGGGAGATTAAGTGATTTTTACACCAGAGCATTCAGTGCCCTCTGTATACGCATTCATTCAGCATTCATCAAACATTTATGCAGTACCCAGACAAGTTTAGCAAGGAATCACACACTTTCATCTTGATCTCCCCTGTGTAAGCAATTTTGATTTGATAGCTGAATAAATGTGAAATTTTCTAAAAATCTAAAAATTGCAACAGTCTTCTATCCTAACTCAGCAATAGAAGATCTTCATAAATTTCAAACTAGAGGACACTTAGAGTGGAACTCTTGCTTATAAAGGTAAGTCAGATTATCAATTTTCAAGCTGCATTTGTATAGCAAATTGCCCTTACATATTTCAGGTTGGTTTAAAGGGTTTAGTGGAACTTAGGGGATAATGCCCTCTAAGCCAAATTTTACTGCTGCTACCTCCCATGATGAATCACGTGTTGCCCTGTAAAGAGATACAATTATACTGTACATTGCTGGTAGGCATTTACACAGCATATATTTATTGAGCAGATATATTAGTGGATAGAAGATTTCCAATCTTGTGGAGCTTACATTCTAACAAGGAGACACAAACAATAAACATAATACATAAAACATTTAATATATCATGTTAGAGCATGAAACATACTTAAAGAAAAACAAAAGCATTGTAAAGTAAGGGTGGTTCAATGTTCTGGATAGGTCATGGAGACAGATGATAACATTAAACTATGGAGCGAGCCTTATTGACAAGGTAGCATAAGAACAGAGTCTTGAAGAAATAAGATAGTGTTGCAAGCAGTGAGCAGGATTGAACAAAGCCTTGAGGCAGCAGCTTATATATAGTAGTTGAAGAAAAAAGGATGTCAATGTCGTTGGAGCAAGGGAGCATTGGAGGAGAAAGGTCATAGACATAGAGGTGAGGAGGAAGCTCATCGTGAGCCTTACAGAGGACTTTAAGTGCTTCAGTTTTGACTTTGAGTGAAACAAAGAGTTAATTCAAAATTTTTAACAGAGCTCATTCCTACTTCTGCAGCATTTATTATGCTGTTCCCTCATTCATATATTCCATTCACTCATTTTTCATAAACACAGAACATACATCCAAAGACTGAGAAAATGAAGTTAGTATGTCAATAAGCTTGAATAAAAAGAAAAATTGAATAAAGAAATTAAAGCGGTAAAAGGGTAAAAATTTGAGGTCAAAGTGAGATATTAGACTTAATGATTTCTGAAGAAAAATGGTTCCAGAGATTACAATTTTTTTTCCTGTGGCATTTCAAATTTGAACTTGCATTGAAGTATTAACTCCTGCATTATGCTTAATCTAAAGTGAGACTGAATCTTCTCTCCTCCTCTGTTTTTTTTAAATTTACATAGTTGGTACATTTATTTTAATCAGATTTAACTCACTACATTCTCTGAGACTGTGGGCTATAATGGTTTAGAAGAGCTCCAGTTTTCCACGTAAGTCTGCGTATTTTCAAATTTTGATTTTACAACCTATTGCCTATGTAACCTTGGTGTACTACTCAACTACACTGGGCTCTGTTTCCTAATCAGTAAAATGTGCACAATTATAGTATTTATTTCATAAGGTTTTATGGAAATAAAATGAATAAATACATGTAGAGTGCTCAAAACCGTTCATTTCTTTCGTTGTAATGATGACATCTCTGAAATAGATGACCCAGGTACTCCTGCCATGTGTAACACAGGAGATTGAGAATTTTCCTAAGAAGCAGCTTCTTTCTTTGTGATATTTTAACCTGTTACTTCATTATAGGCTGTCTTATGTATGGCCTAACCTCCAGTATGCATATTATGCATATTCAATTTTCTCAGATTATATGCTCCAATGGAGTAGATGTGTGATAAATAAATCAATAAATAAAACATATATAAATATTCATATTATGTATCATTAACATATTGTATGCATTTATATTTATGTTTACACATATATTTGGATGAAAGTATAGACTGGATATATATATTAGTTTTTATTAATTTGATTGCTTTATTTCTTTGAAGGTTATTGTTGTTTGTTCATGGGCTAAATCATATTTTTGCTTCTGAATATCATTATGTGACTCTGCGAGTAACACTCTGGATATCAGAAATAAACGCCAAACTGTAGTTTCAAAGTTAAGTCTTTGGTTTCTTGGATACAATTTAATTTTCATTCATTATAAGCTACTTACTCTGTCAGGGTCCTTGCCCTTGAAATTAGTTACAAGATGTTTTCAGGTAGACATTTTACTGCTCTGTTTCTTTATATACCTAATGATGAATTTTCTGGGGATTTCAAGCAGCAATGTTTCCTCATCTCAGCCCTTCATACTACAATTGCCTAATATATTCAAAAGCATCTTCCCAATAGAGTTAACAACCCCTTTTTTCCCAAAGGTCTAGACTCCTTAGGGATATAACTACACAGTTACACATATACATGTGTATCATATGTATCTGATATTTCTATGTTGATGAATTCATTCTTTTTCTACTTTCTCATCATATTCTTCAGATTTTTGAAAGTTTAATTTATCCTTTGTGGATCAGAGGCAATGACATAAAACTGCCACTATTTATTTTTGCCACAATTTGGGTCCTCTGAGCAGCAATACTTAATAACTGTTCTGGTTTCATTGCAATATGGCAGTTTAAGAAACACTGATTGGTGGGAGAGGTAATATTATGCCTAAAACAGAAAGAATATGGCAATTGACATTAGATAGCTGTGCCAAATGGCAGACTAGCAATTTTAAGCACCTCTTAATAGCCTTAAAGTTCTTAGTAATTTACCATCTAAGTCATTTCTAGATTTTATTAGCAAGACATCAGGATTTAAATTTGTTCTCTGAAAATTTATCAACTGATTAACTTAAAATAGCGCATTTATTAAAAGAAATTTAGGCTCAATTTAAACCATATTCCTTAAATGTCTCTAAATAACAGGAATAAATATGGTAATGTAAAATTTAAATAACGCATATGTCATTTTAAACACTTGCTTAAAACAGTGAGTCTGGTGCTGCATCTTACAGTTTATGAAGACTATATTACTGTATTGTTTGGATAGAAGGGGCCATTGAGTATTGTCTTGACAAATGTCCCAAACATTACAAGAGTAGCCGGCACAAAGTGAGTGTTCCATAAATACTTATAAAAAATTCTATGAGTTCTATCATATAATATGTACTCATTTTTTTTCTCTTGAGATTCACTTGCATATGATTCATGTTCTTAGGTCATAAATACTGTGACCCTATAACTGACTTACTGCTTATAAACTAATAATGTTTTTATTTCACAAATTATTTCATAATTGTGTTCTCACATGCATGTGCTACTTTAACGAATATTTATTGAACATCTACTATGGGTCAGGTACTGGACGTGCTTCTAGAAGTCTTTGCCCTCCAGTAGCTTATGATCTAATGATGTATACTGGCAATAATGACATATGCTGAAAGAGTTAAGATAGGTTCATTATGCAGTGCAATGTCAGTATAAGGGAGGATCAATAATCAAACTTGGGAGGGGAGATTAAAAAGACTTCTTGAAGAAAAGGACAAAAAGTCTAAGATGGGGAAAACAAACAGGAATAAAACAGTTAAAAAGAGACATTGAGGCCCTGATGCACGGTGACAGCTATCACTAGCTAGTGAGAGCATGCTGTGCGCATTGCCTTCCAAGTCTGGGATCTGTGACATTGAGCTGGTACCATGAAATAGCGCAGAATGAAAAATAGGGTTTTTTGTTTTTTTGTTTGTTTAATCTTCCCCCACCCCCACACTGCCTACTTATCTGTGCAACCCTGACAGTAACATAGGGGAAGGTGACTAGAGAAAAATGCAGGTAGTAAGAACAGCAAGTGCAAAGGCTCAGAGTTTGGAGACTTGATGCCATGTTGGGGAAAACATTCAATATGGCTGTAGAATGGTGTTTGGCATGGAGTGTGCTGAAGCTGGCAAGATAAGCAGAAACCTTATCTAAATACCCAATAAATCATAATTATGCATGATGTACATTATAGATAATACATTTGAAATACTATAGGGAAAAGGTTATAATTTTGCATGTGAAAAATGTTAACTTCTTCAATACAAGCTGTATTCCCTTTCACCTTCATATAAATATAATTTTATTCTTCACTGTCTTCACTGTCTTGTCCCGCAAGACAAAAGGATAACTATTCACTTGGAACAAAAGTAGTTCCCAAATTATCATTCTTCATTTGGGAATTATAGTAATACCCAAACAATCTGAGGCTGTTTAATACATGAATAAAATGTCACTGGCAAATGCGGCATCTGTTTGGGCATGATTCCTTTTATTCTGATCTGACCAAAAGGAATTCAAGTTCAGAAACTTTACCAGTCAAGGGGGACAATTACCCTTTGGATTCTCATTCATACCTCTGTGTGATTAACCTAAGGTTGAGAGCTCCCTTCTATTAATGAAAGAGGGTAATGTCTTAGTATTGACAAAAATCTATTTTCCCACAGTTAACTCTCCTTTAGAGGTTTTTGTCCTTTATTCCAATATTATGAAAGTTGTGTTTCTGGCATTCTTAGTTGGAATATTAGAGCAAAATATAAACAAACAAAGCTCTTCTTATTTTTATTTAAATCCTTTTAATTTATTGAATGGTGAAATTTCTTTCATAGATTGTTTTCCTCTGTCCCATTTTCCATCTTTTTGTCCCTTATTTGTATTTGTTATTAGAGTTTTCCATCATTTTTATTAACTAGTATGAATTTATATTGTGCTTTCTACTTGCTGTTTATAAATTGCAGTATTTCCCAATTTTAATATGGTTTATGGCATTTTAAATTATTGTTTAAATTTTAATTAGTGTTGTAGAGGTTGTGTGGCCCCAACAGTACTTCTCTACTTCTCCCATAGTAACAAATTTTTCAGCTATGCACAAAGACAAGGAAAAACACTACACTTCTCAGCTCCTCTTGTAGTTAATGGTGGACATGTATCTAAGATTTGGACAATAGAATGTAACTTGGATATCATGTGTAGCTAACAGAAACTTCCCTCAAAGACAATTTTGCGTGCTCATTCCCTGTTTTTTGTTATTAATTTCTTCATTCTATTTCTAAAATGCATATGCATATTTAGAAATTAAGAGTTATATTTTAAAGAATGGATGAGTGGTGAGTTTCATGGAGCAAAGCCACCATACAAACTGTGGACTTCTTAATTCCAGAATAAGCTTCTAGTATGTTTAAACTACTATTATTTTTTCCCTCATATTCAAATTTAGACACAGTTTTAATAACGCATGTGGTTAAACATATCTTACTTTGTTTCTGGGTTTTCTATTGTATTCACTCTAAGAAAGGTGCTCAGCATCAGTCACAACAAAATTTTTAAAATTCTAGAGTTAGTGGACAAAGATTTAGTGAGTGAAAAAAAATCCAAATAGTAAAACACCATCAATTGTTACAGAAATGAAGAGAGTAAAATGTTGTAAGGACAGAGTTGACAGTATAAAGTGAGAGCAAATGGACTTGAGAACTGTATGTTGAATTTGGTATTCTGAGGTCTTTTGTAATCTTCAAGTTTTCAATTTAAGATTGTTACAGTTATTTAATTTTAGCACTGATGTATTGTTCTGTTTATTAGTTTTTAATGAATTTTTGTGTCTTTATTCACTATGCTTTATGTTATATATAAATTTATTAACAGATTTTCTTAATTCTTATAACTGTCACATAAAAAATGTTACATTTATTTTTCCCATTGCTGTGGTTTACTGTGAGTGGATGATGCTTTCCCATACCATTGATGTATACTTGTCAACTTCTAGGTAAAATCAAATAATTATATGTATTAATTTACTACTGCTGCTGAAAGAAATTGCCACAAACTTAATGACTTAAAACACAAAAATGTATTATCTCGCAATTCTGTAGGTCAAAGAGCTATATTCTTTTAGGAGTCTCAACAGGAGAAGTTTCCTTGTCTTTTCCAGCAACTAGAGGCTGTCTGCATTTCTTGACTTGTAGACCCATTCTTCCATGTTCAAAGACAGAAATATTCAGTTAATTCCTTTACACATTGTACTTAATAATCTCTGACCTACTCTTCTGCTGTTTATTTTATTTTTAAGAAAACTTGTGATTACAGTGGGCCTGTCCAGATAATCCAGGACATTCTCCCCATTTTAATGTCAGCTGATTAACAACTGTAATTTCAACTACAACCTTAATTTCCTTTTGTTATATGTAGTGGGGTGAGTGGTAGGTAGCTCCAAATGATCTGTCCAGCCGCTACCCACAAATGTGACTTTGTTTGGAAAATGGTCTTTGAAAATGTTGTTAAGGCTCTTGAGATAATACCTTTCTGGATTACGGTGGACCCTAGATTTGTGACAAATGTCTTTATAATAGAATAGAAGGAAGAATAGCCTGTGTGAAGACAGAGACACAGTTTGGACTTATATGGGTTCATCAATCCAAGGAATGTGTATTTATTCTCACGCTGCTAGTAAAGACATACCTGAGACTGGATAATTTATTTAACAAAAAAGAAGTTTAATTGACTTATAATTCCACATGGCTGGGGAGGCCTCACAATCATGGTGGAAGGTGGAGGAGGAACAAAGGCATCTCTTACATGGTGGCAGGCAAGAGAGCATGTGCAGGGGAACTGCCCTTTATAAAACCATCGGATCTCGTGAGACTTATTCATTATCATGTGAGCAGCAAAAGAAAACCCACCCCCATGATTTAATTACCTCCCACTGGCCCCTCCCATGACACATGGGGATTATGGAAGCTACAATTCAAGATGAGATTTGATAGGAACACAGCCAAACCATATTATTTTTCCCTGGGCCGCTCCCAAATCTCACATCCTCACATTTTAAAACCAATCATGTCTTCCCAACAGTCCCCCAAAGTCTTAATTCATTTCAGCATTATCTCAAAAGTCCACAGCCCAAAGTCTCATCTGAGAGAAGGCAAGTCCCTTCTGCCTACAAGCCTGTAAAATCTAAAGCAACTAGAGGCTGTCTGCATTCCTTGACTTGTAGACCTGTTATGATGGGGGTACAGGCATTGGATAAATACATCTATTTAAAATAGGAGAAATTGGCCAGAATAAAGGGGCTACAGGCCCCATGCAAATCCAAAATTCAATAGGGCAGTCAGTAAACCTTAAAGATCCAAAATGATCTCCTTTGACTCCATGTCTCATATCTAGATTATGTTGATGCAAAAGGTGGGCTCCCACAGCCTTGGTCAGCTCCATTCTTTTGGCTTTTCAGGGTACAACCTCCCTTCTGGCTACTTTCACAAGCTGTCATCGAGGTGTCTGCAGCTTTTCCAGGTGCATGTTTCAAGCTGTTGGTAGATCTTCCATTCTGGGGTCTGCAGGATGGTGCTCTGCTAGGCAGTGCCACAGTGGGTGTGCCATCGCTGCAGCACACTTCTGCCTGGATATCCAGGCATTTCCATACATCCTCTGAAATCTAGCTAGTGCTTCACAAACCTAAACTGTTGACTTCTATACACCCACAGGTCCAACACCACGTGTAAGATGCCAATGCTTGGGGCTTGCACCCTCTGAAGCAACAGGCTGTGCTGTACATTGGCCCCTTTTAGTCATGGGTGGGATGGAGAGCGTCAAGTCCCAAGACTGCACAAAGCAGCCAGGCCCTGGGCCCAGCCCAGAAAACCATTTTTCCCTCCTCTGACCTGTGATGGGAGGGGTTGCTGTGAAGATCTCTGAGGTACCCTGGAGACATTTTCCCCATTGTCTTGGTAATTAACATTTGGCTCCTCGTTACTCATACAAATTTCTGCAGCCAGCTTGAATTTCTCCTCAGAAAATGGATTTTTCTTAACTGTTGCATCATCAGGCTGCAAATTCTGCAAACTTTTGTGCTCTGCTTCCCTTTTAAACATAAGTTCTAATCCAAATTATATGTTTGTAAATGAATAAAACAGCGCTTTTAAGAGCACACAAGTCACATCTTGAAGGCTTTGCTGCTTAGAAATTTCTTCTGCCACATACCCTAAATCATCTCTCTCAAGTTCAAAGTTCCACAGATCTCTAGGGCAGGGGCAAAATGCCACCAGTTTCTTTGCTAAAACACAGCAAGAATCACCTTTGCTTCAGTTCCCAATAAGTTCCTCATCTCTATCTGAGACCACCTCAGGCTGGACTTTATTGTCCTTATCACTATTAGCATTTTGGTCAAAACTGTTCAACAAGTCTCTAAAAAGTTCCAAACGTTCCCACATCTTCCTGTCTTCTTAGCCCTCCAAGTTTCTAGGAAGTTCCAGACATACCCACATTTTTGTACTTCCTTATGAGCCCTCCAAACTGTTCTAACCCCTGCCTGTTCCAAAGTCACTACTACATTTCTGGGTATCTTTACAGTAGCACCCCACTCTTTGTTCCAATTTACTGTATTAGTCTGTTCTCACACTACTAATAAAGGCCTACCCAAGACTGGGTGGTTTTTAAAGATAAAGAACTTTAATGAACTCACAGTTGCACTTGGCTGAGGAGACCTCACAATCATGGTGGAGGGTGAAGGAATAGTAAAGGTATGTCTTACATGCTGGCAGATAAGAGAGTGTGCAGCGGAACTGCCCTTTATGAAACCATCAGATCGCATGAGACTTACTCTGTATCATGAGAACAGCAGGAGAAAACTTACCCCTATGATTCAATTACCTCCCACGGAGTCCCTCCCACAACAGTTGGGGATTATGTGAGCTACAATTCAAAATGAGATTTGGGTGGGGACACAGACAAACCATATTAGAATGCATGAAGCCACCAGAAGCTGGAAGAGGCAAGGAAGAATCTCCCCTAGAAACTTCAGCAGAAGTTGCCCTACCAATACTTTGATATCAGATTTCTGGCCTCCAGAACTATGAGACAAAAAGTTTCAGTTATTTAAAGTTATTAACTTTGTGGTCATTTTTTATATGACAGTTCTAGGAACTAAGGTACTATATAAAGTAACATATCCACAGGTTCTGCAAATTACGATTTGCAGACCTTTGAAGGTCATTATTTTGCCTATCATATTATGTAATCTACAAATGTACTGATACTATCATGCCAAATACTTTTAATTTCAGGGGCCTACTATAGGTCAAAAATAGCTCATAACAAATCCAGATTGTTTGCTTCAACCCAGAGAGAATAATAGTAAAGTAATCTTACTTTATTAATATTACTGAAAGTTTATAAAAATATTCAGTACTATTTGTTTGGCTATTTATTGCTCTATTACAAACTTCCCTGTGACTTAATGGTTTAAAACCATATCATTTTTTGTCCTCATGATTCTGTAGGTCAAGAATTTGGGCGGTGGGGTTTGTTGGATTCATTAACTTGGCTACAATCAGTGGGTGCCTTCTCTGGTGAGGGGGAACTAAAACTTCACTCACATGTTTCTCACCTTGCTCATTTACATGGCCTTTCTCTCTGTCTAGATGGCTAGCCTTGGCTTTCTCATGGTATGGTGGTCTCAGAATTTTCAAACTTCACCCATAGTTTTGAGAATGGTGAATGTACAATGCTTCAGCATCATTCTCCCCATATTATAATAGTCAGTGCCAGTTACAGAGCTAATTCCATTTCAAGAGAAGGGAAAATTAAAGCTATATGGGAGAATTTGTAAAGAATGATGACCATATTTAATCCACCACAAACAGGACCTGCTTCATGGACATATGATCTGTCTAGTTCCATAGGACCCTACACTTAGATTAATTCTCTGCATCACTGTGTTTCCATTTTTAATACTTTTAAAACAAGGAACCCACATTTTCTTTTTATACAAGGCACCACAAATTCTATAGCCATTTCTGACTACATGCATTAACCAAATAAGTTTTAAAAAGTATTAAACTTATTTCTCAGGTGATAACATGACCTAGATGTTAAGGAATTTGCATAAATGTATATACTTAGCAATGGGTAGAGTTTCAAAATTAATATTTTGTATTCTTTCTATTACCCTGTATTACCTGAACTTTCTTATAAGGATCTATGTTCTTTTCAGGTATAAAATAAAAATATCAATCTATTGTCAATCTTACAAGGTTAAGGATTTTTATTTGTCTGTCAACCAATTTATCTGCCTATTATTTGTCAGGCTGAGGGCTTTTAAATTTTTTATGTATAGCTAATAACATTGTGGGTTTTATTTGCTATTATCTTATAAAGAGGAAAAACTCTATTCAGAATCCATAGTGGTCCCCACAAAAGGACGTAGATCAATTTACTTTGAGACATGAATGCCTGGATTAAACTCTGTGACCCGTGGAGTAGCAATTATGATTGACCAGGTTTTGATCTCTGCTGTAAACTTTAAACTAGAAGTCAGTCATACTAAGTACAACTTAAATCTTAGGAAATAAAATGGAGGAGAACTCTTTCCTAAGAACATGATTGACAGGCAGACAAAATATTTCTACTAAGAAGTTGAGATTTAATATTAAACCACATGTTTTATATTGTAAATCCTCCAGTGTTTTTTAAACAACAATGTAGATATCTGGTGCTAACCCCATGCTATCACTAGTATTTCATGGCTCAATTCATTCTCAATGATAAGATGTGGAATGATCTGCCTGTATTACAAAAACTGTATGTATATTAATTTCTTAAATTTTTTTTCTCAAGGGTCATTTACAGAAACAGGCATTACTAAGAAACGAGTTAAATAACTTAATATATCTGATGAGTGGACATGTGATTTGAGGCAAGTTATTTACAAACTGTGTACTTTACAATATTTCTATGTGACTAGCCTGTGATCATGGCCACAAGAAACAATGTGATTATAAGGTAACTACAGAAAAATTAACTGCCTCCTTTTTCACCCTGCTTTATACCAGTCTCTATAAGAGTTAATTTTTGCCTTAATTCATTATAATCACGTTATTCTAAATTACGTTTAGTAGCAAGAAGTTTCGTTTTTATTGTGACACATCTTGGCTTAAAGCAATTCTGTGAGTGTTCTTCTTCAATGTAATCTTATTTTTTGTATTTTTAGTGAGATATATAACCTACATAGTCATTTCTTGGCTAGAAATTGAGAGATACATACTGTGAACATTTCAAGTGATGTTTTACGTTTTAGATGTGATCCACGTGTCCTGGAACAAGTAAAGTAACAAAAATATGTTGGTAAAATATCAAGAACAAAGACATTTTCAACTAAATTTAAAGCATAACCAGAGAACACATTTTTAGACATGTCACAGCTGGAACTAGTCCTGATTTGGCATGGTGAATGTCTGAGCAGTGCTTTTTATTCTTTTTTACAAAAAGACAAGTCTTTGACGTCTTTTCCAACTAGTTCAATAACAGTAGGATAACTATCTTGTAGATTAAAAATAATAAACTTTTAACTTTCTTATGATGGAGTATCCAGCATGCATTCATCCTGTTTCCCTTCTTGATCTTATTTGGATGGAGAAACAAAATTAGATTAATAATAGCAAACAAAAAAAAATTCTTTCTCCATGCCATTGTTTCACATTGATTGTACAATGAGATGTAACTGAAATGCCTGAAAAATCATTTGAAAAGGATTTTCTCATCTGAAAAAACACCCTCTGTGCTTCCTGCAACTTGAACCTAATGAGAAGAGTTCCAATAACCATTTCCTGTCTTTGAAGATAGATAGAAATTACGGTGCTCAGAAAGACAGAATGACTCTAAGTCCTTCAAGGGTTTCTGAAACCACCATATTAACCTTAGACTGGCTACCTCTGTAATTCTTCTACAAAAGATTATAAATTTATTTATTTAAGAAACTGAAGGCTTTATTAGTTTACAGCTTTACTAGTTGGTGAGTGCAATTCCCGTATTATAAATTTACTGTCGTTGTGTACATGAGATTGTTTTGTTTTTACATATTTTTCCATCTTTCTCAGCATTGAAATCATCTCTCCACTTGAACATCAATAAAATTAATTACTGTACTTTAGTCCTATTCATATTTGTGTATTTTTTCTTAGAATATAGTTTATGCAAATGGACTGGAGAATATAAATTGCTTGTTCAAGTGGTTTCAACAACACCAGTTAATTGTTGTTGCTAGAAATGCATTTTTAGGAACATACAGATGCTCCTCAAATTATTGTAGGTGGAATATAGATTTTTTTTAATGAGGTATTTAGTGTTTATATATAAAATATAAGTTATAGCTGCTATTTATAAAGAAAAGTGTGATAGATTTAAATCTGGATATACGGGTGAAACAATAATGATCAGCCACTGACAGGGTTCTGCTCCCCGAAGCATGCAAAGTCTCAGTTGTGCTTTACTCACAGTTCTTCAAAAGATTTTTGATCCTTAGATAAAGAATTTGCTAATACTTTAAAGTTTTAAACTTAAGATCTATAAAGATTTCTCTTTTTCTAAGTCTGATATGTGATAGTTTTACCTAAGCAAGAAAATGCCTACAATCTTTAGACCAACAACTCATCCCCAGGCATTTTTTGGATACCAACATTACAGTGAGAAAATATAAGTGACATCCAAAAACCCCAGCTAAGGATATAACATAAGAAAGGAAAAAATGACCTGAAGACAGGGTACTTCAAGAATTCATATTGAGGGTAATTTAATCCTTTTTCTGTCCTCCAAACATCTATTATTATCATCTCATGGTCTGGCAACTCAAGGTGTAAATCTAATATCACATTTACCATAAAAGATATTCTTGATGGTCCTTTATCCTATTGAATTTGAACTTTTCTTCTCTGTATAATTACATGCTAGTTATACCATTTTTCTGGAATCTATGTGCTATGGAATGAATTGTGTTTCTCCCCTTTCCCAAATTCATGTTGAAGCCCTAACACCAAATGTAATTGGAGATAGAGCTTTTAGGAGGCACTTAAGGTTAAATGAGGCAAATAGGAGTGAAAGTCCTAATCTAATAGGATTGTGGTCTTGTAAGAACAGGAAGAGAGAGAAAGAGAAAGGGGGTGGGGGGAGAGAGATTTCTCTCGATATACAAATATCAAGTAAAGGTCAGGTAAGGACACAGAGAGAAGGCACCCATTTACGAGTCAGGAAGTGTCCTCCCCAGAGCCCAGCTATGCTGGCATCCTGATCTCAGACCTCTTGCCCCCCGCAGACTGTAAGACAATAAATTTATGTTATTGAAGCCACACAGTCTATGATAATTTGTTATGACAGCCCAAGCGGGCTAAGACACTATTTTATTTTAATTTACATTATTATTATTTGCAGTTTTTCTTTTCTTCTTTATCATAAGTTTTTAGATATGTGTTCTATTTTTCCTTGTAATGTCTGCCATTCAGTTTATTTCTTTTGTAGCTACTCAATTGATATACTTGAGCACATCCAAAAATGACTAAATGAAATCCGCAATTGTGATTGAATCTAGAGATGAGCATAGTATCACAGCATATGAGGCAGAATGAAATCATGAAGTTCACATACCCAAGCATTCAAGTAGTGTTTGCAGCTTAGGCACTTCCTTAAGATTTGTAACAGCTTGGGTTTCCCCCTGAAGTGGCACCACAATTATTGTAGGATATGCATGTTAGAAAATGATTCTTCATGTTTTGTCATTGTTCTTTAGAACTGGAAATATGTCTTTAAAATGTATGTTTCTGGGAATACCCACTCCCCCCAGTTCTGATTCAATTGTTCTGGAATAAAGCCTTGGAATCTGTATTTTAAAAACAATTAAAACAATACTGGTATAAATGAACCACAGACTCCTTTGTGAAACAGCCTTCTAGTTATTTTCTTCTTCATGTGGTTGATTGTTAGCTATGGAACACATCTCAAAATGCCTTTTCACATCACTTCAAGAATAAAAGAAAAAAAAATTTGAGAAAGGATGTATCCTGGCAGAACTCCAATTGTAATGGCAGTGGAATTGCAGTTTCTTATCATTCCAGCTACAAATGAATTGTACCTCTCAACAAAGCAGCACACGTTATTACTGAAATTTTCATTATTCACAACTTTTTTGAGGAGTAAAGCATGACAGATTTAAATCTGGATGTATGAGTGAAAGAACGATGACCAATTACTGATAGCGTTTACTCACTACACAATGGATCCATCTCTGTTACAATGTCATGTAACAATGAATGAATAATGCAGATTGGTGGACTTAGATCAATAGTCTTAACGGGAGCAGTTTTATTTTAATAAATACAATCAAATTAAAAGATATCTATAAGGCTGCTCAGACAATTAGAACAACTTTTATTAAAAGAATGGTTGGAAATGTGACTCATATCTATTGAATATTTCTCACATGATAGGTACTGTGATATTTACAACTTCTCCAGACAATATGATCATTCCCATTCTTTAGATGAGAAAGTTAAAACTCAGGGTGGATTAAAGAAAAAAAAAACAACTTTCCAAAACAGAAAACTTACAGAGTCAGGAAATAAACCTGGACTTTTCTGAATACAATGCACTTAGGCATTTATTTATACTATTTAGGGTATAAATTTCAATAGGGCTGAGTAATGATCGGCATCTGTGTATTTAGATTTCTTTATTTTATAACTACAGTTTGTTTATTTTTTCCAGAAAGATCAATGGATTCAGGCTAACAGAATCATAGTCATTTAGCCTTATAAAACAAACTATTTATTTTTAAAATGTTTGATGGAGTCCACGATGATGAAACTATTCCTAGTATAATGAAATCTATGCACTTGATTTTATCTAATGCATTAACCAAATATAACTGGCCTCATAGCAATTTTGACAGGCAAAATTATAAACAGAAAAATAGGCAGGAGGTTTGTTCTGACCATCAATATTTTTCTTAAATGGGAGAATTTTAACATAATCTTTGCTCTAGTATTCTCTTCAGTATGAACCTGTTTGTCCTTTCCTTTGAGCATTAAGCTTTTCGGGAAATCCACATTAGCCATGAAAATGACCCCAGTCTCAGGTGAGTGTGGCTGCAAACTAGAAAGATTCAATTGCATGGGCATAAGAACTACTACAACATCCTGCAATCTCAGAACTATGTCTGAGAAAAGCTTGCCATTACTCTTGGCAAGAATAGAGAATTATTTATCTGGAGATCATGGCCATTATGTATTGTCCTGAAGACTAAAGAACACCAAAATTTGTGTTCTTCTAACTGTTATCAATTCAAGCAATTAGAACCTCTCTACCATCTGCTGAAATCAAAGTAAATTAAGAGAGAGAAAGAGAGACAGAGAACAGTAAGTCCTCATTTAACGTCACTGATAGGTTCTTAGAAACTGTGACTTTGTGTAAAATGACCAATTAGACCATAGGCTATTTTATAAAAACAATAGTTAAGTTCTCGTGGCATATTTTGGTCACAAAAATATTTTTAAAATTCTATGTGAAGACCAAAACATTTCTAATATTAAACATTGAAATAAATGTGAGGTATACATACATTTAAGAACGAGTAATAAAAACAAATAAAGTGATTATTTACCCAAGTATTCTGGTTCAGTGTTGCAAGTAGTCAGAGCCTCTCCTGGCAGCTCAGGGCACCAGGTGGGACCCACTGTGGAAAGGATGCCATCCCATCACAGGGCACATTCACACAGGAACTCACACTCACTCAGACTGGAACAATTCAGACCTGCCAATTAACCTAACATGTACATATTTAGGATGGGGAAGAAAACTGGTGTATCCAGAAAAAAATCCATGTGAACATAGGGAGAACATGCAAACTCTACATAGACAGTGGCCCTAGTCAGCAATCTCTTTTTTTTCTCATCAATGTTAAATGAGACAACATTGAACAAAACAATGTTATTCTAGGCCCTGCTGTACTAGGATTTAGAAATATTACAACCCCAACAAATCACATGAACTTCTTCTTCCGTTTCTCCTTCCAAGTTTGCCTAGGAATTTACTTAAAACACAAGAGCCTTTGTCGGGTATGGCAATATTTGACTTGAAAAAACAGTCATGATATTTGACAGACACCCATAAGGGTTGTTATTGAATAGGTTAGAATATTTGTTCTCATTAGCCATATTGGACTTGCTTAAAAGCACATGCCCAGGTAAGTTTCAAGTAGTAGAGATTTTATGAGCATCAGTGGCTTCTTTGTATGTTAATAAATTCCTTACTGACACCCCTGGTCTTCATGATAATTTCATTACAGTGGTAGATTTGAACGTGAATCCAGTTGGCTATGGTAAATATTGTGGTTAGACAAGTTTAATCATTTTTAAAATTGATGCTTTTCAATCATTGTATTCACTTCTTTTTGCATGTGTAACCTAAAGATAAAATTTAGAATTAGATGGTATTTACTACCAAAGGAAGTACACCTTATGTGTGCAGTCAATAGCCCAGTCCATTGTACCTATGCAGTCCAGTGAAATTTTACACATTTAGTACTGAATGGTTGCTCTTGCACTTTGCGTGAGTATTTTACCCCATGTATGATTTTATAGTATGATGCATTGATCATTTTGAAAATATTGGTTCAATGATTTATTTAGATATTTCAAAAGTCTAGATACATTTCATTTACAATATCAGAAGATCATATTTGTTGTTATCATTAATCTCATCATAAGAAACCTTAAGTATTTGGAAGAAGTCAAGCTCACAGTGGCTAATAAAAGTTTTCCCAAGTTATAATTTTTCACTGTAGAGTCAACTGTATCATTGACAAAAATGCTATCAATTCATTTTCTTAAATTGACAGGTTTTCTTTATTCTCAAGATTATATCCACTTAAAACTGAAATCTGAATAATCACAATTTATCTTCTTTCAAATAAAAATAATATTCTGTGAAGCTATGAAACTGGCATCTCATTCAAAAGCACAAATATTTTTCCAAGAGACAACTATCTGACTTTAAAATCTCTTTCCTTCTGATATCTATCTCTCCAGTTCGTTCCACCACATAGTCCCCATAAAATCACTGACATGCTTTCTGTCACTACAGATTACTTTGCATTATAAATATGGATTTATGTGGTATGGTATGTACTGTTGTATCTAGCTTTTTTCATTAAGCATAATTATTTTGAGGTATAGTCATGTCATTGAGTATTAATTACTTAAGACTTTTTATTACTGAAGTGTATTTCACTCTATATAAGTATCACAATGTTTTATATCCATTCACCTATTAAGGGGTACTATGTTGTTTCCAGTTTGGGGCTTATATTAGTCTGTTTTCACACTGCTGGAAAAGACATATCTGAGACTGGGCAATTTACAAAAGAAAGAGGTTTAATGGACTTACAGTTCCATGTGACTGGGAAGGCCTAAAAACCATGGCAGAAGGTAAAAGGCACGTCTCACGTGGTGGCAGACAAGAGAAGAGAAAGCTTGTGCAGGGAAACACCCCCTTATAAAACCTCCAGATCTCATGAGACTTATTCACTATCATGAGAACAGCACAGGGAAGACCTGCCCCCATGATTCAATTACTTTCCACATTGTCTGTTCCATGACACAAGGAATTCAAGATGAGATTTGGGTGGGGACACAGTCAAACTATATCTGGGCTATAATAAATAAAGTTGCTGTGAACATCTCTCTAGATGTCTTTTTGTGGGCATATGCTTTTATTTACCTGAAGGAAATACTTTGCTGTGGAATGGCTGGATCATATGGTAGGTAGGTATATGTTTAGTATTTTAAGAAACTGCTATGTCTTCTAAAGTTGCACTATTTTACATTCATACTAGCAATAATTCTAGTCTGTGCTACTCCATCTTGATCATAAAAGTAGTTTTAATCATTTTTTACTCTTCGCTATTATGAAAACTTCATTGAAATACAGAGATAAGTAAATTTTTAATAAAAATAACTTTTCAAAAGGCTTTCTGAATTCTGATATTTGCTGAAACTCTTTCTTATACTTGTATGGCATTCATAGGATTTCTACCAAATATGCTCAATAATTTCAACATTAGATAATTTTATTTAGTGAGAGAGGAAAATAAACTTGCTTTCAATGACACTTCTTCATTTTATGAAATCTATATTATCTACAGGAATATTACAAAGATTAGAATCCGTATATTTTTCTTTAATATTTAAATATTCAGAAAATGTTAAATAAGACAAAAAATATCTACTCCAGAGAAATATCTAGAGGTTGTTGGAGTGTAATGGACTCTCTTTGGTAAACTCACCATTCAAGGTAAGAGTTTCTAAGTTTAATTCTTTCCATTATTGTCTGATTTTAAATCATTTAGAGACAGCAAATGTCTATGTTACTTTTAAAGTTCTGATTGCATAGCATTGCATTCTTACTTAAAAAATAACTCCCCTTTTCTGAAGATTTCATTGTCTTTATTAAAACTAGAATTTAATAAATGTATATTTGTTGTCTGTATTAAAATGTTAAATTTATTTTTCTACCTGAATCTTATATAATGTGTTTTATTAGAAATGTAGACCATATCCCAGATGGAAACCTAGTCTATTTTAAAATTTATTCTTATTTAATAGTGATATACTCATCTGTGGTATAATTTTATGAACATATTTCATAATCATCATTTCTATGCCATATATATTCAGTTTAGATTTTGGTAGCGATAATGTGGGATACATTAATTAGTAAGCTATAAGCTCATTGAATACCTCATTGAAGTAGCTGCACTTCTTCCAGGCAATAAATTTTTATTGAATAAATAAAGATTTCTTTAAATTTCTTAATTATTTTTATTATTATTTTGAGACAGAGTCTCACTCTGCAGCCCAGGCTGGAGTACAGTGGTGCGATCTCGGTTCACTGCAACCTCTGCCTCCCAGGTTCAAGCCATTCTCCTGCATCTGCCTCCCAAGTAGTTGGAATTACAGGCATGCGCCACCTTGCCTGGCTAATTTTCTTTATTTTTAGTAGAGATGGGGTTTCACCATGTTGGCCAGGCTGGTCTCAAACTCCTGACCTCTGGTGATCCGTCTCCTTGGGCTCCCAAAGGGCTGGAATTACAGGCATGAGCCACTGTGCCTGGCCCTAAATGAGTTTCTATATGGCTTTCCACTGGTAAATTTCAGTTTTCTTAAAATATTCCTGAGGGGTTAGATTATGAAAAAGTATATGTGAGAGAATTATATTTTTTCACATGAGAATCTGAATTTGTGGTAATTGTAATTATAGCTAAAATATATTGGCTGCTTAATATACCAGCCTCTAAGCTAAGTTCTTTACATATACTATTTTCTTCAATACTTTCAAAGGCCTCATAAACAAGGTACTATTATTAACTCAATGTTACTGATGAAGATGAGGTTGACTGAAGTAATTTGCTAAAGAACACAGAGCTAGGAATTAGCAGAGTTAAGATTTAAACCAAGCCAATCTGATTCCACAGACTTCACTATATTTGTAATGATAATAGGTATACAGTCTATGTTCATGAGAAGGAAGAAATTTCCTGCTTCTAGTTTTGTATTTTGGAGCTACCCTGCTATATTATGCATATTATAACAGCTTTTGTAACAAAATATAAAAAAAGACTGAGAGATATAAGCATTTTCAGAAGTCTTCTTTATGTTTTTTTTAAAAAAGCAAGACTGTTCGGCTTTGACTAACAGATAAATATAAATGAAACAGGTATTTGTAGCAAAATCAGAAACTCCAAAAGATTATGAAATATTCTTAACAGCTGTTCCAGAAAGAAAAGCAACATGTTTTTCATTGAATTATTATCTCTGCAAATGTTGTTGCTTATCTCCAGATATCACTGTACCAAAATTCACGGATAAAATTTTGTTTTGTAGGAAATGTGTAACTTACAGGGAAAAAATGTATTTTTATTTTATTTTATTTTATTTTATTTTGAGAGGGGAGGATGAGAAACAGTCAAGGAGACCAGGATCTTTTTATTTTTATTTTTCATTTATTTTTGTTTCAATTCACATTGCAAACTGCTTTCTTTTTTCCTCATTTTTGAAATGTTATCTGTGTGTTTGTATAATGGAGACAGAGCAAGGTGGCAATTTTGTTACTTTGCTAAGTGAGCTTGAATGGATAACATCCTCAAACATAATGTCAAAGATAACCAAATAGAATGTTATTTAGTTTACTATATAACATGGTCACTGGCAAACTCAAATGAAAACATGCTCTCACTAATTGGATCTGGGGGCAATATCTAAGAGATAACTTATAAAGCTCATGGATGCAAGGTAATTCATGAAGTTCACATGTCCAAAACAATGTCAAGAAACAGAAAAGTGGCCCCACAAAATATAGGCAAGAACATTGATTAGGCTTCAGCGATATGGACAACAGCTTTTAGTATGGCAATGGAGTATTTAGACGCCCTAATTTCTGTGGGGAAGGCATCATTGTTTCAGTTATTCACTTGGAACTTGTGATCCCTAATCCTTTGGGCTGAGGTAATAAAGAGAGCTTCTCACTTAAGAAAGATGGTGATGGGCAGATGAGACTAGCTCTGATTTATGTTCTAGGGAAAATCCCTCTTTCTCCTACTTCTTCTGATGTTGGCTTTCCTCAATGTGTGGTACTAGGCTGACATGGCCTCAAGACTGTGAACCCATCAAACTTGATAACCTCTCAAACCAAAGCGAGAGACCCGTGCCATAGGTACCATACTGAAGCTTTCTGCCCACCACTACCCAAAATCATTTGAAATGACAGTATTGCCTTTATCACTAATGTATTTACCTTTCTGTAATCTAACTCATTAAAAAATCAGTCACAAAATTTGAAAAAAATGCCAAGAAAGCTGAATATTCTTGAAAGAATTAAAGCTTAACTGTCAACAAAAGGGCTCTACTGATTAAAGGAATTCATTGAAGACAAGCTAAAAAAGTTTCCATTTCTTGTTCTTGTTTTCTGTAAAAAGTTGAGGTTGTCATTTTTGGGAGCATAATATGAAAAGCTATCACCATCAAATCAGTCAGTGTTTCTTAAAGTCCTTGCTATAAAATATTAGTATATGTGTGACTCTGTTTACTCATAAGGCTGTGTCATTCTTGCAAATAAAATTAATGTTAACGAGCATATATATTCTACAGAAATCTTATGTATGATGTTCCATAAAATAAAATAAAAAGTTTTGGAAACAAAATAAAGCTTTAAATTTACAATTTTGACATGTGTTTCTGTGTAATGCTATAAACTTTGCTAGGAGACCTTAATTGTTATTGTAATACCCAATAATGTTCACTGGTATTTTCTAGGGTCAAGTTTTTCACAACATGTTATGGTTCTTTGTAAAAGCTGCTCAAATTAATAATTCTTTCATTAAACAATTTTAGGTATCTGTAATGATTAGTAAAAAAATATAAAGAATGTTATAGATGTTTTATAAGAAAGAAGAAATCCATTACCTTGTTGTCAGATATGTTTTAAATCACTGCAGTGTAAAGCATCGACAGTGCACTTCATAGGCATCTTGAACACACTCATAGCACATATAGGACAAAAATTCTGACAATATCCTTTGAGACAGGTCCAAATGCTCATAAGAATTATGCACAATTTTCCAGTATGTCAAGGGAGAGTATTTAGAAAAGATAGTAATATATTTTCTCCAATAGACAGATTATCTATCAACACCACCTCAATGAAGAGTGTTTTCTTGAGAATTCTAAAGATTTTGATTATTTTATCCAAATCCCAAATAGACTAGTGTTTTGGTGAACTTTGGGAAGACTAGCTGAGATCAAATAGGCACTGCCCAAATTAAGTACATTAAAGTATCTAACTTCTAAATGAGTAGAATGCTGATTCAATAACCTTAATTCCTGCTGCTATATTTCCAGTTTATTAGAACTGATATTTATTGGTTATTTTAAAAATCTCTTATTTCCTAACATATAAGATTATATTTCCTTATAAAATTATCCTTTTCAAATTAAACACATTTTAACATGTATTATTTATATTGTTACTCAATTCAAAACATGTCCCAATACTCATTGTTTAATTTCTTCTTTATGTATTTCTTAATTGAAAGTATTAAGGGTAATTTTATAGTTATCTTTTTGTTACTGCTTCTAACTTATTTCTACTGTGGTTCAAAAGCATACTTTGCATAATTTAATCCTTTGAAATTTTTAAAGGCTTGATTAATGGTCCAAGACCATGCTTAATTTTTGAAAATGTTTCAAGTGTAGTTGAAAAGAACATGCATTCTGACTTATGGGAAGCAGTGCACTGTATTTCTCAACTAATCTCTTTTGTTAATCATGCTTCTCTAGACTTCTATATCCTTACTAATTTCATGTAATTGTTTTGTGCAGCTTTTCATGAGATGCTTTAAACTATCCATTATGAATGTAGATTTATCCATTTTCTCTTTTATTTGGGTCAATTTTTTATTTATTTTGAGGCTGTGCTTACTTGCACGCAAATTTATAAATCTCAAATCTTCCTGATGATATTAACCTTGTATTACTATGAAATATTCTTTATTTCCCACAATACTTTTTGCTTTAAAATCTAATTTTAATATAACCACAGTAGCTTTATTTTGATCAGTTATTTAGTGATGTATCTTTTTTCCATGATTTTACTTTTGATATTTCTTTCTTCTTGTATGTTGTGTCACACAGTTGAGTTTTTAAGAAATGAAGGCAGACATATTTGTATTTTGTCTATTTATATCTAATATAATCACAGATATATATTGGCATCTAGGCTTCTGATAACATGTATGTTAGACTTCCTCATAGTAGTATTTATGTATCTTTCCCTCTCTTCTGTGTTTACTTTTGTCTTCTTGTCTTTTAATATATATTCCAATGCAATAATTATCTTTTCAGCTGTGTTTAATCTCCTGTTAAAACTATTTGCTGACTTCTGTTAGTCCACAGTATCCTGATTATTTTCGTATTTCATTAGATGTTTTTATCCACTCTTCTTTGTTGATTTATCTTATGCTGCAGTGCTTTAGAGGTACTCCCTTCTTGGTCTTGGTCCCTCTGTAATCTTATTCTTTCTTCATTTACTACAGAAGTCTTATAAATCCAAATATCATCTACTTGTGAACTCTCTTATTTATGTCTCCCCCCTGCCATTTCCTCCTGTGACCTGAATGCCTATACATCAAAATATTCAAAAATTTCAGGAATTCTGTCCCATGTTTTTTTCTCTTCATTTCTGGTTTTTTTTTTTTGTTTGTTTTTTTTTTTTTTTTTTTTTTTTGCTATTTTGCTGACATTGCTTCACAGGTTAAATGCTTCTAACTTAAGAAAGTCTTCTCAACCTCTTGTTGCATCCTAACTAGTACTCTTTCTCTCCTTCATGTTATTTTGTATTGTTTGTTGACTAAGTTACCCTTACAAATTGTCCACATGTTTATACTTCTTCTTTCTTTATCCTCAGTCTACTGCCATCTAGCTCTGTCCCTATCATTTTATGCAAATGTTTCCAGTAACATACATGATTCTCATTGCTATTAATTGTATTGAGAATATTATAATTCTTATACTTGCCCTAGCTTCATCCATGTATATCTTGTCAGTTCTCACTTAAACACTTTCTTCACTAGGCTTTCTTTACACCATCTGGTTTACCTCAATCCTCATACGCCACTACTTCTTTGTCTTCTTCATAGATTTATTTTCCTCTGTCTCCCTTTAAATCAGGCATTCCCAGGGTTCTCAATTAATTATGCTCAGAATAAATTAGATTTCATTTGTGCGGGTGTGTGTGAGTGATTCAATAGTGCCTTTTTCATGCTCCTAAAATTATTTATCAAACGGTATTATATCTACTTGATAATATGTCGCTTTCCTCTACTACAGAAACATTTATTGAGGGATGATATTATGAATGAAAAATATTTAAATATATTCAACATTGGGAAAATAGTAACCTGTGATAAATATTTGTTTGATGTATAAAGGCAATGGAACCATTAAATGTTTGGCACCCTGACATTGTCTATACTTGGTAGTATACTTGGTCTATACTTGGTCTATGACTTGGTCTATACTTGATGGTAAAAGTTTTCCACCAAAAATTAAATTTGACCCTCTTCCTACTGCTGATAGCCACATCCATTATCCAAATCAGTTCAACAAATATTTTTTGAATATGCAAATTATGTATAGTTTTATGGAGAAGTGAATCCCTGACTTTCATGAGTTCATAATCTATTTGGAGATAAAAACTGCAAAAATGTCAAAAATTTGGCTGCATTATATAAAATTTACACAATTGGTTTAAAACAATAGCATATCAGTTCTGTCTAATAGAATTTTAATGTAAATCATTCATATAATTTAATTTTTTTCTAGTAGCCACGTGTAAAAAGTAAAACCAAAAATAAGTAAAATTAACTTTTTAACATTATTTATTACAATATACACAAATGATTATTATTTCAACATCATAAAAAATATTGAGACATATTACATTGTGTTTTTCATTATAAAGTTTTCAAAATTTAATGTTTATTTTGTGGTTACAGCATATCTCAATTTAGGCTCTGAATTTTCATTGCAAATATGACATCTAGCTATAGATATCATAAAGTGTAGAGTTCAAGTAGTTTCATCTAACTATGATTTTTCAAAATTATCTTTCTTTAAAAATGTGTGGCCTGGCGCGGTGGCTCAAGCCTGTAATCCCAGCACTTTGTGAGGCCGAGGCGGGCGGATGACGAGGTCAGGAGATCAAAACACGGTGAAACCCCGTCTCTACTAAAAATATACGTATAAAAAAATAAAGAATAAAAAATAATTAGCCGGGCGTGGTGGCGGGCGCCAGGCAGGAGAATGGCGTGAACCCGGGAGTCGGAGCTTGCAGTGAGCAGTAATCTGGCCACTGCACTCCAGCCTGGGCGACAGAGCAATACTCCGTCTCAAAAAAAAAAAAAAAAAAAAAAAATGTATATCAAGTATCAAAATAATGTTTTTCAAATCTGCATTTGATAGAAAATAATGTTTCCTTATAATTATAATTTGGTTTTCGAATAAAAGCATATTCATTAAAATCTACAGATGTTTAAATTGCACAACTTCTCTAGTTATTTTGTTTGCTTGGTGTTAGTTTCATCAAATTGAAACGAACGTTGCCTGAATTGAAGAGTAATTATAACTTTATTAATATCTAAAAAGTTCCTTTCAGATTTTTCTTCTCTTTTTCAGGCAAAGCCTGTGACTCTGTGGATTATTAAAAAAAAATAAAAATAAAAAAATAAAAAACTTTTGAATGTTGGCTCATGATAGAAAAATGCAGACTCACATCCGTATATGTACCGCTTCAGTTTCAACACTTTCTCTTATTTTACACAACTCAACCTATTTAACTAGGTCACAAGAAATTTTTCCTTTCATTTTCATTGGTGCTTCAAATTTTTTCATTGATATGCAGTGCGATGTCAGTGAGAAAACATCAACCATACTGTCACTTTTTGTTTTTGATTATTGAATAATTGGTAAGCATTTATTTTGTTTCATGAATAATCTTGACTTTGAAATAACAGTAGAGTCTTTGTAAGACTCTTCACAATTCAGCCAGTAAACATTTGCAACAGACACAAGATCATTAATTTTTTTCATTAACAGTGGTTCCAAAAACTGTTAATGTTCATAGCATTTGCATGTATATTCCAAAAACTTGTAAGAAATTTATTCCTGACACCTTTTATGCTCTTTACTTCAGAAAATTGAAGACAACTATTTTAAATTTATGTGATATAATCCAATAAAGCAGAAAAAGAAACATTTGTCTGTTTCAGAATTCCAAGAAATTTGGAACATAATATAATCTAGCAGGAATCTTTTCTTTGACAGATGTAAGTAATTTTAAAATTTTCTATGATATAAATTCAGTTTCTTAGGCTACAAATGGAATTGGCATTTATTTATAAATTTGAAAATCCTTTGAAAAAAGGACATGCCCAAAGTATTAATTGATCAGTGTGATCTGTTGCATAATTCACCTAAACCAAAAATATGCAAATGTTAAAATTTTGAATTAGTTGATCATCAATATTATTAGAAAGATCTTACATGGGCAATTGGTTGGTGATAGTTGAAAATCTTCTTTTACTTCTCGTGAAGTATATTTTTCTTTTATTGATAATTTTCTAATGAAATTTTCATAACTAAAATAATTTATTTTTACTCTCTGTCCATATAATCATAAAACCTCATTTTTTGAATGAGATTTGAAGGCAATCCATTTAAATACAAATTTAATACCTGGATTCCTACACAGTGAAGTTGTTGCTAAGAAGCCTAGGATAATATTACAAGGAGTACTTATAATTTGGATTATTTATCTTGATTACTTGTTTTAGCCCATATTTTACCTTATGTTAGGTATCCTATCACAGAAGTTATTTGTCTTACCCATGGTACACCTTTCAACTTTGGAAATTTAGTGACAATTGTCTTGCTGAAATAGACTCATTTCAGGTGTTTCCAAAAGAATAATAGACAAAACCAGAAGTTGTATGCATTTATGTCTCAAATAAATGTGTTACATAGATGTCTTAAATAAATGTGTCACATAGATGAAAATACTGAATTAAATCAATGTAGAAATATAGCATGATCAGAAGATTTTTTGGTCAGAATATTATCAGAACAAATTAAATTAAATAGGGCAGCCCTGTAAACTATTTAACTTTGGATTGACCTAATCAACCATACTGGAGGTACTCAAAATGCTCGCAGCCTCCCATGTTACCCCACCACTCAGAGCCATACCATCAACAATGGCTCTAGTCTGTTCTTTCCGTCAGCTTTGGCTCCTGCCCGCGCGCCCCCCCCCCCACCCCACACACCCCCACAGGCCTTAGTTGAGCACTTTCAACTTTTACTTTACTTACTCTCCTTCTATAGGTCCAAAGTTGATCAACTTGCCCAACCTCTCACCTTTTCCCTACTGTTTTTTACATGAGTTATGTAAATGCAACAAGTGTATGGTCAATTTTCATAAGCCTGAGAGATAGCTTCTTAAGGAAAAATTTCTTAGATATTAATGTATTATTTGTACAGTATAACTTTAGAGGATGCATGTATTTTCAACTTATATTTACGTTTCCAACTTCCTGAGAGATCCTCAGGGTAGTTCTCCAAGTACTGACAAAAGGAAAAAAAAAAAGGATACACATAGGAAATGCAAGCACTGAGTCTACAGAGTGAATACATGAGAATTGAGAAGTATTTAAAGGCCTAAGGTGACCCAGTCTATTGTCTTTACTTTCTCATATACATCATTTATCTATGAAATATTTTCAGAGGGAGAGACTTTTAGTCATTCGCAGGGTTTGGGTTTCAGATGCATGAATGTGGACAGACAAATGATCAGACATTGTTTTCCAGGACTTCCATACAGATGTGAAACAAAACCAAAGAGAACAAAGTGGAATTCATTCTAAAGTGTCTTTATTTATTTATTTATTTTTAATATCTAAAGAGCATGATTTATGGTTGAAGCATGCATATGAATAAAATTAGTCATCAGGAGCAGCTTAGCATTTCAGATTCTCATTCATTGAACTCATAACCTTTTAATAAGTTCATGTTCTTAAAAATCAGGGTTGTTTTTAGGGTGCTTTTTTGTTCCATTATACCTGTGCATTTTACCTAGTATTGTACTGATTATTACAGTAAAAATAATATCAATTTTAAAAGACCAAAATATAGATTGCAACAATTTATGTAAGATAAATTATTAGCCATCGTATATTTCATTTTAAAGAAATATTAACAATATTTTCATATTCTTTCCTTTTTAATGAAAGAATATTATGTTAGCAAAGTTATAACATCTTGGCTTTTTGGCTTATCAATTTTGAGTGTTTCCTATAACATCAGTGTTTTGTTTCTAAGTTATTTTACTGCAGCAGGCAGGACATCTAACTAAATACATTGCTTTCCTGAAACAGCCTGGACTCTAATTCTGTAGCAGTCCGGTTACATTACCATCTTTCAGGAGGCCTGTCACTAAGCCATGGCAGTAGGAAAGAGGAGCAGGAAAGGAACATTGATGAGGGCAGTTGCATTCGGTGATTTCCCAAGAGAAGACAAACACCAATCTACTGAAGGACTTTGGCTGCTAGCAGGTAAAATCAAGACATTGCCTTTATTTCCAACATATTAAGAATGTTTAATTCTGCCTTTCTCAGCTGGATGGAGAATACGCTGACAGATCCTGACCTTTCATCAGTGAAATCAAGGAATGTGAAGGTTATTTTACATCCCCTTAGAAATAAATTCATAAGCTTTACAATCTCCGCGAAAAAAAGTATGTGGCCTCATTGTATTTTTTTAAGTAATAATCTATTTGTTGGTTGCAATTTCAGAAAAAAATATATATGTTCTGGCGTTCATTAGGTTTTATTTTTGATCTACTAAATGAAGATTGTGATACTTCCCTCAGAAGAAATAATTTCTTATCTTTCTCATATGTATTGACCCATGTAACAGTAGATAAGAAATGCATAAACATTATCCATAATTTCAAGGTGCAAAGTGATTTTCTCTAATTTGTGCATAATGGTGTCTGCGACATCTCTCTGCTGGCTAGCTTCTTGTCCTATTGTTCACATGTGGGGTCCCTTCCACCATTCACACTGAAGTCGTTCTCCATGTTTACCATATGCTTTCACACCATCATGGATTTACCCATGCTGTTCCTCTTCCTGGGACATTCTCATCCTTCTTTGCCTTCTCGACTGGACCACACTTCAGTTTTTCCAGGAGTCCTTCTTTAAATGCTATAATCTGATAAATTCAGATGTCTCTTCTTTGTGCTCTCATACCACCTAGTGTAGTCTGTTATCCTAGCACATTTTACTTGAAATTTAAGACTAATTATTTATTTAACATGTCATAACAGTGTCTCAATTGTCTTTTTGTCTCCAATGTATAGCATACTTGCTAAAATGGAGCAGGCTTATATTAATTAATTAATATATAATTAAATAAATGCATTAATGGAATTTGCTTTTGAATGCTTCTTAAAAAGAGAATAAGCTTTTCCTCCATAATTTAAAGTTGACTTCATTTCACAATTTTAATAGTACCTTTTTCCCAAATAAAAAGGTTGCTACAGGAAATAAACTACATACTTTTATTTCTATGTGTTCTCTAATTTATAGAGATTTACCTCCATCACTATTTTAATCTTGAAGTTTATAAAAATATTTTAAACAAGTCTAAATGTGTACACCATTCATTTATTTGTGGATTCTACTACTTTTTCCTTGTCTCTACTCCCCTTATGTCCACTTTTCAAGAACACAATCTGAAAACCCTACATCTTTTATGTAATTATCTCTATTGGTAAAAGCCCATTTTTGTTAAACCCAGCTCTGCTAACTCAATCCACCCCATTGTCCAAGAGACCAACCAATTAATCTATCACTTTGCTCATTCTTTTTCTCCTGTTGTATTTATTCCTCTTTCTTTATGTTTCCCTAATGAATGACTTTTTACAGACATGGAAACATGCTCTTTTTCTCATTTTAAAAAATGATTTCCCCACTCTACATTTTCTCTTTCTATTAATTTATTTTCTTCCCTCCAGAGTAAGTACTCCTCAGAAGTTGCTGATGCTTACAGAGGCAATTCCTTTTCTTTGCACTCTCTTGAACGTCTTTGGTCAAACTTTCCTCAACACCCCATCAGCTTAACCTGCCGGCATCAAAGACATCAATAACATCATCGTTGTCAGCTACAGTTGCTAATTCTCAGAGCTCACCTTGGAGCTCATTTTAAGTACCCATCAGCAGGACTCATGAGAATAGTTGACTGCTATCTCCTCTTTAAAATAATCTCTACATTTGACTTTCATAACACATCACCTATTGTTTCCAAGAGTAGGGTGTTTGCCCCAAGTGCAGTCAGAAAGTTTATTCAGTGTCTATAGAGAAGTGGAAAATGATAACATGACTTACTAAAATGCTTTGTTTTTATTGTCACCATTAGCTGGCAATACTATTTCCTAGGGGAAAATATGCGTTTTTGTTATGTTTTTTTTCAGGAATTGTAGTTGCTGTAAAATTTTAATAATTTATATTTAATCTTCATGGTAGCACTTTTTTAGCCTTTGATCCACACAGAATCAGCTGGAAGCTCTCCTTCTCAGAGTACGTTTGTGACAATTTGCAATTGCTTAAGCTCCTTTCTAAAGTGGTTTCTATCTCCAATCCCTGTGGATCCAGCACTTGAACAATGGGTTCAAATAAGAGTGATGCACCAGGGACTATAAAGATGGACCGATTACGACTTAGTCCAATTCTGTCATTCTGTGTTAACTTGGATTTTTTGTTTGTGTATGGAATACACAAATAAATACAGAGTGAACTGCAATGTGTAATGTTTTTGTTTGCTGTATGCTGTAGGGCATATGTGAAATATTCTATTGAATTGGAATTATATTTTTAAACGGCAATTTAGTATTGTTTTAGCTGTTGTTTGTTTTAAAAATAATGAGATTAGAAACTGCAATTTTATTACAGATTAGTGTGACAACATACTAATTCATTATTTGCACTATGAAATTATTTTTATATTTTATTTTTTGTTGAAATTGGCTGGCTTAAAAAACAGAAATGTATTGTCTGACAGTTCTGGAAGCTGAAAGTCCAAAATTAAGGTGTCAACAAAGTGGGTTCCTTCTGAGGATTATGAGGGAAGGATCTATTCCAGAACTGTTTTTTTTTTGGGGGGGGGGGGCTTTTGGTGGCTGTCTTCTCTCTGGGCTTTTCACATTGTCTACCCTCAATGTGTATACATCTCTTTTGTCAAATTTTCTCATTTTATAATAATACCAGTTACATTGAATTATGGCCCACTATAATGAACTCATTCTAACTTGATTAACTCTGTAGATACTGTATCTCTGAAAAATGTCACATTCTGAGGAACTGGGGGTTAGGACTCAATATATATTGTGTGTCAGATGGAGATGAGGAGTACAATTCAACCCGTAACATATATTTTACATTTAACAAAATAAAAAAATTAACTGTCTGTACTTTCAATGTCTGGCCATAATTATTTTTTTCTTCATTTCATAATTCATACTAAAAATAATTTTGTCGTGTAAAGAAATGAGTGTTAAAAAATTATCCACTCCAGGTGTCAAATATTCCAGGTATATTGACTACACATTAGCCTCCTAATTTTGCACTTAAAACTTGCTGCCCACGCCTCAATCACATGTTTTAAAATATCTCTATGCACTAAAATCTTGCACATTTATATCTCCAGCTCCAACTTTTCCTCTGAACAGCAATTCCTGTTTCCAAATGCCTTCTACTCTACCATTGGGATGTCTTATAAATGACAGAAAACTCACAATCTTCCATCAAATTTGACTTTCCGTAAGTTTGATTTATTTAGAAAATGGCAAGTCCATCATTCAATTACTCAGGCAAATTTTTGTAGTTATATAGGACTCCTTTTTTTGCCTATACCATATCTGAAATATAAGAAAATCTTATTCTTTTCACCTTCAAAATATAACCAAAATTTGACGATTAAACCACTGTTAAGATTATGGCCCAAGTCACCAACATCTCCTCCTTGAACATTTCACTAGACTCATATATATATATATAAGTGGCTTCCCCTCTTATATGCTTACCCTATTGGCATTAACCTCAGCAAAGCAGTCAATATATTTAATATTGTCAGATAGTATATATATGAATTTTTCTTTTCAAACATTCTTATTGTTCTCTATTTTCTTCAGAGTACAAGCCATGGCCCTAAACCTACAATGGCCTATGGGTTCCTGGTATGTTTCCAGTTCATTTTCTTTCTCTCATTTATTAACTGCTGTCACGATAACTTACTGTTTCCCCTCTCCATACACCTGTGCTAATCATTGAACGTATCAGACATTCACTCTCCTTAGGAACTTTGCCCCTGTTATTAACTTTTTACAAAAATTTGTGCTCAAGATATTCAAATGGTTTCCCCCCAACTCCATGTTTTCAATGAGACTTTCCATGGTCAATCTATTTAAAACTATATTTCTTCCCAATATATTGTCTCCATTGTAATTATTTTATTTTTTCTAGTATATTTTATAGCCCTTAATCACTATATGTTTTTATACTTATTTTCCTTGTTCCATCACTGGAACATATCTGACAAACACCCGTGAATCAGTGAAAACTTTAGGATTACTTTTTTGTCTTTTGTTTATTGCTTTATGTACAGGCATTTATCTGGCTCATGGTAAGTGTTCAATAAGTTTTATTAAACGAATTTTTGAAAAGTGAATTCACAAACAAAACTCAAAATTTTAAGCAGTTCTCAATTTGTCAAGAAAAAAAATGACAAATGTTTTAGATAAGGTAACATCAGCTGCTACACTAGATATACCTAAGTTGTTAGCAGATTAACTTTGCGTAAGTAGTAGTTTGATACATGTGTTCCGTGCCAACAATTCTTCCTTAAATGATGATTCAAGGATTCTGACTCCTTCTACAGCATGAATCAACCATTTTCATATACAGTTTTCAAAATCATCTTGGGAGTTGTGTTCATTATAAGAGCATTCTGGGAACACTTTTAAGGGCTTATCCTTGAATTGGTTTTCAAATTTTCCAGTCATATTCCATGAGCTAGCACTCAATCAGATGGCTACATTTAGCCACCTGTCTAGTTAGAAGAGGAAATGGATTTGATAAAGAAGTAACACTTCTGACAGAGCCAACAATGTAAAGGACAAAATAAACCTAGAATATCTGCTTAAATTTGAATATCTAGTGATGCACATTAGTGTTCAATGCATTATGAAGGCATAAGTATAAATTTTTTAAGCAATTACAATTTGTAACTAAGTTTCAGTGTTTCAAATACATCTTGCTCATTCCACAAAAAATTCAAGGAGAAATTCATGTTTATTATGAAACCTGTCTGACCAGATATCTGCATTGTTGCATTTGTTATTGTTTTATGTTTACCTAGCAGAAGAATTCTTGAAACGAATGTAGTATTATGTTTTTACAGCTGTTCTTAACAATCTGAACATCTGGTTTTGTAAACTACTTGTAACAAAAAATTCACAAGCTGAGATTCATCCTCAAGAGCACAACTGGCATTTAAAGAGCTTTTAGTAAAAATTTATTTTAAGGTCAAAAAATAAAGCAGAATCAAAAGGTATATTGCCTCTTTGCCTGGAGGAAAATAAGAAGTTGCTTTGAATTTTCTAGGTATTATGGTAATTATTTTAATTTTGACATTCTGCATTTCCCAAATTAGCTTCCATTGAGTAGTAGTTATGTGACATGACCAGTATGGAAAATGTTTTGTTCCACTAACAAATATTTTTATATTAGCCTGGTGCTGTGGTGCAAATCTGTGTTCCCAGCTACATGGGAGGCTGAGGCAGGAGGATCACTGGATCCCAGAAAGTTGAGGCTGCAGTGAGGTGTGATTGCGCATGATTGCACCATTACCTTCCATCTGGGGCAACAGGAGAATGTTCTGTATCTAAAAAAACAAAAACTAACAAACAAAACTAATTAAGAAATGAAAATATTTTATGTTACAATTCTCCTCTAGGAGCATCAAGATAGCCATTAATACAGTAAAGTCACTGAGACATTCTTCATTTTTATTTAGCTGCATTAAAAGTATGTTCACTCTTAGAACTTGCTGTGGAGAAATTATTTTGCAATGAAACTATTTTTCTCACCTTAATATCTATTGTATTAGTTCTCTAGGGCCATAACAAAATACCACAAATGGAGTGGCTTTCAACAACCGAAATATATTGTCTCACAGTTCTGAAGGTTAGAAATCTGAAATCAAGGTGTGGACTGGGCCGTGCTCCTTCTGAAACTTGTAGAGAAAGGTCCATCCTTGCCTCTTCCAGGTTTTTGTAGCCCCAGATGTTCCTTGGTTGTTGGCAGCATAACTCCAATGTTTGTCTCTTTCTTCATACGTTTTCAAATTTCCTTTTTTTGAAAAACGGACATCAGTCATGTTGGAAAATGGCTCACTCTAATGCCCTCATTTTTGCCTGATTATATTAATAAATAACTTATTTCCAAACAAAGTCATATTCTGGGTTTCCAAGCTATGGTGCTTTAAGATATATATTTTTGTGAGGGCAAAATTTAACCTGTAGCATCTGTTAACATGTTTTCTGTTAACATTCCATAATTTGGAGTATACTATGCCACATAATCACTTCTCTTAACTATTGCAGTGGAAGTGTGGGTGTCGTATGTGTGATTTTTAAATTATGCCAAATTTGCAAAAAATTCAGGGCTAAAGGAAAAAATGTAAAGTTAATAATTATTCCATAACCACAATTTATCTAAACTATTCCTATTAATGTGTACTAAACTGCCAATAGCATTAATATAAATGACTCTGAATTCATAATCTGCTGCCAATTGATGAGCAATGTCAATGTAAAATATTGAAAAGTGTATATCTTAATATTACTGGAAAGATAAAGCTGAGAATGTCAACCATGACACTTGAGAATGTACATCATATATGCTTTTTGTTTATCTTGAATCAAAGCCTCTTTTTATTTATTTATTGGAGAAAATATATTTTAAGATATAATATTCATCTAACGTCTGCTTTAGATTTCAGGTTACTTAAAATGAATTCTTTATTTAGGGGACATTTTAAATACACTAATTTACACATATATTTATCACCCTAAATATATTCTTCAAGTTAATCAGTTAATCAACACCAATTTGAAAAAGTGGTAATATTGTGAATTTATTTTGGCATTAACTACAAGACACATGCATATGTATTTATGTAAAAGTATAAATTTTTGTCATAAAGTAAATATATGATGTCAAAAATCATTATTGCATTTAACTCCCTACTGATCATCTGGAGACATAGAAAAAAATATTTTTTGAATGTATGTAATCATTTTGTGTATCAGTGTTTAAAGTACATGATATTTAAAAAATGTAGTACAAGGGCTATTTGTTTTTCCTTGAGAAATTAGATTTCCGACACAAAGAGTACTACACAAAGTTTTCTATAAGTTGCAAAATAATACTTTTTATACAGTTTCAAGAAAATTTACAGATACGACTTAAACTTGAGAAAAAGTGGAAATAAAATGCAAGTTAATTAAATATTGTATTATAAACTCCTTGCTTTCTACACTTCCAGAAAGAAAAGAACCAAATTAATTATTAGCTCTTCAGACTTGGAATCTCTTTTATGTTTCATTATACAAATAGAATATCAAGATCACTTTCTCAGATTTTATAAAACAAAATATTTGTACCATTTCAGAAATGAATGACTTTTATATTTCTTATAAAAAAACACTTTTCTACTATACACAGAATTTCTAGGTGCCAATTCATACATGAGTCACCCTATGCATATTATTCAATTTAATCAACAACTACCTGAAAATGTGGTAACATGAATTTATTTCAGTAATCATTGCAGCAATTCGACTCAGGGTATTCTGTCATCCCCCTCTGCATTCTCCATGATAGACCAGGCATTCATTCATACTTCAATCATTTGTAATACAAAGGTAAATTTAGCTAGTTAATTATTTTGATGGTCTTGTGTCACGGGATGCTTAGACCATCAATTTTTCACCTGGAAACCTATGTAGCAGTGGCATCTTTGCCTGAGTTTTGCTCAGGCTCGCTGGGCTCATTCCACTTACTTGACCCAGCCCACGGTGCTCAGCTCGCACTACTGGCCTGGATCCGATACCTGCCAAGGGTGAGCCAGGTGCAGAATGGTGAGGGGTATGTGAGTGGGTGTGGGGTCCAGCCACTATGCACAGCCATGTGTTCCAGCAGGGGTGGGGTGGGCAGCTACAAGCACTAGTACAGGCACTGACTCCATGCGAGGCTGTGGCTGGATCATGGGTAACTCAAGCAGCTTCTGCTGTGGGCACCAGGGAACACAGTCATGCCTGAAAGCCTGGAGATGCCAGAAACTATAGAGCCCTAAAGAGGATGTCACAGCCTTGGCTCTGGGATTCCCTAGGACTGGGGTCCTCAAAGGGTCACAGCCCTTCTATCCTTCTCATCACCCACAGTGTGGCAAGTTGGGGTCGTGTTTCAGCCCTGTTTGTGTTACATCTCTTTCAGTCCTGCCATTCAGTGGGTCCCAAGTTCTTGTCCCACGTCCAGGATGAATGAGGTATGTAGACCACGAGAGGGTGAGAAAGATAGACAGCAGCTTCACTGAGTGATAGACTAGCTCTCAGGAGACCCAAAGTGGGCATCTCCTTCCCACAGGCAGGTCATCTTGATGAATGTCCAGCTCTCAGCAGTGATGAACCTGTAGTGGGTAGCTCCTTCCCCACAGGCAAGTCATTCCAACAAGTTGAAGAAACCTGAAGTGGGTAGCACCTTCCCACAGCTGGTTGTCCTGAGGTTTGTGTGAGTCTGGCTGAGTACAGGGCTTTTATGGGCTCAGAAGGGAGGAAGTACATGCTGATTGGTCCATGGGCAGGCCTGGAAAAAGCACCATAAGTTTTCACTTCAGGCCATGGACTCCATCCAGAATGAGAAGCCTGGCCCACAGGCTTCTGGCTGTTCCTGGCTTGAAGGTGGAGTTTTATCAGGGACCTGCCCCTTTCTGCCCAGGAACCTGTCTGCCTCCTGTTGTCAACATGCCATCTGCAGTGTCCAGGCTGTTCATACTGAGGGGTGCCTGGAGGCCCATGCTGAGTGGCCCTCAGCCCCCTCTCTGGCCAACCTCCCATGCTCATCAGTCCTCAAAGCCCAGAGGAGGTCAAGGCAGCAGAGGGCTGTAGTGGTCAGCACTACCCCAAGCATGTGCACACCCAGCCAGGTCATGACAGAACCTGGGCTTGGCTACTACTTTGTTCTGCACTGGAGAGAGTGCCAGGAGCATGGAGAGGCCAAGGAGTGAAAGCAGGCACTACTGAGCATGCAGGAGGAGGGGGAGCATCCTGAGCCCAAGATCACAGGGATTCCAGGATCTGGAGCTGTGGCTGGGTGGCTGCAGCTGTGCCTGGGAGCATGCAGCTCCTTCTCCAGTGGTTCCTGCCCCACTCCCATTCTGCAGCTGGTGTCTTCACAGCAGCCACTCTAAATAAGTTGTTGCTTCCATTGATCTCCACTCTGAAGAGGTACATCTAACTGCCGTTACAATAGGGATGATGACTGTCTTAATTGCTTCATGCTGACAGGTGACATTGTCTTGGTGAAAGCAGCAGTCAGATCTTCTCTCAGAGGCCTATCTAAGGGTTCTCAGTGAAAGGGAGCTATTGTCTGAAGCTGGATTTGCATGATGATTTGGAGTTTGATGGCCCGAAGGCAAGAAGAGACAAACTGGGTTATTAGAACACACATATCAAAATGAAACAAGGGGGTAAGGACAGCTCAAAAATCTTGAGGCTGCTGACATGCCCAGATAACTGGTGGCTACAGTTATGCCTGCTAAGACTTGGGTGCAAGGGGGTTGGTTTTGGTAAGCTCTGTTGTTCTTATTTTCTCAAAAAAGAAACCTTCGAGTATAGGCACCCTATTTACCCTTATCACCTGGCAGGATTTGCAGGATAATTGCCCAGGACTACAGTACTGACCAAGAGTTGTTTTTTGTTTGTTTGTTCATTTATTTCTTTTGAAACAGAGTCTCGCTCTGTTGCCCAGGCTGGAGTGCAGTGGCGCAGTCTCGGTTCACTGCAAGCTCTGCCTCCTGGGTTCATGCCATTGTCCTGCAGCAGCCTCCCAAGTAGCTGGAACTACAGGCACCTGCCACCATTCCTGGCTAATTTTTTTTGTATTTTTAGGAGAGACGGGGTTTCACCGTGTTAGCCAGGATGGTCTCAATCTCCTGACCTTGTGATCCACCTGCCTCAGCCTCCCAAAGTGCTGGGATTACAAGTGTGAGCCACTGAGCCCGGCCCAGAGTTTTACATTACCCATCCATTTTGTTTTTTCTGAGCTGCAACCAGAGATCACTGGTTGGTTCATAGAAATGAACAGGGTTAGTCTAAAATGCAGACAAATACTTTGAGATTAGAATTTAATGGCAAGTGCGCAATAAGTTTTGAAGTATAATTTTTCTCTCTCCAGTCCTCATGTTTGTTAAAAACAAATCATGATAGGACTGACTTGTTTGCAGAATATTACATTTTAGTCTTATATTTAGCCTGATTATTTGTGTAAAGTGAAACAAGAATAATTATTTTATATAGGCTTTTTAAATTGGCTCTGATGAAACTCTGTTCTGAAAGGAACCTCAGATAAGACCCTTTAAAGCCTAGCCCTACAATGAGTTTTTCCCCTCAAATACCTATGAGTTGAATAAATTCCTCTCTTCTCAAAGTCCCAAGATAACTTGGGGTTCCAGGGCCTGTTAGAAAGTGACATTCTTTACAGACCAAAGGTTAGGGACCAGGTGGGGTATGGGAATGGTGTACACAGGCTATGGGGCCAGTTTCCCCAAGGACCTTTTATTGGTTCTGCAAGTTAAGCTTGATACCTTAAAAGGAAGCACACTTTTTGAGGCCAAACTTTAGTAAAACAACCAGTTTCTCCAATTGCATCCTGTTGCAAAAGAAAATGGATTCTTTTTTTTTTTTTTTTTTTTTTTGAGATGGCGTCTCGCTCTGTCACCCAGGCTGGAGTGCAGTGGCGTGATCTTGGCTCACTGCAAGCTCCGCCTCCTGGGTTCACATCATTCTCCTGCCTCAGCCTCCCGAGTAGCTGGGACTACAGGCACCTGCCACCACACCTGGCTAAGGTTTTTTGTATTTTTAGTAGAGATGAGGTTTCACAGTGTTAGCCAGGATGGTCTCAATCTCCTGACCTTGTGATCTGCCCATCTTGGCCTCCCAAAGTGCTGGGATTACAGGCATAAGCTACTGCACCTGGCCCAGAAAATGGATTCTTATTACACTTATGCAAATAACTATGTTGCCATAGTTAAGAATATTCACATATAGTTTCCAAATTCTGAAGAAACCAGGCAGAGAAACAAATATGCTCCAAATTTTGTTCACAAAGGTATACCTTACTCAATTGTCAAAAGCTATAAATAGCTCAAAATAAAAGTTTTCCTGACTTTAACAAAAAAGATCAGCCATGTTTTAAGCAAAATATTAGAAAAGATTACTTCAGTTTTCTATTAGTTCAGTCCATTCAGTTAACTCTTATTCTGCTTGATATTCATGAACATTTCCGTTCTTCATGAGTCCTGAACATTTTTCCTTTATTCGAATGTCAAAATTTCCCAAGATATCAGAAACCTGCATTTAAGAGCACTTGTCAAAGTTCTATAGATTAATATATACCATCTTTTCAAGAGGATCAAAAGAAGACAATTGTGAATGACAAAATATCTTTGAGTAGTCACTTCAAAAACACAATTGATAAAGAAATTTGGTTATGTCTGTGACATACAATAAGTTAATATAATTGATAGCATATACTCAGACATTAGAATTTTAAAAATCCCATACAAATTTGGAACATATATTAATATTATTTACTAAAATATAAACTGAAAAAGACTGTTATTTTTATTTTGGCAAACCCATGTGACTAAACATGTAAAACAATCCTGTTTACTTCTCTTTTGGATACTCCAAGGGTCCTCTGTAGTTTCCAAAAGCTAGGGGTTTTAAAAGACAATTTTAAAGCTGTAATTTGATTTTGGAAAGACTATCAAATATGCTCAATGTTTAAAACACTTGATATTATATAATAGAATTACAGGTTATGATAAGTCATTTATTAACCAAAATAACGACTCAAGAAATTTTTAAAAAGCAAAAAACTTTACTCTTTAAGCAGGAAGACTTAGCTTTCCAAATTATCTGTCTCTTGTCTTTTCCTTCTTTTTTCAGCAGTTTATTCACAAGGTTAACAAAAATCTTTCATTATCTTTTAACATTACATGAAAATCTTGTTTGAGAGGAGAGCCAAATTTCCTTTACATTAGTCTATTATTGATGTCAAGCCAAATTTATTTTAATAAAACCTTATAGACAAATCTATCCAATCTTAATCAGTTTGACCATGAGGTGAGATTTTCATAAAACTTACATAACCCTTTAAAAATATTTGTTACGAAGCAGGTCAGTACCTGAAGAAATTCTTCTTGTGCTTTTTTCCCAATGTGTAATTTACAGAAAAAACAAATAATTTCCTTTTGAATTTACTCAATATGTTCACACAAGAATTGCTTTTACAGGATTAACTTTTACAAACCTTCCACAACTTGTTAAAACTTTTAACTTTATTATAACTAATTTAAAACAATCATTTAACCCTCTAAACTAGGCAAAAATATACATCCCCATGCTGCCTTATAAACTTTTACTAAAAAATTTTTACTTTTTTTACACACCATGCATGTAAATCTATTTTCATTGGTCTCAGTTACATATTATAATGGTAACTCTTAGCAAATTTTAATTTGGCGTAAAACCTGGTAAGATATTTTAATTAGGTACTAGGTGCAGATAAGGTCTGACTCTTTCCAGCATAGTTAGGGGGTGGTTACCTTCGTATGTCCCCAGGTCTTGAGAAATTGTTAAGAAGGTTAGTTAAACAATTTTCAAAAGCCAAAGAAGGCCAGAATTATGGCTCACGCCTGTAATCCCAGAACTTTGGGAGACCGAGCTGGGTGGATCACCTGAGGTCAGGAGTTCAAAACCAGCCTGGCCAACATGGTGAAACCCCATCTCTAGTAAAAACACAAAAATTAGCCAGGCAAGGTTGTGCACTCCTGTAGTCCCATCTACTCAGGAGGCTGAGGCATGAGAATCTCTTGAACCCAGGCAGGGGAGGTTGAAGTGAGTCAAGATTGTGCTGCTGTACTACAGCCTGGGTGACAGAGCAACACTTTGTCTTAATTAAAAAAAAAAACCAAAAAAGCCAAAGAAGCAGTTTACGACCTTAAAGCATTTAGAACCTAGTTTGTGAACTGCATAATTTAGACCACATGTCTATATTTTGAAGACATTATTATTTTACCAATAATTTTTAAAACTGTTTTTATTTCTCAAAGATTAAAGTCACATCAACTAAGGGGCATTATAGCTTTATTTTTTTAAAATGTTTTATCTAAGTGCTTATTTTTCTTTAAGCTAATCAATTAGATATATATTTCATATAAACATCAAACACATAACATAGACAGAAGAAGATCCACTAGTTGTAAGATTTTTCATTTGCCAATCTCCAAATTGGATTACTGGCCTCAGAGTGGAGCCCTTCAAGAAACAGGGCTAGGAAAACATGCAGTTTCTAGAGCCTAATCAACAGGCATAGCTGAAAGACAAAAACAGATTTTGAGAGGGAACAATCTGCCTCTGATTCCTGATGTTCCATGAGGAAAAGAGGAGTTTTCTCCCAAAACAAGGTCACTGATGCCTCCTCTGTTTTTCCAAGTAGTCCCAGGCCATCAGAAGTTACCTTAGGGCCCCTCATGTGTGCATTAAGAGTGGCGACAAAAATAGAAAAAAGTAATTCAGTTGACTGAGAATAAAACAAAACCCTTCTTTCAGAACAACAAGATCCATGAAGGGAAAAAGACCTAAAGGCATTTTAAATATACCTATACCTTGGATATTCACTTTATTTTTATTATTATACTTTCAGTTCTGGGATACATATGCAGAACGTGCAGGTTTGTTATATAAGTATACATGTGCCATGGTGGTTTGCTGCACCCATAAACCTGTCATATACATTAGGTATTTCTCCTAATGGTATCCCTCCCCAAGCCCCCCATCCCCTGACAGGCCCCACTGTGTGATGTTCCCCTCCCTGGGTCCATGTGTTCTCATTGTTCAACTCCTACATATGAGTGAGAACATTCGGTGTTTGGTTTTCTGTTTCTGTGTTAGTTTGCTGAGTGATGGTTTCCAGCTTCATCCATGTCCCTGAAAAGGACATGAAATCATCTTCTTTTTATGGCTGGATAGTATTCCATGGTGTATATGTGCCACATTTTCTTTATCCAGTTGATCATTGATGGGCATTTGGGTTGGTTCCAAGTCTTTGCTATTGTGAATAGTGCTGCAACAACCATGCATGTGCATGTGTCTTCATAGTAGAATGATTTATAATCCTTTGGGTATATACCCAGTAATGAGATTACTGGGTCAAGTGGTATTTCTAATTCTAGATCCTTGAGGAATTGTCACACTGTCTTGCACAATGGTTGAACTAATTTACACTCCTACCAACAGTGTAAAAGCGTTCCTATTTCTCCACATCCTCTCCAGCATCTGTTGTTTCCTGACTTTTTAATGATCACCATTCTAACTGGCCTGAGATGGTATCTCATTGTGGTTTGTTGTACTAAAAATACAAAAATTAGCATTTCTCTAATGACCGGTGATGATGAGCTTTTTTTCATATGTTTGTGGTCTGTCTAAATGTCTTCTTTTGAGAAGTGTAAGTTCATATGTTTTGCCCACTTTTTGATGAGGTTGTTTTTTTTCTTGTAAATTTGTTTACAAGAAACAAATAACATTGAATCTATAAATTACTTTGGGCAGTATGGCCATTTTCACAATATTGATTCTTCCTATACATGAGTATGAAATGTTTTTCCATTTCTTTGTGTCCTATCTTTTATTTCCTTGAGGAGTGGTTTGTAGTTCTCCTTGAAGAGGTCCTTCACATCCCTTGTAAGTTGGATTCCTAGATATTTTATTCTTTTGTGGCAATTCTGAATGGGAGTTCACTCATGATTTGGCCCTCTGTCTATTATTAGTGTATAGGAATGCTTGTGATTTTTGCACATTGATTTTGTATCCTGAGACTTTGCTGAAGTTGCTTATCAGCCTAAGGAGATTTTGGGCTGAGATGATGGGGTTTTCTAGATATACAATCATGTCATCTGCAAACAGGGACAATTTGACTTCCTCTTTTCCTAATTGAATACCCTTTATTTCCTTCTCCTGCCTGATTGCCCTGGCCAGAACTTCCAACACTGTGTTGAATAGGAGTGGTGAGAGAGGACATCCCTGTCTTGTGCCAGTTTTCAAAGGGAATGCTTCCAGTTTTTGCCCATTCAGTATGATATTGGCTGTGGGTTTGTCATAGATAGCTCTTACTATTTTGAGATATGTCCCATCAATACCTAATTTACTGAAAGTTTTTAGCATGCACAGCTGTTGAATTTTGTCAAAGGACTTTACTACATCTATTGAGATAATCATGTGGTTTTTGTGGTTGGTTCTGTTTATGTGATGGATTATGTTTATTGATTCATGTATGTTAAACCAGCCTTGCATCCCAGGGATGAAGCCCACTTGATCGTGGTGGATAAGCTTTTGGATGTGCTGCTGGATTTGGTTTGCCAGTATTTTATTGAGGATTTTCCCACTGATGTTCATCAGGGATATTGGCCTGAAATTTTCTTTATTTCTTGTGTCTATGTCAGATTTTGGTATCAGGATGATGCTGGCCTCATAAAATGAGTTAGGGAGGAGTCCCTCTTTTTCTGTTGTTTGGAACACTTTTGGAAGGAATGGTACAGCTCCTCTTTGTACCTATGGTAGATTTCCACTGTGAATCCTTCTGGTCCTGGGGTTTTTTTTTTTTTTTTTTTTTTTTGGTTGGTAGGCTATTAATTCCTCAACTGCCCAGGAACCTGTCTGCCTCCCACCATCAACATGCCGCCCATGGCACCCAGGCTTTTCTTGCCAAGGGGTGCTTGCAGACCCGTGTCAAGCTGCCCTCAGCTTCTTCCCCATCCTTCCTCCCTTGCTTATTGGTGCCCAAAGTCTGGAGGGGGCTGAGACAGCAGGGGTCTGGCATGTCAGTGCCACCCTGAGCATGTGCACACTTGATCAGGTCATGATGGCACCTGGACTTGGCTACAGCTTTGCTTCTCACTGGAGCAGGCTCCTGGAGCCAGGGGAGGCCAGGGAGCAGGAGGGAGCACTTCCGAGCCTGTGGGGGCAGGGCAGGCTTCCTTGGCTCCCGATAGTGCAGGGAAGCTTGGGTGCAGTGCCACAAATGGGCAGCTGCAGCTGTGCCTGGGAGCCTGGGGCTCCTGCCTCTCTGACTTGGTAGGGGGCAGGACGCCCATGGGCTCCATGGGCCATGCAGCCTTGGACACACCTCCCCTGCTGCAGCCTGCATCTTTGCAGCCGCGGCCACTGATGGGCTGCCGCTGCCGTCACTTGTATCTCATTTTCTCTAACAATTCTGGTTTTCTTTGTTAATATCACCATTTTACTATCTCAGTTATGGTCCCTTTTGGCTAATACATCACATGGGAATTATGTAGTTTTCAAAAGTTTATGTAGACATTTCAGAAAAAAGTTCAATCTCTTGTGTAGTGAATGTAGTATCTAAAATAAATAGAAAAGAAATAAATAGATAAATAGGTTGAAGAAAAGGTGCTTTCAGAGTACAATCTTCTAAAAATATAGAAAACAATTGATAGATCAAGATAAGCAAAAAGCTAGGAAGAAGGAGTTAGAATAAAAGATAATTGAAGGCAGCACAATTCCTGATAAATAAGGACAGAGGTAAAAATAGGCATTTAATAGATAACTATAGGTCTCAGGTCATTAAGCTGAGGATTCTCCTACCTGATGATTTCACTGTTCTGTATGCTGTAGGAGATAATGTTAGTTGTTGGAAATAAATGATCTAATGGTATAGCAAGGTACTTAAAATCAAGTAAGCTTTGTATAAAAAAACTGAGGTAACAAAAAACAGAATAAAAATACAGATACTGAGGGTCCATTTGAAATTGAATCTCACATGTATCTGCAGTTGTAGCAGCCATACTTGCAACTGTGTAGATATGGAGATACTGAATAGATTGATCCAGGATTATAGATATGAAAAATCAAAAGATGAAAGAACTTGAGAAAGCTCACAAGACTAATTAATAAAATAGTACAGCAATTTTTGCTTAATTAAAGAAGAATATAAAACTAGGAGGGAACTCATAAATCCAAAGAAAATACATGCATCATGAAACTGACGGGCTGAGCACGGTGGCTCACGCTGTAGTCCCAGCACTTTGGGAGGCCCAGGCAGGAGTATCACGAGGTCAGGAGATCGAGACCTTCCTGGCTGACACGGTGAAACCTCGTCTCTTCTAAAAATACAAAAAATTAGGCATGGTGGCGGGCGCCTGTGGTCCCAGCTACTTAGGAGGCTGAGGCTGGAGAAAGACGTGAACCCGGGAGGTGGAGGTTGCAGTGAGCTGAGATCATGCCACTGCACTCCAGCCTGGGTGATAGAGCAAGACTCCTTCTCAAAAAAAAAAAAAAGACTGACGGTCAGGACCAGATCAGGGAGGGGTTAAAGTGAAAACAAGGGAAGTGCACAGAGCATGCAGGACAGGAAATGGTAGCCATGGGAGAGAATTAACTGATTAACATAAGCAATCACTACATAAAACAATGCCCAGTTGTGGCCATGGAACTTGTTCTAATAATTAGGAGTTGAAAATGTATGCCCTAACAATTTTATGATTACTTTAGAACTGCGTCTTCTTCGGAGAATAAAGAGGTATTTGATCTAAGAAGTTTTGTGGGTAATGGTATTTGTAGAGACAAGAAAACTTGTACTGTTACCAGGCTGACACTTTCTTGGTGAATGTTTTCCATAAACTGTAAAAGAGAACACTGATGTCTGTACTGTTCCCTATGATTTGAAGATTGACCCAGGTATTACTCTAACCCAAAAATACTTATTCTTTCTGTTTTTTTCTTCTCCTTTGCTTAGAGTAATGAGATCTACTTATTTTTTTGTTTCTGAAAAACTTTCATTCATCTAAACTAGGACATAAAGCAACCTCAGAGTGAGACCAGGAAACCTGACCTTCCTTACATTTAGTCATTTGCCATCTGTTCTCTCTATCTCTCTCTCACACACACATATCATTTTCCTATCCATATACTGGTGTAATACAAGCTATTACTCCATTGTAAAGATTCTCCATTTTCTATGTCACTTTCCGATTGCATATTTCTTTGAATTCTTTAAATGTTATTTTCATCACTCATTTTGCTTCTTAACACTGTACTTGCCTATAGAACTATTAAACTTTTTCATTTATGTGTCCCTTTTATTTAGTATGCTTTATTATTACTGTAGAGAAATAATTCCTTTTTATTTGTACATCACTCATCAGAGAAGAAAATTGTCAATAAATGTTTTTAGAATTGAATTGACTTATCAAGAGGAGTAATTAGGTAATAGACAGATGTACAGAGAAGTAAATCTGCATATTTAGGGAGTAACTTGGCCAATATCCTTTCATCATCTCTTGGGTTATTCATGAAGTATTGTAGATTATTTATCTGTATTGATGCTCAGCAAAAAGAATAGAGAGGAATTCATTATACTTTCATGGCAGCACATTGTACTAAAAGTGGTTACAGGTCACTAATTTTTCCATTATTCTTGTGAGCTCTTAATTGCACACACTATTAGTATTGTTTCTTTTCAGGCAATAGAAAAATGAGTCTTCATAAATGCTAAGCATATCAGTCCATAAATGTGCAAATTGTATATGCTGCTTAATGTAGTGTTGCTGATGTACCCCAACTGAGTTTATGACATACATATTCCTTACCCATTAATGAGACCAGAAGGAATCAGTGAGTATGTGCTTCTGAGCCCTGCTATTGCCATCTTAATGCAGGAATGGGGTCACAGCCTGGGCTGAAGCTTCTTTCTTCAAAACAAAGGCCTGGATTTCCAATAAAAGTTGAAAAATACAAGACTTATGTATTTTTATTTAAAAAAATTTACTAACTTTTAAATTCTTGTAATTTTTCATTGGAAGACTAAAACTAATTTGGAAGAAGAATTAAAACTGTTAATATACATTCATGAGAAGCTAGTTTATTCCTATTTAGCTGAGCCTCTTAAACATGTTTATTAAACAATGACTTAACTGTAAAATCCACCAGGAATGCTGTCAACATTAAACAGCCAGTGTTTCAGGAAAGATGTTTTTAGTCATATCACAATTACCACCAATCTCACTAAATATATAGTCATATGCATTTTGATAACATTGTTATTTTCCTAAGAAATTAAAAATGGGAATATAAAGTCAGAGAGAATATTTTTACTTGATCCTAAAATATAAGTTATCTACTATGAAGCCGATGCCTAAAATAGCTATGTCTATGCACTTAATACTCAATAAATATGTGCTGCCTTGGTGACTGACCATAGCTCTTGGAATAAATCTTAAGCATTTCTTGAAGCAGCTGGTCATAAAATATAGATAAATTATTGGAATGTCTGAAGGTTAAACTCATTTTTCAATAAAATGGAAAGGAATTATATAAAAGCTTAGATAAGCAATGGTTTAAAGACATTTCTTTACTTTCCAAGAACTATGGAATTTCCACAAGAGAAATGGGAAAACTATTTCAGGTCAAAACATGAAAATGTTCCTTTGGCTTCCGTAAGAGGAATTTCTTTCTAAGAAAATACTTCCTCATGTTTGGAAGAAGAAATTTGTCTGTTTTTAGTTACAAAATATCCCCTCTATCATTCCTTTTAAAAAGCATTGAGTATCCTCAATTTTAAACCTAGACTACATGAACAGTTTAAAAGTATTATTTTGATGGAAATAGTTATGTGTGTGTTTTTATTTCTCAGCAACAAACTCATTGAATTCATGCCTAGTTTATTAATAAGGAACCACAACATCTTTATGAATATAAATTTACTTCATAAGTAGGGAAAATAGATATTTTTATCTCAAAATAAATTATAGTACAACATTCATAGTAGCTAGTGAAATAATCTGAATGATAGAGCTATATGCCATTTTGTGGAGAGTATTTTAATTTATAGAAAACTTGGGCTTAAGTCATCATTTGTAAACAAACCGGATGTGGAGTTGCAAGTATTTATGAATGTTTCAGCCTTTTTATTTACTTCAAAACTGTAAATTTATAATTAATTATTTCTAATTGCAGAGACGGCTATGGATACTATTAAGGAGTTAGATGTTCAACACTTAGGAGGATTTGAACAAAACTAAATATCTAAAAGTAGACAGTTTGGGGGTAATGTTCTAATTGTCATTTCAAATATATATATATTTTTGTTGTTGTTGGTCAACTTGATTTCAACCAAATTGCTCTAAACCAAAAATATCCAGAGCTCTGTCACTATAAATATTAACAGTGCTGCCATCTCATCCAGTGCCAAGTTAGTTAGTAGAAACAGTGTATGTTGCCACCAATAAATACATTATATTGAGATATGAGAACAAACAAAAAACTTTGAATCCACCTATAAAAGAGTAGCAGGAAAGCTACATGATGAGTGTGTGTGAAAATGACAAAGTAGCAGTGGAGACCAGGCTTGCGTGGTAAAATTAAGTTTTGCCATTATTGCTGTTGTAGTCTTGAAAAAATAATTATTTCAATTTTCTTTCTTTCTTTTTTCTGGAGTTTTACTCTTGTTGCTCAGGCTAGAGTGCAATGGCGTGATCTCAGTTCACCGCAACCTCCGCCTCCCGGGTTCAAGTGATTATCCTGCTTCAGCCTCCCGAGTAGCTCAGATTACAGGCATGCACCACCATGCCTGGCTAATTTTGTATTTTTGTAGAGACGGGATTTCTGCATGTTGATCTGGCTGGTCTTCAACTCCTGACCTCAGGTGATCTGCCCACTTCAGTCTCCCAAAGTGTTGGGAATACAGGTGTGAGCCACTGCACCTGGCCACAAATATTCAATTTTCTAACTGTAGACAAGAGTTCATTACACATAATTAAAAATATTGTCCTTAATGATAGATGTTAAGTCTTGGGAATGTTTTCAGCTTCTTTATTTCACTTTAACTTCTTTAAATATATGTAAAAATTTATAGTTTTGTGAGCAATATGTCTTCTTCACCCTCTAAACTTTCAGTTGTACACATAAGATAAATGTTAAAAGGAGAGTTAGTTCTTTTTTATTAAATTATTTTCAAAATCATTTTCAAATATTTTAATGGGAAACTATAATGTTTAGTAATCTCCCACTGTTATCTATGGGTATCTTAGTCAATTCATGCTGCTATAATAAAATACTTGAGACTGGGTAATAATCTAAACAGTAGAAATTTATTGTTTGCAGTTCTGAAGGCTGGGAAGTTCAAGATCGATGTACTAGAATTGAGTGTCTGATGAGGGCCTTTCTTACAAGGCTGAAGGGGTAAAACAGTCAAAAGGGAAAAAACACTGTGTCCTCACATGGCAGAGAAGCAGAAAAGAGAAAAACCCACTCCCTCAAACCCTTTTATAAGGGGTTATAATTCTAACCATGAGGGCTCTGCCCTCATCACTTTATCACCTGCTAAAGGCCTCACCTCTTAATACCATTATAGTGGTGATTGAGGCTCACCATGAATTTGAGGGGACACATTTAAACTATATCTACCCATAGTATTTCACCCTGTCCTCAACAAATTCATATCCTTTTAACATGCAAAATATATTTATTCTATCCCAACAGCCCCAACAGTCTTAACTCATTCCAGCACCAACTCAAGAGTCTGAAGTCTAGAGTCTCAACTAAATCAGATATGGATAGACTCAAGTTAAACTTTATCTGAAGAAAATTGCTCTCTAGCTGTGAACATGTAAGATAAAACAAATTATGTGCTTCCAAAATACAATGGTGAAAAGGCAGAAAATAGACGTTCACATTTCAAAAGAAAGTAGAAGGAAAGAAAAAAGTAGTAACAGTTCCAAAGTAAGCCCTAAACTCAATAGGGCAAACAATATTAAATATTAAAGTGTTAAAAGTAATCTTCTACTCCTTGTTCTGACTTCGAAACATATTGTTGTGGAGGTTGAACCTCCAAGGCCCTGGAAAGCCCCACCCTATGGCTTTCTGGGATGTGGTTCACACAAGAGCTATCAGCAATTGCTGTCAGGCACCTAAAGTTCTCTGAGACTGGAATTGCATGTTAGTGGCTCTACATATTTAAGGTCTCAAGAGTGATTCTGCCCTCATGTCCCCATTAAACATTGCCCAGTGAGGGCTCTTTCATGGTTCCAGTCTCACAGCTCTTGGTATGGACTCTTTGTCTTAGTATGGATTGTCTTGGTATGGACTCTTTGCAGTGGTCCCACTTTCACAGCTCCACTTGGCATTTCCATAGCTATTAGGGAATCTCTGCAGCAGCCCTGCCCCATAACACTCCTCCTCCTGGTTCCCGAGACTCTCTGAAACATTCTTTGAAATCTAGGTGGAAGTAACCATGTTGCCACAGCTTGTGTACTGTGTGCATCAGCAGAGTTAACACCATATGGATGCCACCCAGGTTTCCACTTGTGCCCTATGGAGTGATGGCCCAAGCCCCGTGTAGCGCAGTTAAGGAGAGCTGTGTTAGAATGTGTGGAGCAGAAACTTGAGGCAGTCCTGGGTAGAGAACCCTGGCGTCCCATGGACATCCTTGGCCCCTCGCTTGAAATTGTTTTTCCTTCAAGCTTCTGGTACTCTGAGCCAGTGATAGGAGGAACAGCCTCAATGATCTTCAAAATGCTTTCAGGGTCATTCTTTCATTATCCTGTTGGATAGAATCTGGCTTCCTTCTATCTATACCATTGTCTTTATCAAACGCTTGCTTGGCCACAATTTGGTATTCTCTAACAAATATGCTTTATTATTCTTTACATAGCCAGGCTGAGAATTTCCAAATCTTAAAGTGTGCTTCCTTTTCAATAATAAATTATGCCTTTAATTTGTTTCTCTCTCTTTTTAATTTTACTGTAAGTAATTAAGAGAAGCCATGCAGTACCTTCAGCGTTTTGCTTAGATATTTCTTCCACCAAATATATACTTCATTGATTGCTCTGAAAGTCTGCCTTCCACAACATACAAGCAAACAGACACAATTCAGCTAAGTTCTTTACCACTTTGTAACCAGGATGACCCTTCCTCCTGTTTCCAAGAAGATATTTCTTATTTCCATCTAAGAACTCATCAGAATTGCCTTATTTCCATCTAAGACCTCACTAGACTGCTGATCATGGCTACTTAGATAATCTATAGGAAGACCAAGAAACTCTCTATAGTTTTCTCTTCTGAGCCTTGACCAGAATTGCTTTTTACTTTCCATTCCTGGCAATCTAGGTGATTTGCAGCATGCACTTCAAAACTGTTCCTGCCCTGCTATTACCCAGTTCCAAAGTTGCTTCCACATTTTCAAGAATTTGTTATTGTAGCACTCCACTCCTAGTACCAATTACTCATTTAATCCTTCTGGTGCTACAAAAAAAAAAAAAATACCAGATAGTGATGACTTATAAGCAATCAAAATTTATTTCTCACCATTCTGGAGGTTGAAAAGTCCAAAATCAAGGTGCCACCATTACGTTTTCCATGAGGGTCTTCCTACTGCATCTTTTGCATGGCAGAAGGGGTAAAAAGGGCAAAAGAAAAAACATACTGTCTTTACATGATGAAAAAGCCAGAAGAGAGAACACATGTCCTCAAACTCTTTTATAACAGCCCTAATTCTAGGCATGGGACCTCCCCTTCATGACTTAATTACTTCCTAAATGTCTCACCTCCTAATATTATTATATTGGCAATTAAGTTTCAATACATAAATTTAAGAGGGACACATTCAGATCCTGGCAACAGTTTATTTACCACCATAGGTCTCAGGAAGAATTATAGTTGTGAATTATAATGGTGGTGTTTTGATAAAATCAATGAATAATCCAGAAAATGAAACAGAGAAATTTTAGGTTGGTTAGTAAGATAAACTAATGGGAAAATAAGTTTTAACTCTTATTTTCCTGAGAGGTGATGAGTGCAGTGGCAAGATCTCGGCTCACTGCAACCTCCACCTCCCGGGTTCAAGAGATTCTTCTGTCTCAGCCAGCCTCTCAGGTAAGTGTTTTTTCTTTTTTAATTGGAAAATTAAATTTGTACATATTTATGGTGTACAGCATAACATTTTGATATATGTATACATTGTAAAGTGGCTAAATCAAGTTAATTAACATATGCATTACCTCACATACTTACCATTGTTGTTTTGTAGTGAGAATGCTTGAAATCTACTTTGTAAGCAATGTCTAAGTATACAATCCATTGCCATTAGCTGTAAGTTACTATGTTGTACAAATCTCTTGAACTTATTTCTCTAGTCAAACTGATATTTTGAATACTTTGACCAACATCTTCCCAATACCTGCACCCCAGCCCCCAGACTCGTGTGATTATTGTTTGACTGTTGGCTTCTATGAGTTTGACCTTTTTAGATTCCACATAAACTCAAATCATTAGGTATTTGCCTTTCTGTGCCTGGATTATTTCACTTAACGATGTGCTCCAAGTTCATCCATGTTGCCACAAGATTCTCTTCTTTTTTAAAGGCTGAATAGTGTTCAATTTTGTATATATAATACATTTTTTAAACTCATTCATCCATTGATGAACACAATATGACAGGCAAAAATAAAAAAATAGATAAATTAAATCAAACCAAAAATCTTTTGCACCACAAAGGAACCTATCAACAGAGTAAAGGAACAACCTACAGAATGGGAAAAAATACTTGCTAACCATACATCTGAATAAGGGGTTAATATATTAACTATATAAGGAACTCAAACAACTCAATAGCAAGATAATAAATTACCTGTTTTTAAAACGGGCAAAGGACCTGAGCAGGCTTTTCTGAAAAGAATACATACAAATGACCAATAGGTGTATGAAAACATGCTTGACATCATTAATCATCACATAAATGCAAATCAAAACCACAATGAGATAGCACCTATGGCCATTCCCTGGGAATTTAGAATTATTACTAAAAGATTTCAGTTTCAATATATGCTTACCTTTTGAAGAAAGAATCTGTAAATGCCTGGAAATGTCATCATATAATTTTAAAAACAGAGAAAGTCAGTCCATGGAGTCAGAGAAGAATGAAGCAGATGGTGAGAGAGAAGCAAAAATAAATAATGGTAAGTTATCTCTCCTTTGGTTTCATGTACTCTCCCTGTATTCCCATCAAAAACATTATTTTCTTTTATTTAAGATAGTTTCAATGGGTTTCTCTGACTTGCAAACTATTATCTTTAATAAATGAAGCTTTGGGCTAAAATTAACAATAGTGATTTTGGACATTCTTCTTTTTGGAACTAGAGTTACATGGAGGATCCTCAGCACTAGAGGAAACAGGGTATTCCAGTGTATTTACCCCATTCATTTAGGACAATGAACTAAAGCAGACAACACTAGAACCTCAAAAAAAGTTGCAAGTGGTAAATCCTATGGAGAGCAAAACAAATATTCAGTTTTATCCATTGTCTCAAAATAGCATACTTCCTTGGACCAGGTGTCCTCCCTTAAAGAATACTGTGGACATGTGTTCTTTCGGGCAAAGTTAGAATATACAGAGTCTACAACTTCAATTTTTTAACACAGGAAGCAAAGGGGATTAATTTACTCTTAAAGCATCTTTCAAATCATTAAGCCACTGACTTAAACATCTCAAGCCAGTGATTAAAAGAATATCTTATTGTGACTTCTCCCAATTCTTGTTTTAAGAATTATTTTTAGTAGTCCATGTCACAAGAGGTTATTATATCAGGATGAGTGAGACAATAATTGAGTGTACTAACTACTAATAGTTACTAGTGTAGAGATAAGAGTGCTGTGACACTGATATTTTGCTTATACATTTTCATTACACTTGTTGTTCATAAACACCTCACACTCTTTTCTTATTTCTAACAGTAGAATTTTAAGAAATTTTTTATTAGGTAACCACAAATGGAAGGGAAATACAATATGTAGCTTCTGAGTGAGTAAAGGGAAATAAAATAGTTACATCTATTAATCTAAGATAAAGCTAAAATAAAATTAGCAAAGCAAAATAAAACTCAAAATAAGATATGACAAATAATTGTGTGAGCTTGTGGGATTGGGCAAGAATTTTGTAATTACAATAAGTGTGAATGAAATAAATCCACTTAATCATACATGCTAACAGTTACTTAGCAGTTTCCACGAACTAGTCACTATTCTAATGGCTTTACATGTAGTAAATATTTTACTTCTCCTAGCAAACCCTTCATATAAGTACTATACTGATTCTTATTTAATACAAGAGGAAACTACAGCCTAGATAATTTAAATAAATTTGCTGAAGCTCACACAACTGAATCCAGGGAATACCTTGTCGATCACCGTTCTGTTTCCTTATTTTTAAAAAATGGGCCATCACAGGTTAGATAAGAACAACAACAACAATATACAGCAAGGTGCTCTTCAGAAGAGACATGTAAAGCAAAATGACTTAGGCTATGTTAACATAAAGAATGGAAAAAGCACACCTAGTCACACACATAAATCTACTAGAGAAGATTTAAACCTGGACTGGTAGCTTTCAGTACCAAATTGAATAAAACCAAAATTTAATCCCTGCATGTCTTGCCTCTTCCCTCTCACAGGTTTATCCCACTGTCCCCATTGTTTACATTAGTCAAGACGGTGACAGGATCTCGGTGCACTGCAACCTCTACCTCCTGGGCTCAAGTGATCCTCCCATCTTGGTCCCCTGAGTAGCTAAGGCTACAGGTGCATGTCATGACACCTGGCTACTTTTGGTCTTTTTTTATAGATGAGGTCTCACTATGTGGTCCAGGCTGTCTCAAACTCCTGGGCTCATGTGATCCACCTGCCTTGGCTTCCCAAAGTGCTAGGATTATAGCCTTGTTTCTAATTCTTGAACATTGCTTGTAGGGTTCCCTCTCTAGACCTTTGCAGTTACTTCCTGGAACACTGTGACATGATTTATTTGATCGATTGGGCACCCTCAAGACTCTGTTCTAAAGTCACCTCCTCTAAGAGTCTTGCCATTACAGACTATTGTTTTATCTAGCTTTGTTTTTTCTTATATACAATATCAACCCCAATATTACAAAATAATCAGTTTTAATTATTTATTTTCTGTCTACTTCAGTAAAATGTAAATTTTACGGAAGTATTCCTTTTTGATTTTAGTAATCCCTCCTTTGCATGATTATAGAAGTAAAAAGTAATGTTTAATAGCAAAAAAGTCCACTAAAAGTCTACTAAAATCACTACTAGAAATACCTAAAATAATGGTAATAATTAAAAGGAGAAACTAGCAAGTCCACAATGACAGTGAGACATTTTCCCACAACTTTCTCAGAGACTGATAAAGCAGTTAATTAATTATTAAAGTAATAGAAGAGTTGAACAAAAAATAAACTGAGATGATTAGGTAATGCTTTAAAATAGTAGAAATACAAGAATTGAACAGAAAAAGTAAAAATTTTATTTATATTAATAAATGAAACATATTGAATGTATGATGAATTATATTTATATATTGAGCTTTTTTTTTTTTTGAGACAGAGTCTCTCCCTGTCACCCAGGCTGGAGTGCAGTGGCATGATTTTGGCTCACTGCAACCTCCGCCTCCCAGGTTCAAGCGATTCTCCTGCCTCAGCCTCCCGAGTAGCTGGGATTACAGGTGTCTACCACCACAACTGGCTAATTTTTGTATTTTTGGTAGAGACGGGGTTTCACCATGTTGGACAGGCTGGTCTTGAACTCCTGACCTTGTGATCCACCTGCCTTGGCCTCCCAAAGTGCTGGGATTACAGGCATGAGCCACTGCACCCAGCCACAAATTGAGCTTTTAATCTATAATTGTGACTGTGTCCACAGCACAGTCAAAAGATCCTATCTTTTTGAGTGTCCAAAAGATAGGTAGGTATGTAGGTAGAGAGGGAGATGATAGGTAGATAGATAGATAGATAGATAGATAGATAGATAGACAGACAGATAGATAGATAGATCGATCTTGTTCATGAGAAGTAAAGGATACCTATTTTCTTCATGTCTGTATAATAAGTCATAAAGGCTTTTCAAACAACATTCTCAAATTGAATCATTTAATGTACATTTTGCTCCCTGATTATAACTCAATAAAACTATTAACCAACGATAAAATAATATTAAAGTTCTATCTGAGACAAACATTCTGCATGTCTTATAAGACACAAACTGTACTTTACTATTATTTGTGGCAGGGGTTCTTTACTGCTGTTTAATTGGACTTCTAGTTTTATTTCTGTAATATGTGGTATAAAGCTTCAGTGAAGTTCAAATGTTATAATTAACAAAAATTGATTAGTGTTCCGCTTAAATACATTTATACTATGTATTGTATGTATGCTCTGGACACAGTCACAATTATGGATTAAAAGCTCAATATATAAATATAAGTCTCAGTGACACAATAAGAAAAGTTCTGATATCTTTTGGAGGAAAAATGTTAGCAGGTGGGGTCAAATTACAGCATATCACCTTAAAGTAGTACAGTTCTTGTGAAATCTCTTAAGTATGTTTATTTTCACACCCCTCAGGAAATTGTATGGAATAGAAAGAAGTGCATACAGAACAAAAATGACACCTATATTTAATAGGAGCTCCTCTTCTAGGGCTGCTATCTTAACACCAGACAATAGATGAGGCACTAGGTCTAACTTTATTATTTTGTAAACAATATATTCAGCTAGTAAAATAGAAATGAGGAACAAAAAGCAACTCTCAGGTTGCAACTATTTCTCATTTTAGATCCCTTCTCATCCTGTTAATTGAACATCAAAATAAAAGGCTTTCCTTTTTTCCTAAATCTCTTTTAAAGGCATAAAAGTCTGGCATGTATAATGACTTTTGCTCAATAATTTAAAAAATCTCTAAGCGATACAATTAATTTCAGAATTGAATCTTATTCTGAAATCAATACCTGATGTAGATGATTACTATGAAAACAATTTGCTTTCCTTATAAAAGGAGCCTAGCAACCATTGTTTCTGCTTTCAGCAGAGGAAAAAATAATAATAAAGAATGATTTATGATCCTTATTCAGTTACTACCTCTTTTGTGGAAGGAGTTTCCCCACTTTTTTGTAGTCAGTGAATATTTAGGACCCCCATGGAAATACACATGCAAACACACTCCAATTTGCCTGTGTTTCCAGAGTCTATGATGTAGTTACTCATTTGTGAATCTGTAGGTTAGAGCCCCGGTTAGAAGATGAGATTCTCATGTCAACAAGATGTACTTTTGTGTCTTAATAATTGCTGCAAAAATAGTAAATAAATAATTGTTACTTCTTTTGCCACTTATTTTTAATAGTCAGGGTTTCCCCAAGAGAGCAGTGAGAAATAAAAAGCAATTCTTTACATCACAACTATTTCTTATTTTAGATCTCCTCTTGTCCTGTTAATTGAACATCAAAATAATATGCTTATGTTAAAATAAATCATATTTAACATAGAGTTATTTTGTGAGCCTGTGTGTTGGAGGGGCAGGGGCAGGGTGAGCAGTGGGTTATCAAATTATAGAAGTCAAATTACATTTTACAATAAGGGGACAGAGTGAAGGGAACCCTAGAAATGATTATAGTAAGAACAATTAGATCGATTGGAAAGCTTTAATTTGAGAACTGAAGTTAGTCATCCTATTTTATCTTTTATGTGCAGTGCCTATAGCTCATGTGAAAACAAATTTAGCTAATGTTTCCTGTTAATATTCAAAAATACTGAATAAGGAAATATCAGTTTGGAGAAACAGTCACTGGTTTATTGATACCCTTTTTTCTTTGAGATATAAGTGAAGAATTGGTGAGTTTATTTGTGTGTGTGTTTGTGTGTGTGTGTGTGTTTAGGATTTTCTAGAGTATAAAGTTGTATCATTAATTTGCCTATTTTTAGTAATGGATCATACTATTCATGAAAGTTTCTTTAGAAAATGAAGTAATTGTAGAGTATATTTACACACAGTGAGATACTATTTTGCCACATACATTTTCTATTTTGAAATTAGTGGTGGTGGCAAAGAGTAGCCAATAATTGCAATTTTAATGTTACTCTGGATTTGGTATAGCTTTCTTTTTATGCAATAATTGATGTAACAAAGATATTGTAATAATTACCCTACGACCCTCAATTGAAATTTGAGGATTTTTATGTTTAGTTTTTGGATATTATTGAGACTTATATCTGAAGCTGACCTCCAATATGTTAACTATTATCCAACATCGCTGACCCTTTGTTTTTCATGGTTAGAGTATTAATTTCTTCTAAGTATTCTGATTACCTCCAGAATATGAGTGTTTTAGGTGTGTTTCTTAAATCTTGTTAAGAATTCCCTCTGACTGATTAAAATCATGATTTTTAAAAGCAAAAAAGTAAAAATGAAAAGCATGAGTGAGCTTTCAATTGCAAAAATAATTAAATGCAATAAAATGTTTATTATTCTGTATAACATCCAGATTACACAGGAGGATTTAGTGAAACTCAGGCTAACAGTAAAAAAGTATGACTGAACAAAACAGGTCATTATTATGAATGTGTAGATGTTTATTCCCTTGGTAAAAAGAGATGGCATTTATAATTTTTCAGTCTCAAAAGACAATAACATACTCAGCATACTAATTAAGAAAAATGAATCAGCTCTAAATTTAATGCCAGTGAATATGACGTTTGATTTCTTTCTCTTTCTCTTTTTCTCTTTCCTTTTGTTCTTTCTCTCTCCTTCCTTCCTTCCTTCCTTTCTCTCTCTCCTTCCTTCCTTCCTTCCTTCCTTCCTTCCTTCCTTCCTTCCTTTCTCTCTCTTTCTTTCTTTCTTTCTTTCTTTCTTTCTTTCTTTCTTTCTTTCTTTCTTTCTTTCTTTCTTTCTTTCTTTCTTTTTCTTTCTTCTTTTTCTTTCATTGAAAAAAACGGAGTCTTGCTCTGTCTCCCAGGCTGGAGTGCAGTGTTGCGATCTCGGCCCACTGCAGCCTCCACCCGCTGGGTTCAAGCGATTCTCCTGCCTCAGCCTACCGAGCAGCTGGGACTACAGGCGCCACCCGCCACCAAGGCTGGCTAATTTTTTTTGTATTTTTATTAGAGACGGGGTTTCACCGTGTTAGCCAGGATGGTCTCCATCTCCTGACCTCGTGATCCGACCACCTCGGCCTCCCAAAATGCTGGGATTACAAGCGTGAGCCACCGTGCCCTGCCGCCATGTTTGTTGTCTTATTATTATTAACTATAATAATACTATTTTAAAGGTAGTATATATACCATGAAACAAAACAGTAGAAAGTAAAAATTTCTGGACCTCAATCAATACTACTCAGATAGCTGCTGTCAAAAGATTTTTAGTGTATTCTTAATTTTCTATGCAGATAAAAAATTTACATAATTGTTTTTATAAAAGATTGAAATTAAATTTTACTTTTTATTCTGAAATCAGATGTTTTTCTTAACAAATATGTTGGTCGATATTCTACCTCTTAACTACTACTTCACATATTTTTTATAAGTACGAAGCATTGCATTGTTTTTATGTAAGATTTTTGCTAGTGGGAAAACATATCACAGGGATGATTCATATATATTTATCTTTATACATTTTTATGATTAGTGACAGCTTTAAAGTTAGTAAATCACTTTATACATAATTTTTTATTAGAAAAATTATAAATTCCTTAAAGTGGGATTTCTAGGCAAAAGATTATATACATTCAGAAGTGTATTGCTTTCACCATCCTGCCTTCTATAATGCTGCATCCATTAACTGTCCCCAGCACTTACATGAGTGTGCTTTTTTTGCCCCACATCTTCATGTATATAGGGTAATACAAATATTCTTAATATTTTCAGTTTTACAGATTGAATGTATAATAATATTTATGCTTTTTGTAATTGCCTCATTATGAATGATACTGACAATCATTTTTTTTGTCAACAGATTTTTAACTTTATTCATGCCTAAGTTTCACAAAGCCTATTTTAAAATTTTTAACCTTATATCAGAAATATAAGAGTAGCTAATTTGAGCTACTGAATATTTCCTTATTAAAAATAATGTAGAAAATGCAAAAACATAATAAAGAAAAAAATCCATAATTTCCAGACACCAAATATAGGCAGACACCCAATTTTCCATAATTTCCATAATTTCCAGACACCAAATATAACCCCCATAAAAATATAGTATGTTTTCTGAAACCTGTTTTGGTCCTATACATGCAAAGACATATTCAATTTCTCCCTTTGTATACTCACAAACAACCCTATATGGTATAGTAGATTTCATAACGCAGAGACACATTTACAGTACACTTGTTAAAAAAACTTCTGGCACTATAACTTCAAAAACTTATTTTTAATATATTGATATTTCATCTTATGGCTGCACATAGTTTATTTTTTTGTTGTTGGATATTTAGCTGGTTTCCAATTATTTACCACAGTAAATAATACTGTATAAATATATTTGATCATGGCTATAAAAATACATCTGGTTTTGGTGTATTCCTTTTATGTTAAGATATTAGACTTCTTGTCCAATATTTTCATAAATTGCCATGAAGTTGTCACAGAGTAAACTCACAGTTCTATAGATAGAGAGTGGACTTCTCCTGAATAAATGGAATCCCCAAAATGAAACTGATTTAGGAAGGAGGACAATCTGGACAGACTGGAAGGAGAACACATTTTCCAAGCAATATTCTTTTGAACCTCTGCTTCAAAAAATATAGTTGTGCTTGAGGGAAAGGAAGATTCTAATTCCCGGAGGTGAGACAGAAAAGCAAGAGAGTGAGAGACATCTCTTTAAACTATAAATAATTTTTACAAAATGACATAATAAAAATGTCAATTTTTACATATTATTTCCATAGATTCTTCATTTATTTTGTTTTTGTTGCTCTCTAGTATGCAAAATATACCTGGACAGTTTTGGTGCAGTCATGGGAAAATCAATGAATGGTCATGCAAATCGGTTTTAAACAAATAAAAGATAAACAGTGCTCAGCAAAGACTAGAGTGGGATTGATTATGGATTTTAGTAAGATATTAAAACTCTGGAGATATGAAGCCAGTCTACATTTCCAACTATTCTTCCTTACATGGGCATTTTGATCCTTCTTTAAACAGATCTGTTTCCCCTACATTTAAAATGGATTCTAAGGCCAGACATGGTGGCTCACTCCTGAAATCCCAGCACTTTGGGAAGCCAAAGTGAGAAGATCATTTGAAGTCAGGAGTTCCAGACCAGCCTGGCCAACATGACGAAACCCCATCTCTACTAAAAATACAAAAAAATTAGCAGGGCATGGTGGTACACACCTGTAGTCCCAGCTACTCGGGAGGCTGAGGCAGGATAATCGCTTGAACCCAGCAGGTGGAGGCTGCAGTGAGCTGAGATTGCACCACTGCACTCCAACCTGGTCAACAGAGTGAGACTCCATCTGTAAAAAGGAAAAAAAAGAATTCTAATAATACCAGTAATACTACTGAAAAATAGTAATAATAGTTAACGTGTATAGAGTGCTCAACATTTGCTGGATTGTTCTAAAAATTTTACATATGTAAATCCATCTAATTTTCCCAGCAATACCATTAGGTAAGAATGATCATTATTCACGTTTTAGAGCTTTGATAACTGAAACAAATAAAGTATTGGTTGCCCATGGACCCAAAACTCATCAATGAAGAGCCGTGATTTGAGATAAAGATGTCAGGTTTCATAGATAATGCTCTTCACCACTATGATGAACTAGCTCTCCATGTATAGAAAACATACATACTTATATACATATCTGTATTTTTAAAGGCAAACTCTTCATTTTGAAATTTTTTTCTATAGAAATACCATCTTATTTTAGCTCTCAACTGTAGTGCATTAGACTTCCCATTTCATTTTACCCCTTTAACATTGTGTAGTACGCATGTTTTACATAATCTTTGTCAAATTTGGAGGTAAACATTTAACATGTTTTTTTTGAGTTTTTACAATTATGAACAATTTCCTCATTTTTACTAGTTATTTATACTATAGTTATTTAAAGTATAACTTTGGTGGACTGCCTATTCTCTTTTGTTGCCCACTTTATCTTTTCATTTTATATACACCTTTTACGCAGAGGTTTACTTGTAAAAACTGATTTAAATTCAGCTTAACAAAAATTCTTACTGTTCTATTTAATTTATTTATGCTTTACATGTCACTATCTTTTCGAATATAAAAACATACCTTTTTAGTCTTTTTGGCAATATGTATTTCTTTCTAATTATAAATGTAATACATACAGAGAAATAAAATTTAGTGAATTTAAAAATGTGAATATCACCTGGTAGCATCTACTCAAAAAAAGGTAGTATTTTTATTGTCTACGTATTTAGACATAAATGTACATGCATATTTAGAAAAATTAATGTTCTACTTCACAGAGTTTTACTTCTTGCCTTTTTTACTTACAATTATATTATGATTATGTACAATATCTTATTTTTAGGCAGTTTTGAAAATGTGATATCTGAAGCTCTATACATAGAGAAACAATGTTTTATTTATCTTCTATCTTGAACATTAAGCTTATTTGCTACTTATGTGATCACAAATAAGACAGCACTGAACATATTAGATTTTTAATACTTTGAAGGCATTTATGCTATTTTTATTGGATGAGTTGGTAGCTTTACTAGAATTAAAATTAGTAATATTTCTAAAACTCTTTGTACATATTGTCATGTTGGTCTTCAACTTTGTTAAAGTATATATCTCAACATCTTTTTTAAGAATGTGTGGGCCGGGCGCGGAGGCTCACGCCTGTAATCCTAGCACTTTGGGAGGCTGAGGCGGGCAGACTGACTGAGCTCAGGAGTTTGAAACCAGCTTGGGCAACAAGGTGAAACCCCGTCTCTACTAAAAATACAAAAAAAAAATAGCCGGGCGTGGCGGCGTGCGCCTGTAGTCCCAGCTACTCAGGAGGCTGAGGCAGGAGAATTGCTTGAACCAGGGAGGCGGAGGTTGTAGTGAGCCGAGATCGCGCCACTGCACCCCACACTCCAGCCTGGGGAACAGAGCAAGACTCCGTCTCAAAAAAAAAAAAGAAAAAAAAATACATGTATATATAAAGAGCGTGTGTATGTGGAAGATGAGGGATTGTGTATGCATGTGTGCATTAAGTGTGCAAGAAAAAAATTATAAACACTGTTCATTTTTAGAAGATTGAATATGTTTGAAAATATATTTACCATTAGTATTACTTATTTTTAAAATGGCTGCTCATGTAATTGTATATGTAATTGAGACATTTAAATTATGGACATGTAGGAACTAATTATATATTGTCTATATTTAAAATTATATATATAAAAATCATATTATACTATAATATATATTAATATTATTTCCAGATTTTGCTCCTAAATGTTGACATTGCTTGGGTAGCTTCTATTATGTCCAACACTAGTAATCATTAAATCAACATTAGTAAATAAATTCGTGTTATAAAAGACCTCAAAATGGACAAATAGATTAGATGATCCTCAGGGAAACAATAATTTCAGATAAGGATATGAAAAGGTATTTTTACTCACTTGCAGTGAATAATATTATAAAAACAAAGGATGACACTGTTGAAGTAAATATATTAAAATTGAGGATTAATAAACATAATTTAGCTTCCAAACTGAAAAATGAAATTGGTCCATTTTCTTCTTAATATATAGGGTCTTACAAATAAAATGGAAAGTAATTTTTTAACCAGTATTAAATTGAGAAAATAAGTAAATAACTCTTTGTTTAGTGCATTCTAAATGTCTAAGATTTTTATTCAAATTAAAGCTTATTTTAATTACTTATACAACAGAAAAAATGAATTTATTCATTCCATTGAATATGGAAAATATTAGGGAGAAAGAGTGTACAATATTGATACCTTAGTAGAATGATTGCAATAAATTAAAAATAGTCTCCATCCTGAAAAAAACTACAGTAATTTCCTGGGGCTAAAAGAAAGTTAATTATTTGACTAATAACAATATTAATATTTCATATATTAGTTATAACCAGCACTACTAAAAGGGTCCATTTTGTATTATAGATTTATATAAATTATTACCTTAGGTTGAAGAAGTAGTAGCGTAAGGCAGTAAATTAAGGGCAATATAAGTGAAGAGTAAAAGTGTGACATAAGCTCTCAGATACGCAATGTGCGCTTCTGTATTTGGATCAATTACATGCATATTCAGTAAAGAATGACAAGGCCCTTTTGTAAAATGATTTAGGTTACATGTTTTAAGGGCTTCTTATTATTTATCTAACAATTTATTAGTATATTAATTACCTAATGAAGTTAGTATCAGCTATAATTTTTAGTATTTATGAGGTCTTCCTATACATTAGACACTTTTATTAGCACAGTCCAAGGTGAGTAGAACATATAGATACCACTTAGTACGGACACACCTTCTCTTACTTATGTGATTCCTATGGCATCCTAGAAAAATTATTGCACTTTACTTTGATTTGTGTTGGTGTTCTCATTTGTCTAATTACCAACAGGATAAACAACTTCTCAGAGTTTCTGTATTGTAAAGTCGAGTAAGTCTGAGCCCTTGTCATAATCTGTTATGGATGCTCTAACAAATATCATAAACTGGTAGCTTATAAACACAGAATTTTATTTCTCACAGATCTGAAGGCTGGGGAAACTCAAGATCTAGCAGGGTGCAGATTCAGTGTCTGGTGTGAGCCCGTTTCCTGGTTCATAGATGGAGCCTTCTTACTCTGTCCTTCTATGGTAAAAGGAGTGAATCAGCTCCTTTGGGTTTATTCTATAAGGGCATATAAGGGTACTAATACCATTTATTAGGGACCCACTGTCATGATCTAATAACCTTCCCAAAGGCTCCACCTCCCAACACCATCATGTTGGTGATTAAGTTTCAACATAAAAATTTAGGGGACCACAAACATTGACAAAATAGCCCCACAGATGTGTTCTAAGAACAGATTATCTTGCTGGTAATTAGACAAGTCAGAACACAAACATGAATCAAAGTAAAGTCCAATTATTTTTCTAGGATGTCATAACAAACACATTGGTAAGAGGTGTGTCTATTCTAAGTAGAATCTATATGTTCTACTCACCTTGGAATCATGTGTGCAACTATTGTATTGTGAACTTTTACATTTTTCTTATTAAAAATAATAAATACAAATAGTGATATACATACAGAAATAAAGACCATATAGGAACACATATTTACTTTTCAGATCAGATGTGGTGGTTTATGCCTGGGTCCCAGGTACTCAGGGGTTTGATGTGAGAAGATTGCTTGAGCCAGGGATGTTGAGGCTGCAGTGAGCTGTGATAGAGCCACTGCACTGCACCTCGGGTCACAGAGGAAGACCTTGTCTCAAAGAGAAAAAAAAAGTTTTTCAGTGAGTAGTTATAATTGTTACATTCATGCTTTGAGCTCCTGGTGGAATGCAATATAAGAATTAGGTTGTTCAAAGAGAGTGTTTACTATAGTCTTTGACAAGTTTACAAAGCCAGGGACATTAAATCCTACCTTACATACAGAATAAAAAAGAATTTTAGAAAGGCAGGGGATTGGTGACAAATGTAATAGCTGAAAAATAACTGTGCAACAAATATTAAAGGTACTATCGTGTCCTGAAAAGACAGTGGGTAAATGTCATTATTTTCCTACAATTGTACATTGAGATTATTAAGATTATTTAAAAAATGATTATGACAAAGTGCCAATGTCAATTTAAAAAATAAAAGAGAAGAAAATGGGATTAAAAAGGTCATAAATTAAGATTTGAAATCTTTTAAAGGAAAAACTTCCATTGAAAGTTATCTCAGTATTTTAAATAAGGCACACAGAATAAAAAAATTAAATCACTAAATGTCTAAAACTTCTTAAATTATTACAATGCGTAATATAAAACCTAACAGAAAAAAATTATGAATTATAATATATACTGCAAAGAATGAGTCAACTAACTTTTTTTGCATTAATGATTGACATTTTGAATTGGGTTTTGATAGAAAAAAATAGATATTTTCAGGGTAAATTCATCATCTGACTTAAAGGTGTAAATTTCTATTTTATTTTATATTTTAGAGAGGTGCAAAAGTTGATTATTGAACCTTTGTGAAAAGGGGTAGAAATATTTGCCACAGAGGGTGTGTTGAAAATAAGATTTTTTTTTAAAAAAAGAAAAGAAATGTAGCTTTGAGAATGTGACTTCTGAGATCACTGATAGGAAATGTAGCTTCGAGAATGTGACTTCTGAGATCACTGATAGAATGCCTGCTGTCACCATAGGCGTTTTGAAGGTTGCACTCATATGATCAAGTGACTCCCAGTGGAAAACAATGTTGTACTTCCCTTTTTTGTAATTTTTTAAGAAATTTAAGTAAAATAAAATAAGTATTCACGAAATTTGTTCTTCCTTTAAAATCAAATTATATTTACTTTGCTAAGTTTGAGCTACAGATGATGTGCAAAATCAGAATTGTCACTGGAAATTTGCTTCAAAATTTGCTCTACTTAACCTTACTTGAAAGATGTATAGGAGATATTATATTTAGTGGCCTTCAAGTATATAATCACAAGTAACAAATATACTTGAATAACTTAGAACTACTTTGAAGAAATTCAAAACACACTCTATTATGAAAGAACAATTCAACTATATTTCTGATTTAAATATATATATGTATACCTATATATACACACATACACTTATATAGCAATGTGTAAAGTCAAAAGCGACTAGTAGTTTTAATATTTTCTTGCTATAAAATTATTAAAAAAATATAATGCAATGTGAAATTTAAATAAACGAACTTGAAATTTCTCATGAAAATGGCAAAAACATGCTGTGTCCTAGTTCATTTGGGCTGCTATAACATATCATAGACTGGGTAGCTTATAAAAACAGAAATTTATTTCCCAAAGTTTTGGAGGCTTGGAAGTCCAAGATCAAGGTGCTAGCAGATTCGGTGTCTAATGAGAGTTTGCTTTCTGCTTCATAGATGGTGCCTTCTCACTGTGTTCTCACATGACAAAAGATATGAGGGGTCATTTTGGGGCCTCTTTCATATGGCCATTACTTAACTCTCATAAACTAATTACCCTCCCAAAGTCCCCATTCCCTAACACTATCAACCTGGGGGTTAAAATGTCAACATATGAATTTTGGGAGAACATAAACATTCAGGACATAGCATATGAAAACTCAACACACACCTACACAAACACACACAATCAAAACCTGAAAATGTTATAGCAAGTTATGCAATGGGGTCAATTGTTCTCCTTTTTTATTTTTAGATTTCATGATAATTATTTGAAGTAAACTGTGTTATCTGTTTCTGATATAGATAGCTGCACATTTAAGACAATGAAACAAAGAGATGCTAGCTTTTAATTATAGGTAATGCTCCAAAATACTTCTCATAAATCTGCCTGCAGATAAATCCAAAGTTCCTCCAACCAAATGAGTCCGACATATAGCCAAATGGCTGCTATCTCCGTTGTGTGTGTGTGTGTGTGGTAGTGACTTTGCTAGTAGCTTTGTTGATACTACAAATGATCAAGCATTGATAATTTATAATTATATTAACAGTTATAATTATAAGTAATATAATTATTTAATCAGAAACAAAACAGATCCGAGAAGATATCCTTTATCTATTTGTTTTTACCATGATTATCACCCAATAATTATCAAACCCTCACCCTATATTTTTATTTTTTTAAAGAAAAATTGGGCAATAAATCAAGGAGAATGGCCAGTGTATTGAGGCAAGTTAACAAGCATTTTCTGAGTTGGTCACATTTTCTGGAATCTTTTATTAGTTCCTATAAAGTATGTACAAAAAAGTAAAATATGATTTCTGATCTCCAAATATTGTGATTTTGAAATGATATAAAATATAATAATTGATAAAATAGCATTTACTGTGTCCATTTGCATCATTTTGCTCATTCCTCTCAGAAGGTTGTGCTGGAGGAAGCTGGTATTTCTGGAAATTAAGTTTTTTTTCCTTCTTCTCAACAGAAATATCACAAATATGAAGGCATCTTTATTTAAATTTTAAGTCAAATCAATATATTTTTTGATGATCAATATAATGGTATACTGTTAAACAGCCTTTTTTTCTGATCAAATTCCTTTATCAAACTGTCAAAAAAATTTAAGCCTAGACATCAAAGCTGTAGATAATTTGGTATATATTCATCCATTTTTTAGTTTATTCAGTTATTCAAAAGCACTTGTTGAGTGGCTTCTGTGGGCTAGGCAATGGGCTAGGGAACAGGGAACAGAGAGGTGACAGTGCAGACTCCGGCTCAAAGCTTCTCTAATGAGCTAGATTGTCATGCAAATTAAACTTAGAGTAGGATGTGATATGTGTTATGATAAAGGATTATGCAAGTTGCTTTGCTGTGCAAATGGGAAAAAGCGACTATTTCTGTTAGAGAACTTCTGGGAGGTGTTACTTTAAGAAATTAAGATGTATAGACGCAGCTTCAAATTCTTCCTAGTAGGCAGTTGTCACCTGTTCATCGGTTAGTCTGAAAATGGAAGCATATTTACCACCCCCCTTCTGATGGTAAAAGTTATACAGAGATTAGAAGCCGAAAGTAAGAGTTACAATGAGAATACTACAATGTAAAATTGAAAAACTGCTGGAGAATTTAATAATGAGGAAATTTGTCATCAATGTAAAAAAACTTCAGCGATCAGAAAATCACGTCCTTTGCAGAAACATGGATGAAGCTGGAAACCATAATTCTCAGCAAACTAACGCAAGAACAGAAAACCAAACACCGCATGTTCTCACTCATAAGTGGGAGTTGAACAATGAGAACACATGGACACAGGGAGGGGAACATCACACACCGGGGCCTGTCGGGGGGTGGGGGACTAGGAGAGGGATAGCATTAGGAGAAATACCCAATGTAGATGACGGGTTGATGGGTGCAGCAAAGCGCCATGCTATGTATATACCTATGTGACAAACCTGCACGTTCTGCACATGCATCCCAGAACTTAAAGTATAATAACAATTAAAAAAAGAAAATCAATACTTTAAAAAGGGTATTGTAGATGGCTAAAACAAAAGGACAGCCTTTATAAAAGCACATGTTTGTTAGAATGGAGGTGAAGTGAGAGTACAAAGGATAAGTGCAGGTGGTGATAGCTCAATTCCAGATCCATTTCCTTTCTTCTATTGGAAGTCTGTTAGTAATTTATTCTGAAATAAAAATATGTCTTAAGTGTTGTGTATAGAAATGTACTAGTGCTGTGCCACTGAAATTGAATTTAAGCAATAAAAACATGACCATATTATTTTGAAGGAAAATAATATTTTATGAAAGATTATAATGTAATGGAAAAAATACTCTTGAAAGTAATCAGAGGTTAAATATTTTATATAACACAGATAGCTATTTCCTATTTCAATTGTTGAGAAAGCATTCTGTTTGAAATGTGTTCAAGCATAAGAAACATGAACTAGAAATAGATTACTTTATTCTTGAGGACCTACTTAGGAAGCTGTATATATTCACATATTAGAATGACTATTTAAAGGATAATGATCTTTTTTGTGTATATGGTAGAAAACGAAGGTAAAATATATATTTTGATATAAATAAAATTAGAAAATTTGAAGGGTAAATAAATGACAAGTTATGATGCCTATATAAGATGATAGAAGTAAAAATATGTTGGCAATCTCAATTATTTGTAACACAAGGGTATTAAGAGATAATTTTCTCTCTGTGAGGTTAGGCAGCTCTGAGGAAAGTGCCCTTTGCAAAGGTCAGCGACTCCCAGGAAGATGGATTACATGTAGGTAGAACAACCTGGCAACTTATATGTTCAAATTTCTGCTAACACGAATAAGATCATCTCTGCCCTTTTCCTCCATTTCCAAAGAGTTTGAGAGATCTTATTTTTTAAAAAGGGTTTGTCATACCGTGTATGCAAAGAATATTTTCTTTCCTACTATTGGGTAACAGGTGAACATATTTTATAAGAAGTATTAGATAAATGCCACTGTGAAGATGAAAATAGCATTGGAGGATAAAGAGCATTGTTTGGTGTGATCTTTGTTATTTTCCAGTTGAGAAGTACAGGTACAAGAGCTATATTAATATTTTATAATCATACTTGTATAAATTGCCTCCAAATAATCAGTCCCTTTTGAATAAAATAAGGCAATATATCATTGATGTTTTATTTCCCTATGTGCTCACCTACTATGTGGGCATCGTCATGACTGCTGGCCTTACCATTACTTTCTCCAATCGTGTAAGGTGCTTTGCTTATGGAATACATGACAGTATAACACTTGCAAAAATGGTCTGTTCAATGAATGAAAGCTAAAGTGATGATGATTTTCTCACATGCAAAGATTTGCTTTAAATAAAATCATTACAAAAAATTTAGTTAGTTGGCAGAGGAGACCAGGTACAACCTTATTTCATTTCTATGTGCAGACTTAGAATGGAGGGAGCATTTATTGTGGGATACAGATAGATAACAGAAGAATGTGAGGAGAAAGATGTCTTTTACAGAGCACACATGATGATGTTGTGTGTACAATTCATAAAATGGAATGGAGAAGAGAATATGTCATTCTTAATTTACTCCAAGTAGAATTTTAAAGAATTTTAAAAGGTTATGCTAAGTTATCAATTAAGGACTAATATATATTATTAATCATTTAAGGTAAGATTGAAATTAATGATGAAGATACTAACTTAAGTAAAAGTTATTCTTAATTCAAATTTTATGGTTATGTATTTAACAAATTGTGAGAAGCAAACTCTGTCCACCTACTTATGTGTTTCTCTGGTATCTCTAAGGTAAAATCAGTTTTAAATTATAATTTTGTAATAATACTTTCACAGTAATTAAAAATGAACAATAACTAGATTTTTATACCTCCTATCTCTCCATATGGGGAAATAGTACAATATAAATTAAGGTATTGTGAGTTTTAAAAAGACACAACTCTCTCACTAAAGTAATACCTATTCAAGAGCCAGAAAATAAAAATACATTCACAATCTCATTACCTAGAAACTGGTATTGTTAATGTCTTACCCTCTGTAACCTAATCTAAGCTTTACATATCTAGTTTGAAAATGGAATCATATAGCAAATTTTTATAGTAATAATTTTTTTCCACTGTTTTTTTAAAATGGTAATTATATTCTATTTTCCATCACGTATTTAACCGATACTATTACTTTTGGCAACTTTGGTAGTTTCTAAATCTGGATTTTTATAATCAACTTTGTGATATGCACTGTTTTAGCAACATCTTTTCTGTAACCCTTTGTAAAGCCTTTGGGAGACTGTCCAATTGGCCTTACAGGAAATGTGTGCCACACAGTTAAATCAGTTTGTGCAAGTAGTTACTCCCTTCTTTACATTAATAATTCTACTGAGCAAGATTTTGTTTCAATTTGCTTTATTGATGTTAAAATCTGCATAATTTACATATGCTTATTGGACTTCTGAAAGATAAATTTCTTGCTCAAGTTATTTATGTGTGTTTCTGTTGGCATAGTCATCATTATCTAACAAATTTGTAGGTGTCTTATATATGTTTTAGTCAATATTGACTTCTACAGAATTTCTCATTCTGAGCTATGTGAAATAATATTGAAGTAATGAGATTTATATCATTTAATAATCAGTCATATAATTGACTGACTTAAAAGATACATGAAAACTGTGGTTATGGATGTGTTAATATTAACCCGAAATAGGTAAATGATTATCTGTATCATATAGCTTATTACTTACCAAAATAACAAAATAAATTACAAAATATAAATGCTGGAAATAGTAGATTTTTGGGCCTTTGTTAAATAACTTTAAAATTAAAACTGATTGTATGTAGAATGTGAAATCATAACATACTAGTAAAATAAAATTTAAATTATAATTAATAAATACTATACTATGAGCAGAAGCACAAACTGGCAAAATGCAAGGTTTTGTGTCCTGGTATTTTGGGTAGGAAATAATCTTTGTGACATAGTGGGCCATAACTTTGCAGTGTTTCAATGATAAGGAGGGACTGGTGATAAAAGAGCCTGTTATTTGATAGTATTAATGACTAATGTAATAGAAAATTGATTTCCTAACTTCTTTCCCTTTGCATAGTGTCTTTTCCCTTAGATTGAAAGGGAATCAATATATGAATATCTGAGTATATTACAGGCAGCCAAGTGCAGAGAAAATATCATTCAATTAGCAAGTAGAAGGTCTAATTTCTTAATCTAATTGTGCCACAAATGAGTTGTATGACCTTGGACAAGTCATTTGGTCTTTCTAAGGTTCACTGTCTTTATCCACAAAAGTAAATTGTATCTAAGTTTCAGGATTAGATTTATGTAACTCAATTTTGAAATAAATTTAAATAAAAAACAAAGGATTAAATTCACTGAATATGCTTTGATGATGTTTCCCAAACTGTCTTCTACAGAAGAACATTTTCTTTTTGCATTAACTAATGCTTTGTGGTAATTTAATACATGTAGGCATTATTCTTATGGAATTGTCACAAAACTCTAGGTAAATATTGTTATTATTTCATTTTATAAATGAATAAACTGATTTGAAAGGAGGTTAAAGTTTGTGTTGGTTCACAGAGATATTGAGCAGTCAAACGAGGCTTCAAAGTCTGGCAGTCTGATTCCATAACCTGGGAATGTAATCATTATTCGCACTTTCTTAAATGTGTATTTCTAACTAAATAAACTTGTGAAACACTGGCTTCGACAGAGTAAACTCAGTTGAACACAAGATACTTCAGAATATTTAATATTTGTTTTGAATATCCAAGAGGAACATCATATGTGGAGTTGCTAGCACTTATTTTAACCACTGAATCCCTGCTACAAGAAATTCTTAACCTGTCAGAGGTGCTTAAGTTCTGCAAACCATTTTTGGAAAACTGTTAACTCTTGAGTCTTAACAGACTCAAATTACTCAAATTATTTTAAATTACTTAAGAAATTGTTACAGGACTGAGTACAGGAAGATCTGCATAGGTAACTATTTCTTAAGTAATTTAAAAATCAATAAAGATGAAAACAATACTGTCTATGAGATTTGCTTTCTCATATCTTAATTCCTATTTTGTACATTTTCCTTCTTTAGCACATCTTAATGCAAGAAATCTTACCAGTTGATTAAAGTTGTGTTTAATAAGGGAAAACTGGTTTAAAGGTGGGAACTATAGTTAGTGGTTTGGGAAGATGTGGGTATTTTTACACTAAGAACATTCTTTCCCATAAGGTTTGCTTAGGACATCTCCATTGTGGTGAACATTGTTTACTATTTCTTAGTAGCTCTGAAATTCAAACATATTCAGTGTTTGGAAAATATTTTCTATATTATAAAGGGAGAAAATAGACATAATTCATACTTCTTTAAATATTTCATTTTATATTTATAAAATAACCAAACCATAATAAAACAAAATCACAAATATTTCAAGTCAGATACTTTATTCTGTTTAATATTCTGAGATTTCCTCAATAAGTCTTTGAATGAAAATGATCCACAAGAAAAATCATAAAATCAAAAACAATATATATTCAATGATAGTTTCGATAATGGATATGGACTAGATAGACAAGTGTTCAATATAATTGATACTGTTTTTTTTTCTCCTGGTATAATACAACTTTATAAAATTTTATAAAATATCCCCAAATTGTAAAAGAACAGCAAAATAGAGTTGATCCTTATAATGTGCAGAATCTGTATATGCAAATCTGCCTACTGGCTAAAATGTATTTGAACCTCTGAAAGTGACATTCTTGATGCATTTGCAGTCATTTCCATACATCTGCAGAACTGACAAAAAAATTAAATCACCCAACTCACATGTTCCCAGTTCAAGTCGAATGAGACAGTGCTCCGTCTTCTTCTTCAACTTTTGAAGTGTAATAAAGTTTGCTTTTCAAAATCTATTTGCTATCACATATTTGCATTTTTTTGTGCTTTTTCTTCACAACTTTGCCACTTTAAATGACCCTTCAAGTAAAGCTGATGTGGTGTCTGGTGTTTCCAAGTGCAAGAAAGATGTGATGTGCCTTATGGAGAAAATACTGGTGTTAGATAAGCATTGTTCACACATGAATTATAGTGCTGTTGGCCACGAGTTCAATGTTAATGAATCAACAATGCCTTATATTCAGAAAAGGAAGAGGAAATTCATGGATCTGCATGTAAGGCTGCTCCAGAAAGTGTCAAAGTAACACCACGGTACATGAAAGATGGAAAAGCAGCTACATCTGTGGATTCATGAGACAACAACTGATTTCAAAAAAGTATAGTGGACAGAATTGTTGTGAGGCTGAAAGGCAAAGAAATTTATTGTCATGTTAAACACTCTGGCTAGTACTGGCTGCCTTCCATGTTTCAGAAGGTGATATGGCATGAAAAATGTTAACTTGCAGGTGAGGAAGTTTCTGCAGATCAAGAGGATGTGGAAGAATTTTTTAAATACCTGTGAAATGTATACAAAGAAAGGGTTTTATAAAAGAGCAGATTTTCAATGCTGATGACAGTGGTTTGTTTTACATGGACGCTTGGCAAAGGAATCTATACACGACAAATGGTGTTTCACTTGACCAATATATGACTAGAGGCTCTAAAGATCCTAACCCTGCATTTCCCTTAGGAACAGTAGTTCAGTATTTGCTGATTCAATGTTTGTGGCGACCTTAAAGAATCTAAAAACGGCCAGACTCGGTGGCTCCCACCTGTAATCCCAGCACTTTGGGAGGCAAAGGTGGGCGTATCACCTGAGGTCAGGAGTTCAAGACCACCCTGGCCAATGTGGCGAAACCCCGTCTCTACTAAAACTACAAAAAATTACCCAGGTGTTGTGGCGCACCTGTAATTCCAGCTACTCGGAGGCTGAGGCAGGAGATTAGCTTGAAATTGGGAGGCGGGGGCCACGGTGAGCTGAGATCACCCCATTGTACTCCAGCCTGGGCAACAAGAGTGAAACTCCATCTCAAAAAAAAAAAAAAAAGAATATAAATACTGTGAATAATGAAAATTTGTTGTATATACTTGAGATCTGGTTTGCAGATAGCTTCCATCTAAAATTTATAGAAAGAGGTATTGCAAATAAAATCTGCAGTAGTTTTTCTTGAAACCACACCAACACTACTGCTGTGGGAACTTATTTTTTTAAGAGACATTTAGTATTATGGAGAAAAATTGTTTCCGTTCCAAAATTACCTTACCGTAAGGGTGGAGTAGCCAAGGTACAGTTTTGATGGCACCCTTGTTGTGAAAATTAACATTTCTGAAGCAATATTGGTGAAGGAAGACTCTAAGTCCCCAAAAGTGGATTACTGGACAGAAGATATTAAAGACCAAGGTGTTAGAGTAGAAGAATATGAGAAGACAAAACTTGAGCATGAATAAGATACTACTGATTTTATTTCTTTTAAATATATATTCAGAAGTGGGATTGCTGGGTCATATGGTTATTCTATTTGTAGCTTTTTGAGGAGCTTCCATACTGTTTTCCATAATGACTGTGCCAATTTACTTTTACATGAACAATGTATATGGGTTTTCTTTTCACCTCATCCTCATCAATGCTTGTTATCTTTTGACTTTTTGACAATAGCCATCCTGACAAATATGAGGCAATATCTCATTGTGGTTTTGATTTGCATTTCCCTGATGATTAGCAATGTTGAGCACCTTTTCATATATCTGTTGGCCATTTGTATGTCTTCTTCGAAAAAACTGTGCATTTAAGCGTCTACTCCTTTGCTATCTTTAAATTACTTGTTTCTTTTTTGTTGTTATTTTTGCTATTGAGTTGTTTGAGTTCCTTATATATTGGATATTGATCCCTTATAAAATCACTATCTCAAAGAGATACCTCCACTCTGATGTTCAGTGCAGCATTATTTACAATAGTCAAGATGTGGAAACAACTTAAGTGTCCATCAATGGATAAATGGATAAAAAAGTAGTGTGTGTGTGCCTCTGTGAGTGTGTATAACACACACACACAATGGAATATTATTCAGTCTTAAAAACATGAAAATCCTGCCATTTGCAACAACAGAGATTTACCTGGAGGACATTATACTAAGTGAAATAAGTCAGACACAGAAATACAAATATTGCATGGACTCACTAATATGTGGAATCTAAAAAAAAATAAACTCATAGAAACAGAGTAGAAAGAAGGTTATCAGGGATCAGGGTGGGGAGAGAGGGTAGGGGAAATGTAGTGATGTTGATCAAAGGGTATAAACTTAAAATTATAAAAAGAATAAGTGATGAAGACCTAATATACAGCATGGTAACTATAGTGAACTAAAATGTATATTTGACATTTGTTAAGAGAGTAGATTCCCACGATACACAAGCATAGACTAACGATGTGAGGTGGTGGATCTGGTAATTAGCTTATGTTAATTATTTCACAATGTATATGTGTGTCAGAACATTGTGTTATATACTCCGAATATATACAATTTTAATTTTTCAATTAAACCTCAATAAACCTGAACACTAAAAATGCTACCTGAAAATCACTGGATGTATGAGGACAATTTAGAAGGAGCTAAGTTGGCTGGCGCCTGCCTCCCGCCGCAGTACCCGCCGCCTCTACGCACAAGCCCAGAAGTTGCGGAAGCACAGCAGCCACCTCTTCACAGCCACCATCCCTCTGAATGGCACGAGTGACACCTGGTACCAGGAGTTCAAGGCTATCATTCGAGAGCAGCAGACGCGGCCCATCTGGACGGCGGAAGATAAGCTGGACGGCTCCTTGGAGGACAACCCTCACCGCGGCCTGGCCGACAGCTCTGCTGACCTCAGCTGCGACAGCCGTGTTAACAGCGACTACGAGGAGACGGAAGGCGAGGGCGGCGCGTACACTGATGGCGAGCGCTACACAGACGGCTAGCGGGGGGCCCTACACGGATGTGGTTGATGAGCTCCCGGCTCCAGCCCTGGCCCGGTCCTCAGAGCCCGTGCAAGCAGAGGAGCCCCAGAGCCCGAGGGGTCGTGGGAGAATCTCGGCTCATCAGGGGCCCCAGGTGGACAGCCGCCACCCCCAGGGTCAGTGGCGACAGGACAGCATGCGAACCTATGAACCGGAAGCCCTGAAGAAAAAGTTTACACGAGTCCGCGATGCGGAGTCCCCGATGAAGATGGCTACGACTGGGGTCCGGCCACTGACCTGTGACCTCTCCCAGGCTGCCAGCTGGTCCGTCCTCCTTCTCCCTTCCTGGGGCTGGGACTCAGTTTCCCGTACAGAACCCACAACCTCACCTCCCTCCGCCTGGTCTTTATTAAACAGAGTATTTTCACACCAAAAAAAAAAAAAAAAAAAAGATTAAGTAATTTTCATTCCTATGATAAAATCAATTATTTTAGTGGGTACCTCAGGGTAGCAAGGCTTGTAAAATCTAGGATTATAGCAATAGAAAACATATGAGATTTTATGTGGTGGATAGGCTGTTATATATAATTGAGTTTGGAACATGGAAACGTTAAGAATGAACAGTTATTTGGAAAAGCAGATTTGTGGTTCAAGAGAAAGGGGTATAGATTTAGATACATATAGTGTTATACAGAGAGCTATAGAGAAGTATAGATATTGATATATACACACATCATATGTATATTTATATATTGCCTGTCTATATATTTATCTATATAAATCACAATATATAGATTTGGTAGTTAACACATATGAATTGTTTAGCACAAAAGTGATGAATGATGATAATCTCTAGGGCAAAAATTCATGAGGAATCAGCATCAGAAACAGAACAGTTACATACACACACATATATCTTCACATGGTTACTTCTAGGGCATTTGTAGAAGAAAATAAATTAACAAAATAGAAGATCTGGTTAAAGCTTTGATGACTGTGAGGTGGAAGACAGAGGTCCAGCCAGAGAAGGAAGAACTGCAGTCCTGGCTGCTGCCCTGCACCAACACAATTATATTCCACCTTACAGTGTAGGGCCCTCCCCTCGCCATCTGTGTAGCCCTCGCTACACAGACTGGTGCCCTCACTACACAGACTGGTGGTCTCTATGAAAGGTCGTGCCTTCCAATTCTGAGCTAAATATGCAACTAGTCATGGAGTCAGTGTGACCATTGCAACTGGTGTCAAAACTATTAATGTAATTATCACATCGAGGGAAGGAACAAGGTGAAACAAGGTGTGTTATATTCAAGACCTACTCTCTGTTTCTATGAATTTAAATTCTTTTAGATTCCACATGTAAGTGAGATCATGCAACATTTATCTTTCTGTGTCCTACTTATTTAACTTAGCATAATGTTCTTTAGATACTTCTAGTTTGCACATCACAAAAATAAAATTGTAGGGACATCATGTAGAACTCATGTGACTCCGGGGAGGGGAGAGGGCCGATAAAAACACAGTGATTTAAGCCAAACTCACCTTCCCCATGGCTCCAGGGCTTAAAATCTTACACTTTTCAAAAGAGTTCCATGGTGCTTAGTGCTTAATAAGTACTCAACAGATTGCGTTTATATAAAATATTTTATTTAGTTTCTATTTAAAATTAAGCTATGTGGCCTAAACAATATCATTGCCCCTATTAACAGATGAAAAACAGACTCAGTGACATTCAGTAAACTGTATCAGGATACACAGTGCAGAGTCAGGATGTGAATGCAGGGATGCTGGTTCAAATTCTTGACATGAGCTTCTACTCTGCTGTAATGCCTTCTCATCTAAGCCGGAGAGCTGGTGTTTCAACCTCCTTCTATCAAGAATTATTTATGTTTTATTTATTATAACTAGCATAGATTGGTTTGTGAACATAAAATTTTCTGATTTGCCTATGTAAAAAGAACACATAAACAAAACAGTACTCTTTTATTACATTGTCATTATAAAAACTCATTTTGACATGGTTTTTTTTAAATGTGTTTTTAAAGAGCTTATTTTCTATTGCATCATAAATATAGCATTCATTTTAATGGCATTCACATTGCAATTCAAAAATATTGAATGCACATTATTGTGTGTGACATCTTACCACCCTCATCTTAAGCTATGATAATTCATTCACCTATTTAAAATTTATATGTAAAATCCTCATTTGATATTTAGAAAGTAAACATTACTAGCATAGGACACTTTGCAATAGTTCACATTTTAAAGCAAACATAAAGTATAAAATAAAAGTGAAAACTGTTAGCGGTCAGAAAAATTGGGAGTATTTTGTATCTCTGTATGGGTACCTGACACACTTCTTCTATAATAACAAGCATTGTTCAAATATAATTGTATTCTTATCAACTTGCGAATGTGTTATTCATTCAGATTACCCATCTCTTCTATCCAACCTCCCTTAAATATTCATGCAGTGAGGTGGATTTGCATTGTCAATTTAGATAAGCCGGAACTACTTTTCCCATAATTCCCCTCTTTTATATTTCCAATTATAGTGAGCCACAAATATTTTTTTTTTTTTCCGTAGGAGAAATAGATGGCAGAACAGGTGGGTATCCCTCTTTTACACAGAAGATCATTGGTGCAGAGACCATAGACACGTGGTCACTTACTTGCAGGCTTATTGTGTTGGTGCAGGGCAGCAGCCAGGACTGCAGTTCTTCCTTCTCTGGCTGGACCTCTGTCTTCCACCTCACTGACTCCATGACTAGGTGCATATTTAGCTCAGAATTGAAAGGCATGACCTTTCATAGAGACCACCACTATGATCAGTTTAGAGGTGGGGAGTTTACGGGTGAAGAGACACTGGCACCATTGTCCATCCTAGTGGATTTTGGCTCACCCTTGCATGTTCTAATGTTTCCTCATTTCCCACACTTTGTGTCCATCTTTCCTCCAGAACACCTTGTCATGTGATTTTACCTTATCTTTTAGTGGTTATGCTTCTCGGATCAAACCGGACTGAAACAGGCAGATTCATATTTGAGCCGTATTTTCTGCTTCAATGGTACCATGGCTATACACCTATCTTAACATTTATCAAATAGTCATAAATCCTTGTTTGTCTATCCCACTGCATTGAGGGTAATGTGAGGGAAGGATTTCATTTATACAACTTTTTATTGCAATAAACCAGTGCTGTGCATTATGCATTAAAGACATTGAATATATGCAGGTTGGACTGAATGAGTCCCGTTACAAATTTATGTTTACTTAAACATTTCTGAGAATTTATTTTTTCAAAGTAATGTATTTCAAGGAAGTCTAGAGATGTTACCACTTTTCTCCTCAAGGATTCATGTACATAAAAGTAGTAAGGTGAGCAGGAGTTTAATTATAAGGAAGCCCTGAGGTCAATTGCTGATGTATTTAATAAAGACTATTTTCACCCCAAACCATCTGTGAATCTTAGCTTTCATCATTCAAAGACTGTAGCTTTGTTCTTGATTACATCTGGGGATTAATGGCATAATAGGCTATATCATTCTATAAGCCTTAATCTATTATAATTCTTGTTTTTATGCTTATGACCGAAACCTCTGTCTTCAAAACATGTTTGGTCCTGCATTCACATACTGGGTCAGCCACTGCCACTCTCTGTTATTTTGGGCAAGACACAATATCTCCAAGTGTATCAGGGATAAAATCTATGTTATAAACAGGGTTATTCTAAGGAATAAAAGGGATATATATGCAAATACAGCCCATATAGAGTCCTTAGAACATAATATTTATAAAATAAATATTAACTATTATTATCATCAGATATTATTTCAAGGAAATGGATGGAAATAACAGTAATGTATGACTGCCCATGAAATGCATAGTTTAATTCAAAGCTGATATACACACCTAGGTATAATAAAAAAAGTTCATTGCTCATCTGAAATTACGAATTTTTCATAGCTGTTATCAGGTCCTACTAAATTAAGAAATCATCTCTCACTACATAGTAGGGAATTTGAAAAATTGCTATTTTGCCATTTCTGACAGTATACCTGCAATATATTAAAATCATAAGAACACAACTTTCAACATTTGTAGTTATAATTCACAAAATACTATTTACAGTGAAGACCTGACTCATTCTGTCTCAATCCACTCTTCCTTATACAAATGTTCTCAGCAAGGGAGATGGTGAAATTGTTTCTTTTTTAAAAATTTTTTTTATTTTAATTTTTTTTTTTTTGAGACAGAGTCTCGCTCTGTCGCCCAGGCTGTGGTGCAGAGGCGCGATCTCCGCTCACTGCAACCTCCTACTCCCGGGTTCACGCCATTCTCCTGCCTCGGCCTCTCGGAGTAGCTTGGACTACAGGCGCCCGCCCCCAAGCCCGGCTACTTTTTTTTTGTATTTTTAGTAGAGACAGGGTTTCACCGTGGCCTCGATCTCCTGACCTCGTGATCCGCCCGCCTCAGCCTCCCAAAGTGCTGGGATTACAAGCATGAGCCACCGCGCCCTGCCAATTGTTTTTAATTTAATATTTCTTTTGTATATATGTTATTCCTAGTCAATTCTAAGTTAATGAGCAAAAATTCCCAAGGATTAAAAACGATCTGGTTTTGAAGGTTAGTCATGTATAGTGATATGATATTTTTAAATTATTCATTGAAATACAAGATTGAATGAATATTAAGGATTATATTTTGTTCTCTATACTATGAATTCACATTTGTTAAACTGCACAAAACTTGTAAAGAGTTATGCAGCATTGTTAGGATATTGAAACCACGGATAGGATGACGAACAACTTGTTTTAGGGACATTAGCCTTCCCAGTCTCAAAAGTCTGCCTTTCATCATTTCCATTTATGAACAATAAACTGTGAAATGTATGCAGACAATTATGGTGATAAAAATCATTATATGATTTTAAGGGCCAATACAATCCTTCTGTTGTGTATTATCACACATATGTCTTGTGAATTCTTATATGTGTGTTCACTATTATTAATAAGAGTTAATGATAATTTTTAAATAATCTGTACTCTGACACTATGGCACTCTTAGGACAATGTGATTAAAAGTGGCCAACAACTTAACATTATACCATGCCTTGTGCCAGAAGATTTCCTGGGAGGAAAGAATTTGAAAGAAACAACAAGAACAAAAGTCTTTACAAAGGAAATTGTGATGGTCAAAATGATTGTGTAAAATACTTGTGGTAATTTCTCAAGATGCTTAGCAGGTGAGTTTTCTAAATTCAGTTCATCCCTATCACTGTTAAACATCACCCTGAGAATCCATAGTGCCAATTTCCTTTTATCTATAAGCTTAACATTTATATGTGTCGATATTATAATTCTAATTACTTAATTTTAATCATTACACTAAGGAGAAATTTGAGTCAGCTAATGTGATTTATTACTAATTCTAAAAACATTTGTCTTGCATTTTGGCAGTTGTGCTATCTCTGGAATGCCCCTGTTTGCTTGGCAGCAACCTGTCATGGTTGTTAGGATTGTTGTATGCAGGAGCATTCATTGACAGTTCTTCTCCTGGTAAATGTATACCTGCAGTGTAATCACACATGTGGTCTTGTTCACCTATAGCTTCACCAGGTATGAATATATGTAGCATAAATATATTCATTCATATATATGAGCCAAGCATCACATCATATGTAGATGACAAGAAATCTATCTGGTAGTCTCTCCTGAAACGTCGTGCTACGTAAAGCTATGCAAGTACCTCTGTAGGGAGGAAACACTTCTCTTATTTTGTTAAGAATACTGGAGTGGTTCTTAAAAACTGACATAGTTAAAAATTATTTTATAGTCATGGGAAGATTTTTCCCAAGAGCAACATTTAAAAATCAGTGATTCTGAAATCACAGGCTTTGTGGTGGGGTGGGAATTGCTTATATTGAGTTATTAATAAAGACCTGCAGTGGATGGAAATTTAAATTGAGCATTCAAATATATAACTCTCTTCTGAAGCCGCTCTAGCATATACTTATATTCCAAAGCTCCTCAATAGAACTTGACCCTGTTTTTTATTGATAAATCTTTTATTCTTCTCTCATGAATTATTCAAGTAACTGTGTCAGGCTAGCTTATTCCCAGTGAGAGAAAAGGAGATGCTCAAATCATATGCTATCATTGCTTTTAAAAAAATCTTCACTCTTACAATTGAATATTGATACAATTATATGTGTTTTGGTGATTTAACATTCTTTATTGTTGAAATAAACATTATAGTTTGAAAAGCATTTGATTTGTTGAAACAATCTTAAATGGATAACTTTCTCATGCTATTGGTCAACACCATAGTCACCATTGCACATTTCTGTTAGAAATGTGTAACCTGTCACACTGATATGGTAGAGTCAGTACTACTCTGAGAAGAGAAAGAAACCACTAGCGACTGTATAATTGCATGATAAGGCATAGACAGAAGGATATTCATAGGTGATAAGGCCAGAAAAATGGCCAGAAATAAGGCACTGATGTCTAGCAGACTGACTGCATGTGCATTAAAGTAAAAGATAAAAGTTGTCAGATACGATACATTTTTTAAAAACCTAAATTAGCTTTAGAAAGATTAAAGGCGAACTTATTAAGCAATTGACTTCAACTACAGAAATATATCAAGTACCAAGTTAAACAAATGTGAGTATTTTGCCATAGAACATGAAGAAAGAAAACCAAAAAGATTTTGCTAAAGATGAAATAGAATTTGTTAACAGAAAATATTTTGTATTACAATTTCTTTATCTATCTATCTATCTATCTATCTATCTATCTATCTATCTATATAAATTGTATTGACTTTAATCTACCAGAAGTAGATGGAAACTTTAAAAAACTCCCCTATTTATGGGAGAGGAAACAGGAGTCTAAGTTACAATCTGCAAAGCCCATCAGGAGTTAAAAGAAGTTCCTAGATTAGAAAGAACTTCTCTAGTTCAATCCATGTTGAACATTCTCTATCATTCTTTTCCTTTTAAAAGTCAATTTTTTCTCAAATATTTATTATCTATGAATTATTTTAATATTCAATATATGTACATGTGGGACTTCAATATGTCTACAATAAGTGCACTTATTGTACTTTACATTAAAGCAACTACACGCTTAATTTTTAAGAGTAAAACATTTGGTATGTATGAAAGCATTGGTAATATGGTTATTTTTCTGGTAAATTACAAGACTAGTTTTCCTAGAAAATATCTACAGTTCTAGGTAGTCACAGTACAAGTAGCATTGGTAATATGGTTAATTTTCTGTTAAAGTAAAAGAATAGTTTTCCTCAAAAATATCTACAGTTCTATGTATTTACAGTACAAATATGCCTTAATTTTAAGAATGTTTACATTTCAACCACTTATCTAAATAGAAAAATTTAATATATCAAAACCTTCTTTTTATTAACTTTCTTTAAATAGATACATCTACTATATGTGTCATATATATGACATATTATAGAATAGATATATTGCCAGGCTTTATTTTCAGCCAATACAAAACGAGATTATGAAAAGGTACAAAATCCCCTAAAAGTCCACCACTCAGTAAAACTCTCCCACCAATATCAGTATAAGCATCCTCTCAGAGAAGTCATTTTCAGTATGTCTATATTTATATTTCCTATTACTCATTTTCACTTCTGTTTTTACTGTATGGTTGTACTTCTTTCCCTCTAATGACATAAAGGAGATATGTCTCTCGTCATATTAAAGGTAATTTTATAACATTAAATAGTTTTTCTATTACTTTTTATATAATTTCTCTAGTTATTATTAAAGTCACTGTGATAGGAGGTCATAATGCTTAGAACTTAGAACTTAGTGGGAATAGCTTTGTCATTTATGTGAGCCCCTAGAACCTCATCTGATATTTTATGGTAACAAGATGGCTCTATGAGCTGGCCATACCCAGTAGTCAGAGTGAAACTGGCCATGTAAAAACGACAAAGCATAGGATTCAGGGTAGGAGCTTGGGCCCCGTGGTATCAGTTGACTTACAGACTGAGTTCAACCACATGGGCAACATATTAATCAATCATACCTATGCAATAAAGTCTTCATAAAAACTATGGACAACAAAGTTCTGGTGAGCATCATGGGTTGGCAACATTCCAGGTACATGGTTTTACATTATTCTAAGAGAATAATGCATCATGAGGAAAATAAAAGATTCAAATTTGGTACCTTCTCAGGCTGCCCTATACATGCCTTCTTTTGTTGATTTTCTGTATTCTTTCTCTGTAATAAGCATAACTGTATAGAATAGCTTTCAATGAGTTCTGTAAGTCTTTCTAGTGACTTATTGAACCTTAGGGTGGTTTTGGGAAACCTGAAAATGTGCAGTTGGTGTCAGAAGTGAGGGTGGCTTTTCAGGGACTGTTGCCTCTAATTGTATTTGGACCTTAACTCCTTGAAGTTGGGGTCGTGTACCACTTTGATAGCTGAGACAGATGCTGAAAGGTAAGAAACCATGAGGTCTAAGTGATTTGGCATCTGAAGAGAATTTTAAACGTGTGAATTGGAGTTATATATCCTGAACATTTAATAACCATTTCTCTACTATCTAGGATCATTTTTCTGATCGTTCTCTATAAGGAGCCTTGGAGGGTTTTGTGGTTTGTGTTCTTCACAGTGTATGTAAAGTAAGAATAAGCATTATTTTTCTACCCCTTTATTCTTTCCTCCCTTCCTGGTTTAATTAATTCTATGTTATTAAAATATATGATAATTATATGAGACTGCCCACCCTTAAAGGCTCATATCATCCGTTTAGTTCTTCTATGCTTATTGATCACCTCCACTGAATTCTATGCACCATTAGTCAAGGTAGCATTTTAGTTATTATTGTCGCATCCTTATCTTGTAACAATCTGTCTCCTACTAATAGCTATTTTAAAATTTTTTTGACATCAGTGAGGAAATATGTAAAAGAAATACCTTGTAATGAGTGTGCTCTCATTTTTTCATGTCTTAAAATTGTTGTCATGCAATTATATTACCTATTCTATTGAGTGCTACTCTCTCACCAAAATTTTATTCTTATGTTTCAAATAAAACTAGAGGATCCAGGATCCATTTTCTAAGATATTTTTCCCCAAAAATAGGTTGGTCTAATCTGCTTTTACAGAACAGAAAGAGCTAGGGGGTTGTCAGTAAGAGACAGTTTAGAAAATCTGGAGTGGGGAGATGGGGAAAACTAAATGTGTTATAAATTTTAAAAATTGGTCTTGGAAAAAATGAATTTCAGTGCTGGTGGTCAGGTGGGTGAGAAAAGGGGAATGTTAATAGAGTATAACTCATTTTGCGGTTTGTATTTATTACAGACTTCTGGGACATCTGCTGAGAAATATATAATTAGAACAAGAAATCTCTAAAGAGACTTTCAATGACATTATCAGATTATCTTCATAGATTTGTAATTGCTGATCCATAGATTCTGGGTACCTTTTGGTAGGCATGGAAGATAGAGGTGATATCAGGAGGTGATCTGTTTCTTTGTAGGTCTTTATGTGAATCAAGTGTATGTAACAATTTTCAATAAACCATTGCTGTGTGAAGATAATTTTAAAAAGATTTTACTTTTATTTAGGCATAGCCACATTCATGTCCTCAAGTTTTATTTGTATTATTACATATATTTACTACTTACATGTATTGACTTTTTAGTTTTTGTTGTATTGATTTTTAAGAAAGAAAATTGAAAGGAAAATAACATCAAATAGGGAGTATTTTAATAATATCTCAAAATTTTGGAAAAAGGAATGTAGAATAATACACCAGTGCCAAAAGATTTCAAGGAAATACTTTTTTAAAATAACAAAAAAACTTAATTAGCTCCAATGTTGTAAACTGGATTTGATTTCATGTTTTTTCTTTGTTTTTAGTAATTTGTAATATCTAAGGCCAAGAAAAGAATAGTATTTGTATTAAATATATTTAAATTAGTAAAAAAGATGATTTATGTGTTATTATGTACCATGCAATCACTTTTATCTTTTATATTATTTCACTTGGCAGTATGTTGCTTTAGCATTTTCTTTCTTAAATAGTAATCAGTGTCTCTCATTGAAGTCCTTCAATATCTGTCATTCTTCTAAGTTTCTTTTTTTAGATCAGTTGGTCTTTATGATAATAATGGAAAGATAGGTATATTTTATATTAGAATACTTTGGTTTGAGTCTTGGACATAGGAGATTAGTATAATCTCCCTAAAATATCTTTTTCATGTCTATGAAGTGTGCGTATAAATACTTAACTGACACACAGATTTACTGTGGAAAGCAAATAAGAATAAAATTAATTAATTAAAAAGAAAACTCTTTTAAAACCTCTATATCTATCCTAAAATAACATCAGTTTATACATGTCTCAGCCTCCCAAATAGCTGGGACTACGTACGCACCACCACGCCCAGGTAATTTTGTATTTTTAGTAGAGATGGGGTCATGGCCATGGTCTCGAACTTCTGACCTCAAATGATCCACCCGCCTCGGTTGGACTCTGTCTTTTCTTAATAGCCAGTAGGAAACTTCTGGTATTTACATTTTCTAAAATATCTCATTTATTTATAAATTCATCCATCCATCTGTCATAATTCATTCATAAAACAAATACAATTTGAAATTAATCTATTGTCTTAGGGGCTATGATAGATTCTGGGGCTACAACTTTAAACAAAGTACTGCTTCTCTTTCAAAGATATATTGGTTTTGATTAGATGTATGTTATAAATAGCAACAACAATACTACCTAACGTCTAACCACAAAATGCGGGGTGGCATACTGTGATAAATATTTATTTTTTTATTAGTCTGTGGATCAACAGTGTGGTTTTGCTGATCTAAAATGATCTTAGGTAGGACAACTTATATTTGCATCATGCTATTTCTAGTACTCCAGCAGACTAGTTGGGCTTATTGTAACAGCCTAAGCAGACATCCAGGAGAAAGCTATCCTATGTATGTCCTTTTGGTGAAGACAGGAGGCAGGGACGTGGGAAGAAAGTTTGCAAAGTCTTTTGGACAAGACTTAGAACTGTCACACTTTCAGGCAAAGCCATAAGGCCAACTTACATTTACAGAATGGGAGGTTGACTGCCTCTTGATGAAAAGCATTGTAAAATCATATGTAAATGGTGTGGATATAGAGTTCGTGAAGAATTAAAGCCATTTTTGCAATCAGTCCCCCTCAGTGGGAGACATAAATAGACAAATAAAGTATAAACACTTCATTTTCTCTCCAGCTTGTCTCCAACTTTCTTTGCCTTATCTCTTTGTTCAAACCTTTCTCACTCCTGATATTTTAAATTATTAAATACCTGAGGTGAGGTTCATAAACTTAAAGAAAAGGGCCACATGAAGAGAAAGCACTACCTAACTTCATGTTTCTGTGCAACGGATATTTATTGTGTGCCTGTTCTGTTATGAAAGTTTATGGAAGAAGCATGTTTTCTCATGAATATTTGGGGATCGTTATTAAAAATCTATGGTAGGGGATCTTCTCAGGGGATTTCATTCTCCTAAAAAAATAAAGAGGACTGTCTGAAATACTAAAAAAAAAAAAAAAAAAAAAAAAAATTAAATATTCTTTTCTTTTTATCTTTCTTCTCTCCTTTCTTCTCTGTCAGTAGCTTATTGAAATATTTTGTCTTGTCTTTCCCAGCAGTTTCTCTAAGTACCATCTCCTCTCTCTCAAGCTCTCTCTTTATACCTTTCCCTTTATAATTAAATTTTTATGAAAATTTCCAAAGCACCTCTTATATTTCTGATATTTGAGTGCTACCTTTTATATTTACTTTCTTCCTTCTCAATCTATGCAGTTTGACTTGAATCCCTATTACTCTGCTGACATAGCATTTGCAATAATTTCACATCCAGTCTAGAGCTTTTGACCTGATTGACTTGCCACCATTTTCTTTGAAACTCTATCTTTTGTTTATCGAAGGCTTGTCTTTACTCTTTGAGTATGAATTCTCAACCTATAGCTAAGATTCCCTTGATTTTCCGACAAGTGAAAAGAAATAATGAATTCCTGGAAAAGACAAGCACATAAAATATTTGATAACTGACTTACCTTGCAGTTTACTGATTTTGAAATGTATTTATTGACGTTAGTTTTCAAAAATTTGATTAGCTAATTTGCATCAAATATCTTAAGATTAGTTTTGTGGAAATTAATAATCCATATTTTGTAGTTATGTGGTAAAGACTATTAAACTATTAAATTAAAACTACTTGAAACAAATTTTTCAGAAAGAATAAAATCAATTTCTGATTCACAGATTCATTTAAACTCCAGAATACAGATTTTTATTATTTGGCTTAGGAATTCATTATCATGGCAAGATATATGTGGTTATTTCAATATATTCAGTAATTCAATATATTTAGTATATCTTAGTTTTACTCTACCTAAAATTAACACACTTACTATATCAGCAGGAACCAGCAAATAGAAAGGAAAATAATAATGTAAAACCTTGATGCTGATTTTTATATCACTATGTTACTTCCTTATTTTACAGAAGCTATAGTCTATTTTTTAAAATATATAACATTAAGTACTATCGTATTTTCCCATTTTAAAAAGAGTAAAATCACCTAGTTAGTAAACTCTGATGCAAATACCTCAAACACTGTGTTTTGGTGATGTATCTTTTCTCAAATGATTTTCTATAACAAATACATAGATTAAATTTAAGATGTTTAAATATTCTTCCCTGGGATTAATATACACATTGCATTTTCTCAGTGTCAATCATTTTTATAGCTATGATTTATTATAGTTGTTATACTCTTTTTATAGTCTTTCTAGACATTTTTGAATTGCCAAAAATGATAAGTATAGATGCTAATAAATGTAAAACTTTGTAAGGAAATATGTTATTTATTAACCATTAATATGAGCTTAAACTTTTCATATTCAGAACAAGTTATTGTTGCCTTTGATGATATTATTAGAAAGACATTTTCATACAGTGTTGAACAACTCTATGAAAAGAATGTTTCCATATGCATGAATATATGAAAATAACTATTTTACAAAGAATAGCTTTAGCTTTGTATTTTAGGACAATTTTCACAGTGGGAGAAAGAACCAGTAATATATTTACTCCAAATAATCAAAATACGTTAGGCTGACAGTCAGGTACATAATTCATATGGCTTTCAATAAGTACAAGTGGTCTTGATGATTTTAGATGATTAGTTTTTAATTCTAGGGATTCCTAAGGGCTGAGCTAGAGGAAAAAAGTGCAGTTTTCTGATAATGTTCTTAAGCACATATAAAGAAATAAAGTTTTAAATTGTATGCCAGGTGCTAAGCTATACATGCATGACACAAAGAAATGAATTAAAATTGTAATTCTTGACAGATGATTGTAGTCTGGCTAAAATGTCAGTGACAAAAAAGATTTAGTAGCAATTTTGATTAAATATTCAATGAAGGAAGAAATAAAAAGAGGCAATGAATAAGCTAAGGAATATGTGGAAAGAGATGCATCCATTTACTTGATAGTCTCCAGATTAGAACAAATTAATAATCATCATCATCATCATCATAATGAATAACAATACTTCTTTTTTTTATTGATTTTCAAAAGCACAATCTCTCCTGGGATCAACTGCTCACTTTTTATCTGTCTAGTATAGGTTTTTCTGCTTCTTGGTTTTGCCAGGTCCCTGGCTTGTTACTAGTTTGCCAGAGCTGCAGTTCTTGCTTTAGTAAACTTCACTGAGAACATTCATCCTCATCATGCCAATGATATTCTGGATCGCAACTTGTTCAATACGCCTTTATACAGATAAAACTCTGGCCCCTTCCTGCTTAATTCTGGGCTTCTTGACACTCTTCCTCAGTTAAACTAAAATTTCTGAATGGGCACTGAGTTGTTGCCTGTTATTCAAATACAAAATTTCTGGACCCATCCACAAGGACTCATGAATCATAATCATCTACATATTAAAAGGATCCTCACATAATTTTTGGATACACATATTTCAGAACCAGTTATCTATGTTGTTTTGATTTTTTAAATTCTAATAGTTTTTCCATTAGGCAAACAAAATCATCCTATGTTGATTGGTTGATTTTAAAACTTTTAATTAGACAACAATGTATTTTCAATACATGAAGTAATTTGTGACTAACAGAGATGTCTAAGAAAAGAGAAAGCCTTGAATAATCTTGAATGATAAGAGATATATCAGTTTCTATATCTGTTCATCACCTGATGGACTCAGGTTGATTTCACAGCTTAGCTATTGTGAATAGTGTTGCAATAAACATGGGAGTGCAGATACCTCTATGACACACTGATTTCATTTCCTTTGGATATATACCCAGTAACAGGATTGCTGGATCATTTGGTAGCTCTATTTTTAATTTTTTTTTTTTTTTTTGAGAAACCTCCTTACTTGTGTCTGTGACTATGGAACTTAATATCCCACCAGCAGTGTATAAGAGTTGCTCTTTCTTCATGTCCTTACCAACACTTGTTAGCTGTTGTCTTTTTGACAACAACATGTGTGAGGTAATATCTCATGGTTTTAATTTACATATCCCTCATGAATAGCGATGTTGAGCATTTTTCATGTACTTATTGGCAATTTATATGGCTTTTCAGAAATGTTTCTTCAGGTCCTTTGCCCATTTTTAATTGGGCTATTTGTTTTCTTGCTCTTCAGTTGTTTGAGTTCTTCAGATATTTCGGATATTTACCCCTTACCAGACATATAATTTGCAAATATTTTTCTCTCATTCTCTAGATTGTCTTTTCACTCTGTCAATTGTTTTTATTATTATACAGAAGCTTTTCAGTTTAATGTAATCCCATTCATGTATTTTTTTGTTTTTTTTTTTTTTGCTTCCACTATCTGTGTTTTGAGGGGTCATATCCAAAAGACAGTTGTCCAAACCAAAGTCATGAAGCTTTTTCCCTGGTTTCTTCTAGTGGGTCACAGTTTCAGGTAGTACATTTAAGTCTTTAATCCATTTTAAGTTGATTTCTCTATATTGCCTTCAGTAGAAATCTAATTTCATTCTTCTCCACATGGTTATTCAGTTTTCCCGGTACCATTTATTAATTAATTAATTTATTTATTCATTTATTGAGATGGAGTCTTGCTCTGTCACCAGGCTGGAGTGCAGTGGCGCGATCTCAGCTCACTGCAACCTCTGCCTCCTGGTTCAAGCAATTATCCTGCTTCAGCATCCTGAGTAGCTGGGACTACAGTCACGAGCCACCATGCCCAGCTAATTTTTTATATTTTTAGTGGAGATGGTGTTTCACCATGTTGGCCAGAATGGTCTTGATCTCTTGACATTGTGATCTGCCTGCCTTGGCCTGCCAAAGTCTTGGGATTACAGGCATGAGCCACCGCGCCCGGCCAGCTCCCAGTACCATTTATTGAAGGTATTCTCCCTTCCTCATTGTGTGCTTTTGACAACTTTGTTGAAAATGAATTGACTGTAAATGCATGGATTTATTTCCGGGCTATTATGTTACATTGGTTTATATGTCTGTATTTATGCCAGTACCATGCTGTTTTGGTTACTATAGCTTTGTGGTATACTTTGAAGTCAGGTAGTGTGAAGCCGTTAGCTTCATTTTTTTTCCTTGAGATTGCTTTGGCTATTCAGTATCTTTTATGGCTCAGACAGCTAAATTCCTAAGTGTTAATGTAAATACTAATATAAAGATGTATAGTCAGCAGGGAATTTATAATAATATGACAATAACAACAGTGATTAAAGAAAAAAAAAACTTAGTAAACTACCAGTCCTTGTCCTGATTTAGTAGATTTTCTTTATGGTTTACTGAAGGGTTAACTAAATATAGCTGCTTTCAGTTCATACACTAATATTCCATAGCGATCTTGCAATTAGTTTGTGAAAAAATAAAACATGTAATGGATAAAGAAACCTCAAATCACTGAGAATTTAATGCCTTTTCAAAACATAGCTGAGTCATTAGTCATTTCATTTTATTTTTTACAATCATTTGACAATAGGATTTCTATAAACACTGATAGTAATGAAATAACTAGAATCTTTTTTTCAGGCAAAGAAGATGTGATGACTTGTCCCAATACAGTGTGTTCTATTTATTTGTTTTACACTGTGTGTGTGTGTGAGAGAGAGAGAAATACAGAAGAGTGACTTAAAAAAGGGGGATAGATAGATAGATGATAGATGGATAAAATGTATCATACTTTTCAAGACTTTAGGAATTTTATGCTCATTATCTCATTTTATCTTCACAAGTGACCTATGAGATAAACAATACTATCAACTTTGGGTTTCAATTAAAGAAATTGAAGCTGGGATAGGTAAAAAAAAAAAAAAACTCAATAAAGGTCAGACAGGTAGTAAGTGCTATTCTGGGATTCAAATTCCAGAATCGTTGAATTTCAAAGCTTTCTCCTCAGGTGAAAGATGGGCTGCATTTTTCCTCCTCATATAGAATACAAGCTCCTCATTTTTCAGACTGAAGGACACTGAGTTTCACACAGATGGCTCTATGATTAGCAGTAAATTGGCCCTTAATTGGGAAATTAAAAAAATAATTTCTGAAATTCCATGTAGAAAAATCACTTAATATCAGTTGCATTGCTTTATGGCAACAGTTAATGAATTAATTATATTTACATAAGCAAAACAATGAAGCAGAAAGTAACTCTTTAAAGTTAAAAAAAAAGATAGCTTTTCAAATGCATTACCCAAGCATGATCACCAATGAGATGATGATCTTGAATACTCCAAAGTCAGCAAGTTAAAGAATTTGCTTTAATGTGTCACCATCACTCTTAACCTTTGTACACATTGCCCTCACTATATAAAGCTGTAAAGTAATTCTCAAATTAAAAAGAAACAAAATGCTGACAACATCTTCTGAGCATTAAAAAATTTATCTATTCAAACATACTAATGCAGAATAGGAAACCATGCATGCTTTATATTTAGAAAGCTATATGTAAAATACCTGCTAGTGATAATGAATACATGGTTTCAGAAAAAAATTCTAAAGAATATTTACATACATATTTAGTGTAGTTTCTTAACTTATTAGTCATTTGTAGGCTTCCCTGAAATAAGAGAATAAATGTGACTGGAATGTAGCATAACAAACTCCAATTTTTTTTTTTTTTTGATATGATCACTTGTTTTGACTGAGAGGAATTGCTGGGTGTTGAGAGAGCATGGTGAATTGGATTATTGAGAGGAATGTAAGCAACATAAAGGGGCAGGAGTATTGTATCTTTATGAGTTCTCCTTCTGCATGAGGCCCACATAATGTATTTATCACAGCTGAGTGAGCTCACTTGAAAGCCATTTATGATGTGTAATGCTCTGTGTGCTTTGTTGGAGCATTGGGTGACAGGTTAATTGAATAGAGGCAAGGCAAGCAATCAGGGTCATGCAAGATGACTAGTGTATATGATGGTTAAAGACAGTACTTCATTTACTAAAGAGCTTTTATATATGAGTACAATCTCAAATAGTCCTTTAGAAAAATATTCATTCGTAACTGTTCAGAGGTATCCAGGGACTTATTAGGTAAAATTTTCTGTAGAAATTTTTAAAATATTCAATCAGGGTTGTAGGTCAGACAATTGATTAACAACCTTGAAAAAATGATTACTTGATTATTCAATACCACCAACCCAAAACCATTATGGCCCTCTGGGGTATATTTATTCACTTTCTGAGAGAAGCTGTATTAAGGCTAAAAGATTAACCATAGGCATGTATTATTTTTCTATGAATAAAAGTAACTTCATTTTCATCTATATAATTTTTTTTAGTACAAACACAGCTACATGGATGTATATTTTTAGTTTTTAGAAGAACAATTAAAATGGAAAAATTGCGACATTATTAGAGTACACAAATTACCAATACACTCCCATCTAAGACAGCTTTATTTTATTCCTTCTCACTTCAAATTACTATTTATATCTCGGAAAAAAAGCTACTTTGTGACTTATTTTTGTATTTAAATTTATCATCTCTCAGCATAAATTTAATGGGTTTTTGAAATAAAATTTGCATGTTAATTATACATTTCAGATTGATTCATCTTTTCTGTTAAGCTCTATTTTACTTTTTGAAATGGCAGTGTAAGGACATCTAAAAATCTCTAAAAAGAAAGAGAACACTGTCACAAATAGTCAATATCAACTATTTTTGAGTCCTGGTAATTAACTAAATGGTTGCTATAATATGAGGAGTATTTACTCAAGGAAAATGATTAAATTGGGGGAAGAACTGCAAGTTTGAGCATTTTGTCTTATTCTATTCCCCTCCTTTCTCTTCAGCTCTAGGGTAGTAGACTTTAAAGCAATCAGTCATGCAACCAGCAAGCTTTGAAAATAAACAGTTTAGCAATGACTAGAGGATACAGAATAGGTTTGAAACTTCCCAAAAAGCTCCATCCCAAGAGAATTGTTACTATTTGACCTGTTTACCAGGTCCTTGAAAAAGTGCCATTCCCAGGGCTTGTCTTTATTTGATCCGCCTCAGAGTCCACTTAGTGATAAAAGCCCTATCCCCAGGGTTTTGTCCAAAAAAATAAAAAATAAATAAAAAAAAATAGAAAGAAAGAAAAATCAGCAGCATTGCCTTAACACTGCAGCTGCCTGAGGAGGCAACAATAGTTGGACAAACAAGAAGCTTGGCAAAAACTTAAAGGAAAATCTGTCAAATGAGACATCCATGGTGGCTTGGAAGAACTCGACATATTCCTGGGAGTGTAGAAGGATACGCTCGTGTGCAGGAGTGTGTGAAAACCCAGGAAAGGACTGAGAAGGCTCTATTCCTCCCCCTTGGCTGAACTTGAGGACTGCTGCAAGCAGGAAGTAAGAATTAATACAGCTACAAACTGCTGGAGTGTTTAACATGTGTCTCAATATACACACAAAGCCCTTAGCAAAGAGTGGGAGCCTCACTGGTTCAAGATGTTTAATAAAATCTCTGTCCAATCATTAGCTGACCACTACTCTAACTAAGCAGGACTTCAGTGGCCATACACAGCAAATAATTCACAGTTTACAGATTTAGTTTAAATAAGCAATAAAATCAACAAAAAGAAGTAGTATCAACAAAAGCAAACCCTGGGGAGGGGAAAGGGAAATTTTATTTTCATAATACCTACTTTTATTATTCAAAATGTCCAATTTTCAATAATAACCAAAGAGATTTACAAACAAAAAGTAAAGCATGACTGAATAAACAGTGGAATAAAGTAGTTAATAGAAACTGTCTCTGAGGAAGCCCAGATGTTTTACTTTGTACCAGGCAAAGACTGTAAATCAGCTATTATAAATATTTCCAAAAAACTAAATGAGAGCATGTCTAACAAATTATAAGGAAAATTATGAGAACAATGTCTTTCCAATAGAAAATATCAATAAAAATGGAAATGATACAAATCACTTAATAGTTATTCTTCAGTTGAAAATTACAGTATTGAAATAAAAAAGAAACATTAGAAGGATTCAAAGGCATATTTAAGTGAATATAAAAAATAATCATCCAATTGGAGATAGGTCAATCAAGATTATTCTGAAAAACAAAGAATAAAGAAAGGATAGAAATGAATACAGCCTCAGAGAAGTAGGGAACACTATCAAGCTACTAGCATGTATATGATAGGAGTCACAGAAGAATAAGATAAGAGTTTGACAAAGGGGTAGAAAAATATTTGAATAAATAATAGCTAAAACACCCCCACATTGTAGAAAAAAAATTAATCTACACATCTGAAAACTCAAAAGACCCCAAGTAAGATAAACTGAAAGGTCTACAACTAAACACATCACAGTCAAACTTTGAAAAACCAAATTACAAAGACACAATCTTGGAAGCAGCAAAGGAAAGGTGACTGGGAGCATCAGTATCATTAACAACAGACTTATCACCAGACACAATGACAGTAGAAGGCAGTAGGACAACATATACAAAGTACTCCAAAAGAAATAATGTAAAACACAAATTCTATACACCACAAAACTATTTTAAGAAATAAAAGATAAATTAATACATTCCCAGGTAAACAAAAGGTTTGTAATGGGTTTGTAATGTATAAAGATGAAATGTTTATGACAATGCTATTATAAAAAGGGTAGAAAGAACACAAAAACATTGAAACAAAGTTTTCACATGGTATTAAAATTAAGTTGTATTAATCCAAATCATACTGTTCTAGGTTAAAACTAAGTTGTCTTAGTCTTCTTGGACTGCCATTATAAAATACCATAGGCTGTGTGGCTTAAACAATGGAAATTTATGTCTCACTCTTCTAAAACTCAGAAATCCAAGTTCCAGGTGCCAGAAAAATAAATCTTTATTCTGAGGCTTCTTCTCTTGGCTTGTAGGCTGCTGCTATCTTGCTGAGCCTCTTCATGATCTCTTTATTGTGCACACAGGGAGAGAGTCAGCACTGGTCTTTCTTCCTTTGTTTTTGTTTTTTTTTTTTAATTTTCTAAACACCAATTTCATCATGGGGGCTTTACGCTCAGTACTTCTTTCAAACCTAATTATCTCTCATAGACCCAACCTCCAAATACAATCACATTGCGGATTTGGGCTTCAAAATACGAATATTGGGAGTATACAAACTTTCAATCAGTAACACGTATTGATTGTAATCCCTTAAACAAATATTTCAAATTAAATATTTGAAAAATATTTAAGGAGTAAAATAAATTAGAAAGAATTTAAAAGAGTATACCAGAAAATATTAAACAGAAAAAAATACATAACACAAAAAAGTTAATTATTAAGAACAAAAAGGAACAAGAGAGACATAGATATATAAAAAACAAATAGAAAACAAGTAGTCTTGAGTCTTATCAGCACTTACATTAAAATTAAATAGAATGAGCAGTTTAATCAAAATGTGAGGTTTGGTAGAATTGATTTTTTAAAAAACAATCAAATTCTGTACCGTCTACAAATATGCACTTTAGATTTGAAGACAAAAATAGGTTTAAAGTAAATAGGTTTAAAATATAAATGATATGCCAGGCAAGTAGTCAGAACTGGAGTGTCCATACCGATATCAAATACACATATGTACGTATAATTTCTTTACATGCACACACACACAACTTTTTATATATATATGTGTATATATGTATATATATGTATATATATGTATAGATAAATTATCACTAGAAAAAATGGCTGTTTTATAATAGTAAAAGGGACAATCCTTCAGAAATAAATAGCAATTATAAAAATACATTCACCTAATAATAAAGCTGTGCATTCAACACAGATGCTATCAAAATCCAAGCTGGATTTTTTTTTTCAAAAATTAGTAATTTGTTCCTAAATTTTATGTGGGAAGGCATGAGACCCAGACAAGTCAAAACAAATTTGAAAAAGAATAAAATTGGAGGACTCACATTTCTCAGTTTCCAAACTTAACTACAAAGCAATGGTAATCAAGACAATGTGGAACTGGCATAAGAATGGACATGTAGATGAAATAAATAGAATTGAAAGTCCAAAAATAAATCCTCACATTTATGATAAGTTAATTTTTTGGTAAGTGTTCCAGGATAATTCAACTGGAAATCATAGTTTTTCAACAAATGATGCTGGAACTACTGGAATCTACTGAAAAAAAAAAAAAAAGAAATTAAGACCTTTACCTCAAGACCATAAACAAAAATTAACCCAAATTGGATCATAGACCTTAACCTAAGAGCCAAAGTTAAAAACACTCAGAATGAAATGTAGGAGTAAATCTTCTGACTTGGGGTTAGGCAGTAATTTCTTACATATGCTAATCTTCTTGAAAACTGTGTAGATTATTTAGCAATATATTTAAAATGAAAAGATAAAATGTATTTGCATCTTATATGGCTAAATAACTTAAAGCATTGGGCTCAATATGTATGATTCCTTAGCTGGAAAATGCACTTGTGTGTTTTCTCCCCAAAGCCAGAAAAATTAGTTGTTGTATGTGTGACATCTAAGCATTAACGTATTTTAATTTTGATGTCAGAGGCAGCACTACAGATGGAAAATAAGCTGGAAAATCCATCAAGTGTAATGAAGATAATATTTTAAAAGTATTAAATAAACAAGTATATTTTTAGGCCTCTCCCACATGAATCAGCTTTGAAAGTCATACTGACATTATGGCCCCATTAAAATGGAAAGTACGAATGTCACTTGAGCAAGAAAAAGATTATGACAAAGAACAATATCTTGTTTAACAGCAAAGGTGAAGGAAAGACTACTGGCTGAGAAACTCAAAGAAAGAGAAGATATCCAAGAGTTCCGTAACATAGTCACAATACTTTCTTTTCCAGAGCCAAAATTCTAACAAGCATGGAAGGATAGATTAGATTATGGAAATCAAAAGTATAGAATTTTGTGTCCCACACACCATATGGATTTTTGTGGAAGTAGATGATTAGGGCTTCTCAGGGATGTCCTGTGGCAACATGTAAAGAAGATTTGCTCATCAGGGTAAAAGTGGTGGTACGGTGAGGAGGCAGATAGGAGATCAGAATTTCTCTTCTTAAGTTTCCCTCAGTTTGAGTTTGAACACCACAGATCCAGAGTTCGCTATCAGCTCCATTCAGGGCCAGAAATAGAGCTTTTGATACTGGATAATGATTTCTTCAGAAGCATTATCTTTGATTGTTGTGTGAAAGTGTATATATGGGATCAGAGATGTTAAAGAAAGAAGGCACAAAGCAATTCTATAGTTTATGGCTATAAGGTCAACAGTGAAGCAGAGATCAACTAGGGATTACAGGCAACTTTCAGTGAAATCCCTAGAATCAGAATAAGCTACAGCGACTCAGAATTAACAGAGAAAAAAATCTCCAGGTGCTTAAGAATCCAGGAAAAATGTTCAATACCTAAGGAGTGAGATTAGTTTAGTCATCAAAAATACAACAGCATTTTTTCTTTGCATTCTTAAATTTGAGCTTTACATTTGTAATTCCACTATATGGTGAATCATAATATATAAAAACATATTTAGAAATAATGCTTAAGCCTTTTAAATACATGAATATATGGGGATTATTCCTAAAGTTCTTGGAACTTTAGTTGCTGAGATCTAGAAAGAAAATCCTGTTTATCAGCTGTCTGTTATGTAACTGTTTTTTGTTTAAAGTACCACATGACAGAACTCTCCTAAAAAGTAGTAAAAAAATAATAATAATTAGAAGAAGAAGAAGCTTCTCTTGAATAAAAGACATTTTTTAAATAATGTTTTGTTTTTGGTTTTCTTTTTTTTTTCCTTTTGCTTGTTATCATTAGGTATTTAGAAAGGTTGGTGATAAATTTAATGCTTACCTCAGGTGTATGGGAAACTATTACCTTATCCTTTATGATTCTTATTACTTGACACTTTTTCTTTTGTACATAACAATGCAAGCCAAGTTTTGACACCTAAACCTACAGACATAATCACTTTTCTTTTCATACCTAAGCACTGTTCTGTCTATACCATATCTATTCCTGTACCTACTCTTGTCCTATTTCTATTCCTAGTTCTGTATCTACACCTCTGCCTGTACCTTTATAGCTGTCTGTTTTGAGTTTAAAATGACCTTAGTGGTTTGGCTATATTTTGACTTCAAAGTAAGAACTAGTGTGGTAATAACAATTCGCATTTAGTAGAACAACATAATATTGTTCCACAGGTTGACCAAAAGATATGCAATAGAAAATGAATTTTATTCTGGTAGTAATTTTTAGTAAGATAAATTTATTCTTATTCAAATTTCCTTGTGCAAAGTTCATTATTATTTTTATATGACTTGCATTTAAAACTCAAAATAACATTGGAGGAATTGGTGAGCTGTTACCAATATTTTGATAAATTAAAGGATATTTAGATGCTCAGCAAATGGAATGTTTGTGGAAGCCTGGGAACAGATGTGAACAGAGGGCCGCATGCTACTTAGTGGAGAATAGTCAGTTTCCCAACAGGGTTTTTTTTTTTTTTTTTTTTTTTTTTTTTTTTTTTTTTTTTTTTTTATTCCCTCAGCTATATATACAGGACTTCTGCTCCAGTGGCCATATATGTATGGCATTTGGGCAGTGTAAATTTATTGTAATTTTATTTTCCTTCCCACTACCCTTTCCTTAGATTTCTCACCTCCCAGTAGTGCAATTGAAAGGGATACAGTTGCACTATCAGAAGAAATTTCATGAACAGCAAACCTTTCAAATTTAATTAATTTGGGTGCATAATAAGCATTTTTTTCTTTCTTTGAGAAACACATTACTGAACTAAAGAATAAGGAGCATGCACACCATTTTTAATCAGGCCCTTGGTGAGTAATTTGGAAATAATAAACTTTGCATAAACAAAGGTAATTATACTTACAACTAAAGCTAGGAGAGAACTCTGCTTATTTCTCATTTGTAGAAACTTAGAGACACATGTGTTAAGATTTAATTCATTTACTGTTGGTAAATTTGACTTGCAGGTTTAGTTTTACAGATTTTTATGTATTAGTTATGTCACATTAATTGATAATAATGGCCTCAAAACTTGAGAGTGGTTTTTTGTTGTTTATAATTTTGACATAAAAATTAATATAATAACATGCACAAATCTTACATCTACAATTCAGTGAATCTTGACACACACCGTTTACTGATCAATCTCAAATATCACCAAAATTTGGAACATTTCCAGCCCTCTACAGAGTTCCCTCATTCCTTTTCTCAGTACATTCACCATTATTTTTCATTTCCCAACTGCCAAGAGAACCACTTTTTTTCTAATTGGGCTCATCATGGGTTAGCTTTTCCTGTTTTTGAACTTTAGATAAATGAAATCATGCATAAACTGTGAGCTCCATCTGGTCGAGCAATCAACTGTCAAGGTGGTCAATTAAGACAATAGACCAAATTGAAAGTAACAATCAAGCTCTAATTCACTTACTATGTCAGTGCCAAAAATAGGCAAAATGCTAAGCTGCCTCCCTAATATTCCATTCCCCCCAGCATGGATTGGCAATGGAAAAGAATCAGTCAGGTGAATCAGCACAGATGGGAGGAATTGCCTCACTGCATAACAAAAAGCCCTTGCCTCCTTCTGGACTTCAGTCCAGGGAAAAGGCAGTGGGAGGGAGAAGGAAAATGGCTAGAAATAGAAAGGCAGAGTCCAAATAGAAAAGAATGCCTCAGTTAAGTCCTCCATTAATGATACTTCCCATGGAGACACCTAGACTAGGAAGGCAGACGTGTATAAACCTGGCTGGCCCAAACGTACCTGAGTTCTTGACTGCAACTCTCTCCAGAAAATTGCAATACCCTGGCTGTGCACCAAGCCTGCTGTAGAGAGGACAGTTTCCCTGGGTGAGGCTTGCTAAACAAAGGCTTGTACTTGCCTACAATCTGGCCTGAAAGATCATACATAAATTTTGGCCTGAAGTCAGACTGTTCACATCCATGTTTTTATATGTGTCAGGATCTTGTTCCTTTGGTTTGTGTTGCTGAGAGTAGTATTCCAACGTATGAATATATCTCAGCTTTGCTTATCCATTTTCTTTTTTTCTTTCTTTTTTTTTTATTTTTTTTTTTGAGACAGAGTCTTGCTTTGTCACCCAGGCTAGAGTGCAGTGGTGTGATCTCTGCTGACTACAACCTCCACCTCCCTGGTTCAAGCAATTTTCCTGCCTCAGCCTCCCAAGTAGCTGGGATTACAGGCGCTCACCACCACGCTTGGCTAATTTTTTTTAGTTTTAGTAGAGATGGGTTTTCACCATGTTGGCCTGGCTGTTCTTGAACTCCTGACCTCAGGTGATCCGCCCACCTCGGCCTTCCAAAGTGCTGAAATTAAAGACGTGAGCCACTGCGCCCTGCCTGCTTATCCATTTTCTTATTGATGGGCACCTGTTATTTTCAGTTTGAGCTATCATGAGCAAAGCTACTTTACATATTCTTACACAAGATGTTTTGTGGAGGTATGCCTTCATATCTCTTAGATAAATGCCGAAAGGTAGAATTGCTGGGTCATGGGGTAAGTATATGTTCGAATTCATTACAAATACTTCATTAAAAATTGTCTAAGTGTTTTTCCAAAGTGGTTGTACTGCTTTCCACACAAAACCCCAATATTAGAGAGTGCTAGTTGCCAGGCTGGAAGGCAGTGGTGTGATCTCGGCTCACTGCAACATCTGCCTCCTGGGTTCCAGCAATTCTCATGCCCCAAGTAGTTGGGATTACAGGTGCACCCAATCAGGCCTGGCTAATTTTTGTATTTTTAGTAGAGACGGGGTTTCACTATGTTGGACAGGCTGGTCTCAAACTCCTTACCTCATGATCAGCCCACCTCGGCCTCCCAAAGTGCTGGGATTACAGGTGTGAGCCACTGTGCCTTGGCCTGTTTTTCTTTTCATTACCGACTCAAAATTATCCCTCCCCTTTTCTGTGGGCACAGTCACTGTTTTAATTTCCAGATTAAATTATGTTTCTACATTTTAGCCAGGCACATAATGACTTGTTTCTACCTCCTAAAAATATGCATGTGATCCTAAGACTGCGTGTCAGCATGGGAATTCCAACTTTCAGCATGATAAAGATTCACCTCTCTGCTCCTCTCCTTCTTCCCAGTGTTACATTTGAGATACTCATCACCTCTGACTTGTGCCCTTGCTGTGGCCTCACAGTTGGTGCTGCTACCTTGTGTCTTCGTCCTTCAGTCCATCCTTTAACCCATCCTGGAGTTATCTGTCATAATGAAATCTAACCAAACAATTCTTCTCACAATCTTTCTCTAGCTCCTTGTCAGTAGTACCTGGAGCCCTCCATAGTTTGGTCCTGCCTGCCTTTCCAGCATCAGCTCCAACTACTCTTCATCTGATTTCTAAGATTCCAGTGGTACTAACGCAGTTAATGATTCCCACACCTCTCCACCCTGCTCATTTTTGGTTTATAGGATGATATTTTATTCATTCATTCATATATTTATATTCATTCAATATGTATTGATGGCTTACCTACTATGCAGCAGGCAATGATTTCATTACTTGGAATATTATGTGAATAAAAGATATAAAAATACCTAATTTGAGTACTTTGCCTGTGATGCCTGTATTTGTCATCTTCAATTGACTGACTCTTATCTAACATTGTAGTCTCATTTCAAGTTTCAAGGTTTATTTTTTCTAAGAATTCTCCTGTGATTTTTTTTTCTTGGCCATGCTTCAAACTAGTACATACTAAATGTTCTCAAAAATCAGTTTATTCAAATTAGACATTCACCTATTTTTTACACTATTCTGTAAATTCCCTCAGTGCTATGCTTCATAAATCCTTATAACCAGAGCACCTAGCACTATTAACATCTAATAAACACATGTGTTATGGCGAATGACCACAGAAAAAGACGATCTCAGAAAGTGATTAAAACTGAAATCTTAGGGAATAAACTCATGACTATGAATTGCAAATTATAAATGATAAAAAGGCTGATTGTCATATGGGATGTCTTAACCTATTTGAACTGCTATAACAAACATTTTAGAGCTGGTAATCTACAGACAACAAAAATTTATTGCTCACATTTCTGGAGGCAGAGAAGTTCAAGATCAAGACACCAGCAGATTTGATGTCTAGTGAGCCTTTTCGTCTTAGATACTGCCTTCTGTGATCTTACTTGGTAGAAGTTGCAAACAAGCTCCCACAAGCCTCTTTTAAAAGGGCAATATTGCCATACATGAGGTTTCTATCCTCATGACCTACTCCCTACCAAAAGCACCACTTCTTATGACCAACACATTGGGGATTAGATTTTGATATATAAAATTTGGAGAGACACACATTTTCAGACCACAGCATGAGTATTGACCTGGTCATTTTCTAGGTGCTCAGCAAGAAACCAAAGGTTCAAAGGTTCAGAAGAGACCTGAAGTTATTGACCTGTGCTTATTTTCCTCCACCTATCTTTCTAATCTCAACAGAGTCCAAATAATTGTTGAACTGCCCTTAATATTTGGTTTCAGGATTCAGGAAGCTTCACCAATGTTTGTTTGTTCATTTTTAATTACTTTATAATATATCATTAGCAAGAGAATTTACTGAGTGTCTTTTTTGCATGTGACATAAGGATATTGAAATATAATTTAGGGAAGATTAAGACTATAGTGATTCAAATTCAAGGAAGGATGTCAACTGTGATGTAGATGCAAAAATATATAGAGAACAAGGAAAAATTGAATAGAATTTGAAGTGTGCCCAGATTATCTTCCAATGGGAAACTGGAAAACTTGTTATTCATATTTCTGTGTCCTATGTCTACTATTTAGTTCTCCCTAAATTCTCTTCTCCTTTCCAGCAGACTTTGCAAAAAAGAAAGAAGAAAGTAAATAAATGAAAATAGAAAGGAAGCTAGAGAAAGAGAGAAAAAAAGAAAGAAAGAGAATGAATGAGAGAAAGAAATAAAGAAAGAGAAAGAGAGAGGAAGAAAGAATAAATGAGAGAGAAAGAAAGAAGAAAGAGAAAAAAAAGAAAGGAAGAAAAGAGAGAGAAAGAATTTTTTTTCATTTTACTTTCCCTGAATCCTTCCCCAGGTAGTAGCTATTTATGGTAACTACCTAAACATTACCAAAGTTTATTTTTATATTTCTCTTTTGGTATGATTTTCCTACTGTGACTTATACTACTATGTGCTTTCATAGTGTTTCTCACTTGACTGGAAGAGCGGTAGGATGTATTTGGACTCCACAATGCTTTTATATTGCAGGAATTCAATAAATGATACAAATGACTGGACACAGGCCAGAATGTTTGGATTCTGTTTAAAGTGATGAATAAAATTTATCTTTTGATAATAGAAGTGTTATATATAAAATCGCTTTTTAGGAAGATTAGTGGGTTAACTATTTTGATTAAAATGACTTGTAATATTGTGGTACATGGACACTCAAGTAGAAAAAGAATATTCATTAATTTACCTAGTGATTCAATCATTCATAAAGAGCTTACTATGTATCCATCACTTTAATTACGTCTCCATCACTTTTTAGCTTACTATGTACCCAACACTTTTTAGGTTTCAGCTACCATGGTAAGCAAGAGCAAGCCTTACTCTCATTCCAGTTGGAGACAATAGTGTGAATTCTAACAAAACAAACTATATATGAGTGCTAAGGTGCCAACTGAAGGAAGTATTAAAAGCAAGGAAAAATAATAGTGACTCACCTGGAAGAAATATTACATGGTTTCTAGATATCTCAGAAAGAAAAAAAAAGAACATCAAAATAAGTGAAACTAATTAACTGTATTCTAAGTGGAGAAGATAGGAGGAATTGGGGAAAAAAAATCCCAGAACACTTTCTTGAAAGAAGACTTAGTGAAGAAGATACTCAGGTGTTTGAAGAGATGTGGGAATCATTGTCTTCTGTGGAAAGATGAAAGTAAGGAGATGGAAATACATCGCTTTTTGGTTCAGTGGTAAGACAGAAACAAATACAAAAGAGTCACAGGATTCCTATGGTTAAGCCATATGAGTGCCTACTTAGAGTCTTCAGCTCCCTGTGAAGAGCTTCCCACTGGGTAAAGGGAAGGAAGAAATCTAGAAAGTCTGTCTAGGATGAAAGAGGTGGTCCTAAGCAAGACAGTTAAGGTCTGTCTTCTCAAAATGTAAGAAGAGTAGAAAAATGGGAGAGAAAGAAGTAATTATCAGACAGTAAAGTGTATGTGACATCTGGTGTGGGATTTGGGAGAGTCTAAGAAATATTGCTCAAAGTGTAGCGGCAACTTTGTGTCATGTGAAAAGCTAGGAACCGTTAGCTTGCTATTCTCCTGAACACTTACTCTGTCCCCAGTACAATAAATATGTCATGGAGAAGTAATATTTAAAATAATTATTTCAAGAAAAATGAACTGTAAGAATCTGTGTGGTTAGATGTTGGTTGAGTGTTGTGTGGGATGGAGGGCTTGGATATATAGATGAAAGAACACATGAGAGATTTAAACCTAACTTCAGCAATTGCTAATTTAAGGATCCTTGGAAACATTATTGGGTATTTGATATCATAATTGTATGAATGCTAATATTTGTTGCTTCTTTACCATGTGTCAAATCCTGCAGTTTAATAACTCAATCCATTTCTTTAAAGTTTTCATGTGATTTTTTTTTCCTTTTAGCAATTTCTATAGTAATGATCTAGAATATTTGCTTAATAAATTATGAATGGCTTTATTTCAACAATGAGGATATTCACTCATGGCAAGACTGGGAACTTTGATTTTGATTCTCTAGTCTTTAATATTTCTACTGTTTACCTAGATAAAGGCATAAGGAACACAACCACCATATGTTTAATTGATGTAGATCTGGGTGAAAGAGGTAATACAGTGATTTAAGAGTGATCTTTAAGATACTCTGCCCAGTCTACAATGGTGAATTTAAATCGATAAGTACAAAATTAAATACAATTTTATTATAATTTATTTTATCATTATTTTTTACTTGGAGTTACAATGCCTAATTGTTTCCCCAATTTTGTCACTTTCCACATTAAAAATGTTAATTTGGCATTTGTAACTGAGGAACCAAGAGACCATAGAAATGATATTTATGAAACTCCAAACTGAAGTGTCATACTAAGATGAATATTTTTAAAAGACAAATTTGATTACAAAATTATTAATTCTCACCTAGATCCAGGTTGTTAATAAATTATGTTGTTGGTAATTAAGAGAGATTTAAAGATATATTTTAGAGAGAACTTTTGGTAAACTATGAGTCCAAACATTCCCAAGTGCAAAGAGATATGGGTTCCTGACCCTTATCTCAAGCTTAGTAGGACTGGCTTCATCAGGACTGTGTAGAGAGTTTGATATGCTATGAAGTTGGGGTAATATAATGGACCTGTCTTTGTCCTGCTGGTAAATTCAAATGGGGAGAGGTGGGGTAGCTAGTTCTTCCACATCTGGAAGTAAATGGGTGATTTCATTAGGCTGAGGCTGTATTTCCCAGAGTTTGACTGGACAAAGGATACAGATGTGTTATAGAGACCAGCTATCAGTCATGTGACTAAGACAGGTCACCTTAGTGTATCTTGGATCGTGTCCAAGAGGGCTTCCCATAGTCTGGAAACCTTATCAAAGAGAAACCAAGGATAGCAGTGGATCCTTTAAGAGAGGAAATATGCCATCTGCATCAAGAAAAGCAAACATGACAGATAAGGGACAGTGTCTCTGAAGAGATCATAGGTGGTACAATGTTGCAGTGAAATCTTGGAATTTCTTCCACATTCCTGCATTCACACCCTGGTAACCCCTTCTCATGCTGACTCATATTTGGTCATGTGATCTGTTTTTGCCAGTGGGATAAAAGCAAACATCATAAGCAGCAATTTGAAAAGCACTTTTGCATTGGGGCTTACCTTCTCTTTTACTGCTTTTTGTACTTTGTCATGGGAAGAAGCTACACTATTGAAAGGTGAGGCACATGACCCAATCAAACCTGTTGTCTCTGATGACAGTCAACCCACCTGCAAACACACATATGGCTTTCTGAGGCTATTCAGCCCCAATGGAGCCACCATCTGACTTTTGACAGAACCCAGCCAAGATAAGAGAAGTCTGGTCCAATCAGCAGAATTACACAGCTGACCTGTTGACTCATGGGATATAATAAAGAGCTGCTGTTTTAAGGTAGTAAGTGTTGAGATGGTTTGCTACACAGAAAATATCACTGCTACACCATTAAAGTCCCCTATAAGAGAAAGGAAGCTTTAAAGCCAGGTCTACAAAGCTTAGAGTCAGTTGCTGACTGTAGCAGTTAAGTAAGAACTTTGCTGCCCCTTCTCTTATCTCTTTACTCTCTTCAATATTCACTTCACTTCCAGAGTGTTCAGAAATATCAAATATGAGCTGAATAAGTAGTGGAAAGATAAGGATTCATCCCTTCCACAGACTGCAAACCTGGCCGATAGAGGGAATATTTCATTTTAGATCAAATGGTAAGAGTTTTGACTATTATATAGGAGTGAACAAAATACCTTGACATTGTTTGAAACTTATAGTGACCTTTGGATTAATTTTTTTTTTTTTTTTTTTTTTTTTTTGAGACGGAGTGTCGCTCTGTCACCCAGACTGGACTGCAGTGGCGCGATCTCGGCTCACTGCAAGCTCCGCCTCCCGGGTTCACACCATTCTCCTGCCTTAGCCTCCCGAGTAGCTGGGACTACAGGCGCCCGCCACAACACTTAGCTAATTTTCTGTAGTTTTAGTAGAGATGGGGTTTCACCGTGTTAGCCAGGATGGTCTCGATCTCCTGACCTTGTGATCCACCCACCTCGGCCTCCCAAAGTGCTGGGATTACAGGCATGAGCCACCGCGCCCAGCCTGGATTAATATTATTTGTATTTAATCTAAGAATTATCTGCAAAGGCATGGAACTGCCTGTTTGTATCTAGTACCCAAGAAAGAACTCCCCCAATGCAGTTTAGGAAATAATGTTGCTTTATGATTATATCCAATGAAAGTTATTTTCTCAACATTCTGATTACTCATAGCATAAATTAGACACCTAGCAATTGTTTAATAGTTTTACTCTATGCATATAATGGGTAGAAACATAGTTTTAGAACTCTAAATCCCATGATTATTAATTATTGGAAAGATTTTTGAAAAATCTATCCTTCGAAATATAGCCTATGAGCATAGATTCTTTTGTGTTCTGTTTTGAAATATACTCTTACCTTCACCTGCTCTGGAATCAGTGGTTCTCAGAATGCTTTCTTCTTTTGCAGATTCACTGTCATCTTTGTCTGATATTACAACATAGTGACCACTCAACTATCCTCAATGGTATTTGACTACATGGATTCTGTAAAAAGGTGAAGCTTAAGAACACTATTTTTTTTCAAGTGCAATATACTGTAGTCATAAGATGAATGGGGTCTTGTCCATATATCTACATGAAATTTAGATAAAGCAAGCAATGTGAAGAACACATAATCTCACATTTTGTATGTCACACTATAAATTCTATACCAGGATGTACTTCATTTTTGCCCTGTTTTTCTCTACCAAAGGGAAACAAATGAGGAGAGTTCACCATATTTGTTTATTTATTTAACATTTGAAAATCATAATCACAGAGTTGAACTTCATATTCCTTGGTGTGCTTCATGTAGCACACCCAAGATAGAGGTGAGTGGTGGCTTTTTTATAGGAGAAATTACAAAGCTTTTTTTCCTACATCTGAAAACCCACATCTGAAGTTTTAAAATGTGTGCCTCTCTAAAAGATACAATTGCTTTGTCCTCACCTGTGTGATGAGGTTAGATGTTGCCATTCTGTGAAAAGCAAAACCTCATACCAGATGTATTTTGAATGAATCCTTGATTCACAATGGAAGTTGCTCACAGCTAAAATGAAATATGTGTTGCCTTCTCTCTAGTTTGTTTTCTCAGATTTCTAAACACAAAGACAAAAAAGGACAGAAAACACTTTTTATTTGCTATAACCTTGAGAATCAGTCCTAAGAGTTAAATGTCAAATTGTTGAATTACTTGCTCTTATTATCCTCTAACTATTCCATATTCTTTTAATTGACTCAGTGTTGTAAAGATAAACGCCTTGGGTTACGCATAACACAGAACACAGCACAACATAATGCAATTTCATAAAGGATCTTCTGTAATTGCTTATCACACGTGGCTGTGCATGACAGATAGAAACAATAAAAGAACAAATGGAAAATATTAGGCCAAACCTTATTACTGAGATAATATTTGAAACAATCTTGAAATACTTTTTGATACACATTGTCCATATGTAAGCCTTGTGAATGATTGCAGTTTCTCAAATCTATCTGGTTGTATATTGGAAATGGTGGGGAGCAACTAGTAAAGGGGCTAACTTTGCAAATAAGAATTCTGAGTGTTACAAGAAGACAAGCAACTGATTTAAAATAAAAGTTTGTATTCAAGGAATAAGAGCTCATTATATTGTCAGTAGCCCCATCATTCATTAAAAACAGCGAAGTATCAATGTTGACTCTGTGTTTAATATGAGGCATGACAAAATTTTCCTCATGAAAGGGATGCTGACCTTTTGAATCCAAGCAAGTACACAGATAACTTAATATCATTTTGCTATAACAAAAGTTTGAAGAGAAGTGATAAAATATTCATTTAGTTTGATTTGAGAACCTGAAGTTTTCAGTTATTCACTTATCAATTAAGTGTTTTATCTAAAATAATCTCATAAAAACCTGGGAATATTTTATTGATGTTTATTATTTCTCTCATTACATGTCAACTTCTGAGGATTTCCTGTCTTCAGAAATCATGTGAGGCATCTTAGTGATGACATAATTGATGTCTTTGAGTTGACAAATGATAAAAGTGGGGCAGGAAAGTAAAATGACTTACATGAAACTGATATAAGATGAATTCATGACAGCATCTGTGTAGAACCAAGGGTATTGTACTTTCTCGAGGTCTTCAAATGTTTCATAAAGATTAAAATATCTGAGGGCATGCCTGCAGGGAGTAGAGGGACATGATTTGAATAAGATTTCCATGAGTTTAAAATTTCCTCCATATTTCTATTTGTAAACATACAAACTTATGAACACTTTATGGTCTAATTAGTCATGTTCATTTCTCAATAAAATTTATTTTTAAATTCCCTTGAAGGACGCTCACACATACATAGTATTTTCTGTTTTATTATCTAGGTGGTCTGGCAATTAAATTATTTATATCAGAACACTGAGTTAAACTGAAAAGAGATGACACTGAATTTCAATTTCATATTTGGGGGAATGCATCTCCTCTTGCTCATAACATTTCAAAATTAAGACATACATAAGCATATAATATCGCACAGTTGTTTTTCACTGCTTTATATATTATGTCAGTGTAATTTTTTATTAAAAATAAGCAGAATACTACCACCACAAAGATTATTGTTAAGCTATGCAGTTGGTGGAAATTCAATAAATATATTTGATAAGAAAATAAATGATTTGCATCGTATGAACATTCAAAATGGTAAGTGATAATTATTTCAATTTTATTTTTTCAGAAGAACATGCAACAAAGGATTATTCAATCCCAAAAACTATGTTCTTTACTTCATTGTAATTTAAACATGTGGATAAACTCAGTTACAAAAACTTATTGATTAGATACTATATTCTTAAAGACTATTTTTTATAGCAGCTTTGTGTTCACAGTAAAATCGAGGGGAAGGTACAAAAATTTCTTATTATACCCCTTGCTCCCACACACACATAGACTCTCCTATTACCAACATCCTTCACCAGACAGGCACATTTGTTACAAATGGTGAAAGTACAATGACAAATCACTATCACTCAAGGTACATCATTTACATTAGGGCTCACTCTTTTTTTGTTTGTTGTTTTTTCGTTTTTGTTTTTGTTTCTGTTTTTGAGATGGAGTCTAACTCTGTCACCCAGGCTGGAATGCAGTGGTGCCATCTCAGCTCACTGCAACCTCTGCCTCCCGGGTTCAAGTGACTCTCCTGCCTCAGCCTCCCAAGTAGCTGGGATTACAGGCACGCCCTACCACACCTGGCTAATTTTTGTATTTTTAGCAGAGATGCGGATTCACCATGTTGGCCAGGCTGGTCTCAAACTCCTGACCTCAAGTGATCTGCCCGTCTCAGTCTCCCATGGTGCTGGGATTACAATTATGAGCCACAACGTCCTGCCAAGGCTCAATCTTGGTGTTAAACATTGTATGGATTTTGCCAAATATATAGTAACACTTATCCACCATTATAATACCACACAGAGGAGTTTCACTGCCCTAAAAATTCTCTATGCTCTATTTATTTAACCCTCCCTTTCCTCCAACCTCTGTTCATTTTACTATCTCCATAGTTTTGTTTTTCCCAGAATGTCATATAATTGGAATCACAGTAAATATGCAGCCTTTCAAATTGACTTCCATCATTAGTAATATGAATTTATTAATAAGATTCTTCTATGTTTTTCATGGCTTATTAGCTCACTTCTATTAAATATTTGATAATATTTTACTTTCTGGATGTACCATAGTTTATTTATCCATTCTGCTACTGAAGGACATCTTGTTTGCTTCCAAGTTTTGGCAATTACTAATAAAGCTACTACAAATATTTGTGTGCAGTTTTTTTTTTTTTTTTGCATGAACATGCTGCAACTCTTTTGGGTAAATACTAAGAAGTGTGATTGCTGGACTGTATAGTATGAGTATGTTTAGTTTTGTAAGAAACTGCCAAACTGTCTTCCAAAGAGGCTGTACCATTTTCCATTTCCATAGCAATGAATGAGAATTCCTTTTTCTCTCCACATCCTTACCAACATTTGTGTTTTCAGTGTTCTGGATTTGGGCCATTCTGATAGGTATGTAGTATTAGTGCAGTTTTTCATTATTTAAGTACAAGACATTTTCCTTGTATCTGTCCCTTTCTATTTGTAACATCACCACCTATTTTCAACACTTATATTCCTTGTGTGGCTATTACATTTAACATTTTATGTATCATTCACCAACATCACTGACTCTTTTTATAGAACATTATTATATGAGTATTCTTAACATAGCCTTCCTACACTTGTAAAGTAAATTTCAATTTCCTTGCACTGACATTCAGATGTTGCTCTCATGTGATTTTGTTTCTCAATATTTCTTGCATGGTATTCTTTACCAATATGTACGCTAATTTTTAAACCACCAGTATCCTGGAGAAACAACTCTGTTTTCTTCCCTTTTGTGATCTGCTATAGCATTGTTCTTTGCCCTTTTACACATTATTACAATAAGCCCAGTTTCCACTTGTTTTCCAGAGGTTTTCTTGGTTATTTCATTCACGCAACTCTTTTTCCCCTGGAGAGACTTTATATATTCATCATGTACTAAAGGCCAAGTTCTGCCTTAGTCTTGGCAGCCCCTTCCTTCAGGATATATTTGGTTGAATGTGGGAAGTGCAATTAAATATATTATAGGAATACAGGCAATGGTAGAAATCTAAACTAATTTTAGTTTTAGAGTATAATGGAGGAGCTGCTAACCTAACAATGTGAGAGAAGGAGTATCCTGGAGATAGGGACCTACTTTGACTCTTGAAAGACTGGGAGTTTGTCATGTATAAATAAGAAAGGTTTTCAGTGAACATCACCGCCAAGGCTTGGAAGTACAACCATGTACTGTGCATATTGTTTATTAGGCACTAAACATAGACACTTTTCATTTATTCAAGAAATATTTGTTGAGTACTTTTAAATACTGTTAGAAAACTTCTAGACATGGGAAATGGAGTTCTCGGTGAACTTGAAGATTTTTTTGGTCACATAAAGTTTTTTTTTTTTTTTTTTTTTTTTTTTTGAGACGCAGCCTCACTGTCACCCAGGATGGAGTGCAGTGGCGTGGTCTCGGCTCACTGCAGGCTCTGCCTCCCGGGTTCACGCCATTCTCCTGCCTCAGCTTCCCGAGTAGCTGGGACTACAGGAGACCGTCACCAAGCCCGGCTACTTTTTTGTATTTTTAGCAGAGACGGGGTTTCACCGTGTTAGCCAGGATGGACCGGATCTCCTAACCTCGTGATCCGCCTGCCTCGGCCTCCAGAAGTTCTGGGATTACAGGCGTGAGCCACCGCGCCCGGCCGTCACATAAAGTTTTTACGGTAATGTACCTTTAAAATGGACTAATTTGGTAGCTTAATAATGTTAATCGACACCTGAATGTTTTACATCCTCCGGCCATGTCATCTCTACTTAGCTCCCCTAATGAACTCAGGAAGGATTCAGAAACAGTACTGTTTCTTTTTATGCATCACATTTTAAGAGCAAGGAAAGCTATCCTGGAAATTTCCAAGTAGATTTCCAAGTCTTCTCAGACAGAACGTTTTGGATACCTGGCCTAAGCCAATCATTTACAAAAGGAATTGGCTCATAACAATCAGCTTAAATCAAGGAAAACTTACTTCAGGAGTTGAAATGAGAAATATGGTCCCGGAGTCGTACATGGGTATCATGCACACCTGAATCAAACAGGGGCTCTGTCAATCAGCATATGTGAGAAATGGGTGCCAGATAGCTGACTGTTGATATCTGTAACAACCAGTTGTTTACTAGTCACTGTGCTTGATGTTAGGAAGGCCATGGAGAGCAAAATACATAATCTCTGACCTCAGGGAGCTGAGGAAATGTTGAGTAAGGTATTATTAAATAATCACACAGGTAGTTAATAAACAACAATATCTTTAAAAAGAAACATGTACAGGGAGAGAAGAAAGCATTTAATATGGTGAACTTTATTTATTATGAGGTGTCAAGGAAGAATTCTATGAGGAAATACATTTGAGCCATAATCTGAAGTTAAGTCAGAATAAAGCAAGCAAAGGGTAGATAATTTAAGGGAAAGTATAATCCTAGTAAAGGGAACAGCATGTGCATAAGATGTGACACTAGTTGTACCTTCAGAAATGAAAACAATTCTGTGATCAGAGAATAGAGAGAATGCAAAAATGGGATAGGAGAAAAGGCTGGGCAAGATAGAAGAGACTACCCTGTTTGCAATGTCCAGCTTAGCCTTAAGAGAAACGAGAAGACACAGAGAAATTGAAAGCAGGAGAATATCATAATGTGGGATAAATGAGCCTTCCAAAATGCTATAAAGCTGGCATAAAGATAATATTCAGGAAAACCCTGAAACTAGGAATCAGTTGTTAACCCTAGAACTAGGAATCAGTTGTTAACTATGGGTAGGTTTCAAGAACCAGGAAGCTTGATATTTATAAATTAAATCTCAAAAATTATTAGTGAAAACATCCTAGAATGGTGAGAATGGTGATATAATTCTCAAATACAAAAAGGCAAGGATAAGGAAGATAACAAACTTTCAGAATCTCCCAGAAACTTATTTTGTCCAGGTAAATTGGATTGTTAGTCTAATCTTTCAGTAGAGGAAAAAACAGAGTATGTGTGATCTCTTGAAGTTAAAATATAAATCTTTTGTCATGCTGCAGCCTTGATTTCTTCTCTTTGTTATACTTTTTTATTCCCATCAATTATGAAGTAATGTTAAACAATCATCCAAATATTTATTGAATTCATCCACATTTCTGTGGCTCAACTCACACTATGGTTATCCGTCCCTTATCTCAAAATTGGATATTTGTATTGAATCTCTTTGCTGGTGTTTGTTCTTGAATTCTTAGCTGTAAAAGAAAAGAAAGATCCTCCACTTATACCCCAAAGTACAATGACTCAAGCACAACGAAAGCATTCTATCAATAAAAATCCAAGTTGAGTGTTCTTGATTTGCAAGCAGCTATTTTTCATGCAGCAGTTTGGGGGCCCAGCCTCTTTCCATATTGTGGCTCCACAATGGTATTTACCTCCAGCCAGCAAGAAGAGAAGAACTCGGATGATTCTTAAATGCCTTGTCCCATTAGCAGCTCGTATAGTTTCCACTCACATTCTATTTGAAAAAAATAAAATAAAATGGTCACTTCCCTGAATCAAGTGAAGGAAGCCTGGAAAATAATGTAGCACTGTTCTTAGAAGAAAGCTTTTTTGTTGTGTGTTATCAGCTGACAAACTCTGCCACATTTGTTTCTAATCTTGCTGTAATCCAAATTGTTCTCCAAACTATACACATGATAATTAAAACAGTTTATTTAATATTTCTTTGTTTAAAGACTTAAAGGTATGCACTGATTTTAGAATGAAGTTCACTCCTTTTCATAGATGCTTATGTGTAATATTTACCTCAGCCCCTTCTAAATTTACAACCCCATTTGCTGCTAGTTTTCTCTTAAGATTATATTGCAAAATTACTAAACTTCCATCTGTTGTCTAGAACATGCTGCATTATTTTGCCTTGAAGCTCTGAAACTTGATCTTCTCTCTGCCAGTAACACTATCTTTGTTCATTCACTTCCCCAACTCCTGCATACACTTAAAGTCTCAGTGTAAATTCCATAGGCCCAGAGTGCCCATCTCTGTCCCAGACCAAATAAGCACCCCTGCATTTATTCCTGTAATGTTTTGTAGTTCTGTTTCATAAAATCTCATCATACTTCAATTGATGATTTATTTAATGTCTATTTCCTTAACAAAGTTTTGACCTTTTAGGCAAAATTTGTAACTCTTGCACACTAAAGACTCATTTTTAATTATAGTCAGTTTTCTTATAATGCTGGTTTTAAAAATGAAAATTGGTTCTAAGATAATTGATATTTTAGGAAAAAAAACATAGTAGAAATACTGCATTTGCTTATATTTGACTTTGTCCATTAGAAATACTGGATAAATGAACAAAATAGTACTCAACTGAACTGAGCTGTGGAGGACCACAAAAAATGCACACATATACATAACTCAAGCATCTCCCAGATACCTTGGTGTACTGTGTTTGGTATGAGCCACAGTCAATCACATCTGTGATTAAAACTTTCTGTCAGATTTCTAATAATCCTCTTGCTACACCTTTACAATAAGCCCCAGACTGACACCTATTTCCACAAGCAAGTTTCCCGTGGTTTTAAAGAAACATGGAATATTATTGTAGTATTGTAGCACGTAGGAAATCATATGACATGTTGAAGAGAACTGAGGATAAATGAAAGAGCATTGTTAATCATTTAACATTTGTAAAATGTTGCTACTGTTTCTTTTGTCCTTCCTTCCTTCTTCCTTTCCCTTTCCATCTCCCTATTTCTTTTTCTTTCTTTCTTTTCTTTTTCTTTCTTTCTTTCTTTCTTTCTTTCTTTCTTTCTTTCTTTCTTTCTTTCTTTTCTTTCTTTCTTTCTTTCTTTCTTTCTTTCTTTCTTTCTTTCTTTCTTTTTCTTTCTTTCTTTTTTATTTTCCCTCCCTCCCTCCCTCCCTCCCTTCCTTCCTTCCTTTCTCTTTCTCTCTTTCTCTTTCCTGCTTTTTTTTTTTTCTTTTTGAGACAGCCTCCTCCCTCTTGTTACCTAGGCTGAAGTGCAGTGGCATGATCTCAGCTCACTGTTGCCTCTGCCTCCTGGATTCAAACGATTCTCCCCTCTCAGCCTCTCCAGTAGCTGGGACCACAGGCACACACCACCATGTCTGGCTAATTTTTGCGCTTTTAGTAGAGAGGGCATTTCACCATGTTGGCCAGATTGGTCTCAAACTCCTGACCTCAGGTGATCCACCCACCTCGGCCTCCCAAAGTACTGGGATTACAGGCATTAGCCACCATGCCCCAATTATTGCTACCATTTCTATTAGGTTATTATCTTCTATTTATTTATTACATTATTTTGACTATTGTGTTCTATTATAAACTGAATGTTTGTGCCCCTCCCCCCATTTGTATGTTGAAATCTAGTACCCATCCTGATGTTATTTGGAGGCTGGGCCTCTGAGAGGTAATTACATTGTGAGCTTTCATGAATAGAATTAGAGTCCTTGGAAGAGGAGGTCAGAGAGTTAACTTACTCTCTTTCTACCCTGTGTGGACACAGCAAGAAGAAAACTATCTGTAAACCAGGAAAAGACCCCTCACCAAGAAGCCAACACTTCTGGCACCCTGATCTCAGACTTTTAACCTCCATAACTGTAAGAAAGAAATATTTGTTGTTTAAGCCACTCGGTCTATGATAATTCCTTATGTTGGCCCAAACTGACTAAGGCATGCTCTTGATTCCATCTTTCCCCATATACCCTATTGTTTTTATTGTGTGTGTGACTTTGTATAACACAGTGATTTTTAGGAAATCATATGACATGTTAAAGATAACTGAGGATAAATGAAAGAGCAATTGTGTGAAGCTAATTAGGGACTTGGTTATTTGGATCAAAGCTTGAAATGACAGCAGTCTGCCATCCTAGATAGTACCTGAGCTCCTAGGACTGCCGGATTATGCTACCCTCAGACATCCATAAGGTTGTTCTCAGAATACCAGTGAAGAAACCAATCCTTCCTCTTCATATCCCAGTGTCAGGTCAAAGGGGGGAAGGAAGCTATGGACCTGTGTGAGTGGAAGCTCTTTCAGGATCACCACTGTCATTGAAGGGAAAGGGAGTGAGTCTTTGTATGTCTGTAACTAGGCACACTTCACATGAGTTCTGCTTCATGCAGTCTTTCAGATAACAGTCCTGAGAATATCCAGACTCCTTGTAGCTTTTCCTAGCCATTTGAGATTTTTAGCCGTCATTTATTTCTTCTAAGATTTTATCCATCATTTCACTTCCATTAGCCTCAGTTTTCTTATCTACAAAAAGATATGATTGAAGCAGCTCATCAATAAGCTTTCCTTTTCTTATAAAAGATTTTCATTTACAGTCTAGCCCTCATTTTACCTGCACCATACCCAAGCATCAAGGTTAAAAGGAAATGGAAGTGTGAATTGAAAAGTCTCTGCTGGCAGCATATTAGATTCCTAACCATAAAAGTGATTATGCCTCATGCTGTTTGTCAGCCTTTCACTTACCCATACATACCTATAGATCTGTCTTTGTGGTAATCAATCCTTCTCAGAACATAAAATAGCACAAGATGTCTTTTAATCTTAGGAATGTAAGGAGTAGGATTCTAAAGCCCCCAATACAAGTGGGAATAGGCCACACCTCTGTAAGTATTAGCTGGAGTGGTGAAACAGTCAGAACATTTCCTGGTGTTGGACAGTGGAACTGCTGTTTCTCACTATGGATGTCATCAAATGTGAGTAAAAAGAAAGGCATCATTGTGCTTTTGGTCTAAAAGAAAGGAAGATGAAATGATGTCAGAACTTACTGTCAAAACATTTAGTATAGATCACTGGGGTTACATTTTAAGGAAAAACAAGCCCTATTTGCAAGGAGAAAAACATATCTAATTTGAAAATGATGTAAAACTACTTGTATCACAAAACAGACATCTTACTGCAAACTTAATGAGGCCAAGGTCACATTGATATATTCTGATTTCTAATCTTTAAATGTAATATTCTTTGTAGAAAGAAATCTGTGCAGAGATTTTAAAAATTGAATTATTTCTAGTGTTTTTTTGTTTGTTTGTTTTCTGTTTGCTTAAATTTTCTCAGATTATGCATGAAGACATTGAGTTCAAATGATGGTACAAATTTTTGTGTCAGGGTGTAAAATTTCAAGTAATTAAAAAAGAAATGGAAAGCAGCAAATGAACTCTTCCTTAGCATTATTAAAAGTCTACAGTAAAAGACCCAACAAAGGAGAAAGAAAAGTAGAGAGACAAAGAAAGAATTAAATTTAAAAAATCCACAGATATAGCCACATCGTTGTCAAGCTTACTCCTGAAATGAGATCTGACATGCCAATATCAATTGGGAAAGATAAAGGTAATTTCAGTGTCTCTAAACATTTAGAGGAGCTACCAGAACAAAATCAGTGAGATCTATATCAACAATGTGGTTACAGCACTGGGAATGCATTGTGGGATTTTTTTTTTCAATAAGTTGATCTAAACAAGCCTGGCCAAGCTATTCACAGTCTCTGTTACATGAGTGTCACTTTGCAAAGTAGATCACACACTTGGAAGTGTTACCCTCCAAATACATTTTACATGTGGATTATGATTTAAAATTTTGTTTTCTGTGATCTAAAAAAAGTGAATCATAATAGACTGTCAAAGAAAAAAATGAAGATGGAAATATACTATCATTCAGAAAGTAGTTACAGTCAAAATTTAGCCAGTTCCACTGTGAAAATTTAGTTTTTCTCTTTAACTTTTTCTCCTTTTTTCGTTATTAGTTTTAAATATAGTTTACGATCAGCTAACTCTGATTTCATTTGTTCCTCTTACTTTTTCTCAAGGGGCAGGAATACCTTCCAAGCAGGTCTGTAGTTAACCTGATCATTTTTAAACTTTCAGCACGTTTAAATGAATGTTTCACAAATCAAATTTCTGAAGCTCAAGCTGCAACTTTCACTGTCTTTCTATGTAGCATTTGTAACAGTCATGGTACAAAGAAAAGAAGAACCAAGATGAAGGGTATAGAATAAATGATTTACAAAAGTTAGACTTTAAGCAACCATGGGAGTTGATGGGACATTTTTGGCTGGCTAATGCCCCTGTGTCTAGCATTGAATCTAAAGTCATTATAGCTTGGCCAGACAGTAATTAAAAATAAAATCTGGATATGAAAAAGATTAGTAGCAAATTGGAACCCAAAAGGATGAAATATCTGTCTTCTCCCACCTCTTACTTTGAAGCTATTGGAGACTTGTTAAGAAAGCTGCTGTCTTTCACCACAGAGCTACATGTGCACTTGGCTTAGGACTCAGAGACTTTGAAGAAGATTTGCAGGAGCTAGAGGTCCAGATGTTACGAGCAGCAAGGTGAGCTCTAGATCAGTGACAACAACATTCTAAAGCTATTGTGGTATCATGCACAGGTTTCAGAGTATAAAAGTGTACAGCTGGTGATTCTCTTATGCCTTTTGGAAAGCAATCAAATGTGTCTTGTAACAATACTAACAGAAAACTACACAATAAAGACAACTAGGGAAAACGTAGTCCTAGCTTAGGTAACCTGATAAAATGCAAATTCACTAAAATCTACTCTTTGGCAAAATTTAACCCACACAGTTTTCTTTAAGCAAATAACTTCTAAATAAAGACAAGAACAAACCATGCTTTTGCCTAATATGTGAAAAGACTCCTCGTACAACTGAAAACTTGCCAACCATGCTCCCCAAAAGAGGTTGCTGCTTTTCAAAAATAAGTTATTCTTTTAAATTAGTCATATTGTTTTGTATATTAAAACTTAAACACTGAAATTATAAAAAAATCCTACTACTAACACATACAATGTTATATGGTAGGGGAATAGGAGAGGGAAATACATCGATACATGTATACACAGACAATATGAAAGTGAAAAACAAATGTTTATAATTATTGCAGTGCATATTTCTCTAACTGGTCAGGGCCAAAGTTCTTCCACTAGCCATTCCATATTCTTCTGGATAGTCATCATTTCCTGTAGGGTGTGTTGTCCCGAAACTTCATTTCTAAATGGTCTGGGTCATTTGCAGTTCTGTCCCATCAGATTAGCTGTCTGTTGACTCTAATCAGCAAGGATACGAGCTCTAAGAGGCATTTCATGAGATCTCCTTCATTTCAGACTTGACCATTCTCACCCATATTGTGCAGCAGCACCCCAATACCTCCTGAGAGTCACAATAAATTACCTGTCCCTAAGGTTCTTTTTTCCCTGATGGTTCACTAGCATTAGGGCACAAAACATCTATGTGAAATTTCAACTCTAAGCTTAACAAAACTATTGGTTTATCTTTTGGAAGAATCCTTTTCCTTTAGAAACAGGAATAAGAAGACCATCAGAGTCCACAGTTGCAGGGATGGGAAGCAAACCTTTCTGGATCACAAGGGTGGGTAAGAAACGACACTTCACTGTTCACCTTTTCACTTCTGGACTTGTGAATTCTGGCTATGGTAAAAACATAACCATAGAGTAATCACTGATTTAAAGTTTACACTTTAGCCTGAGTAACATTACCACAGTGTCCCAGCATAGACTTCAGTAGGACATTTTACTGTTCTGTCAGGAAAGCTATTTCAAGGTGATGAGCAAAATGGTAAGATAAGTGAATGCCATGAATATACGCAAATTTCTTCCTTTCACTTTCTTTGAAACACTGTTTGAATTCCATGAGTGAGGAATTCTGTAAGTTCATAGATTTTGGCAAAAGCATCATGAACAAGAAAGGCAGATACAGATATTAAGTGTCTGTCTCAGTGAGAAAAAAAGGTGTTGCTCCTTCCATGATAGAAATGGTCCAATGCAATCAACATGACATATGACACCTTACTATTCTCTTTTAGGGAATGGAGCTATAATGAGATCTCAATGTCAGTTTCTACTTTTGGCATGTTGGCCACTTGGCAATAGTTATAGTGAGATAACCTTTAGAAAATAGAAGACCATAGTGTTGAGCCATACTTAAGCTCTGTCTCAATGGCATGAGCACTTTATTCGTGAGTTCATTGGGAAATGACTGGGTTGGCTGGAGTAAGAAGCTAGCATGGCATCCACGCACTGGGTTTCCTTGTTCACATACTTATTAAAATTATCCTCTGATAAGAGATTACTGTTTGGTGAGCATTCACTTGGGGTACAAACATCTTCATACTCTGTAACCATTCAGAAAGCTCTATTTACATACACATATATTCTCTAGTCATCCTTGTCACCAGTTGTCAATTACCCTTCATTCAATCTTTGAACATTTAGCAAAGTTCTTAGCCACTGCTTGCAAGTATATCTGGGGATCCATAACTCTCACAAAGATATATTAAAGACAAAATAACCAACTGAGCACATTTCTTGGAGTTCTGCCTATGGGAGGGGTTTGCCATCATCATGACCCTTCAGGGCTATCATGTAGTTGTACCGCAAGGCTGCCAACATCTATTTTTGCATAGCACACATTTTTATCTATAAACTGGGGTTGAACATTTTTTTTCCTCAGTCAACTGAGAATAGGAAACTACCTGAGAACTCATAGTGCAGGCTAAAATGTAGAAGGCAATGTAGCAGTGCTGTAGACTCATTTCATATAGATTTAAGACAAAACTCCCATGATGGTTGACCTCCATAAGCTCCTACTATGACTGGTAAACCGCAGTGAAATTTTTGATCTTTAGGAATTAATATCAGTGCAGATCTTGTGTTTGGTAATTATTCTAAATTCTGACAATTTCCCTACTCCAATGCAAAGACTCTGGGAAATGTCTTCAGAGGTCACATAAGGGAAAGTCAGGAGGAAGGATAAAACATTTTGGCTTTGTAGCATTATACATCCTCTAAGGGAACAAACCACCACAAACCACCCTTTTGCTCAAAGTGCTCTGGGCCAGTGAAATGGCATAATCAGGGAATTGATTGAGGAACCAAACCTATACATGATAATTCAAGTCAGACTTCTGCTCACCAGACCTAGAGCTATTCAACTAACAAAAATCAGAAATATCTTTAATAGGCCATCCATATAGGGCAACATGACCCAATAGTCAATGCCAAATATGTCTTCAGATAAGACTTTTCGGATTACTGCAACTATGTGTCCATTAACAGCACCTATGTGTCTTTGATAATTTGAAGCTCTCGCTTGGCTGTAGCCACCTTGATATCTCATTTTCTCTATTGCATAAAAGGACCTTTCCCACGATGGTGGCATTTCTCATTTTCATTTGTAGATCACAGGGAACAAATACAACAATATTCGTCAAGAATAAAGAGCCTTAACACAAATCTTCAAACCTCCCCTCATGAATGTTCTGATGACCTTTATGAAGGAGGAGTATCTTCTCTAATAGACTCTTCAAGAGAATATATTGAGAGGACAGCAGGCAACTTTTACGTAATAAATCCAGTCTTTCATTTAAATTTCCCTATATCTTTGGACAACTTCCTCTATTGTACACCCAGAAAGTTCTGGCATTTCAGTTTTCCTATGCAGACTTCATTTGGATCCATATACCAGTCAGCAGTAAACTTTGGAACCTCTCCTTGCCATTTGAGCTAATAGATGCAAATGAGATTCTCACGTCAATAAATTCAACCTCATCAAATATTATTTTCTTTCCAACTGAACCCAATACCCTTAGGACCCATTTCCACATATTGTTCCCCAGGCTTCTGTCTATAGAAATTGAAAAAATAATGCAATTACTTTGGTGTGTATTAAAGTACCAATTGTTCATACTTCGTAATTCATCCTCTGGGGCCAATTGGTACATAAGTCTAGCTATAGGTTTAGAGGCTATGATCCCCCTGAGGAGGATAAACAGTTCCTTAAAAATAGGCATTTCAAGTTCTTCAAGCAAGGGAAGCCTAACTTCCTGGGAGAGGGAAAAGGCTACACCCACTGTCAAATATGGTTCAATAGAATGTACCAATTTAAGGTCTCCAGCTTCATGGAAATACGCCTCTATGTTCTCATCCCAATTCTCAGAAATTAAGTCCTTCCCTAACAATGCCCTATATCTAACATTAGGAATCCTATGAACAGGAGAATCCAATTTGTATTATAATTCAGCTATTCGTAGGAATAGACTTTGGGTTTAGTTTTCTGAAATCTCAACCATGAAGCCATAAGAAATAAGAGTTTCTTATAGAAAATTCATAGAGGTTTTCTAATCCCTTGAACTTGAGTAGGTATGGATTTATCATTTGAGCATATCATTTTTCCCCATGATTTTTTCACTGCACTTTATAAGCAATGAACCAACTCAATTTTACTGCTTATTTTTACAAAACTGTTTCATGGTAGCAACCACTTGTCATGTAGTTTTTCCCTTTCTAGGTGCTTGAATACAAGTAGCTAAAGAAATAATTTTAGGTGACTATGTCATTCTGCTTGCCTGGAGTACCAGTACAAACTTTACAAATAGAAACAATACAAGATGAAAACTGAGGCAGCCATCGAGAATAATATATATTTGAAAAAAGTAATATTTTACTGTTTTTATTCCTATTAATAAGTGGACTACAAGGAGAAAGGGAGCTTTCTAAAGAGCAGAATACAATTGTTTATTTAAGATTACTTATCCCAATGAGTAATAGATTTATTTCTCATGAAAATAGAACATTCAGATAGACTATTGATTTGCTTCACCTGTTCTATCAACTATAGAAATCAACCTCCCAACACTAATTTTTATACCAAAATTCTGTGTTTCATGTCTGAATTTTGTATGTTCTCTTGGTCTAAATGCATCAAGAAAAGTAGACGTTGCCTTATTTTCCAATTAATAATCAAAGGTGCTATCTAGTCCTAGCTAAATCTAACTAGAAAAAGGATAATCAGGAAATTTCTAGGGCACATAATGTTAAGTAAAAAAGTGGATTTCTATTATTTTGAGTCACATAATAAGGGCTTCTTGTTTTTTCAAATATAGCATTTAGAGGGGCCACATATTTTCAAAATTGGGGATAGTCACAAGCTAAGAGAGGGGAAAAGCAGTAACAGCATTGACACCAGTCAAGAAAAGTCTTGAAAACAAACTGCTCTTTTGGCAAAAGTGTCTGTTTCATTGCTCTGAAATAAATTTGTGTCTATTTCTGGGATGCAAAGGAAACACTTCATTACCCCCACCATGAGCCCTGGTTGAGTAACTAGCTGTGTGTATATGAATTGATGGGTGGAGTACATTGAGTATTGCTCTGTTTACTGTTAAATTTCTAGGGAACATGTGAGACTTCAGTTAGGGAATCTCTGATGCAGTAAGCAGAATAAGTGAGGATGGTTTAGGGCATAGAGAAATTCTGCTGCCTGTCGTTATTCTCCACTGGTTCAGAACAGAAGAAATATGTTAGAAGCCACAGAGAAAAATTGAAGTACTAAATTTCATTTGGTTTTAAAGTTGGAAGTAAAACTAAAGTGTTAGTCATTCAGAGAGGAAGATGATATAGAATCCAGAGTGGTCACACACACACACACACACACGCAGACACACAATGCTTGGGAGACTACTAAGGCTAATGGAGATGAAAACAATTAGGCACTGATAAAATAATATTTTTTTTTCAAATTTGTAGAGATATACAATTCCAAGGGTTCTAAGATTGAAAAAAAATTTGTTTTATTCATACATATTCAAATTAAATGACTGGCTTAAAAAAGTTTATTTGATACAATATATTCCCCAAATATGTGGATAACAGAAATAACTAAAAAAAAATTATGTTATATATATGTTTATTTATAATATGTTATAATTATTTATGTTATATATAATATGTTATATATATGTTTTATATATACATATATAATACGTTATATATATGTTTTATATATACATATATAATACGTTATATATATGTTTTATATATACATATATAATACGTTATATACGTGTTTTATATATACATATATAATATGTTATATACGTGTTTTATATATAACATATATAATATGTTATATACGTGTTTTATATATAATATATAATATGTTATATACGTGTTTTATATATAACATATATAATATGTTATATACATGTTTATATATAACATATATAATATGTTATATACATGTTTATATATAACATATATAATATGTTATATACATGTTTATATATAACATATATAATATGTTATATACATGTTTATATATAACATATATAATATGTTATATACATGTTTATATATAACATATATAATATGTTATATACATGTTTATATATAACATATATAATATGTTATATACATGTTTATATATAACATATATAATATGTTATATACATGTTTATATATAACATATATAATATGTTATATACATGTTTATATATATCATATATAATATGTTATATACATGTTTTATATATAACATATATAATATGTTATATACATGTTTTATATATAACATATATAATATGTTATATACATGTTTTATATATAACATATATATGTTATATACATGTTTTATATATAACATATATATGTTATATACATGTTTTATATGTAACATATATAATATGTTATATACATGTTTTATATGTAACATATATAATATGTTATATACATGTTTTATATATGACATATATAATATGTTATATACATGTTTTATATATGACATATATAATATGTTATATACATGTTTTATATATGACATATATAATATGTTATATACATGTTTTATATATGACATATATAATATGTTATATACATGTTTTATATATGACATATATAATATGTTATATACATGTTTTATATATGACATATAATATGTTATATACATGTTTTATATGTGACATATAATATGTTATATACATGTTTTATATATGTCATATATAATATGTTATATACATGTTTTATATATGACATATATAATATGTTATATACATGTTTTATATATGACATATAATATGTTATATACATGTTTTATATATGACATATAATATGTTATATACATGTTTTATATATGACATATAATATGTGATATACATGTTTTATATATGACATATAATATGTGATATACATGTTTTATATATAACATATATAATATGTGATATACATGTTTTTATATATAACATATATAATATGTGATATACATGTTTTTTATATATACATATATAATATGTTATATATATGTTATATATAGCAGCCACACATAATACGTGGCTATTGAGCACTTTTGAAATGCAGTTAGTTCAACTGAGACATAGCTAAGTGTAAAATACACTTTCGATTTTAAAGACATTCCAAAAGAAAGAATATTTTAAAAACTCAATAATTTTAAATATCTGTTACATGTTGAAATAATTTGATTATGTTGGGTTAAACAAAATGTTAATATTAGCTTCATCTTTTTAACTTTACTTTTTATGTAAATACTACTAAAGTTAAAATTAAATATATGGCTCTCATTATATTTCCACTGGACAGTCCAGCTCTGGAGGATAAAAAGTATATTCTGATATCAATTATAATTTCCTTTTCACTTCGGAATTTTTTTTTTTTTTTTTTTTTTTGAGACGGCGTCTCACTCCGTCGCCCAGGCTGGAGTGCAGTGGCACGATCTCAGCTCACTGCAAGCTCCTCCTCCCGGGTTCACGCCATTCTCCTGCCTCAGCCTCCTGAGTAGCTCGGACTACAGGCGCCCACCACCACGCCCGGCTAATTAATTTTTTTTTTTTTTTTTAGTAGAGATGGGGTTTCACCGTGTTGGCCAAGATCGTCTTGATCTCCTGACCTCGTGATCCACCCACCTTGGCCTCCCGAAGTGCTGGGATTACAGGCGTGAGCCACCGCATCCAGCCTCACTTGGGAATTTAAAGTAATATAAACATTATACCTAGGAAGATAGATTTGATGTGTGATTCTTCAATTCTGTCTTTCTAACCTGAAAAAATACTTTCTTCAATCTTTCCTGCATTTACATTAAATTTAAAACTTCAATATGTTCTCTGTGAAATAGATAAAAAGAATTTTCTTTCTTTACATGAATTCTTTTAAAGTTTCTACTGGAAGTAGAAGCTGAAATCCTACTCCTAATTTCCCCCATTAGGAATACTCTGAAATGTTTAGACAATAATAGTGAAATTCCCCTTGGTAGATGAAACTTAGAAAGTCTTCTATTTACTATTCCTACAATCTTTGTTACCACCAACACTAGCAATACTATCATTATTAATGTTTGCTATGTACAAAATAGTTTTCTGTTGTTGTTTTTGAGATGGGGTCTCACTGGGTTGCCCAGGCTGGAATGCAGTGGTGTGATCATGGCTCATTGCAGCCTCAACCTCTCTAGCTCATGTGATTCTCTTGCTTCAGCCTCCCAAGTAGCTGGTACTACAGGGGTGCGCTTCCACATCTGGTTAATTTTTGTATTTTTTGTAGTGACAAGATTTCATCATGTTGCCTAGGCTGATTTTGAACTCCTGGGCTCAAGCAATCTGTCCACCTCAGCCTCTCAAAGTGGTGGGATTTTAGCCCTGAGCCACAAGGCCTGGCCTCTATTAAATATGAAGAATTTATTGTGCGAAATACTTTAGGTCCATTGTCTCCCAAGAATACTATAGACTATTAGTCCTGTTTTACAGAAAAATAAAAAGACAGCTTGAAGAATGTAAGTAATTTGTCCAAGGTTACTAACCAGTAAGTAATATGGACCAGATCAGTCCATAAAACCTGTGTCTTTAGTGTCTTAAACAACTAATATCACTGTGGCATCAAAAATATCTGTGATACCAAACTCTACCTTTTGAGACTAGATAATCCAATTATCAATTGTAATTCTATTTCCATTATTAATGCATTATCTCACAATATATAAAACAATGTTATATTTTATTTCTACTGTTCTAAAGAATATTATTCTACTTGTTTATGATATATTTATGTAACTCTCCTGCTTAATTCACTTATGCATACCAGCAGTTTATTTTGAAGGAAGTGTTAGTAGCATCATGTTGGATACACAATTCTTGATGTACCAAGAATGGGATATTTGCCATTACAGTTCCCACTAAATTCCAACAGTGCCTCCCATTTACTGTGAAAACCAAAAATTATTCCATGAATTTCTAAATACCCTGGTGAAGGTGAAGTAAGAAACAGGATATGTCTATGGCTGATTACCTTTGAGCATCTGATTCAAATGTTCATATTTAACTAAAGCCTTATATTCACAGCCTCAGGTTGTAGCTTAACACACATGCAGGTGTATTCTTACCTGACTTTCTCGATTTCTATTTTGCAAAGTAATGTAAATCAGGTCCTCCTGATAACCTCCATTTATATTTTTAGCTATTTATTTGTTGTACTTTTTTGTTTTAAAACAATTAAAAACTTACAAAAGTATGTAAGAAAAAGACATTTCCATTTTTTTTTCTGAACTATTTGTGGGTAAGTGGTCAACATAATGCCTCATTGACCATGAATATTTAAGTATGGACTTCCTACATATGAGGTCACTATCTTACAAAGCCACAGCACCACTCTCAAAATAATTATAATTACAAATGACAGAAATTTTATTTTATTTTGTTTTTAAAAATTACTTTAGATTCAGGGAGTACATGTGCAAGTTTGTTACATAGGTATATTGCCTAATTTTGGAGTGTGGGCTTCTATTGAACCCATCACTCAAATAGTAATCATTGTGCCCAATAAGTAGTTTTTTAACCCTTCCCTTCCCCCTCCCTCCTTCCTTCCTTTTGGAGTCCCCATTATCTATTGTTTCACCTCTGTGTGCATGTACACCCATTTTTTAACTCCTACTTAATAAGTGAGAACAGGCAGTATTTGATTTACAGATTTTATTTTCTAAAAACAACTGCAACTCAATCTCTCTTCTGTCTTGCATGCTCTTATTACAAAGTGAGTTTCATCCTCCTGCTATCAAATGTGTGGTTTTGACCTGGAAAAGGAAAGGTGAGAAGGTCTTTATTTCCTGTTGTTGAATCTGGGAAGGCTCTGAGACTTATGAGGCTAATGCATAAATAGTTAAAGAATTTTAGCTGATTCTCCTAATACACTCGCTATTGAGATGCAGTCACTATGCTGTGAGGAAGCCCATGTAACAATGCGGAGATTCTGAAGTGAGTTCTGGGTTCTAAGCCAACAGCCTAAATACTTTAAGTCCATTATTTAGGTCCAAGTTCAACCACTAGACCTGTACTTCACAAGCCTTCAGAGGATTCCTGCTTTCAGCCAGCAAGCTTTTTCAGCTGAAGCCCCCAGTATCATGGAACAGAATCAGATTATTTCCACCGAGTCCTTTTCAATTTCTTAACCCACAGGATTTATGAGCATTATGAAGTCATTATTGCTTTCTGCCACTAGGCTGAGAGTGGACCACATATACAGAAATAGAAAACTATTAATAGAAAAATGTATTGCAAACATCTAATCCTCAAACCCCATTCAAGTTTTGCCAACTACCCTCCATCCTATCAAATATTCCTTATACCAAAAGATCCGGTTCAAAAATAAGTGTTGCATTTATTTTTTAACCTCTTTTGATCTGGAATAGCTCCTCACACCGTCTTTCATGACTTTAGTGCTTTGGAAGACTACAGGTCAGTTATTATACAAAATGTCATTATATTTAGATTTGCCTAATTTTTTTTTTTATTACATTCAGACTAGGCATCTTTGTAAGGAATACTACAGGAGTGATGCTGTGTTCCCAGACATTCCTATCTGCTGGAGGCACAAGTTCTACTTGTTCTATTACTTGGTAATATTCACTTTAATGCTCAATTAAAGTGGTGTTTGATAGGCTTCTCTACTCATTTTTTAAATCTTATAATTAGTAAGCATTAGTGGGGAGATATTTTGAGACTAGGTCAATGTCCCATTTCTTACAAAAGATTTGTTACCTTTTCACGTAAGTATGGACTCATGGATTCTTGCTTTATTCTATGCCATAATTCATTACTCTGTATTTATTTTGATGTCCAAACTGTCCCAGATTTAATGAAATGTAATCTCCTTTAAGCTAGGCCCTGTGCCCTTTTGATACCTACCTATGATTCTTTAAAACAGTATTCTTTATATCTGAAAAATAAAGGAATTTCTACTTTCTGGCTTAATATAATAGGATGTTTAGGCTCATCTGAAATTTCCCTGCCGTCACCTGGGAATCAACCATTTCTTCAGGGAGTCCTAGTTTCTTTTAGAGGTAAGTACTGTTTACAAAGCAATGTCTGGTGAGTAGGTATATTTGTGTATTATGCTAAATCACATGGTAGTCTCTTTCCTGGCTTAGGCAGTTTCAGTGCCCTATACCTGGCCCCAACTCATTTCTCTAAAGCTAAAAAATAGGCGTGTCTATTTGATATATTTACGTTTTTCTCTCCTAGTAAATAAATAGTTTTGTAATAAGTTAACTTTTATACCATTTTCTCCCTATTCTGTTATTGGAATAGAAATATGCTGTTTTTTATTAATTTAAATATTATGTATAATTCTGTCTGGGCGAAACATGCACACACACATGTAAATGCACACACACACATTTTATGCCATGGATCATTTCACTGGAAAACTAAAGTGGTATCTGTGGTTAACATTTTGAAAATTGAAATCCCATGAGAGTTAATTGTGCAAAACTGTTTTATGTGATAATTGACTATGTAAAACCTGAATTACAACAGTATAGAATGGCTTGGAATTTTATTTAGATAGTCTTCAGTGTCAAACAAGAGACAATTAGATTTATTCAATGGAATGTTAATTTTCATATAAATGCAAGTTTTTAACTAAGCCATGTTTTCTAACACATTCAGGATAGGCTTATGAATACATATAAACCTTGGTGAAAATTATTTAAATAGTCAAAGATTTATTTTGAGGAGAATTTGGTGTCAAAAATAGTGTAAGGTATTAGGGATACATATATTTAAGACATACTCCCTATATTAAGGAATTTACTGTCTAGTGGGGAAAGTAGCTATATAAACAAATATAATATGGTGCAAAGAGTAGGTCTAGGGGCAAAAAATTCCACCTTCGTCCCCTTGGGGTTTCAGCTGGATCTGAGAATTAAATTGACATTAGATAGATTAACAAGATAAAAGTGTAATACAAATTTTACAGGGCGTGGAAGCTCTCATAAGGAAATAAAGACCCAAAGAAGCAGTTAGGGTCAGTTACTTAAACACTGAATTGGACAAAGAATAGTTAGTTGCGAAGAAGCAACTAAATCATGTGGGAGGCTTAAAAGACAAGAGGTATTTTAACAAGATCTTTACATAGTTTTTAGTTTTGACTTCTCATCCTTGAATATAAAGATTTTGCATCTTTCCGGTAAAGGGAGGGCGTCTTTCACATGGGAATTTTATCTTCTGCTTTTGAGAGACAGCACAGAGGTCAAAGTGATCTTTTGTATGTATTGTTTTTTAAACCACTTTAAACTTAAATAGGCAATATGCCAGAATAGCATATTTTAACCTCTTCAAGGTCAACAGTAGTGATGAGCACATAGTGGATTAATGCACAGAAGAGGCTTCTCTATGAGTGAGTTGGAAAGGCATTTGGTAGGATAGGATTCCCATTTTGCTCCTTGAACCAGACCAAGCAAGGTGAAATACTCTACAGAACATACTACTGCAAGCAACTTTTATGAGAGTTTTTTTTATTGTTGTTGTTGTTTTGTTTTGCTTTGTTTTTAACCTAATGGAACTGATATCAACACAGCCAAGTTGGGGAACCAGAAATATTTTCAAGAGCAGATAAGTTCATAGCAAGAAGAGTAATATCAGTGTCTTAGCTAGTTTCTGAGAAGATGTTGTTTCCTTATATTCAAAATCAGAGCTTTTTAATTTTTTTCAAATCAGTACTGTGAATAAAACAGAGAGAAAGCAAAAATGATATAATTTTGTTAGCCTTAAAACAGAGGTTATGCTACAACATCTTACTCTTCTACTAATCTGATACTTCAGATTGATTTACCTTAAATCTTCTTACTTTAAAACTTCCGATGGACCTTAAATCTTCAGGATGGTTTAAGGCCAATTTACTTGCATTTTTACGCTAGCAGAGTATATGACATATTGTATTAATAAAAAATGTTAAATTTGTCATGCTGACTTGACTCTCTACACTTATGGGAATAAGGTGAAGAAATATAATTAACCACTTTTCTATTTTTCCACTTGGGCTTTTAAAAAATGTACATTTTTTCTTCAAACTATTTATAAATTACTCATAGCCCTAATTTCATATTTATCTCTCATTAGGGAGTGTTGGCCATATTTAGACTGATTATGTTTTACTGAATTCTGAGATGTTAGGAAGCCATAATATCTTCTACATTGTGTTATTTAAGTCACAAATTTAAATGTAAGTAGAGTGAAGGCTGCAGATAACTATTTTTTAAAAAATAGTTTTTATTGTTTCTTTATATTCACTCCTAGGACAGACACTGTGGGATAAATGCACTGTAAATATTTATATTACTTTACAAGAATGGGGATCACAGACTAAATCCCTATATATTGCTCTAAATATTTACCCTCCTGTATTAGTAAAGTTACTCAAGGACACTGCCAATCATTCTCAGTGTTTGCAAACAATAAGAAGGGTTGCAAAATTCAGAGAAGTAATCATTTCATTTTTACAATGGAAGAATGCATAAGAAGTAAAGAAACTGAGTGTCTTATCAAGATTGTCTCATATACATATAATTAATTATATATCAGTAAACATATCTTATATAAGTATAAAACATAGATGATATAGATAGATAGATAGATAGATAGATAGATAGATAGATAGATGATAGATAGATACCCACACTTTAAGATAGCAAGTCCCTGAGGATATACATCAGTTTTAATTCTTGCTGGTGGTAAACAATGTGGTAAAATGGAAAGTGAGAATAAAGTCCTTATATAAATGAGAGCAGACAGATCTAAGTCACTCTCAGAAGGTAGCTCTTACTCTATGGAATATCCTGGTAGCAATGATAAGTACTTTTTTCTTCTTTTAATCAGATAGCTGATTAACATTGAAACACAAAGTCTCATTCTCTCTCTAATTATAATATTTTATCTTTCCTGGTCCTTTTGTTATTTCCCGTATACATTACTACTCCTTTAATAAGAAAGTTTTCCATTCTTAATCCACTGATATATTTTTTCCCAATCTGCTTAGTCCCATTAATTTTTACTTCCTTTCCTGTTTAGAGTAATCATTATGGACTACTACTTCTAATGCATCTTCACATTAATTGTCTATAATTTTGATAAATCAGTATAAAGCTGAACATTAACATAAATATGTGGGAGAAAAGTTTAGTTTCTGAAGACTCTGCATTTTAAAATATAAACCGATATCATCTCTTTTTGATATATACTCAGTAGTGGCATTGTTAGATTATGTGGTAGTTATATTTTTAGTTTTCTGAGGCCCTCTTTACTGTTTTCCATTTTAGCTGTACTAATTTACATTCCCACCAATAGTGTAATAGGGGTCCCTTTTCTCCATATTCTGCCCCAAACTTGACATTTCTTGACATTTCTACGTTAGTCAACCTGAAGACCAATTATAAGTTGGCCAAGATGTTTAATTACAAAGATTAGAATTATCAGTTGTATCTGCTTTTCTATTCACTGGCCCTTTAAAGGCATAAACTTTTTATTCAATTTGTTATGCCCACCACTGAGCATAATACAAGGAACATATTAGGTCCTCAAGAAATGCTTACTGAATCAACCTTAATTGATAATCAAGTTATTGTTGGTTCACTCTTCTCCATACATTTTTTTTTTTTTTTTTTGAGATGGAGTCTCACTCTGTCATCCAGGCTGGAGTGCAGTGATGTGATCTCGGCTCACTGCAAACTTCGCCTCCTGCGTTCAAGCGATTCTCCTGCCTCAGCCTCCTAAATGGTTGGGATTACAGGCATGTGCCACATGCCCAGCTAATTTTTGTATTTTTAGTAGTTATGAGGTTTCACCACGCTGGCTAGGCTGGTCTCAAACTCCTGGCCTCAAGTGATCTGCCCACATCAGCCTCCCAAAGTGCTGGGATTACAGGCGTGAGCCACCCCACCCAGCTCATATATTGTTTTAAAATCAATATTATATTGATATGAAATTGAGCAAGATAAAATAAAACACAGTATTATCATAGTAAGTAATTAAATTTTCATTGTTTTTTTTTTTTCTACCATCATTATAGTATAGCCACCAATTTCTACTGAGTATTTATCTACTATATGGCAGGTCAAGTCTGCATTCTGGGATAAAGTGTTGACACAATCTTGAATCAGTGCCTAAGGAGTTCACAAGTCCAGAGAGGGGATAGCGTATGTGAGTAATTCTAACATAATATTTTACAATCTGAGTTGGAAGTACAGAAGCACATAATTTAGTTCTGCAAAGGGAAGTAAAAGATTTCTAAAACAGAATCATATCTAAAACAGACTGTCTTATCATTTTTATTCTTGGGGCCTAACAAAATGGCCAGTAATTTTTTAAAAATGCCATGTTGAATTCAAAATAATATTTTAACAGTATTATTTATATTTAATATGTTACATATAATTTAATATACATTTAATATTTAATATATTGTAATTTCACTCTTGTATCGTTTTCCTGTATACTTATTTTTTGTATTTTTAGTAGGGACAAGGTTTCACAGTTAAGTTCAAAATGGTATCTGTCCATTGACTATGAATTTTTTAAATGTTTAATATATTTAAGAGAATTTGTGAAGTAGGATAGAATTTGAGATTTTTTTAAAAGGACATCTTAAGAAATCATTAGAATAAGATTAACCCAAAAATATCATCATATAGAAATTGTCTTTCAAAAAAGTTAACAGAAATATAAGTATGATGTAATTACTTTGTTAATTTCATCAGTAAGGGAACTAATATTGAGAAATAACCCTGCCCTCTAGTGGTGATTAATAAATTTTAAAATATACTGAAAACACCAGTTTGCTGTTACAGCAAAGTTCACATTGACATATATTTGAATAGAAACACTGAAACCATGTATTCTGCATTAATAAACAGACATGATTAAACTAACAGCCTTGAATGTTGTTTAGTAGATTCATCCCTCTAAGAAATTTAGCAAAACAAATTTTAGTAAATGAAAAGTGTCACTGTGTTTCTCCTTGTGAATGGTATTACCAATGTTGAATTAGATTCTTTGATGGAATACTTTTTCTGTTTGAATTTTGATTAGAAATCCACAATCTAGGGAAAAATTTACAAAGTCTCAAACTTGTTTTACTCACCCCCTACCAATTTTCATCACCAATTCTCTCCACTGCCCTGATAAGTCCTCTTCATATGCCATTTGTCTCTGCTTAAATATTGGATAAGCCATTTCTCTCTTTTCTGAGATAGGACTCGAAGGATCTATACAAAAAACACAATTTATTGCACTTCATTTGATATTTCTTTTTGAATCCTGAGATCTCTACATGCCTGATTATATGCTAGGTATCATCTAAACTATATTTTATCCCATGTTTTTTCCTAAAAGAAGGATAATACTTTTAGACAAATGTAGCATAATTAATTATACAATTTATTCATGAAAGAAACTATACTTATGTACTGATACTTTTTTAATTCTGAATTTTGTGCTATCTGTATTTTAAAACTCAACATCTATTTTTACCTATGACTGTCATAAAAAATCAGAGGTAGCTTCTAGTTACATAATCACAACATGAAGAATTGTTAGATATTTTAGAAATAACTAGATCAATCCCTCTATTACAACAAAGTAAATGTTCAAATGTGTCTACTGACTTAGCCAAGGTTTTGTAGTTGCTTGTTTCACTAAAAGTCAGAGCTAAATGGAAAACATTTTTTAGTTTTGCTTCCAATTTACCTCTGTACCTACAAATATAATATTTCAAAACTGTGTTATATCCATGTCCTCACTCTGAGAATCTCTGAATTCATTACAGTACATATCAAAAGTTAAGGACTTCGAAAGATTGTCCTGGTGGGCTCGGTGTAATCACAATGATCCTTAGAAGAGAAGGGCAGGAGGGTCAGAATCGGAGAAGGAGATGTGATGACAGAAGCAGGAGTGAGATTGAAAAAGAGAGGGTATGAAAGAGGGTGTGTGTGTGTGTGTGTGTGTGCATGTGTGTGTCTGTGTGTGTGAGAGAGAGAGAGGGAGAGAGAGAGAGACAGAGATATTAGGAGACACTGTGCTTTGAAAATGGGGTAATTAATGAACCAAAGAATGCAAGTAGCCACTATGCCTTCTATTGAAAAAAAAGTAAGGCAACAGAGTCTCCCCAAGAGCCTCCAAAAGGAACACAGTCCTGCCAACTCATTTTAGACTTCTGACATGCAGAACTGTAAAATAATAAATTTGTGTTTTAAAAATAAAATAATGACTTAGGAACTTGTTAAAAATTCAAATTCCCTGGTACCAACCCAGACAGACTAATTCATAGAAACAAGGGGAGGGATTCAGAAATCTGCAGTTTAAGAAGCCCTCTAAGTAATGAATGCTAAGCCTGGGTGATATTGACTTACATAAAGTGTTTTCCTCACCTATTGCAGGGAAGATTACTGCAGGAGGTTATTTCTCATTGTGGTTTTGATTTGCATTTTCTTTATAATTAGTTTTATTGAGTGCTTTGAATTTACCTGTTGGCCATTTCTATGTCTTCTTTGGAAAATGGAAAAATGTCTATTTGGATCCATTGCTCATTTTATGATGGGGTTATCTGGCTTTTTGCTATGGAGGTGTATGAGCTCCTTAAATATTTTAGATATTAACTCCTTATCAGGTATAAGGTTGGCAAATATTTTTCCCATTCCGTAAGTTGACTTTCCATTTTGTCGGTGGTTTCTTTTGCTGTACACAAACTTTTTGTTCTTTCATCCATATTTTATAATTTTTAGTTCATTGTATTGACTACATTTATTCCTAAGTATTTTATTCTTTTAATGATATTATAAATGGGATTGTTTTCTTAATTCTTGAATAGTTCATTATTAGCTTATAAAATGCAACTATATTTTATATATTGGTTATCCTGCAAATTTACTGGATTTCCTTATAAGTTCTAACAGGTGTTTTGGTGGAGTCTTTTTGGGTTTCTACATATAAAATTATGCCATCTACATACAGGGATAATTTTACTTCTTCCTTTCTGATGTAGATGCCTTTTATTTATTCATTTCTCTCCTAATTGCTCTGGCTAGAACTTCCAGTATAAAGTTAAGTAGAAGTAGCAAGAGTGGGCGTCCTTGTGTGGTTCCAGATCTTAGAGGAATAGCTTTCTACTTTTCACTTCTGAGTATAATGTTAGCTGTGGGTTTGTCACATATGGCCTTTATTGTGTTGAGGTACACTCTTTCTAAACCTAAGTTATTGAGGGTTTTTACCATAAAAGCATGTTGAATTTATCCAAATATTTTCTGCATATATTGAAATGATTATGTAACTTTTGTTCTTCGTTCTGTCATTGTGATTTATCATATTTATTGATTTGCATATATTAAATCATCTTTGCGTACCAGGGATAAATTTCATTTGATCTTGGCAAATGATTCTGTTAATGTGCTGTTGAATTTGGTTTGCTAATATTTTGTTGGAGATTTTTCCATCGATGTTCATCAGAAATGTTAGCCTGGAATTTTCTTTTCTTGTAATGTTTTTGTCCGGCTTTGGAGTCAGAGTGATGTTGGACTAATGAGTTTGGAAGTACTCTGTCTTTAATTTTTTGAAAGAGTATGAGAAGGATTGGTTAATTCTTTTGTAAATGTGTGTTCGAACTTACCAGCTAGTCATCAGGTCCCAGGATTTTCTTTGAGACATATTTGATATTGCTTATTCAGTTTCCTTACTTAAGGATCAGAGCAGATTTTCTATTTCTTTGTGATTCAGTCTCAGTAGAGATATGATTTTAGGAATTTATCCATTCTTACAGGCTGTCTTAATTGCAGGTATACAATTTTCCATTGTAGCCTCTTATGATCCTTTGTATTTCTATGGTATCAGTTGTACTATCTCCTTTTTATTTGTGATTTTATTTATTCAGTCTTTACTCTTTTTGTATTAGTCTGGCTAAAGGTTTGTTGATCTTGTTTATGTATTTTTAAAAATCCATCTTTTAATTTCGTCGATATTTTCCACTTTCCCATAGTCTCAATTTTATTTTTTTTCTGCTTTGATATTCATTATTTCATTTTGACTACTAACTTAGGGCTTAGTTGTTCCTTCTTCTCTAATTCCTTGAGGAAAAGTAGTGTTAGATTGTGTATTTGTTATTTTTATATAGGTATTTATTGTAATAAATTTATATCTTAGAATTGCTCTCATAAACTCTAATAAAGTTTGTTTCCATTTATATTTGTCTCAAAATATTTTTTAAGTTTTTATTTATTTTTTGATATATCATTATATCAGGAAATGCTGTTTAACTTACACATATTTGTAAATTTTCCAGGTTCTTCTTGTTATTGATTTCTCATTTCATACCAGAGTCATAATGATAAGATATTTAATTTGACTTCAATCTTCTTAAATTTGTTAGGACATATTTTGTAGCCTAATATGTGGTCTATCCTGGAGAATGTTCCATATGCACTTGAGGAGAATGTATGTAATGCTGTTGCTAGATGAAATTTCCTGTATATATCTGTTGGTCCATTTGGTCAAGGTATACTTTCAGTCCAATGTTTTCTTGTTCAATTTCTTTCCAGATGACTCATCTATTTTTGTTTAAAGTCGGTAATTGAAGTACTCTACTATTGTTTTACTGCTATTTCTCCCTTCACATCTATTAGTATTTGCTTTATGTGCCTAACTGTTTAAATGTTGGGAGCACATATTTTTACAATTGTTATATCTTCTTAAAGAGTTGACCTCTATTATTATATAATAAGGGTTTTTGTCTTGTTTTACAGTTTTTTAATTTAAAGTACGTTTTATCTGATATAAGTATAGCTCTCTTTGGTTTCTATTTCCATGGCATTTTTTATATCCATTTGCTTTCTGCCTCTGTGGGCTCTTAAAGTAATTCTCTTGTAGAGAGCATAGAGTTGGGTCTGACATTTTAAAATTGAACTGAGTTTCTTTTGATTTACATTTAAAGTAATCATTGATAGGTAAAGACACTGTTTCAATTTTATTGTTTTTTGACTGTTTTGTACATCCTTTGTTCCTCTTGCTAGATTATTTTGTGATTTGATCGTTTTCTATGGTGCTATGCTTTAATTCCTTTCTATAACATTTATGTATATATTATAGTTCTTTTCTCCATACTTACTATGAGGCTTACCAGAACATCTTATATTTTAAGCTGGTAACAACCTAATTTTGATCACATACAATAACTTTACAACTTTCTTCCCCACACATATTTTATATTTTTGATATTATTTACATTTTCATATTGTTTATTCATTAACAAATTATTGGAGTTATAGTTATTTTTAATATTTTTGTTTTTTAACCTTTGTGCTGAAGATGTAAGTTATTTTCACACCACTATTATAGTATTAGAGTCTTTAACATTTGAATACATACTTAATTTTACCTGTGTACCAGTGAGTTTTATGTTTTATATATATTCATGCTACTAATAGCATCCTTTTAATTCAGCTTGAAGAACTGCCTTTAGTATTTCTTGCAAGACAGGTCTAGTGATGATGAGTTCTCTCAGCTTTATCTCTCTCTGGGAAGGTCTTTAATTTTATTTATTTTTCATGCACAGCCCTGCCCAGTAAAGATAGTATTATTAGTTGCATGCTTTTTTTTTTCCCCCAGAATTTGGAATGTAGCATTCTTCTTTCTCCTGGGCTACAAAGTTTCCTGCTGAAAAATTCCACTGACAGCCTTATGGGGAACATAAATGTATATATAAACTGTATATAAACTATAATAGATATATAAATATATAATAATATATAATAGGTAATAATATATAATAATATATAAAATGTAATAATATATATAACATATATATAAACTATAATATATACATTAAAGTTATAGAAAGGAATTAAAGCATACCACCATAGAAAATTATCAAATCACAAAATAATCTAGCAAGAGGAACAAAGGATGTACAAAACAGCCAGAAAACAATTAATAAAATTGAAACAGTAAGTCTTTACCTATCAATGATTAGTTTAAATGTAAGTCAAAAGAAAACCAGTAGCTCAGTTTTAAAATGTCAGACCCAACTCTATGCTCGCTACAAGAGAATTACTTTAGGAGCACAAGGAGGCAGAAAGTAAATGGATAGAAAATAAATTCCATGCAAATAGAAACCAAAGAGAGCTATACTTATATCAGATAAAATATACTTTGAATAAAAAACTGTAAAAAAAGACAAAAAAAATTGTATGTGAGAAAAAAATCATTTGTTGCTTTCAAGAGTCTCTGTTTATCTTTAGTTTTTGACTATGCTATGTCTTGGTAAAGTTTTCTTGGGGTTGAACCTGTTTGGACCATTGAGATTCATGTACCGGGATGCATGTATCTCTCCTCAGCTTTGGGAAGTTTTCAGCCATTGTTAAAAGCTCTTTATCTCTTTTTCTCTCTGTTACCCTATCTCACTCCTATAACACAAATGTTAACTCTCTAGATGGAGTCCCATAAATTCCACAGGCTTTCTTTATTCTCTTGCATTCTATTTTGTCTTTTTTCTCCTCTGGTGATTGTTTTCAAATGCCTGTTTGAATTTACACAATATTTCAGATTGCTGTTGATGTTGTCTACTGCTTTTTAAATTTTACTCATTGTATTATTTAGCTCCAGAATTTCTGTTTGCTTCTTTTTATGATTTCTATTTATTTCTAAAATTTCTCTTGTTTTTTATGAATTGTTTTTCTGATTTCATTAAGTTGTATACCTGTTGTCACTCACTGAAATTTACTAAAACAATGATTTTGGGCCACGTATGATTGCTCATAGATATAATACCAACACTTTGAGATATATAATTATATTTTACATATAATTACATATACAATTCTATTACATATATAAGCACTTTGTTTACATAATTATCATAGGGTTCTCATATACCTACTTTATTAGAACTTTATTTTAAAGATATTGATGGTAGATTTTTTAAAAATATGCACATTCTCCCCTTTCATGTAAACAAAATGGTATTTTACTTTATGGAAGAGAGAATGAAGAGAACTTTATGTAAATTACAAGTTTAAAAATAAGAATATAGATAAAAAGTCATAGATTTTTTTCAAGTTCAATGAATTAAGAATTCTTTAAAAATATCAACAGTCATATTAATTATGTTGGTAAGTGGCATTTTTATTGTAAAATTTCTATGTAGAAATGCTTTCTATGATCATTATCTAGCTATATTATGAATAACTTCATCTGTAATGTTATATTTATAAAATTCTGATTTATTTAAGTTGATAATTAAAAGAACATGTCATTAATTTGTATATAAAAATAAATCATTATTTTAAAATTTAGGCTAAGGTAGTAAATGTGGATCTAAAGAAAATTAAAATATATAGATTTTTAATTTTTAAATCATGTGACAATAATTATGTCTATTTTAAAAATATTTTTAAAAGCTTGAATATTTTGTAAAATAGTATTTTTTTTAGATTTTAAAGTAAAAAATACATTTTTTAAGATGATGAACAACTTTACCTTTGAAACTTTCTATGGTCCTGTTATGATTTGAATCTGTGTCCCCACCGAAATTCCATTTTGAATTGTAATCTCCAATGTTGGAGGTGGGCCTGGTGGGAGGTAACTGGATGATGGAGGTGAATTTCTCATGAATGATTTAGCACCATCCACTTAGTGCTATCCTTGTGACAGTGAGTGAGTTCTCATGAGATCTCACTGTGTAAAATTGTGTAGTACCTCCCCTATTCCTCTCTTGCTCCTGCTCTGGCCATGTGACGTGCCTGCTTCCCCTTCACCTTCCAACATAACTGGAATCTTCCTGAGGCCTCCGCAGAAGCCAAGCAGAGCTGGCATCACGATTCCTGTATAGCTGCAGAACTGTGAGCTAGTTCAACCTCTTTTCTTTGTAAATTATTCAGTCTCAAGTATTTCTTTATAGCAATACAAGAATGACCTAATACAGAAAATTGGTACCAAGGAGTGGGGCATTGCTACAATGATATCTGCAAATGTGGAAATGACTTTGAAACTGGGGAACAGATGAAGATTGGAAGAGTTTGGAAGGTTCAGAAGAAGACAGGAAGATGAGGGAAAGTTTGGAACTTCTTAGGGAGTGACTAAATGGTTGTAACCAAAATGCTGATAGTAATATGGACAGGGAAGTACAGCCTAAGGATGGCTCAGATGAAAATGAGGAACTGGAGCAAAAGGCACATGTGTTATTTCTTAGCAAATAAGTTGGCTGAATTGTGTCTATGACCTAGGGATCTGTGGAGTTTGAACTAGAGACTGATGATTTAGGGTACCTGGTGAAAAAATTTCCTAAGCAGCAAAGTGTTAAGTGTGTGGTGTAGTTGCTTCTAGCAACCTATGCTCAGATGCATGAGCAAAAATTGATCTAAGTCTGAAACTTACATTTAAAGGGAAAGCAGAGCATAAAAGTTTGGAAAATTTGCAGTCTAGCCATATGGTATAAAGGAAAGCCTATTTTTAGAAGAGCTCAATCAGGCTGTGGAGCAACTACTTGTTAGACATATTTGCATAACTAAGAGGAGTCCAAGTGGTGATAGCCAAAGCAATAAGGAAAAGGCCTCAAAGACATTTCAGAGAACTCTATGGCATCCCTTCCCACCACAGGTCCAGATGCTTAGAAGGGAAGAATGATTTCATGGACCAGGCCAAGGGCCCCACTGCCCTGCATAGCCTTGGGACACTGTTCCTTGCATCCCAGCCACTCCAGCTCTAGTTGTGGCTCGAAGGAGCACAGATACAACTGGGGCAGCTGCTTCAGAGGATGTAGGCCATAAGCCTTGGTGATTTCCTTTTGGTATTAAGCCGGAGGGTGCACAGAATGCAAGAGTTAAGGCTTGGGAACTTCCACCTAGATTTCAGAGGATATATAGGAAAGCCTGGGTGTCAGGCAGAAGCCTGCTGCAAGGGTGGAGCCCTCACACAGATGCTCTACTAGTATAGTGAAGATAGAAAATGTGGCATTGGAGACCCCACACAGTCTTCCCTGAGGCACTGTCTAGTGGAGCTATAAGAAGAAAGCCACCACCCTCCAGAACTCAGAATGGTATATTGTATATATTCATTGTATCCACTGGTGGCTTGCACACCGTGTGTAGAAAAACCAAAGGCAGTTAGCTACCACCCATGAGAGCACCTGCAGGGACTGAACACTGCAAAGCCACAAGGGCAAATCTTCCCAAGGCCTTGGGAGCCCACCCTTTGAACCAGTGTGCACTGGATGCAGCAAGTGGACTCAAAATAGATTGTTTCAGAGCTTTAAGTTTTAATGAATATTCTGCTAGGTTTCAGACTTGCATGGGACTGTAGTCCCTTTCTTTTGGCTGACTTATGCCTTTTGAAATGGGAATATTTGCCCAATTCTGGTACCTTTATTGTATCTTGAAAGTAAATAACTTTTTTTTCTTTATTTTACTGGCTCATAGGTAAAAGGGAGTTGCCTAGTTTCAGAAGAGACTTTGAACTTGAGACATTTAAGTTAATACTGGAATGAATTAGGACTTTGGGAAACTAGTAGGAAGGCATAATTGCATTTTTCAGTGTGAGAATATGAGACATAAGAATTGTCAGAGTTGTAATGATATGATTTGGATCTGTGTCCCCAACAAAATGTCATGTTGAATTGTAATACCCAGTGATGGAAGTGGGTCTGGTGAGAGGTGATTGAATCATGAGGGCTCATTTCTCATGAATGGTTTAGCACCATCCACTTTGTGTTATCCTCGTGGTAGTGAGTGGGTTCTTTCCAGATCTCATAGTTTTAAGTTTGTGGCACCTCCCCACTTCGTTTCCTGCTCCTGCTGCCACCATTTGACTCACCTGGTCCCCCTTTGCCTTCTACTGTGATTGGAAGCTTCCTGAGGTCTCCCTAGAAGCAGACACCACTATGCTTCCTGTACCGCCTACAGAACCATGAGCCAATTAAACCGCTTTTCTTTTGAAATTACCCAGTCTCAGGTATTTCCTTACAGCAGTCTAATGTGAGAACAGCCTAATATAGGTCCTAAATATGTCTGGCATGTATCAGTGTATAAAAAATAACAACATTAAAGAAAAATTAATTGGAATTATTGTGATTCATACTATACATATGTAATTTAAGAGTATTAATGTGTTATTTTAAGAGACTCTATTAATCACATATTAATTTTTAAGATGACTTTGCTCATTGTTTGGTTAAGTATAATAGATTTCCCCAGATAATACAAGTTACAAATGCTTTCATTTTTGTGCTTTGAAATCACTATAAGAAACTTCATTGTACTCTTCTTCTTTAGCTCTCAATCCAGTATAACATGTAAGTGAATTACTGTAATTAGAGTTGTCTTGTCATTTCATATTTTTGATAAAAATTTGGAATTGGTATTTACACAATCACATCAACAAACCTAATTAACTTCTCTACATACCCTTTACTAATGCAGAGTGAAACATCCAGGAACATGAAATATATTCTGTAAATTCAAAGGCCATAAAGGAAGTGGAATGTTGGATCAGAATAATGCCTAATGATTTAGTGACATTACAGTTTAATCTTCACATGAATATTTTGAGTTAGAGTATGTTGTTCATTAATTGGTTGATTATTTTATTCCAAAATATTTAATTGGCATGGTACTAGCTGCCATAAACTGTTTTAGGCACTAATTATACAGCAATAAACAAAACAATAATACCTGCCCTGACGTAATCTACATTACTATTATTGTTACCATATAAATGAAAAATAAACTAAGTTTAAAAAGTTATTTTGGTTAATGTCACAAAAAAATGTGACAGTTGAGATTTTAATACAAAGTTCCTTGACCTCAGAGTGAGTGCTGTTACCATACACACAGCAACATATGGCCTGTCACAATAGGCTACCAAGTCATAGATTTGTTAGGTCCCCAACACTGAAAATTAATAGTGAGTGTAGCTTTCTAGTTTTAAAAATATGTTTCCTAGAGAATGCTATAAAACATTGAAAGAAATCAAGGTAAAAAATCATGAATTAAACTATGTCTCTAAGAAACTCTGTAGCCCGTTCTGTTCCTTTCTATGCCTGATAATTTACTTGAATTGTCTTTGAATCTAAAGGGACAACAGAAAAGAATATTAGAGTATTTAAAATATTTAGACAATAAGTATTGTTCTGTATGTAACTTTGATTATTCCTTAAATTATTTTGGAGCAATCAAGATACCTCAAATACCTTCATTAATCAATTAATTAATCAATATCAGTTACATCTGAAGAAAGAGGAAAACTTATGAGTTATAAACATATTCCATGTGTGATTGTGAGGCAATTCAATTTCAGCAATAAAATTTCAAATTCTAAACTTTCTTGAATTCAAATAGGCAAGATATTTATTTTAAGATTGCAAGAATTTTGATAATTATTTTCATTTAAGTATTTGTTTAATATTTCCTTGATTAACCATACTTTCCATGAAAGCAGAAACCTTTTCTTCTTGTTCACTGATGTGTCATCATGGCTTATTACACTTTGTATGTGCTCAGTAAATGACTTAAATAAGTGAAGAGCTGAATGCTCCCAATAGTAACAGATATACAACACTCTTATCGCATTTTTGCCATCAAGCATTATTATTTTTTTTATTTATTTATTTAAGCAGACGGAGCCTCACTCTGCCACCCAGGCTGGAGTGCAGTGGTGTGAATTCAGCTCAGCTCACTGCAGCCTCCACCTCCCAGGTTCAAATGATTCTCTAATCTCAGCCTCTCAAGTAGCTGGGACTACAGGTGAATGCCAACACACCCGTCTAATTTTTTTATTTTTAGTAGAGTCAGGGTTTTGTCATATTGGCCAGGCTTGTCTCAAACTCTTGACCTCAAGAGATCCGCCCACCTCAGCCTCTCATTGATGGGATTACAGGTGTGAGCCACAGCACCTGGCCATCAAGTATTATCAATAATAATACTCAGTAATAATTTAATTAGTTAATTTATCAGGTGGGAGATTAACCTAACTCTTGTTATTATTTGGTTACTGGCGAGGATAAACACATTTTCTTCTGTTTATGTTTTTTTTTGTTAAATTCTTCATCTTAAATTGTTCATATGCATTTATATCTATTGAGATTTTACTTTATGTTTATGTTTTAGTTTAATTGATTCTTGTATGTAACAAGCAAATTGGCTACTTATATTTTCTGGGCAGTAAGCTGTCCCTTAATAGAGTATAAGACCTATCTCTTTTAAAGTGTTTTCAGTAATCACTGTTACTTTCTGCCTGGCACACGGACTTGGAAGAAGCTTAACAAGGCTGAGTTAAGGAAGAGGAATACCTGAAAACTAGATGGATAAGTAAGGCTTCCCCTTCCCAGATTCCAAAAATTGGGCAAGTAATTGACTCTTTTATTTGTCAATTAGTCTAATGATCAAGGCAATAAATATAAAACTGTCAATGTAAAACCTATTTAGCAAATATCAGGATTTCTACTAGAATATAGATATAAAAAATACAGAATAACAAAAAACAAACAGCATTCTTTTTCAGTCAGACAAAATCCCTTCAGAAAGATAAAATAAACACCGGAAAAAAAACCAAATTGTGTATTTTAATTGCTTAGATTCTGTGAAACAAAGAAAAAGAGCTCCACTTGAGAAAGTCAGCTGATATTTTACAGAATAGAGACAAGTAATGCAATTCACACTTCAATAAATATGATTGAAGACTGCTTAGAACTTAAATATGAAATGAAATAGATGCTATTTGGAAGAGAGGATAATTCAGGAAAGTCTTTTGGAACAGTAGGAGATATTATTTCTTATTTTTTAAGATACAATTTTATTAGGAAAGTGAAATTCACCTTGAATTAACATGTTCAAAATGGTGGGAACTGCTAAGGAGAGTGAAAAACAGATATAAACCATCTGAGCATAAACATTTTCTAAATTTTTTTTTTTTTTTTTTTTTGAGAAGGAGTCTTGGTATGTCGCCCAGGCTGGAGTGCAGTGGCGTGATCTCAGCTCACTGCAAGCTCCGCCTCCCAAGTTCACGCCATTCTCCTGCCTCAGCCTCCTGAGTAGCTGGGACTATAGGCGCGCGGCACCACACCCAGCTAATTTTTTGTATTTTTAGTAGAGACAGTTTCACCGTGTTAGCCAGGATGGTCTGGATCTCCTGACCTCGTGATCCGCCCACCTCGGCCTCCAAAAGTACTGGGATTACAGGCGTGAGCCACCGCGTCCAGCCGACATTTTCTACATAATTTTATCTGTAATAGTAATCACTAAGTAATTGTATTTGTCTTTATCTTAATCATGTCTTCAAAAATTCTCTGTGAAGAATTTGGTAGGAATAGATTCAATTTTATGAGTTCTTCTATTTCTCTGGACAAAAAAGAGTATAGATGTGAATAAACATTTATCCCCAAGTAAAGAAAATAGGAAAAAGCCACAAAAGTTAATTCGGTCCATTTTTCAGTATTTTTCTATATGCATGCTTAAGAGCTAATGAGAACCTGTCAAGTACTGTGATGATTGGGGAATTAAGATTTATTCTAAGTGACAATTCAGCACAATTTTCTGGAAAGAAAAACAGGAAAAAGGAAGACATTTAACTGGAATTTTGGTAGTGAAAGAGAAAGCAGCAAATAAGAAATAAGCTAATTACATAGGATTGACACATATAACACAATATACTCTAGGCTGGGAAGTTTGTGACCAGTTCAATCCCTGACTAAGCTCTGTTTCTGAGGACTTGTTGAATGATGCCAATCTTTGTCCTTCTTGGTGTCTAATTCATTCAATAATTATGGTTATATCAGCCATTAATTATGGGGCTTTGTTGTATCAAGTGTTAGAGAAAGTAAAAATTAGATAGGCAATTATATTCAGATGCTACATCTTTTGGCCCAAAGCAATTTACCTAATTCTTTAAATCTTCTCTTTACTCATGTGTGAAATGAGAAAAATTATATCTTCCTTATAGGATTGCTGAAAGGACTTAATGAAATAACGCATGTAAAACAGTACAGTACCAGACGTATGGTAATGAATAAATAAATACTTTTAGATTATGATGATGATGAAGTGCTTGAAAATTGAAAATAAACAATTTATTTAACTTTTGTAGTCTGTAATTTGTCTATTCATTCTCTTAACAATACGTATTGAAAACTGGATATATAATATTTTTAAAAATCACTTATCAGTATATTCTTCTATGGAACCTGCTTTTGATGTTGTATTTAAAATATTCTTCACCTAACCCAAAGTCACAAATATTTTCTTCAGTGTTTTGTTCCTACATGGAGTATACTTTTAGACATTACATTTAGGTCTATGATCTATTCTGAGTTAATTATTTTATATGATTCAAGGTTGGTCTAAGTTCATTTTTAAACATGAATATTCAATCATTCCATCCACATTTGTTGAAAGGACTGCTTATATTTTTTTAATTACTAGATTGCCTTCACATATTTGTTGAAAACTAGTTGTCCATGTATGATTAAGGCTACTTATATACTCTTTATTCTGTCCCATTATTCAAATTGTCCATCTTATGCCAGTAACACAACGTTAGTTAAGATTAACATAAATCTTGAAATCAGATAGGTTTAGTGCTCCTTTTTCAAATTAATTTTTGACTATTCTGAGTTCTTATAATTTACATTCACATTTGAGAATCAGTTTGTCAATTTCCACCAATGGAAAAATAGCATGTTGGTGCCTTTATCAAAATATTTTATGTACCTCATAAATATATACATCTAATATGTAACTATAAAAATTTAAAAATAGCAAAATTTAATTTTTAAAAATATACTGGGATTCTCTTAATAGATATTCATTTTTATTTTTAATAGACTTCATTTTTCAGAGAAGTTTTAGATTCACAGAAAACCTCAGTGGACGGTACAGAGATTTACCATATACCCTGTTTCCATGCATGCATAGCCTCTCCCATTATCAGCATTCCTTACCACAGTAGTACTTTTGTTATGATTGATGAACATATGTTAACAAATCATGCCACCCAGAGTTAGGGTTCACTCTTGACATTTTACTTTCTGTTTGTTTGCACAACTTTTTATGATGCATATCCACCACTACAGTTTCATACAAGTAGCTTCACTGCCCTAAAAATCCTCTGTTTTATGCCTATGTATCCCTTTCCTTCTCAAACCCTAGCAATCACAGATTTTATTTTCTTATTAATACTATCTCCATACTTGTCTTTTCTAAGATGTCATATAATTGCAATCCTTTTTTGATTGGTTTCTTTCATTTAATAATACACATTTATGATTTCTCCATGTCTTTTTGTGGCTGGGTAGCTTTTTTTTTAGTGCTGGATAATACCCAATTATGAGGATGTAACAATTTATTTACACATTCATTTATGGAAGGACATCTTGGTTATTTCCAAGTTTTGGTAATTATGAATAAACCTACTACAAACATCTATGTGCAGATTTTTGCGTGGACATAAACTTGTTAACACTTTTGAGAAAAAGCCAAGAAACATAATTCCTGGATTATATGTTATGAGTATGTTTAGTTTTGTAAGAAACTGCTAAACTGTCTTCTAAAAGTGACTGTATCATTCTGCATTCCCATAAGCAGTAAATATGAGTTCTTGTCGCTCCACATCTTCACCAACATTTGGTGATGCTGGTGCTCTGGATTTGGCCATTCTAATAGTGGTTATCTTGTTTGTAATGCTATCTCATTGCTGTGTTAATTTATACATTCCTAATGACATATATGATGTGAAGCATCTTTTTATATCCTTATTTGCCATTTGTATATCTTTTTGCTGAGATATCTGTTAAGATTTTTGGCTCAGTTTTTAATCAAGTTGTCCATTTTATTATTTTTCAGTTTTAAATGTTCTTTACGTATTTGGGATTACAGTTCTTCGTCAGATATGCCCTTTGAAAAAATATTTTCTCTCAGCCTGTAGCTTGCTCTTTCATTCTTTTGACAGTATCTTTGATAGAGCAGATAATTTTAATTGTAGTGTACTTCAGCTTATCAATTATTTATTTCATATATTTGGTGTTACTAATATCTCTAAAAATCATCACCAAAATGAAGGTCCTCTAGATTTTTTTCATATGTTATATTATAGGAGATTTTTTAGTTTTAAGCTTTACATTTTGGTCTACAATTTATTTTGAGTTAATTTTTGTGAAGCATATAAAGTCTGGGTCTGGTTCATTTTTTAAAATTATTTTTAAATACATTTTGTATATTCCATCAGATTTTGTGCATAGACAATAATTTTGTCATTAAATAAATGATTTTTGCCTTCTTCCCTTCCAATCTGGGCTTTGTCCTCCCCCACTTTCTGTCTGTGTCTCTCTGCTTTCTCTCCATCTCTCTTTGTGTCCTTCTCCATCTCTCTGTCTCTGTCATCATCACTGTGTCCACCAAGCCTACTGTCTTGGTTTTTGCCTTATTGGACTGGATAGAATCTTTGGTAAATGATTGGATAGAAATGGGAAGTGGTAAAAGTGGATGTGGACATTATTTACCTTATTTCTGATCTTATGAGAAAGGCAGTACATACTTTTCTTTCAGAATAGTATCAGTTGTAGGATTTTTATGGATTCCATTTATCAGATTAAAAGAGTTTCCTTTTGTTATTAAATTGCTGAGAATTTTTGTCACAAATAATGTTAGATGTTATCCCATACTATTTCTGCATCAATATCTTCCTTCTTGCTTTCTTTATTTCTTTTCTTTCTTTCTTTTGTAATGCCTTTGGTTTTGAGATCGGGTAAGTTTGACTTTATAGAATGAGTTGTGGAGTATTTCTTCCCTTTCAAACTCTAGAGTATTCTGTGTAAAATCAATATTGTTTCTTCCTTAGATATCTAATATAATTCACTATTGAAGGAATCTGAGCCTTGAGTTTGTGGTACAAAAGAAAGAGAAATTGTGTTGGGAGTCTGGAAGTGAATAGAGAAGAGTAAATAAGAAAAAGGCATAGTCTTTAAGATTGATATGTGCAAAAAAATGCTCTCAGCTGGTCAGTGTGCTCCTGGTTGAACTATTAACTAAGATCTGTTCTGTTGACTTGCCGTGTGGTCACTGCCAATCTTTGTCTCTTCTAGTGTCCAATTCAATTATTCCATCATTATTATTGTAACAGCCATTAGTTGTGGGGCTAGTATAATAATAATATTACATTGTGAGTATTTTTGGTTAAATTATCATCCTTTAAAGATTATTTTTAATTAATTTCTACATATATTTATATTTTAAATAATAAAATAATGTTATACACTTATGAAATTATTTCAAATAATGTTCATTAATTTTTACAGATCTAAATTTCCTACAGGTCTCATTTTTCTATGTGTAATAAAGGATATTTTAAAAGCATTTCTTATATTGAATTACTGTCTATAATAATTTTTCTCAGCTTTTGTATGTCTGAAAGGGTACTTTACCTCAATTTTCATAAGATTATTTTGCTGATGTGGAATTCTACAATGAAACTCTTTATAAAACAAGTTTTGGCCAGGCTCAGTGGCTCACGCCTGTAATCCCAACCATTTGGGAAGCTGAGGCAGGTGGATCACAAGATCAGGAGTTTGAGACCAGCCTGGCCAAGATGGTGAAACCCCATCTCTACTAAAAACACAAAAATTAGCAGGGTGCGGTGGCGAGCCAGCTACTCAGGAGGCTGAAGCACTGCACTCCAGCCTGGGTGACAGAGCGAGACTCCATCTCAAAAATAAAATAAAATAAAATAAAAATAAAAATAAAACAAGTTTCAAGATATCTACTCTCTTATTTCATTGTTTCCAGTGATAAATCTTCTGCTACTGTCACATTTTCTTCCCGTCTTTATATAACATTGTATTTCATATCTGGCTACATTTACGATGTTCTCCTATCACTGATATTGAGAAAATTGATTATGATGTAGTTCTTATAGTTATTTTCATGTTTCTTGTGTTTGGGGTTTGTTGAGCTTCTCAGATCTGTGGCTTTACAGTTTTCATAAAACATTAAAAATAATTCACCAATTATTTCTTCAAATATATTTTTTTTCTTCTTTTCCTCTTTCCTTTTCTTCAGAACTTCCAATATATATATATATACAGTTGGCTCCTTGACATCTTTCTACCAGTTATTGATGCTCCATTCTTTTTTTTCTCTGTTCTCTCAGTGTCTTATTTAACTACTTTGTATTCCTGTATTCTGAACGTAATATTGTTTTACTGCAATATTTATTAAGTTCTTGATCTCATCTAGTATATCTCAGACATTGTGGTTCTCAGCTATAGAAAATCAATTTAAAATTTTCATTTTCCATTTCCCCTGCCTCTACTTTACATTAGGTGTGTATAATAAAGAAACAAAAATTGTTTTAATTTTCTTGCCTGCTATTTCTAGCCTCCCTCCATTTCAGTTCTGAGTAATTTTTGATTGATTTATCTCAATATTTTGAATTTTATTTTCTTGATTCTGTGCATAACTGGAATTCTTTAAAAAATAGCTAAAATTAAATAGCAAATATTGTAAATTTTACCTTGGTATGGGCTGGGTAATTTTGTGTCTTTATAAATATTCACAGAATTTTTTCTAGTCTACAGTCGTTAACTGAAAATATTTTGATCCTGTTGGCTCTTGCTTTAACAATTTTTTAGGCAGGGTGATAGAAGTATTCATTCTATAATAGTAGTTTTTAATAAAGGCAATTTTTTACCCCTGGAAGACATTTGGCAAGGTCTGGATTTTGTAACCAAATTTTTTTATTTTTTTGAGATGGAGTCTCGCTCTGTTGCCCATGCTGGAGTGCAGTGGTGTGATCTCAGCTCACTGCAAGTTCCACCTCCCAGGTTCATGCCTTTCTCCTGCCTCAGCCTCCCGAGTAGCTGGGACTACAGGCGCCTGCCACCATGCACAGCTAATTTTTTGTATTTTTAGTAGAGACGGGGTTTCACCGTGTTAGCCAGGATGGTCTCGATCTCCTTGACCTCATGATCCGCCCATGTCAGCCTCCCAAAGTGCTGGGATTACAGGCATGAGCCACTGCGCCTGGCCTGTAATCAATTTTGCAATCAAAATTGATTGTCAAATTAGGGATGAATGCAACTGACATTTAAGGGTTAGATGCCATGGATGCTGCTGAACATTTTGTAATGCTTAGGGCAGGCCCCCAACAACAAATAATCATAGCCTAAAATATTAAAATTTTTGAATTTAAACTCAAATATTTGAATTTTTCAAAAAAGTTGAATTTGGGAAACTCTGACTTAGGGCTAGTTATTCCACAAACGTAAGGCAGGACCCTTTTGTATATTCTACTCAATGTCTTGAGCAACGTGAATTTCTTCAGTATGGTTTGTAAGACCAGTACTAGGTTTGGATCCCTGTAAGAGCCAGGTGCTATCATATCGTATCTTTACTTGTGTGTCTATGCTGCGCCACAAACACGCTTGTCAAAAGCATGTGGAAGTGTCGATCAATACTCAGAACTGGAGGAGTTCCTCTGCAGATCTCTGAAGCCCTGTCTTCCTACAGCTTTCTCATCTCCAGTGTTCTGTTATGTAAATTCTAGCTCTTTTGTCTCCCCTGAGCAATATGTAAAAAAAAAAAAGATACATATTTTCTCCAGACAGTAGTTTTTCACATTGAATTAATTTTTAGAGTTTTAGGATACTTGCTTGTCTTTAAAGTGTATAAGTAATTCACTTTCTCTTATTGTCAGCTCTGGAAATATTTATGAAATATTATTAAACTGAACATGTATCAAACCAGCTAAAAAGTGCTTATGAATATAGCATGAAAAAGAAATTCTGCAAAGGCACAGTGCAATTATGTAAGGCATTTGTATACAGTATTAAAAAATCACACCTCTGTAATGTTTTTATATTTTCATCATATTTTCATTTACTAATGTAGTTCACTGATTTGGTTAAAATCTTAACATTGTACCCTTTAACTAAAAAAATAAAAAATAAAAAAGAACCCAAATTGTTGTCAATTGAATAGATGTGGTTAATATCACAAAACCACATATTTTTGGAATTAGTAAAAACTTGCCATGTTGTGAAAAAGCATTAGGATCACCAGTTTTGATTGCCATAAGGTGGCTTTGGTATTTGGAAAATTAAACGATAATTTGTTTAGGATGCTTAGTTGAATATTTTAACTAAAAATACTCTAACATGAGTAATATTTTAGAAAATGAATGAGCATTGGAATCTCGTTTAACTTAATATTTCTCAACAGAGCTGTTTTTACTATGGAAGATCTCTAACAGTTGTAATATTGACCTTAAAGCGATTATTTCTCTGGGTAGGAATAGGGTGTGTGTATCTGTGTGTGTGTGTGTGTGCACGTGCGTGTGTATTTCCATGCCCATTATGCATAATCATGATGCTATTCTATTTATAAATACAAGAAAATAAAACAAAATAACAACCATGTTATATATTCTCTTTGAGATTTTTAACTCAGAGTAACTTCATCAGAAAGTGTGGTGGTACTAATTATTATAGACAGCCAAATATGTAAGGATTTAACTAGCAAAGTTAATTTCATGTTTCTGGATCAAAAAAGTCTATCAAAGTTGGTTAACAACTGTCCATGACCTTCCCTGAGGCTGGGGTTATTAGCGTTACATAGAAATGTGTGTGTGTGTGTGTGGTGTGTGTGTGTGTGTGTGTGTGTGTGTGAGACAGAGAGAGAGAGAGAGAGACTGTAGATTTCATAGAACTTTTTTAGTAATAACAGTTATTGTATTAAATGAGTTAAGTGCCTAGAGTGGAAGTTGCTCTAAAATATCCATTGTTGGGATAAATTAAGTATTGTAAACTGTAGCTTAGTTCACAGTAGCTATAACCTATAATAACTTCTTATGATCACAAAAGTAAAGTAGTTGTTAAATGCATTTCTTTGTAGAGAAGAGAGAAACAGTGGTTAGATTATTTGTTTAATATTAAATATCATATGGAGTAGATCCAGTACACAAACCCAGATATATTTAAGAAAAGCTTTTTGACCATGCTATCGATAATAATCTCTTTAAAACAAGTAACAAACAAATCAAAAATAAATCTTGAATAGTATTTACACTAAAGCACATCTTCCAAATAATACACATGTTTTATTTGGTACTGTTCCCAATAGGCCAAATGCAGCCTTCAAAGAAAACCATTTTTTTTTTCACTGGCAAAGATTTTCTAACAGCAATCTTGGTTCCAGTATTTTATTTGAGTAGTTATGGCTAGTGAATATGGACAGTAATTTCAAAATAGAAGCATAATGTTTTCATGGGATATCTGCCATTAATGTCTTTCCTGACTGTGTTTTGCACTATGGCACTCAAAATGTTTTCAGCTAAGTATTTTTGAGGAAATGTACTGTATTAATTTTTCCTTGGCTTCTGTCTTAGTCTGTATCGCGCTGCTGTAACAGAATACTACACATTAGGTAGTTTATAATGAACGGAAATGCATTGGCTTACAGTTAAGGGGGCTGGGACATCCGTGACCGAGGGGCTGGCATCTGTCAAGAGTCTTCTTGCTGCATCATCTTATGACTAAAGGGTCAAGAGAGGGCAAGACTGGGGGGAAGGGAACTCTCCCTTTTTACAAGGAACCCACTCCCTTGATGAGAAAGCCAACCCCGTAATAACATTAATCTATTCACAAGAGCAAGCAAAAAGGTCTCACATCTTAATATTAGCACAATTTTGATTGAATTTCCAACACATAACTCTATGGAGACACATTCAAACAATAGCAGCTACTATAAAATGTAGTTACTGATCATAATCTGAAGCCTCAGTTCTACCCTACCACCAGATAAATTCTTTCAATTAAGATATTTTATCAGGAGATTCAGTCCCAATAGCTGTTCTGACGTTCAGCTCATCTTGTGGCCATTAATTTAGTGCCCGTTGTGGCTGAAGTGAGTGCTGTTGTCCGCTTCTCACCTCTATTTAGGGTGGTCTAATTCATATTGCTGAACTTCTACTTAAGTGTTATTTTTAAGTTTTCTGATACACTTTTTAAATTGAATAGGTGAACAGGAGAAGCAATCTCCATATGTCTTAGTGCAGGATGAAGAGCCTCTCCTTTCCACATTTAGAGAGGAGGACAGCTAAGGAGTACAGAAGGCACATTCTCAGTTTGGGGTTGAGAGTTTGTGATTCATGATATGTAGTATTCTGCCAAATCTAGAAAAAAAAATCTAAAATATAAGGAAAGAACATGCAAAACACAAATATTTCATTTTAAAAAAGCCTACAAGAGTTTCTGAGGTAAAGCTAAATTTCTCATTATCAAACATCACCTTAAGGGAGGAGAGTTGAATATTTTTAAAGGGAATGAATATGGGGCAGACACCAGGTTCCATGTAGACCTGGAGCCAGACTGTTAATACCATAATGCATGGCGGAGTCACAATTCAATTAAACAAAATGCTCATTACACTAATATTTAATAAATTAGCTTATTAAACATAAGATTTTCTTGCAAATTTGAAAGGTATAAAGAGAATAATCACTATGATTATTCATTCTACTTTTCAAAATTCCCAAAGTTTTTGTTTGTTTGTTTTAGATTTAAAAGAATGAATAGTTTATATTAATTGTAACCACACAGGCAATATACAAATAAAGCATTTTTAAAAGTAAAATTAAATACTATAGCCAAAGATACATATTTTATTATGTAGGATGTTATGATATAGTTCTTCAGCAATGTAAACTCTTTTATTGTTCTTCTTGACTATTAGAATAAAAACACTTCGTAAATAAAATGGTGAGCATATAAGTAAAGACTTCAGTTTCTCTTATTAAAAGTGAAAATTCTTAATTTAGAAATTTTTTGTACCTAAACATTTTAGGCTTTGAATATTATGTAGTTAACTTTAAGACTAGGCTGATTTTTAGCCCTGTCTCCTCTCATGTGGACACTTGAGTATATCTTTTTTTTAAAAAAATTAAGCTAATAATTTACAGGATTTATTAATGTCAATCATGTTCTATTTTTTTCTGAAGTTTTCTGTGTACTTTTAGTTTACACATATTTTTCTTCACTACAAGACAACATCCACCAGTAATTTAGTTAAATACATTTATGTTCTATCTATTGGGGATTCCAATTATTATTTCATCGGATGCTTTTGCCTGTCTTCTGGAAGATATAGCATTTTGTGAATTGATATGATCATTTTGTGCTTTTTCCCTTTGACTTACAGCTATTAATTCAAGACTTTTCCTGTATCAAGTAAAACGTAAAATGTCACTTTTGTCTTTTGCCTTTGTTTTAGCTTATTATCTATTTTTTAGTTGACATCGAGATTCCTTTTTTGTTGAGATGGAGTCTTGCTTTGTCTCCCAGGCTGGGCGGCAGTGGCGCGATCTCGGCTCACTGCAAGCTCAGCCTCCTGGGTTCACGCCATTCTCCTGCCTCAGCCTCCCGAGTAGCTGGGACTACAGGCACCCGCCACCACGCCCAGCTAATTTTTTGTATTTTTAGTAGAGACGGGGTTTCACCGTGTTAGCCAGGATGGTCTCCATCTCCTGACCTCGTGATCTGCCCGTCTAGGGACATTGGTATTCTTGTCATTAACTTGTTCCTTCACTTTTGCTATTTCTATTTTAATCTCATTCCGGTTTTTGAATGTATGGTCTCTCACCTATCCCTTATTAAATATACAATCATATTATGTTTTTCTGTTATGAAATTAACACTACAGAATGTTCTCTTATTTCTTAAATTATATATTCTTCCATGCCAGACTTTTCTAAGTTCTAAATATCCTTTTCATTTTTTTTAATTCCGTGGTTTTTTTTTTGTTTGTTTTTTGTTTTTTTATTTTTTTTAGACAGAGTCTCACTCTGTCACCCAGGCTGGAGTGCAGTGGCGGGATCTCAGCTCACCGCAACTTCTGCTTCTTGGGGTCAAGCAATTCTCCTCCTGCCTCAGCCTCCCGAGTAGCTGGGACTACAGGTGTGTGCCACCACGCCTGACTAATTTTCATATTTTTTTTAGAGGTGGGGTTTTGCCCATTTTCTTTAAAATTTATTGTTGTCATATGCTTTTGCCTCTTTTAGGTCATATGTTTTTGTTATGTCTATGGAGACTTCTATTCAGATCATCTATTGGTTTTGGTCTATGGATGTCTTTTTCTGCTTGCACTTTCTGCTTTGTTTGAGACCTGATTGTGTGTCCGGAATTGATGGGTTCTTGGTCTCACTGACTTCAAGAATGAAGCCGCGGACCCTCACAGTGAGTGTAACAGCTCTTAAGGTGGCACGTCTGGAGTTTGTTCCTTCTGATGTTCAGATGTGTTCGGAGTTTCTTCCTTCTGGTGGGTTCACGGTCTCGCTGGCTCAGGAGTGAAGCTGCAGACCTTCACGGTGAGTGTTACAGCTCATAAAAGCACCATGGACCCAAAGAGTGAGCAGTAGCAAGATGTATTGTAAAGAGCGAAAGAACAAAGCTTCCACAGTGTGGAATGGGACCCGAGCAGGTTGCCACTGCTGGCTCAGGCAGCCTGTGGCTGGGACAGCCTGCTTTTATTCTCTTATCTGGCCCCACCCACATCCTGCTGATTGGTAGAGCTGAGTGGTCTGTTTTGACAGGGCGCTGATTGGTGCATTTACAATCCCTGAGCTAGACACAAAGGTTCTCCAAGGCCCCACCAGAGTAGCTAGATACAGAGTGTCCATTGGTGCATTCACAAACCCTGAGCTAGACACAGGGTGCTGATTGGTGTGTTTACAAACCTTGAGCTAGATACAGAGTGCCGATTGGTGTATTTACAATCCCTGAGCTAGACATAAATGTTCTCCAAGGCCACACCAGAGTAGCTAGATACAGAGTGTCGATTGGTGCATTCACAAACCCTGAGCTAGATGTCAAGTGCTGATTGGTGTATTTACAATCCCTGGGCTAGACATAAAGGTTCTCCACGTCCCCACCAGACTCAGGAGCCCAGCTGGCTTCACCCAGTGGATCCTGCTCCCGGGCTGCAAGTGGAGCTGCCTGCCAGTCCGGCACCATGTGCTCGCACTCCTCAGCCCTTGGGTGGTCGATGGGACTGGGCCCCGTGGAGCTGCAGACGGTGCTCATCGGGGAGGCTCCGCCCATAAGGGAGCCCATGGAGGGGGTGGGAGGCTCAGACATGGCGGGCTGCAGGTCCCAAGCCTTGCCCCACAGGAAGGCAGCTAAGGCCTGGTGAGAAATCGAGCGCAGCACCGGTGGCGTGGCACTGCTGGGGGACCCAGTACACCCCCCTCAGCTGCTGGCACGGGTGCTAAGCCCCTCATTGCCCAGGCCGGCAGGGCCCGCCGGCTGCTCCGAGTGTGGGGCCGCCAAGCCCACACCCACCCGGAACTCCAGCTGGCCTGCAAGCACCGCCCGCAGACCCGGTTCCCGCTTGCGTCTCTCCCTCCACACCTCCCTGCAAGCTGAGGGAGCCGGCTCTGGCCTTGGCCAACCCAGAAAGGGGCTCCCACAGTGCAGCGGTGGGCTGAAGGGCTCCTCAAGTGCTGCCAAAGTGGGAGCCCAGGCAGAGGAGGCGCCGAGAGCCAGTGAGGGCTGTGAGGACTGCCAGCACACTGTCACCTCTCAATTGTCTTCAGTTCTTAGGCACAGTTTTAAGATTTACCTTGTCCTCTAAATGAAAACTATTAATAGAAAGGAAAAGAGCTTGGCTAGAGCTAATTGCAGACAATCTTTGTCTTCTCTCTTGAGATTTTGTTAAATATCCTTCCTGGCTTTATTCTACTTTATATAATCACAGTTCTGGTAAGTGGGTAGTGAATTAAAATTTTCACTACTCTGTTAGAAGCTGATATGGTTTGGATGAGATGGTTTGGATGTTAGAAGATGATATGATTCGTGATGAGAGTGAGTTATCACAAATCTGGTTGTTTAAAAGTGTGTAGCACCTTCCCTTTCTCTATCTTCCTCTTGTTCCAGCCATGTAAGACATGACTGCTTCTCCTTCACCTTCTACCATGATTGTAAGCTTCCTGAGGCCTCCCCAGAAGCTGATGCCACCATGCTTCTTGTACAGCCTGCAGAATTGTGTGGCAATTAAACCTCTTTTCCTTATAAATTACCCAGTCTCAGGTATTTATTTGTAGCAGTGTGAGAACAAGGTTATACAGAAGCTTTCTGATCTTTTCCTTGGACTTTTGCTACTTAAAGTTCATGGCATGCGTTTGAAGTATTTTTTATTTGTTTGATTAGTAGAAGTGGAGATGTTTCCTTTCATTTACTTATTTTTCATGCTTGAGTTATTTAAGTAAGTATGCATGCTGTGTAGCGAATCTAGAACTATGCTTCCCACTATCATTTTTACTGGGAAATCAATATGGCTAACTCTTAATAAAATTTTTTAATGTTAAATTAGATTAAATATGGAAAAATACTGGTCAATATTTTCTTATTGACAGATACTATTTTTGTCAGCTTCCTAGTAATGGTTGATATAGATGTTACATTTAATATATAACCTACTATTTTTAGAATTTAAAATGTGTCATATTTCACTTATAAAATTATGAATCACTGGATTAAAATTTTATGTCAAAAGAGTTCTTTCTGAAATATTCACTGAGTCATACACATTGATGGATGAATACATTATGCTTCATTTTAAAAGACCAAAGGAAAATTAGAAAGAAAAGACAAAGGCCAGGCATGGTGGCTCACGCCTGTAATCACAGCACTTTGGGAAGCTGAGGCAGGTGGATCACCTGAGGTCAGGAGTTCGAGACCAGCCTGGCCAACACAGTGAAACCCCGTCTCTACTAAAAATACAAAAAAGTAGCAGGGCCTGGTGATGGATGCCTGTAATCCCAGCTACTCAGGAGGCTGAAGCAGGAGAATCCCTTGAACCAGAGAGGCAGAGGCTGCAGTGAGCTGAGATCACACCACTGCACTCCAGCCTGGGCAACAAGAGTGAAACTCCATCTCAAAAAATAAATAAATAAATACATACATACATACATAAAAAGAAAGAGTTAATTTATAGTTTTAACGAAGAAAATTTGAAAAAGATCTAATTGGGACAGAAACTTCTGATTCATTTTCAGTATTCATTGTGTCTTTCTTTTTTTGGTGAAAAGATATCAACCCATTTCTCCAACATGTTTTAGGACAAGATGGCTGCACAAGGAAAGATGCATTTTCCAATATATTTTTGTAGATAGATAGAGCTATGTGGCTAAGTTCCCAATGGGATGTTTGTGCAACTTCAAGTTGATCTCATTTAAAAATTAAAATTTCTTCTCTGCACTTTCTATTTCTGTCTTCCTACTAAAAAGGCAGAAGTGGAACAGCCACCATTAATTCAGGTATTAAAGCCTCATGTCAAGGATGACAGGGTTGCCCACAGCCATGGAAGGCTCATCTCTGGTCTTTCCCATGTGAGACAAATTTCTATCTTATTAAACTCAGTTATTTGGAGTATACTTGTTAGGGGAGTTTAGTCTAGACCGTAAATATAATACTTCATTTAAAAAAAATAAATAAATAGTAGGAGGAGTCCACAAATTAACATGTCATGATAGCAAGAAAATATTAGGAAAAAAACATGATTAGAAAATTATGTAGGTTATCATAGAAAGAAGAAAAAAGATAAGATCTTTCATTGCATCCTTTCTTCTTCTCTGTTTTCTTTTTCTCATAGTGATAAAATTTACAGAACCATAAAGGCTAGAGTAGGGAATGTGTTACAAGTAAAGTGAGAGACTTTAATAAATTTGAGGTGGCATCATCAATAACTATATATAGTAGTAGTGAAGAACAAGATAAGTAGACTAATTTGCTATTTATATTGGAGGTAAGATGTAGAGGGCTAATGGGAAAGAGGTGTCCCAATTGTATGAATTATGCATCAGGTATATGGGGATGTTATGTCCCATAAAGGCAGAGTTTTGTTTTGCTTACAGCTATCATTTAGTGCATAACACAATGTCTTTCACATAAAAGGCACTAAATTAATACCTGTATAGTGAGTGAAATATGAAGTACACCTTAATGAGATAATGAAAACTATGGGTTGAGGGATACATGTGGAATATTACAAGTTCAGATTTGAACACATTAATCTGTAAATGACTGCTTGTCTTCAAAATAGAGATGTTGATTCATCACAGTCAAGAAATAGAAGGAAAGAGAAGTAGTTTGATGGTTAATTTGATGTGTGAACTTAACTGTGTTAAGGGGTACCCAGAGAGCTTATAAAACATTGTTATCTAAGTGTTTCTGTAAGGGACTTTCTGAAAGAAATGAACATTTGTATTTATAAACTGAGTAAAGAAGATCATTCCTTACCAGAGTGGGCAGGTATCATTTAATCCACTAATGGCCATGATAGAACAAAAAAGTGGGGGAAATGTGAATTCACTCTCTGGGAGCTGGCCCGTTCATCTACTGCCCTTAGAAATCACAGTTTCAGGTTTTTAGGCATTCAGACTCCAGAAATTACATCAGCAGGCTCCCTAGTTCTCCAACCTTTGGCCTCAGACTGAGAGTTACACCACTGCATCTCCTGGGCCTTGAACTGAATTACATCACCAGCCTTCTGTGTTCTCCAACTGGAAGATAGAATTTCATGGGACTTCCCGGCTTGTCTGATTGCCTGAGCCAATTCCTATAATAAATCCCCTCTTATATATCTATAAATACCCTATTGGTTCTGTTCCTCTAGTGAGCTCTGACTAATACAAGCAGTCTGGACAGGAGATATAAATTTAGAATCTTTATTGTATAGATGGAACATAAAATCATGTGTAAAGATGAAAGCCCTCTAATCTCTCCCTGAATGAAGAGAAGATGGCCTATGCTGTGGTCCTGAGAAACTCCACAGCCTAGAAAAAGAGCGGATAAGAAAAGTCCAAAGAGTATCATTATGGAGGACCTTTCACTCACACATACCCTCAGCATGCTAGGGCCATCTATGTAAATAAAAGGTCATGGTATCCATTAACTTCAGAGTGACAGGAAACCAGAAAAAGACAAACAGAAGGAAACTATGAACTTTCTTTTTTTCTGAGTTGTGATTTGATAGTGTTTCCTGAAAAAAGTAATAGGGTATCTGAACACACACATGTAGGATCTAGGGTTTTAATCAAATAAAATATATAGCAAAATTATCTAGCATATTTAATAATGTGACTAATCCTTATTGTGCCTTATAATAATTAGGCACAATGCTAAGCAGCTTGCATAAGTGAATGTAATTATCATGGTGTTTATATAGCTAAATTCAATTTTTTAAATCAATTGAAGAGTAGAGAGGCAAAAAATATGGAAAGAAGCATGCTTCTTTGAGATATCTTCTAAAGCACTTAGTAAGTAACCTAGTGGTATTATTCTTTTGAGACAGTAATCAAGCCCCTCAATCAAAATCCTTGCTAATTGCCTTCCAAGAAAAGCCGGTAAAAAGCAATACCTGAGTTTAATTTCCTTGAAGTTTGTCATCTCATTGATAAAGGTGCTCCAAAGATGAGAAGAACATTGTTTAGTAAAAGAACAAACTGGTAGGTTAGGCCAAGGTAGTCTTAGAAAAAGTCAAAGTTAAAATTATATATTATAATAAAGTAAATGTTAGGTTGAGCAAGCAAGATCAGAAGAGAAAGTCATATTTTTTTGTCTCTAATACTGCATAGTAATACACACACACACACACAAAGATAGATAGATGTAGATGTAGACACATCTCACAGTTGATAGCAGCATGATTCGTAGTAGCCAAATTTGGAAGTAATGCAAGTATACACTGATTAATGAATAGATGCACAAATTATGGTATATACATGCAATGGAATATTATTCATACTTCAAAAGAAAGGAAATGCTGACCCATGCTACAGCTACAACATGGATAAAACTTGAGGATATTATACTAACTGAAATAAGCCAGTCATAAAATGACAACTATTATATGACTTAACTTATATGAGATATCCGGAGTAGTCAAATTCATAGAGACAGAAAGTAGAATAGTAGTTGGGAGATGGGTGTGAATGAGGAATTGTTTAATTGTTTAATTGGTTTAGAGCTTCAGTTCTGCAAACTGAGAAACATCTTATCATTGGTTGCACATCAGTGTGAATGTTCTTAGCCCTACTGAATTGGACCTTTAAAAAAGTCAACATGGCAAATTTTAATGTGTAAAAATTTAAATACACACATATATACATACATACATCCCAATATATAAGGTAAAGCAAAAAAGTCTAAATTAATTTTAAAATTGCAAATCATAAAATATATACTCTGACAAAACTGAAATTAAATTTCAAATAAATAAATACTTGGAGTATTTCTGAAATATTCTCATGTATTTACAAACAAAAAACACAATTCTGAATAACTGTGGGTCAAAGAAAATCTTAAAAATCAAAAGTATTTTAATTGAGTAAAAATATACAACTTATCAAATTTGAGAGGTGCAGCTTAAGCAGTGTTTAAAGTTAAATAAATAACACAAACACATGTATTAGAAATGTCTGTACTCCCATGTTTTTTTGCAGCACTTTTATACATTTGATGCAAATGTTGAGTATTCCTTTAAGTAAATGATTGAAGTGTCTATCAACAGATAAATGGATAAATAAAATGTGGTCCTTATACACAATGGGATATTATTTAGCCATGAAAAAGAAAAAAATTGTCATTTGGAACATGTTTAGAATTGGAGAACACTATGCTAAGTGAAATAAGCCATCCTCAGAAAGACAGATTTTACATGTTCTCATTTGTGTGTAGAATCTAAAACAATCAACCTCATAGATAGGAAGCAGAGGCTGGAGGCTGGAGGAAATGAGAAGATAATGGTTACAGATTACAAAGCTTCAGTTCAATAGGAAGAATAAATTTATTTTGAGATCTTGCACAGAGTTGTAATTGTCTATTTCAAAATTGTTGAGAGTAAATTTCAAATGTTCTTACTATAAACAGTTATAAGTATTTGAGGTGATGATATATTAACAGCATAATTATTCTTTATTGTATTCATAAATCATAACATCACTTTTTCCCATAACTATATACAACTATAATTTGTCATTTTACAGTAAAAATAAATGGAAAGAAGAGAAGAAACAAATAATCTCAGCTTTGACCTTTAAATATTAAAAAAATTTAACAAATTAATCCAAACTAAGAAAGAAATAAAACAGATTAGAGTTAAAATTAATGAATTAAAATATATAAAATAGAGAAAATTAGTAAAAATAAAAGCTATATCATTGAGATTAGTAAAATTGATGTCTTTAGCCAGAGTCATCATGAATAAAGAGTAAAAACATAAATTACTTACTTACCTTACTATATCTTAAAAATATGTAGAATGCTATATAAACAAAAAGTACTTTATGTAAATATACTCACCACCTTAGACACAATAAGTAAAATTCCTGGAAAGATACCCACTGCAAAGTTCACCGAAAAAGAAATTACTTGGATAGTCTTATGCTTATACATGTATTCAAAAATTAAATTCATTGTTCAAAATGTTCCAACAGAGAAAACTCCACTGCCAGTTGGCTTTACTTGTTAATTATAGCCACTATCCTAGTAACAAATAGTACAAAATTAACAAGAAGATATGCAAATGGAAAACAAAATTAAACGGAGAACAATTTTAAAGAAGATAAATGGATGGCACATAAGAACACTAAAATATGCTCCACATTATTAGCTGTGAGGGATATGCAAACTATAACACCAAAACAAAATATTACTGCAAACCTATAAGAAACTCTAAAAGTAGAAACACTAAAAATGGCAAGCACTGCTGAGGATGTGGACCAACTGAAAGTCTCATTACACTGCTGTGGTGGAATAGTAAACATGTTGACCGTTTTTAAAAAGTTAAACACATTCCAACTCTATTATTCAATTTTTCCACTCTTTAATGTTTTCCAGAGAGAAGATAAAGCAGATATCCATCCAAAGACTTGTATGTGAATGTTCATAGCAACTTTATTTGTAATAGCCAAAACCTGAAAGAAACCCAAATGAATGTTAAGAAGCGAATGGATACATAAATTGTGGCATATGCATACAATGGGATACCCAGCAATAAAAAGGAATGAACTATTCAAGTAGGCAACAAAGTGGGTAAATCTCAAAATAATTATGCTAAGTTGAAGATGTCAGATAGAGTACATATTGTATGATTCTATTTATATGAAATTACAGAAAACACAAACTAATTTAAAGCAACTGAAAGCTTATCAGTGCTTGCCAGTGATCAGAATGGGTGGAGAGAGGCAGTAGAGAGGGATATGACAAATTTTGGAGGGATGAATTATAAAAATGAAGACACAACAATGTGCTGTCTAAAATAAGTTCACATTAATTATAAAAGAAGGTTAAAGTTAAAATATGTAAAAATATAACTTAAAAACATTTAATTTTTAAAAGGCTGAAGTGGCTATATTACTATCAGAAAAAGTAGATTTCAGAACATGGCCAATTACGAAGTGGCGACATTTGTATTTGTTGTTTCCATAGTATCTAGTAATTAAAATGAAAGGCATGTTTCTGAGTTTTAAGGGAGTTATACTTCCAGATTTTTTTTCAGCCTGACAACATATGCCTAATATATAGCTTGCTCCTACAGAAATCCCCGGTTCTTAAAAAGACAAGCCCTGCTAATGAGTTATAGGTCCCGTTTCTCCTCTCTTCAGGTATGGCTATTGATAAATTGTGCAAAATAGGTTGTTTCAGAGAACAGAGAAAGAAGCAACCATATATGGAATCCAGAGTGCACACCATTGCCAAGTCTGGGAGTAGTCAATTCCCCACATCAGGTAGACATGGGATGTACTACAGAACCCCAAACATTGTGTTCTGTGTCTCTTTATTCACTATCAAGTTACATTTGATACTATAATTATCCTGCCCTTTTGTTTGTTGCTGTTTTTGCTGGCCTTTCACTATGATCGTATGTTGGAGGTGTTATATGTGGTTAAATTTATTGTTTAGCTCAGAATTTCTGGACCATGATAAATTACAAACATACCTGATTTGGAGAAATCATATTGAGCATCCTAGATTCAGAGAACCACTGCCCCATGACATCAACTTAGGATTCTGCAGAAGATGAAACAGTTGCCTATATTTGGGTATTGGAGAGGGCATTTTTATTGCATGTAAAATTATCATAATAATAATTATATTAATAGCAACAATTATACTGAATACCTACTATTTGTCAAGCCTGATAGCAGCCTTTCAAGTTGAATCATCTTATTTAATCCTTCAGAGGATTCTGAGGTAGAAATCAAAGCCTCAGATAGGATTTAAAAAATAAAAATAAAAATAAGACCAGGCGCAGTGGCTCACACCTGTAATCCCAGCACTTTGGGAGACTGAGGCGGGTGGATCACCTGAGGTCATGAGTTTGAGACCAGCCTGGCTAACATGGTGAAACCCTATCTCTACTAAAAATACAAAAATTAGCTGGGTGTGGTGGTGGATGCCTGTATTCTCAGCTACTTGGGAGACTGAGGCAGGAGAATTGCTGGAACCCGGGAGGCGGAGGTTGCAGTGAGCTGTGATCACACCATTGCGCTCTAGCCTGAGCAGCAGAGTGAGACCCCATCTCAAAACAAAACAAAACAAAACAAAACAAAAACAACAACAACAAAAAAACCCACACAAACCTGGCCAGGGTCTCATAGCTAGGAAAATAATATACACGGAATATGAAGCCAAGCAATTCCACTATTACCTAATATGCTAAATATAAATTAGGTATGTATGTTCCTGTTTATGTATGCTTGGAAAGAAAGGGGTGTGTGTGTGCGTGTGTGCGTGTGTGCGTATGTTACAGTCAACTTCCTAACTTGTAGCAAAAGCTGTCTAATCAATCCAGAGACAGGGATTGACAACGAAATTTAAGTCTTTAGATTCATCTGTGCCTAAATCCTGATTAACTCTTGGCTTTTCCTTAATATTAATCAGGCTAGTTAATTTCTTGCTCCAGTTTCATTGAGATTTTGTTACATTACACAGAAATGTCAAAACAAGAGCTTTTTGTTGACATGATGCTTTCATATGGTTCTGAAGCCTGTAAAAAATCTTTTATTCATAAATATTTTATTTGTCGTGCATTTATTATTGCATGAATTTTTATCATCTTTCTTATATTGTTATGTAAAATACAATTTTAATCTCTTTTATCTCTTTGAGAAAATTGTACACTCTTAGAGGGCAGCGTCCGTTTTATTTTCTGTTTTTTACTCTAAAATATCTTTGACTTTTTGTACATAATTATAGAAGTTTTGCTCAAGTAAATGGTGCTAAGTAGATGTAAGACTTTTTCACTTATCTTCTACAACGTATTTTATGTGTAAAGACTTCAATTCTTTCCTAACAGCAATGAAAATACTATATGGCATATTTAATTAATTTATTGATTTATTCAGCACATATATGATTAGAATCCCTTTCTGCTACACTAAGGTATTATAGATTTAATAAGATGAAATAGATTTTAGCTCCACTCTCAAGTTTTATGTAGAGTGGAAAATTTTAATAAAGATTCAATAAATGTTTGTTGAATAAATACATTATAAATTAAGTGTTTCTAAGCCAAAAATGTTGAACCACAGTTGGATATATGGTTTTAAGCTTTGTTTGTGTGCAATAAACACTAGAGATACGCTAGAAATTTAAAAACGTAAGTCTAAAAACATTATTATTTTGTGTTCTCATTTGTAGTCCAAAAACTGACACAGAGAAAAACTATTTTATTTGAAATTTGACTTTTTAAATTTAGGACAACAATCAAATAGATGAGCAAAGAAGCCTTTTGAAGCCAAATGTGGCCTAGATTCTTTCTTTTAAGAAATATCTTTTTTTCTTTCTTCTTCTTTTTTTGACCTGACTTAAAACTCACAGCTTCCACATCGACATCCAGAATAGATAAAATGAATTAGAAGGAAATAGGCATTTACTTATGAAACAGCTATCTCCTCTCAAGTCACGATTAACCTCAACTCCAGATTTTGTTTCTAAGTTATGCCCTTTCTTTCCTGTGCAAAATCAAAATGAACATTTCTTTAATGCTGTTCACTGAGGGCTTAAATTTTGTGCTATTTTGAAATAAGTATCAGTTGGCCTGATTTTTCAGGATATATAAAATTCAAACAAGTTTTTCTCTGGATGCTTATGTAAAGTCATACTCTTTAAATCACTAAGTTCATTTATTTGCATCCTATTTCATCACCTGAGATGATCTGAAATGATTAAGCAGTCAGACAAATGCTGGGGTTATTCCTATTTCTTGATTGTTTATTATTAAGCACCTATTAGACATGTTTGCAGTTGTGGTTGCAATAGGAATATAAGGCATAGCCCCCAGCTTTTATGAGCTTGAATTTTAAGTGGAGACTAGACACATGTAGTGTGTGATTATTACAAAAATAATGATAGACAAAGAAATATATCTGAAATGAAATGAGATTAATACTGGTGAATAGTAAAAGGAAAGTGCAACTATGAAACTAGAATTTCTGATTTTAGACTGAAATGTGTCACAGAAAGTTATTTAGCTGTAGTGTACAAAGGTAAAAATCAATGTTTATGTTTTAATGTTTTCATCATATCTTCAGAACCGTCATATCCATCATTGTCTTCATAACTAACATTTATTGAGCATTTTGAATGTTCTATGCATTGCTACAAACACTGTATGCATGCTAATTAATTAATTCTCACCAAACCCCTGAGTTAAGTATAATTACTGTTCTATTTTAGAGATAAGAAAGCTGAAGAAGAGTGAAAATAAAGAAACTTCTACAAAGCCACACATGTAGTAAGTCACAGAGCTGGATTTATAATTATTATGGCAGCCATGTAGACTGCTGAGCTTATAGCTTAACATTTTTATGAATAATGCTGCCTATCTTAAGAATTTACTGATATTGTATCTACTGCCATTTAAAATACTTTTCTGTTCTTTTTGCCTTCCTGTTAAAAGTACTATTAAAGTATAATTCTTAATAAATAGGAATAAATATAATTATTAATTTCAGCTTAATTTAAGTTTATTAAGCATCTGCTATGTTCAATGTGCAGTGGTAGGCTCTGTGTAAAATATAATATACAGTTCTGACATCAAAAATGTTATAATCTGTATTTCTGTGTACCTTAACCATTCCAAGGTGCTTACCGTTCCACAATGACATAATGCACTTTTTGATTTTGTACTTGACCACATTCTAGTTAAGTTAATTCAACATTTTGTTATTCAGGAAATATTCAGATAATACAATTCCATACTTTATAGTGTATTGAGAAGCAAGTAAGTTTTTATAAATAAAGTTCTTAGAATGGTGTGTAGCACATGGTAAGTGCTCAGTGAAGGTTGGCTAATATTACTCTAGACAGGTCAATTCCTTTACTGATGTTAATGAATACTTCTTTGTATTTTGAGATCCAGGTCAAATAATAGACACTTTGAATAGCTTTCTAATTCACTGGAAAGATTTTTTTTAGAAAATTTTATACCTCTTACAACCATAATTCACTTATAGAAGCAACTGTATTCATCAATTGGCCTGATGAAGTGCCAGTTGACTTTTTCTCTAGCATTAGATGCACTTTCTGACACATTTCTGGTCATAAAAATATAATACTCTTTATGTCATGTGAAGAATTTGATGAAGCCATGCACAGTATAATTCTTTATCATTTTGGTATACCTGATTTTCAGTCTTTAAAACCTTATCAAGACAACTTCTACATATAGAACTCACTGATTATTTCACTTCCCTTCACTATTTCTCTGTCTTTTCATGTCTTTTTATTTTTGTCAAAGGAAGAGTTTATTCAAGAGAGAAGAGAAATTGTGACTAAGACATAATATATTATTTATTTTGATTTATTATTTTACATAAATCTAAAATAATGCTGTGAGGCCTATATAGCACACAATATTCCCCAAAATACACATAAAGAATAACCCTCAGAATGAAAACTAGCTAAGAACATGAATAAACTATATATGAAAAATTGTATAAATGAGTTACATTTGGAAATATTTAGAAAATATCCATCAGACATCTGGTATATGCAAAAAGCAAAACAAAGTAAACAAATAATAGCTTATAATTAATTGTGGAGATTCAAACATTATTGAGAAAATAAATGGGAGCTAAATGAGGAGAACACAGGGACACATAGAGGGAGATAACACACACTAGGGCCTTTTGGAGGGTACATGGTGGGAGGAGGGAGAGGATCAGAAAAAATAACTAATGGGTACTGGGCTTAATACCTGAGTGATGAAATAATTTGTACAACAAATGCCCAAGACAAACATTTACCTATATAACAAACCTGCACACGTACCCCTGAACTTAAAATAAATGATAAAAAAAGAGACATAAAATCAAGATCAAAATATCTCAGCTAACCAGAAGATTTCCAACCCAGAGGGACTATGCAGAAGATATGAATAAACATAACTCAATACGGAGACATCATTAAGCATTTGTAGCACATGTTAGATATCAATATTATTCATAGGATGAATAAATAATAATACACCAAAAATAGAAATAAACAATAAGAGTGATTGAGAAAATGCTGATTTCAAATGAATATAGACTTAACCACCATATACTTTTAAATTTGCACTTCAGAGAAATGAGACATAGATGTCTCCACTGACTATGAGTGTATTTGAGAAGGCTGGTTAGAGGGACTTCTTTTTAATCTCATTTCAGATTGATGCTTACAGTAAATTTTTGCTTGAGCATATTTTAAACCAGAAAACTGAACATGGGGCTATTGTATTCCACTGTAGAAAAGAAATTGGCTTATTATAACATAAGGTACTTCACATTTGTATTTGAAAAACATAGGTTTTTTGTTTTAATGTCAAGATGAGAAATTGAACTCTCACATAGTGGATATCTCCACCTTCACCTTTCTTCTGTCTGTGATACTTCATAAAGTGGAAAGAAATGAGATCTACATCAAATAAGTAGAGGCAGAGGACTTTATCCTCAAATTCATGTCTGTGTGGACACTAATGTGTGTGCACACACATAGACCTACTTAACCTAGAGGAATAGAGACATCTAAGTAGGAACTTCAATATGGGTTTTGTTTCCCCCACTAGTTTAAGATAACTACATCTTCACAGACCAGCATTTCTGAAGAGAAACAAGTCCACAGCTCCCCAGTCTCATTGGAAACACAGGTAGATGCACTGAAGGGAACCTAGAACTTTTTTTTTTTTAATTTCAGCTGTTATTTTAAATAGAGGGAGTACATGTGTAGGATTATTACATGAGTATATTGGACCCCAGTCGTGAGCCTAGAGTACCCAATAGGTAATATTTCAACATATACTCTCCTTCCTTCCCCACCAGTAGTCTTCAGTGTCTATTGTTCCCAGGTATATGTTCATGTGTGTTCAACGTATAGCTCCCACTTATAACTGAGAACATGTAGCACTTGGCTTTTTGTTTCTGCATTAATTCGCTTAGGATTATTATTTCCGACTCCACCTACAATGCTGCAAAGAACATGATTTCATTCTTTTTGGCTGCATAGTATTTCATGGTTCATATGAACTACATTTTATTTATCCAACCCACTATTTATGGGCACCTAGGTTGGTTCCATATCTTTGCTATTGTGAATAGTGTGGCAATTAACATACAAGTGCATGTGTGTTTTTGTATAATGATTTATATGATTTATAGTTCTTTGAGTATATACCCAATAGTGACATTACTGGGTCAAATGATAGCTGTGTTTTAAGTTTTTTTTTTTTTTTTGAGAAAACCCCAAACTACTTTCTACAGTGGCTAAACTAATTTACATTCCTGCCAATAGTGTATAAGTATACCCTTTTGTCCACAGCCTCAGAAGCGTTTGTTTTTGATTTTTAATAATAGCCATTCTATCTGGTGTGAGATGGTTTCTCATTGCGGTTTTGATTTGCATTTCTCTGATGATGAGCATTTTTTCATATGTTTGTTGGCTGCTTTTATATCCTCTTATAAGGAGTGTCTGTTGATGTCTTTTACCATTCTTTATGGGGCTATGTGGTTTTTGCTAACTGATTAGTTTAAGTACCTTATAGATTCTGAGTATTAGGATTTTGTCAGTTGCATAGATTGTGAATATTTTCTTCATTTCTGAAGGTTGTCTATTTACCCTGTTGATAGTTTCATTTGCTATGCAGAAGCTCTTTAATTTAATCAGGTCCCACTTGCCAATTTTTGTTTTTGTTACAATTGCTTTTGAAAATTTGGCCATAAATTATTTGCCAAGGTTGATGTTGTTAAGGGCATTTCCTAAGTTTTCTTCTACAATTTTTATAGTTTGAGGTTTTGCATTTAAAGCTTTCCTCCATTTTGAGTTAGTTTTTTTATATGGTAAAATGTCTAGTTTCATTCTTCTGCATGTAGCTATGTAGTTATTCCAGCATCATTTATTGAACAGAGAGTTCTTTTTCTATTGCTTGTCTTTGTCAAAATTGACAAAAAGCAGGTGGTTGTAGGTGTGCAGCTTTATTTCTGAGTTCTCTATTCCGTCCCACTGGTCAATGTGTGTGGTTTTCTGGGGTGTTGTATGTGTGTGTGTGTTTAACCAAAACCAGTACCTTGCTGTTTTACTTATTGTAGCCTTGTAGTATAGTTTTAAATTAGGTGATGTGAGGCCTTCAGCTTTCTTTTTGGTTGGGATCACTTTGGATTTTCAGGCTCTATTTTGATTTCATATGTATTTTATAAAACGTTTTTCCAATTCTGTGAAAAATGACATTGGTAATTATATCATCAATGCACTAAACTAACAAGGACACTCTGGACTTAATTTTGACAACTGACCAATTGGACCTACTTTTCATCTGCACATAGAACACATTTTAAGGTTTACCACATTCTAGGTCCTAATACAAATCTCAATAAATTTTTAAAAAATGAAGTTATACCAAGTAGACTCTTGGACCACAGTGCAATAAAAATGAAAGCCAATATCAAGAACATCTCTCAAAAGTACACACATACATGGAAATTAAACAACTTTCTCTTCAGTAACTCCTGAGTGAACATTGAAATAAAGGATTAATAAAAAATTTTAAACTAATAAAAATAGGGACAGAAATTACCAAAATCTTTGGGATGCAAACAAAGCAGTGTTAAGAGGAAAGTTTATAGCCTTAAAAGACCTTCATCAAGAAGTTAGAAAGATCTAAACTGATAATCTAACTTTGCACCTAAAAGAACTAGAAAAAAAGAATGAACAAACCAACACCCTAACTAGCAGAAGAAAAGAAACAAATCAGAGAAGAATTTGATTAAATTAAGATATAAAAATCTCTACAAAAGTTTGATAAAATTAAGAATTTGTTCTTTGAAAAAATAAATCACATTGATAGACAACTAGCTAGGTTAACGAAGGTAAAAAGCATATGTTGAAATAAGTGCAATCAGAAACGACAAAGAAGACACTACAACTGATGCTATAGAAATATAAAAAATCCCCAGAGAATACTATGAACAACTCTATGCACACAAATTAGAAAATCTAGAGGAAAGGGATACATTTCTGGAAACACACAGTTCCTCAAGATTGAATCAAGAAGATGCTGAAACCCTAAATACACAAAAACTCTGAAATTGAATCAGTAACAGAAACAAAACAAAAACCCTACCAACCCTCCCCAACAAAAGGAAAAAAAAAAAAAACCCTAGGCCAGACAGATACACGGCTAAATTCTACCATACATAGAAAGAATAACTGGTGTGAATACTACTGAAAATATTCCCAAAAAAATCATGGAATAGTACCTTCTTCCCATATCATTCTTTGAAGCCAACATGAGCCTACCGCCAAGATCTGGCAAAGATACAATGAAGAAAGAAAACATCAGGTCAATATCCTGAATAAACATAGACCCAAAAATCCCCAACAAAATATAAGCAAGTAGAATACAGCAGCACATCAAAAAGTTATTTCCACATGATCAAGTAAACTTTATTCCTAAAATATAAGGTTGACTCAACATAGTTATGAGGTGAATAACCAAAACCCCAAGAACAAAATTCACCCCAAAATAAAATTAGAAACCAAAAACATACCATCATCTCAATGGATGCAGAAAAACTTTTGATAAAAATCTAGCATCTCTTCATGATAAACACCATCAACAGACCAAGCATTGAAGGAAATTACTTCAGAATAATTACAGCCATCTATGACAAATTTATAGCCAACATCATACGGAATGGACAAAAGTTGAAACAATTTCCCCTGAGAACTGAATCAGGTAAGGAGTAAAAACTCCTATTTTAACATAGTACTGGAAGTCCTAGCTAGAATAATCATACAAGAGAAAAAATAAAAGGCATCCAAATAAGAAAAGATGCTGCTATAAAGACACATGCACACGTATGTTTATTGCGGCATTATTCACAATAGCAAAGACTTGGAACCAACCCAAATGTCCAACAATGATAGACTGGATTAAGAAAATGTGGCACATACACACCATGGAATACTATGCAGCCATAAAAAATGATGAGTTCATGTCCTTTGTAGGGACATGGATGAAACTGGAAACCATCATTCTCAGTAAGCTATCGCAAGAACAAAAAACCAAACACCGCATATTCTCACTCATAGGTGGGAATTGAACAATGAGATCACATGGACACAGGAAGGGGAATATCACACTCTGGGGACTGTGGTGGGGAGGGGGGATGGGGGAGGGATAGCATTGGGAGATATACCTAATGCTAGATGACGAGTTAGTGGGTGCAGCGCACCAGCATGGCACATGTATACATATGTAACTAACCTGCACAATGTGCACATGTACCCTAAAACTTAAAGTATAATAATAAAAAAAAAAAAAACCAAAAAAAAAAAAAAAAAAGAAAAGATGAACTCAAACTACCTCTGTTTTCTGACAATATGATTCTACACTTAGAAAACCCTAAGGCTCCAAAACCTCATGTTCTCATAATTCAAAACAGTAATCATGCCCTTTTAATAGTCCACTAAAATATTATTTCATTCTAGCGTTAACTCAAAAGTCCAAATCGAAAGTCTCATCTAAGCAAGGGCAAGTCCCTTTCGTCTATGACCCTGTAAAGTCAAAAACATACTAGTTACTTCCTAGATACAATGGGGGTACAGGCATTGGGTAAAAACACTCATTCCAGAGGAGATAAATTGGCCAAAACAAAGGAGCTACAGGTTCTATGCAAGTCCAAAATCCACAGTCATTAAAGCTTAATGTTCCAAAATTATGACTTTTCATGTATCTCTTGCAGGGTGCACTGATGCAAGAGGTGGTTTGCATGGCCCTGGACAGCTCTTCCACTGTGGCTTTGCAGGGTAGAGCTCCCCTCCTGGCTGCTTTCATGGACTGATGTTGAGTATCTGTGGCTTTTCCAGGAGCACGGCACAAGCTGTTCATGGATCTACCATTCTGGAGTCTGGAGGACAGTGACCCTCTTCTCACAGCTCCCCCAGGCAGGCCTCATGGGGGACTCTGTGTGGTGGCTCCGTCTCCACATTTGCCTTCTGCACTGTCCTAGCAGAGGTTTTTCACTGAGGGCCCCGCCCCTGCAGCAAACTTCTGCCTGGAGATCCAGGCGTTTCCATACATCCTCTGAAATTAGGCAGAGATTTCTAAACCTTAATTGTTGATTTCTTCTCACCAACAGGCTCAACACCACGTGTATGCCACCAAGACTTGGGGCTTGCACCAATCTGAAGCAATGGCCTGAGCTGTACATTATCCTTCTTTAGCCATGGCCAGGGCTAGACCAGCTGGGACTCAGGGCACCATGTCCCAGGGCTTCACAGAGCAAGGGAACACTGAGTCTGCTCAGGGAATCATTTTTTTTCTTCTAGGTCTCCAGACATGTGAGAGGTGGAGCTTCTGTGAAGGTCTCTGACATGCCCTGGAGATATTTTCCCTATTGCCTTGGTGATTAACATTTGGCTCCTTGTTACTAAATTTCTTAATCAGGCTTGAATTTATCCCCAGAAAACGGGGTTTTATTTTCTATCACATTATCAGGCTGCAAATTTTCCAAACTATTATGCTCTGCTTTCTCTCAATCACTTTGCCGCTTTGAAGTTTCTTCCACCAGATACCCTAAATCATCTCTCTGAAGTTCAAAGTTTCACATCTCTCTAGGGCAGTGAAAAAACGTTGTCAGTCTCTTTGAATAGCAAGAGTGACCTTTACTCTGATTCCCATAAAGTTCCTCATCTCCATCTGAGGCCACCTCAGCCTGGACTTTGCCATCCGTATCACTATCAGCATTGTGCTCAAAGTCATTTACCAAGACTCTAGGAAGTTCCAAACTTTCCCACATCTTCCTATCCTCTGAACCCTCCAAGCCCCTAGGAAGTTCCAAATTTCCCCATGTTCCTGTCTTCTAAGCCCTCCAAGTCTCTAGGCTAAAGTTCCAAATTTCCCCATGTTCCTCTCTTCTGAGCCCTTCAAGTCCCTAGGAAGTTCCAAATTTCCCCATGATCCTGTCCTCTGAGCCCTCCAAGTCTCTAGGAAGTTCCAAATTTCTTCATCTTCCTGTGTTCTGAGCCCTCCAAGTCTATAGGAAGTTCCAAACTTTCCCACATCTTCTTGTCTTCTGAGTACTCCAAGTCTCTAGGAAGTTCCAAATGTTCCCACATTTTCCTGTCTTCTTCTGAGCTTTCCAAGTGGTTCCAACATCTGCCCGTTACCCAGTTCCAACCTGACGTCCACATTTTCAGGTATCTTTACAGCCTGTGGTAAAAATTTACTGTATTAGTCTGTTCTCATCCTGCTAGTAAAGACATACTCAAGAATGGGTGATTTATAAAGGAAAGAGATTTAATTGACTCACAGTTCAGCATGGCTGGGGAGGCCTCAGGAAACTTACAATTATGGCAAAAGGGGAAGCAAACATGTCCTTCTTCACTTCAGGAAGAAGTGCCAAGTAAAAGTAGAGAAAGCCCCTTATAAAATCATCAGATATTGTGAGAACTCATTCACTATTATGAGAACAGTATGTGGGTAACCACCCCCATGATTAAATTACCTCCCACCTGGTCCCTCCCACAACACGTGGGGTTTATGGGAACGATAATTCAAGATGAGATTTGGGTGAGAACACAGCCAAACCGTATCAATGGTCATGATTTACTTTATTTCTAAAAACAGACCTTTTTATTTCCAATGTTGACATTTAGCTAATGTCAACATTGGAAGAAGTGTAGGGTTTTACCTATAATTAATATACATGCATGCATATGCTTATTTGCATTATATTTATTGATATAAGTAATTATGTGTGTGTGCTTGTTTTGTTTTTGTCAATATTCTATATGACCTGCTGCCTCCCTATCTCTAGACTCATCTTGGGCTGCTCTCCATTCACTAACTATTCTTTGGGTGTATCTTTCAATGTCCCTTTCACCATAAGTGCATGATGTATGATAGACTTTTTCTGGTACACTCCACATTACTTTGTCAAAAAGTCCATTCTCAGACTTCCCAAAATAAATATAATCTTCCTTAAGAAATCTTTAAATAAACTTCCAGATCATGAAAGTTTCTGGTGATATATCTCTTCACTAATCACAAATAAATATATTTGTGTAATCTTTTATTAACTTACATATTTTTCCCTGTCTCTTCCAGTAGACTGTGAGTTCCAGTAGGACAGATTTTATGTCTTTCTTATTGAGAATGAATTTCCTAGAATCTAGCACAGTGCCTAGCCTCTTGATAAGCATTTTTTAAGTGAATAAATTGACTGAGATATCTTAATTTTGTTTCTGATCTCCCTAAAGTATAAATAGTATATTTAAAAATATGTTATACTATTTATTCTGAGAATACCTCACAATGAAATTAAAATAGAGTTGATTTATAAAGATGAGAGTGTTACTGAATTACTGAATGAACATTCTAGCAAATTTTGATTCAGATGGAAAGAGCCTAGTATCTATATTTGACAGGCTTCCGCCCTGAACAGATACGAACTTTATTAGCCACACACGCACACACACACACAAAAACACATTAATTTATATGTTTCAGTATATTCAGTATATTTCAATCAGCATATTTCAATTCAATATACTTTATATTAACCTGATTTATGTATATATATCTAACTGAATATTTATAACATAAACATATAAATATACTTAGTATACTGAAATATACATGTAAATACATATAAATATTTATTCAGAATATTCAGTATATTTAAATTCAACATGCTTCAAACTCTGTCAGCCCAATATATGTATGTATAATTTCAGTATATTCAGTACATTTCATTATACTGAAACATAATCTTTGCCTACAAAAAGCGAGATATTTTTATCCTGTATACTAAATTCATCACATATTTGTAAAGAATTAATTTCCTGTAGGAATTAGGTATAAAAATTGGGTATCCAAAATGATTATCAGTTAGCATTTTATTAGTGTCTCTGATGTGTACAGCTGTATAATAAATACACATGATATATAATCTGTAAACACTGTGCATGTCTATTTTTAACTTTAAGAATTCTAACAATGTTATTTTATGAAGTGGAATATATTTCAGAGAAATTTGCTCAGATAGATAGTGCAACAAATTAACTTTCAGTCTAGATAGTTGGGAGATTTGGAAATCAAAGATTATATTTCATCTTCTTGTTAAAAGACAAATAATTTCAAGGCTAAACCAAACATTCTGTTTCTCTAAAAAGGAATCTTGAATCTTGAGACTGTTTTGCTAGTGAATGTTTTTACTTTTCATTTTGTTGTTTAAGCTTGTTTCACATGTGCACCATTTGGTCTTTAGAGTTTTAAATTATTTTCTGTTGCCAGGACTCTGTGTCCACCACCTGAATGACTATCAATTCTGAATACCCACAAAGAGTGTGCCTTTATAATTTCTGTTTTGAATTTTACCATTCTATAAATTGGAAATATGTTTCTATTCATTTATTTATTTAAGAAAACATAGCACACTGAAACTTGGCACTGTAGAGAAGTTAGTACCTTTCTTGCAGGAAACACCTCTTCATTAACTGCCATCATCTGAGCCGTCCACCAGACACTACACAGAAAAACGTCTCAACCCTTCCATAGTTCCCCAACTTGGAAAAATATGATCTGTTTGTGTAGAAGAATATCAGGTTAGCTAAGAGTTTTATTCTAGTGTCCTGCAAATTGATCTCAAATCTACAATATTTTTTAAAACATATCAAATTCATGGCAAATGAATGCACAGAATCATACTGTTGATGCTATTTAAATCATGTAGGAGCTTATACAAACTACTAATTAAAAGAGGCTAAAATATATTCAGGTTAAGAGAACATGCTGTTCATTTTCTTTATCAGCATTGGTAAAGTAATAATGGCCATGATGGTAGTGAGGATCATTAGCCAAAACTGGTCCCACATTATGGACAGTGGCCTAATAAGATATGATGTTTCCTCAAGCAAAAATGTGAGAAAAGGCTGTCTGACTTTTTGCTCTCTCAAAGTTTTCAAAATAATCTAGGATCCTATCTTTCTTGTTACAACGCTATTGAAACTTTCTTGTCATTTTATTCCTTAACCAGAGTAAAGGATGAAACTGCAAAATGCTACCTTATCCATCAGACTCTGTCTTATTTTGCTACAACAAAAAACCATGCTGCCAAGAGTGAGAATGCTATTTAATTTGGTCAAACTTCTATGATTTCCTCCTAGTCTACTCTCAAAGATTTTTTTTTAAATCTAGAATTCTATAAGTTTATACCAGGGAAGTAGGACACTTTTCTAGTAGATATATATGTCTGTAGCTTTGGAACATTTTTATAGCCATTTAAATTTATTTTCTTACAAAAATATATTAAAAATTAGGCTACTTAGTCTTACTGATAAATTTTAGATAAATGGTTAATCTTATCTCAGGCCCATGCCAGTTCTATAATTATATTCTGTAATTTACATTATATTTAGGAAGAAAAAAATAATTCCTCCTCCTGTGATATGGAAGGCCTCTGATCTTAGGCTGCTGTATTAGTCAGTTCTCACACTGCTATGAAGAAATACCTGAGACTGAGTAACTTATAAAGGAAAGAGGTTTAATTGACTCACAGTTCCACATGGCTGGGGCGGTCTCAGGAAACTTACAATCATGGTGGAAGGGAAGGGGAAGCAAACACATCCTTCTTCACATGGCTTCAGTAGAGGGAAGTGCCAAGCAAAGGGGGACGTCCCTTATAAAATGAACTGATCTTGTGAGAACTCATTCACTATCATGAGAACATCATGGGGGAAACTGTCCGCATGATTCAATTATCCCCACCTGGTCCCACCCTTGACATGTGGGGATTATTACAATTCAAAGTGAGATTTGGGTGGGCACACAGACAAACCATATCATTTCACCCTGGCCCCTTTCAAGTCTCATGTTCTCACATTTCAAAACACAATCATGCCCTTCCCACAGTCCCTTGAATTCTTAAATCATTCCAGCATTAACTTAAAAGTTCAAGTTCAAAGTCTCATCTGAGAGAAGGCAAGTCCTTTTCATCTGTCAAGCTGTAAAATCAAAAGCAAGTTAGTCACTTCCTAGATACAATTGGGTTACAGGCAATTGGTAAATACACCCATTCCAAATGGGAGAAATTGGTCAAAACAAAAGGGATACAGGCCCCATGCAAGTTCAATATCCAATATGCAGTCATTAAACCTTGAAGTTCCAAAATGATCTCTTTTGACTCCATTGTTCGTGCAAGAGGTGGGCTTCCATGGCCTTGGGCAGCTCCACACCTGTGACTTCGCAGGGTACAGCTCCCATTCCCTCTGCTTTCACAGGCTGGCATTGAGTGACTGAATTTTCCAGGCACACAGTTCAAGCTGTAGGTGGATCTATGATGCCGGGGTCTGGAGGATGGTCGCCCTCTTCTCACAGCTCCACCAAGCAGTGCCCCAATGTGGGGAATCTGTAGCGGCTCCATCCCCACATATTCCTTCTGCACTGCACTAGCAGAGGTTCTCCACAAGGGCTCCATGACTGCAGCAAAATTCTGCCCGTACATCCAGGTGTTTACATACATCTTCTGAAATTTAGGCAGAGGTTCCCAAACCTCAGTTCTTGTCTTCTGTCTGCCCACAGGCTCAACACCATGTGGAAGTCGCCAGTCACCAAGGCTTGGGGCTTGCACTCTCTGAGGCAATGGCCCAAGCTGTATCTTGGCACCTTTTAGCCACAGCTAGAGCTGAAGCAGCTGGGATGCAGGGCAGTATATCCAGCAGCTACACAGAGCAGGGGAACCCTGGTCCTGGCCCAGGAAATCATTTTTCCCTCCAAGGCTTCTGGGCTTATGTCGGAAGGGGCTGCTATGAAGGTCTGTGATAGGCCCTGGAGTCATTTTCCCCATTGATTTGGTGATTAACATTTAGCTCCTCTTTCGTTATACAAATTTCTTCATCAGGCTTTAATTTATCCCTAGAAACTGAGGTTTTCTTTTCCATTGCATCCTCAGGTGCAAAATTTCCAAACTTTTATGTTCTGCTTTCTCTTCAATGCTTTGGTACTTAGAAATTTCTTCTGCCAGATACCCTAAATCATCTCTCTCAAGTCCAAAGTCCCACAGACCTCCATGGCAGGGGTGAACTGCTGCCAGTCTCCCTGCTAATGCATAGCAAGTGTCACCTTTGCTCTAGTTCTCAATAAGTTTTTCATCTGTATCTGAGACCACATCAGCCTGGACTTCATTGTCCATGTCACTATCAGCATTTTGGTCAAAGCCATTCAACAAGTCTCTAGGAAGTTCCAAACTTTCCCACATCTGTCTGTTTTCTTCTGAGCCCCCAATCTGTTCCATCCTTTACCTGTTACCCAGTTCCCAAGTCACTGCCACATTTTCAGGTATCTTTATAGAAGCACCTCACCCTTTTAGTTCCAATTTACTGTATTAGTCTGTTCTCGTGCTGCTATGCAGAAATACCCGAGACTGGGTAATTTAAAGGGAAAGAATTTTAATTGACTCACAGTTCCACATTGCTGGGGAGGCTTCATGAAATTTACAATAATGGTGGAAGGGAAAGCAAACACATCCTTCTTCACATGGAGGCAGGAAAGAGAAGTGCCAAGTGATGGAGGAGTTCCCTTATAAAATCATCAGATCTTGTGAGAACTCACTCACTATCATGAGAACAGCATGTGGGAAACTGTCGCTATGATTCAATTATCTCCACCTAGTCCCACCCTTGACACATGGGAATTATTACAACTTAAGGTGAGATTTGGGTGGGGACACAGAGCCCAAATCACAATGACTATTCTAGGATGTGAATAGAATTCTATCACAATCTGGATTACCCCAATCTATAAGTCCTAGACTTTCCTAAAACTGTCTTTCCTAGTAATACCAGAAAAGTCATTTGTCAAGTTGGACATAATAGGCCAGCAGACCATATCTGTGAACAAAACACGAGGAATCTTGTTATCCTAGTTCATTTTCTTTATGACATGCAATGCCACATGAGGCTTTAATTTTCATAGTCTTCTTGGGACTTTCAGAGGTTGATCCCCCTTGGAATGGAAAATTTACCAAAGTAGCACACTTCCATGCATCATTCACCAAAAGCTTGGTCATGCCTTAGTTGTAGACACTCTCAAGTCTTAATGACATAAAGCAACAATATTGTGTTTTTTTCTTATGTTGCATGTCCATTGAAAGTCAGTAGTGAGTGGGAAGCGGCAGTGTCCTAATAAGGCCCCAGCAACGAAACTGATGGAGAAGCCTCAATCAAATATTGTTAGTACCATTACTAAGGACGTTATTCCTAAGGTTTGACCTGTCAAGCAAATGTCTGATGTGGAAGTATTATGCATCACTTGTGATTTTATCACATTGGCCACAACTACTCAAATGTTCCCACATAATCACAAGCAGGACCAGAAATAAAATTATACTATTTTCTTCAAAATGGGAAGGAAATAAAAATGTAAAGAGCACACATGACTACTAGAGTTTTCCTTTCTGGCTATCAAAAACCTCATTTTCACTCCTTCCCACACTCAAAGCCCATTTTCCCACTCTTTATGAGAAACAAACACAAGTCTCATCCAGCTCCTTTACCATTAAGCCATATTCTCAGGTGTCAAGGTGATAATCCTATTCTCTAAATTAATTCTACAAATAACTTCATACCCAAAAGGTTGATCCAAGGGCTGTTTTACATTCTAAAAAGTCACAAACTATTTTAATCCATATTGATGGGTTCTTTGGCACTTACACATACTTAGCTTCCTACTTTTAAACTTTAATGAGTTTTATGTGCCAATAATTTCAAATAGACTTTTGGATATTTTGTTGCGATTTTGGCTTATTGTTTGGAGACATGCTTCTTCATATCTTGGAAAAAATTATGGTGTATTAGGCCTATCAGTCTTAAGAAGGAAAGCTATAAATCTTTCATCTGAAAGAATTACTGGACATCACCTCAGACAACTGAGGCGTTTCTGCAATGAGTATATGAGTGCAACTACTATATTTTTTATTTTATTTATGCAGAAAAGTAAGTTCTAAGCAGACATTTTTGCTCAAAACCTTCTTAGTTGTATATTTTACACATTGGAGACAAGAAGTAGTTGTGTTTTCCAACACACCTGGTTGTCAAATTTTGGCTTCTTTCTTTTTATTCCTTTTTATAATGACAGCCAATTATTTCACATGTTCATTTCTTCCTCGTAGTATCTTGTGAAGTGTAGCCAGTCATGACAGGCAAAAGTTGGTAACATTCTATTTTTTAACTTCTTCTGTTGTCTATTACTGCATTGCTACATTATTTGCTTATAACACTATTGTAGCTCACTATTTACCAAATGTTTTGTCACTACATTATACATATTTCATTCTTCAATCCTTCAATTACAGCTTTTGCTCTTCTTGCCAAATAATAAGCAATTGATTATTTTATAGAAGCATTGCCTATCTGTATACCAATTTCTACATCCTCAAGGGTAAGCTGAGTTATGCTGTAGTAATAAAAAATTCAAAATCTTAGTGACTTGTAGCAGCAAAAATGTATTTCTTTTTTTTTCTTTTCTTTTTTTTTTGAGATGGAGTCTTGCTCTGTGGCCCAAGCTGAAGTGCAATGGCGCGATCTCAGCTCACTGCAACCTCTGCCTCCCGGGTTCACACCATTCTCCTGCCTCAGCCTCCGAAGTAGCTGGGACTACAGGCGCCCGCCACCACGCCTGGCTAATTTTGTATGTTTTTAGTACAGACAGGGTTTCACCGTGTTAGACAGGATGGTCTCGATCTCCTGACCTCGTGATCCGCCCGCATTGACCTCCTAAAGTTCTGGGATTATAGGCGTGAGCCACCGTGCCCAGCCTGCAAATATGTATTACTTGTTTACTCTCAACTAATCAAAGATAAAGAGAAAAATTTTTCAGGGTGGTGGAGTAAGCATAGTCTTAAATACTGACAGTTGGGATGGCAAAATATAAACAAAGTAAATTCTAAAACAACTTAACAAATTAAATGCTAAATCTGGAAGGAACTTTCACATTAGTAACAGCCTCATAAATAGTCACATAGTTACAATAATCCATAAGAGATCCAGAAGATGTAAGTCTAACATTTGGCTAAAAGAGCAAAGAATTGGCAATATTTGGCAAATAACCACAGTCATCTCTAGAGAGTACTTCTCAAAATGACCCTAAGTGGATGCTGGTGGAAATGTGGAAAAGTGAATTATAAGCTGTTTGAGAAATTTAAAGTGTAAAATATTGAGGATATTTTCGTTATTTTCAATACTGTTAGGATACATGTATCTGAAGTATGTAAAGAAAGACTTGGTTGAAAATAAAGAATTGGGAATCTTCATATGTGAGTAAGAGTATTTCCCAAGTAGGATATGTAGGGGTAGAGGAGGAGAAGCCAAGGGCAGAAATCTTAGAACCTCAACACAGAATGGCCAAGATGAACTTATTTGGTCACATTAAATGACTGACAATATTCATGTGTATACTTGGTAAATCACAATTCCTTTTCAAAATAATACTCAATTTACATAAAATGAATGACAATTATAAACACATGTGAGGTTTATGATGCATATTAACATGCATTTATAGAAACAACAAACATATTGAAGTATTCTTGTTACATAGATTAATAAAGACATTAATGTGATTTATGCATTTCATAATTAGAACAAATGCAATTGTTTTGACAAAATGAAAGGTTATATTCAAATATTTTTAAATATTTTTTCTTAGCAATTATTAAACTAAACATCCATGTGATTTTCATTTAAAATAATTGTTTTATTTGAAATAATCAGGTAATATAAAAATAAATTAGAAAAGCACTTAATATTCTCTATAAAATATAATCATATATCAAAAGTCATGAATGAAATGGCATATAAACCAATACATATGCAAGGCACATTTAATTTTTACTCAATATATAATTGACTTATTACTCCATAATCATTGCTTTCTAGAAGAAAGGATTTTATAATTCAATAAAATTTCATTAAATGGAAGAAGTATGTTGTTTGTCATCATTCAGTTGGGAAATTCCAATGAAAACCTTAAGTCAGTATTTTAAAATCTATTCTAAGTTTCAGCAAGAGTTAGCAGCATAATGTTATTGATTCATTGCAACTTTGACTTTAACATCAAATTTATGTATTTAAACTATGTATTTTGTATTTATGCTACATAATTGTCACCAAACCCACTCAAGTTTCTTATCTGTCATAGTTTTCAAAGACATTGCTAGAAAAAATAATAATAAGTTATCTCTATATTATTCATAAAATGCTTTTAAAATATATGTTTTTTTTCTAGTGTTATCTCTGACCACTAGGAATATATGTGTATATGATCATTACATGAATTAGTGGTACACTATTTGCTCTTATAACAAATATATGCTATCATTCCATGCACTTATCAAGGTTTTACCTCTTGAAGTAGAGTTAATGCTATGTGCCAGTCTAATGAAAATATAGACATCTGGAATGGGTTGTAGAAGTCTTATTTCAAAGAACTAGAGTTCAAAAAAATTATACTATTTAGTTTATAACTTACTTGGCAATAAAGTCTTTTCCAATTTTCAGGTAATTTTCTCTTATTTTGCTCCTTGGGTTTTGTAAGTGCTTTAAAAAATAGTCATAGTCATGTAGTTCAAAGAAAATTACTAAACCAGTCATGAAAATGACTTCCGGCTTTACGAGTTCAATAAATTCCTGAATGTCAAATGGCACATTATGGTGCATTGAAAGTCCTGGGTATATGCTTGCTCTTGTTGTCCTAGTCAGAAATTTCAAAATTGGGTTAAATTCTCAATAAAGATTCACTTTTTCTAGGATATCTTCTAGCACTTGTGTGCACAAATGAATAACTCAAAAATATTTAACAAATTAGTGTCTAATAATGATTTCCTACACAAATGTGGTTTCATTTTTTGTAATAATGAGGTAAGAATCACTATATGGAAAACTTGAAAGTCTTCTTTAGTCATAGTTCAATATTAAATTGAATCCAGCTTATGAAAATATACATTTATCCCATCATTTTATTGATAATGTTATTTGTCTCACTTTCAATCTATGGGACTTAATCCGTAGCTAATACAAGAAAAGGAAAAGTGGCTTTAGTCACTGTTAGTTTCCTGATGACTTAGAAAGTAAATTATTATAATTATTTGTTTTTTCAAATACATACACAATTAGTGAAAATCCTTGTCTTTTTTTGTGGTTGTACTATTATTTTATTTTATTTTTTTATCATACTTTAAGCTTTAGGGTACATGTGCACAATGTGCAAGTTAGTTACATATGTATATATATGCCATGTTGGTGTGCTGCACCCAGCATCTCGTCATTTAACATTAGGTATATCTCCAAATGCTATCTCTCTCCCCTCCCCCGACCCCACAACAGGCCCCAGTGTCTGATGTTCCCCTTCCTGTGTCCATGTGGTCTCATTGTTCAATTCCCACCTATGAGTGAGAACATGCAGTGTTTGGTTTTCTATTCTTGCGATAGTTTGCTGAGAATGATGGTTTCCAGCTTCATCCATGTCCCTACAAAGGACATGAACTCATCATTTTTTATGACCGCGTAGTATTCCATGGTGTGTATGTGCCACATTTTCTTAATCCAGTCTATCATTGTTGGACATTTGGGTTGGTTCCAAGTCTTTGCTATTGTGAATAGTGCTGCAATAAACATATGTGTGCATGTGTCTTTATAGCAGCATGATTTATAATCCTTTGGGTACATATCCAGTAATGGGATTGCTGGGTCAAATGCTATTTCTAGTTCTAGATCCCTGAGGAATCGCCACACCGACTTCCACAATGGTGAACTAGTTTACAGTCCCACCAACAGTGTAAAAGTGTTCCTATTTCTCCACAACCTCTCCAGCAACTGTTGTTTCCTGACTTTTTAATGATCGCCATTCTAACTGGTGTGAGATGGTATCTCACTGTGGTTTTGATTTGCATTTCTCTGATGGCCAGTGATGATGAGCATTTTTTCATGCGTCTTTTGGCTGCATAAATGTCTTCTTTTGAGAAGTGTCTGTTCATATCCCTCGCTCATTTTCCAAATGATTAGGTATATGTATCTAAAAATCTAGATTCTAGAGTTTTATTAGCCATTCCTTTACTTTATTTTTTGGCCGAAGAATAAGCTCCTGTAATAAAGCAATAAAAGTCAAGCTTGATTAATTATATCATATCAAGGATTGAGTAAACAGGCTAACGTATTATCTCTTTTTTTGTCTTCCTGAAAACCCCCACAAACTGATTGACACATCTACACAAACACCCTCTTTTATGTCAACGCCCTGCATCTGTGTCAAAGTGCCAGCTTAGTTACTTTACACACAAACAGCATCAGGAGGTATTTCCTTTTTATGTGTCATGACTTTAGGTAAGATATCTCTGTGAGATTTTGGAATGACTACTTCTATCCTAAACATCTTGAATCCTGAGTTTTTACAGAAAACAATTGCACAGTGAATTGTCAATAAAACTTTTACTATAACAGCATGACCTCTTATTTTTTTATGTTTCATATAAATACTTGTCATTTATACTAGCATAAGCAAATTTATTCATTTTATCATTCATTCACTGAATGGCTATTGAGCTCCTTGTATGAACTCAGACATCATACTAAGTTCAGTGCACAGAACTTTAACTAAATCTATCATGTTTTCTTGGCAGAATTTTAAATGTGATGGGGAAGGCAGAAATACATAAAATATAAGTAAGGCATTTAGTTAGTCTTTCCCTTCCATTTAGAGATAACATCAGGGAATAATGAGGATTTAGGCTACTCACATTCTTTTTATAAACAACAGAACTTAGACTTAACAATTAGGCTTTATATAAATCAATATGTATCATTGTATTATGTCTATATATTTTATTCATTATTTTGTTTTAATTAGTGTGATGTAATACTATACATATACAGGACTACATGTGAATCAAACTAAATGAAACTGTCTGCATTTTTCTCTGTTTTCAACCTTATTATGAGAAGTTAGGAATTTCATTCATACTTTCAATGATTCTGCTTAAGATATTTAATATTCATTTTGAGGAATTTAAGGTATTTCTATATCATTTTTATTTTAGGCATAGTGGGATTGCGCATTATTCACATGAAATCTGAGATGATTTCAGAAATTTACAGGTTAAAATGTTTCTACAATTTTACGGTTGGGAATATCACCTTAATCTTGCAAAGTTGCTGATTTTAATTTTGTTTTTAGAGAATAAACATATTGGAATAAACAAATTATATTGGACAAGATTCCAATCTGAAGATGTCTTAGTTCCACACTACTGTCTTAGTCTGTCTACACTAATGTCTTAGTTCCACACTACTGAGAGCTAAAAAGACAGATAATTGTCATGGTGTCTAAGCATCAGTCTGAGAGGAATTACAACTTAAAGGCTAATTGACAAAGACTGGCATTTTGAGTACAGGTGAATATGAATAATGTTGGAGAATAAGAGTAAAATGGTGGCTTTTCAAGGACAGCTGAATTGACCCTCAATGTGAGAGACACTTATGAACTCAAAGACATAGATAGCAGTTATCAAAGAGCAGTAGAGCACTGTAGCTGAGGCACGATGAAATAACCCCGTGATACAGGTTGAGAAAGGCAAATGCGACAAAAAAAAGATAACAAAAAATAGTTTAAAAGAGGCCCTGCGATTTATGCTACACAGTCCAAAACTGTGTTGTTGAAATATTGTTGGATGAAATAACATATAGAAATTGAACATTATCTATTTATTTATATACACATATAATTGTATACCCCACAAGTACCAAAATTGTGTAGAAAGAAAACGAGGCAAACCAATTTCTTCCCTTAATAGAATATAAGTTCCATAAGGAAAAAATATTCCTACATTATTTATCTCTAAAAAATCTCTAAGACAATATAAACAAATATATATAGTGAGGATGGCAACTTGGCATCCTTTTACAGAAACTGGCTTACAAGAAAGACCATAGCTTCAATTAATTATTTTAACGCTCAGCCAACCAGAATTCCACTTCATAAACACATATTGTATACATTAAATATATATTATATGCTTACATTACATACCAGTAGAAGAAGAGTATCACTATGTCATCCCAATAATATTATGTTGATACAGTATGTATTGGTATCATATTGTTTAATTAAGGGAAATTTTTCTTCATTTCAGTATTTTAAAAATATTGCTATGTATAATTTTTTGTAAATCTATAAACATAATTACAAACACCCAATATTGGGCAGCCTTACGGTTAGATTCTATGGCCAAAATATATTAATTTAACAGCCAAAGCTTTTCATATTATCATGAGAATGTTATATTCTCTTCAGTCAAAACTATTAATGAGTTCACAGCAGCATATTTACTTTAACCAATTTCCATTTGGTTTTATTTCCAAAAGTAGTTGAATCAAGGACAGTTTTTGTCATTTCCATGTCTGCTTGTGGTTTCATCACTTGGCAGTTTGTATGGATTACCCTGCCTTTCCCCAAAGAACAGTGAGGCTTGAATATAAATTAGGTCCTACAGCATTCTCTTTCAAGTGCAGGATCACTGGGTTAATCTCTACATGAAACGGTCTGGTTGTGGAATGGAAGATCTTCCATGTGGACTAAGGCTGGCAAAGTCAATATATTTTAGCGGATTTATCATGACACCCTCTTCAAAAGTTTCTGCATAAGAACTCTGTGTGGTCTCCGCTAATCTAGTGACTTTGATTTTCTTTGATATTTAATTGAAACACAGCTTTATCTTGTATCTTTATGTTTTCTGGCAAACAAAGAACTAAGGAAACTGATCCCTTTGGGCCACTGCTTTTGGCAATAGGCAGATTAGACTCAAAGCACGCACACCAGTTCATTTTAGTGTTTATTTCAGGTAATTATTGAAAGATAACAAAATATGTGATATTAGGAGTGCAGCAGATTCAAGATTAACAGCAATGGTTAGACAGTTTTCAAATAATAGCATTTCTTTTTTTTTTTTAAAGATGAGAGCCACTTCCATTGAATGTGCACTTTTGTGCCTATTAAAAAGTAAAGACAACGGCAGGAACTAATAAGTGATTATAGCAGTGCTGTAGGATCCAAGGTTAATACAAAAAAGTCAATCATTTTCTATATACTAGTAATGAACAAGTGGAATTTGAAATTAAAAACACAATATTATTTACATCAACCCCCCCATGAAATCCTTAGGTATAAATTTAAGACAACATGTACAAGATCCATATGAGAAAAAGTACAAAACTGATGAAAGACATCACAAAAGAACTAAGTAAAGATGTTCCATGTTTGTGGGTAGGAAGACTCAATATTGTCAAGATGTCAGTTCTTCCAAAATTAATCTATAAATTCAATGCAATCCCAATCAAAATACCAGCAAGTTATTTTGAGGATATTGATAAACTGATTTTTAAAAATTATTATTTTTATACTTTAAGTTTTAGGGTACATGTGCACAATGTGCAGGTTAGTTACATATGTATACATGTGCCATGCTGGTTTACTGCACCCATTAACTCGTCATTTAGCATTAGGTATATCTCCTAATGCTATCCCTCCCCCCTCCCCCCACCCCACAACAGTCCCCAGAATGTGATGTTCCCCTTCCTGTGTCCATGTGTTCTCATTGTTCAATTCCCACCTATGAGTGAGAACATGAGGTGTTTGGTTTTTTGTCCTTGCGATAGTTTACTAAGAATGATGATTTCCAATATCATCCGTGTCCCTACAAAGGACATGAACTCATCAATTTTTATGGCTGCATAGTATTCCATGGTGTATATGTGCCACATTTTCTTACCTGATGAATGATGTGTGATACATACATTCATCCTTTTAACATTTCTATTTCTCTGTTGGTCAGAGGATACAAAATTTCAGTTGGACAGAAAGAATAAATTCAAGAGACCCAGCAAGGTGACTACAGTTAAGAACAATGTATTCTGTATTTAAAAGTTGCTAAGAAAGTAGATTTTAAGAGTTTTTGCCACACACAAAGAAAAAAAAGTCTGTGAGGTAATGGAAAGGTAATTAGCTTGATTTAGCCATTCTGCAATGTATACATATGCCAAAATATGTTTTATACCATAAACACATACAATTTTTAGTTTTTAGAAAAGTAAATGCTACACACTGGCAGGCACTAAAAATTTCTATCTCTTGGTATGATTTTTTAAAAAACAAACGAGTTATACAGAACATACACAAAACAATAGGATGTTTTCTGAGAAACATAGGGATATACTCCAAACTCTCTATGTAAACTAAATACTATTTTTCCCTATTCGTATTGGTAATATTGCTTACAGAAAGTACTAATTGTTGCATAATTTAATACTGCTAGTAGTCTTTTAATATTAATAGGTAAAGACAATATCTAATGATAGCTTTTAAAAATGATTTGAAATAGAGTAGTAAAGCAGCTTTGACCTGGATTTTTATCTAACACTCAAATTATTACCTCTTTGCCTATTACCATTGCCATCTATAGAACAATCCCTGTCCCTAGCGTTCACCCAGAGGAGATTCTCTAAGAATTAAATCATTAAAAATATACTGTCTGAGATAGTTTCAGCAATAGTTTAAAGGCAAATTCAGAACACAAAGGGAAATTTTAAGAAAAAATCACTTGAAAGAACGGAGCTTTAGAAAGATATTTTGTGTGGTAATGAACTTACCTTTCTAAATCTTCAAAATGTTTTCTACCCCCTTTTCTTCTACCTTTCTAAATCTTCAAAATGTTTTCTACCCCTTTTTCTTCTATTGTACTTGTATATTTATTTTCTGATAAATGGACATGTTTTCTTCACTCTTTCTGCTCCTCTTTCTCTTTTGTGTGTGTGCATCTTTATAATTGCAGCTGGCTATGGGATATACAGAAAGACTCAATTGTTTTTGTTTTAATTGAATTATATATCTATTTCTTGGTAAAAATAATTAATTTAAACTTTAATCTTTTAAAAATAATTATTTTTAGGTTTTTTTTCTTTTTGGGTTTTGTCAGTGAAATATAAAACAACAAAAATCAAAAATGTTCTCATTCTGTACCAAATCACAGTATTATTATTTAATAGAATTTATGCATTATTTTTTTCATGATTAAAAACTACTCAGTATGTTTTTCACAAATGTAAGATTCAAAATAAATCTTTATTATGATTGGATAATCTTATAGCTATCTTAGAATATTACTATGTGAAATAGCATACAATGAATGAAGAGAATAGTCATAAATTTAAATAACGTTTATACAGTGAATATGATAAACCTTACTACTGTATTATTCACTCATGTCAATACACGAATCTAATTATAATCTGATAGCTTAAAGAAAGGATATTACATATTACTATTATATAAAATAACTGTTTCCCAGAGATGCAAAACATCACAAGTTACGCCAGAGGCATGGAACATTTTCTCCATCACAGCTCTCAAAAGGAGTCAACCCTACAGACACGTCAATCTCAGACATCCAGCCTCTAGAACTGTAAGACAATACATTTCTGCTGTTTAAGCCATCCAGTCTGTGGCACCTTGTAAAGGCATCCCAAGCAAACTAACACAATCATTTATATGTCTCTTTAAATTGTTAAACAAGATGTACATTATTGTAAAGAAGAACAAAAATGATAGCAGAAATCCTGTTTTATTTCTGATCTTAAATGAAATTGGATGTGCCGGTTTTACTCCCATTAATTGAATTTTGTTATAATGTAAGGATCTATCCTTCTGTTTTAAGAAAATTTAAGCTGAATTAAATTTTGAAAATGTTCAAATTTTTTCCTATAAATATTGAAATTTATATTTGTTTTCTTCCTTTAGTCCTTTGATATGCTCATATTAATGTTACACACACACAGCAGCGACAACAACAACATGCCTCATTTACATAACCATTTTGCAATATCTAGGACAAACCTTGCCTGATCACAATATAACAATTTAAAATATATATAAATATTTTAAAATTTATGCTGATAAATAAAATCAGTTTTTTCCTTTTCCTCCTGGTACTATCTTTGCCTGGTTGTAGTGTCAAGGCTATAATTACTATATACCATGAACAGTTGACTTGACTGATTTTTTTTTAATTTTATTGGGACAAATTTACTTGAAAATTCGATAGAGCTCACGTGTACAATCATATGAGACTAGGTTGATTGTATATATTTACTCTTCTTAGGCATTTTAAAGTTTTCTCTTTCCTTTTATGCTATTTTGGCTGTTTATATTTTTCAGGAATGTTTCCCTTATATCTGTGCCTTCAAATTTATTGATACATAATTGTTGTAAAAGTATTTGACAATTATTTGATTGGCCTTTGCATAATTCTTGGAATTTCCCAGTTTTCAATCTGAGTTACATAAATTAACTTTTACTATACATAACACTCTCCCAAAATTTGGTGACTTAAAACAAGCACCGTTTATTTTTTCACAAATTAGTTGTTCAGCTATCAGTTCTAATGTATCTGTTAGCTAGAGACATGTCTCTTCTGATAGTTCACACATCACTTATCAATTGGTAGGTTAACTGAGGTTGGATAATCGGAAATAATCTCATTCATATATTTGGAGTTTAGTGGCTGTCATCTAAGTAACTTGGTTAGCCTCCACATAGCTCCTGATTCTCCACTAGCTTAGTCAAAGAGCAGAAAAGAGGAATATTATACTGTACAAGCACTTTTCTTTTTTGTGTATTATTATTTTTAAATGTGTTAAAATACATAAAACTTACCGTATTAACCATCTTAAGTGTAATGTTCAGTGGCATTAAGTGTATTCACATTGCTATGCAACCAATGTGCAAGCATTTTTAAAGTTTGTATTTGTGCTACGTCTGCTATCACCCGATTGGCCAAAGCAAGTCTTGTCAAGACCAGAATCAGTGAGGAAGGGCACTAATCAAGAAGATCAATAGAGGGAAGGCATTAGTGCAGGCATTTTCAATATTATCTATCAAATTTTCATTTTTTTCTTGATTAGGAGTGAATAGTTTTATACATTTTTAGTATTTTCATTAATAAATAACTAATAGCTCTTAAAATCCTAGGACAAGTATTACAGTATTGCTAAGTAAACTAATGTAATGTTGATGTAGTTGAAATTTAGTTTTTCTTCTTGGCCAGAATTATAGTCAATTGTCAAATACTCTCTCTATATATATATATATATACACACACACACGTATATATATACGTATATATACACACGTATATATATACGTATATATACACATATATACACACACACACATATATATGTTCCACAATAGGCTGCCTGCAATACTATACATATATTATTTATATATAATATACCTATTATATATGTGAGAGAGTTAGAGATAGAATACATATAAATATAAAATATAGGTATAAATAGATATATGGTAAATATCTATATCTATGTATATTAGAACTTATAATTCAACATATATTTCATATACAATTTGTATTGATATGTATTATATATAATCTGTAACACGTAGTACTACACATCAAATGTTGCATATGTATGAAATATATATGTTATACGCCACATAGTTTTATATTAGGTTTGTGTATTAGTCAGGGTTCACTAGAGGGACAGAACTAGTAAGATACATGTATATGTTAAAGGGAGTTTATTAAGGATAATTGACCCACACGATCACAAGGTGAAGTCCCACGATAGGCCGTCTGTTAGCTGAGGAGCAAGGAAGCCAGAAGCGACTCAGTCTGAGTCTCAAAACCTCAAAAGTAGGGAAGCTAACAGTGCAGCCTTCGGTCTGTGGCAGAAGGCCCAAGAGACTTTGGCAAACCACTGGTGTAAGTCCAAGAAACCAAAAACCAAAGAACCTGGATTCTGATGTTCAAGGGTCGGAAGCTTCAAGCATGGGAGAAAGATGAAGGCCAGAAGACTCAGCAAGTCAGCTCCTTCCACCTTCTTCCACCTGCTTTTTCTAACTGTGCTGGCAGCTAATTAGATGGCACCCATCCAGATTGAGGATGAGTCTGCCTCTCCCAGTCCACTGATTCGAATGTTAATCTCCTTTAGCAACACACTCACAGACACACCCAGGAACAATATTTTGCATCCTTCAATTCAATCAAGTTGACTCAATATTAACCATTACAGAGTGTAAGAAGTTATGAGAACTAGTGGAGGAAGCAAAGAATAACAAAACTTTTTATGCACAATATACTATTATCTGTTATTATATTACTATGTGTTTTTTTGTTTGTTCCAACAGTTTCCATAAAGAATTGATCAAAACTTCAAAATAAATATTTGGAAATACTTTTTCTTTTAAGAATATCGATAGGGCAAGAAGAAAAGATGCAGGGTAGGGAAGATTTAGATATATACACATTTGACATCACAGTCTTGTCAATTATCACTTTACATATTATAATGTTAATGCATGATGATGAACATTATATCCTCTTTATCTGCTTCTCCATTATTCTTATGTATTAGCTGATTAAGACTACAACAACAAAGTATCATAAATTAGGCGACTTAAAACAACAGAAATGTATTGTTTCACCCTTCTAGATACTAGATGTCTGAAATCATAGTGCTGGCAGGACAATGCTTCCTCTAAGAGTCTAAGTAAAATTCCCCCTTTCTTTCTTTCTGGTTCCTGGTGGTGTCTCATCAATCCTTGGCATTCTTTGGCTTAAAGTTGTATCACGCAAATCTTTGTTTCTGTTTTCCAATGGTATTCTCCCTGTGTGTCTTTGTCTTTACATCATCTTCTTATAAAAACATCTGTCATATTGGATTAGGATATGTCCTACTAACCTCATATTAACTGGATTTCATCATCAAAGACTCTATTTCTAAGTAAGGTTACATTCTGAGATTCTGGGAATGAGGATTTCAACAAATAATTTTGGGGAACACAATGTGACATATAGTACTCTAATATAGTGTCTGAACCTCAGCACAATTGACATTTTGACTGAAATAAGTCTTTGCTTTGCAAGCTAGTCTGAGCAATGTAGGAGATTTAAAAGATTTAACAGAATCCCTTTCCTCAATCTACCAGAGGTCAGAAACATACCTTTACTCCCCACTGTGATGATCAAAGATGTCTGAAAATGTTGCCAAATATTTCCTGTGGAATAAAATTTTACCTGGTTGAAAAGCTACTATATATATATATATATATATATATATATATATATATTCCCTTATTTTGTTTTACTGCCTAAAATTTTGATCTGATATAAAAAGTTTATTTATGCTGTCTTAAGATTCATGTTTAATTAGTATATTTTTCTGTCCTTCAGTTTCAGCCTGAACAGAACTAGCTATACTTACGTAAAATAAAATGGACATTAAGTGACAACCTATAAGAAAAGATAAGGGATCTATTCAGCAAGAGGATATAACAATTGTAAATATATATGTACTGTACTCAACTCTGAAGGACTCATATATATATAAAGAAAATGCTATTAGATATAAAGAAATAGACTGCAGTACAGTAATAGTTGGGGATTTTATCATCACACTTTTAGCAATCACCAGATCATCCAGATAGAAAATCAACCAGAAAAATTGGATTTAAACTATACTCTAGACCAAAACAACTTAACAAACATTAATAGAAGTGTTTATCTAATAGCTCCAGAATACACAGTCTTCTCAACTACGCATGGAACATTCTCCAGAATAGGTCATATGTTATGACACAAAACAAATATTAACAAATTTAAGAAAATAGAGATCATATCAAGTATCTTTTCTGGTCACAGTGTTCAGAAATCAGTAACAGGAGGAACTACAGAAAATACACACATACATGAATATTAAAAAACATGCTCCTGAATAACAAATAGGTAAATAAAAAGTCAAAAGGAAAGTTAAAAAAATGGAAGCAGATAAAAATAATAAGCAAAACATACTAAAACCTGTTGGTTATGGCAAAGGCAGTTGTAATAGGAAAGTTTATAGCAATAAATGCCTACATCAAGAAAGAAAAACAATTTTAAATAAACAACCTGACATTGCATCTCAAGGAACTAGAAAAAGGAGAACAAACAAAACCCTGAATTAGTGGAAGAAAGAAAATAATAATGAACAGAGCAAAAATAATTAAAACAGAGACTAAAAATAACACAAAAAGTCATAGAGATCTTTTTTCTTAAAAATAGACAAAATTGGCAAACCACTAGCAAAAGTAAGAAAAAAGGATTAAAGAAGTGAAATCAGAGATAAAAGAGGAGTCATTACAATTGATTCCACAAAAATACAAAGGATCATGACCGAACTCTTATGGATAACTCTACGAACACAAATTAGATAACTTAGAAAAAAAGTGATAAAATTCTTGACATATACAACCTACCAAAAATGAACTGTAGAGAAACAGAAAATCTGAAAAGACGAATAATGAGTGAAAATATTTAATCAGTAATAAAAAGTCTCCCATGAAAGAAAAACCTGATGGCTTAACTGCCAAACATTTAAGAACAAAATCTAATTATTCTTAAACTGTTTCAGAAAATTGAAGAAGGGGGGATACTTCCAAACTCATTTTATGGGGTCAGTGTGATCCTGATACTAAAACCACACAAGGAAATAACAAAAAGGAAACCTGCAGGTCAATATGACTGATGAATATAGATGCAAAAATCTTGAACAAAATACCAGCAAACCAAGTTTAACAATCCACTATAAAAGTCATTCATTAAGATCAAGTGGAATTTATCCCAGGAATGTAAGGATGGTTTAGTATACACAAATCAATAAATGTAATACAGGACATTAATAGAAAGAAAAATAATACTATATGATTATTTCAAAAACTGCAGAAGAAACATTTGACAAAATTCAACCTCACTTCATGTTAAAAACTGCAATAAATTAGACTTAATAGGTATGTAACTCAACACAATAAAGGTCATATAAAAACACACAGCTGACATAGGAAAAGAAAGAAGTTGAAAGCTTTTCCTCTAAGATCTAGAGCAAGACAAAAATACCCACTCTCACCACTTATATTCAACATCGTACTAGAAAACCTTGCCAGAGCAATTCAGCAATAGAAAGAAATGAAAAACATTCAAATTGGAAAAGAGGAAGTCAAATTGTCCCTGTTTGCAGATGACATGAGCTTATATATAGCAAATTCCAAACATGACATCAAATATCTCTTGTAACTGATAAACACAATCAGTAATTTTGCAGGATACAAAGTTAACATTCAAAAATTAGTATCTTTTATATACACAGGTAGTAAACTATCGAAAATAGAAGTCACAAAAAAATCAATTTTAAATAAATACAAAAAAAGGAACAAATTTAACCAAAGAGATGAAAGAGCTCTACTCTGAAAACTATAAAACACTGATGAAAGAGACTGAAGAGGATAAAAATAAATGAAAAGATATCCCATATTTATGAACTGGAAAAATTAATATTGTTAAAATAGCCATACACCCCAAAGCTATCTACAGATTCAATACAATCCCTGTCACAATACCAATGACATTCTACACAGAAGTAAAAAATTAAAGACCAGGCGCAGTGGCTCATGCCTGTAATCCCAACTCTTTGGGAGGCCGATGCAGGTGGATTACCTGAGGTCAGGAGTTCTAGAGGAGCCTGGCCAACATGGAGAAACCGAGTCTCTATTAAAAATATAAAAACTAGCTGGGCAAGGTGGTGCATACCTGTAATCCCAGCTACTTCAGGGGGTTGAGACATGAGAATTGCTTGAGCTGGGGAGGCAGAGGTTGCAGTGAGCTGACATCAAGCCACTGCACTCCAGCCTGGGCCACAGAGTGAGACTCTGTCTCAAACAAACAAACAAGCAAAAAATAAATAAAATTTGTATGGGACTACAAAAGTCTATAAACAGCCAAAGCAAAAAGACCAAACCTGGAGGCATCACACTACCTGATTTTAAAATATCCTGAAATGCTATTGAGAGGTGAAGCCAGCTGGACTTCCTGGGTTGAGTGGGGACTTGGAGAACTTTTCTGTCTTGCTAGAGGATTGTAAATGCACCAATCAGCACTCAGTGTCTAGCTAAAGGATGGTAAATGCACCAATCAGCACTCTGTAAAATCGACCAATCAGCACTCTGTAAAATCGACCAATCAGCATTCTAAAATGGACCAATCTCAGGACGTGGGTGGGGCCAAATAAGGGAATAAAAGCTGGCCACCCTCCCCAGCAGCAGCAACCTACTCAGGTTCCCTTCCACTCTGTGAAGGGTTTGTTCTTCCGCTGTTCGCAATAAATTTGCTGCTGCTCACTCTTTGGGTCCATGCTACCTTTATGAGCTGTAACACTCACCCCGAGGGTCTGCAGTTTCATTCCCAAAGTCAGCAAGACCATGATCCCACCACAAGGAACAAACAACTCCCAAGACATCATCTTTAAAAGCTGTAACACTCACTGTGAAGGTCTGTGGCTTTACTCCTGAAGTCAGCGAGACCATGAACCCACCGGAAAGAAGAAACTCCAGATACATCTGAGGGAACAAATTCTGGACAGACCATCTTTAAGAGCTGTAACACTCACTGTGAAGGTCTGCGACTTCATTGTTGAAGACAGCGAGACCAGGAACCCACCGGAAGGAATAAATTCCGGACACACTATAGTATCAAAACAATATGAAATTGGCATGAAACTAGACACAAGGACCTATGAAACAGAATAGAGAATTCAAAAATAAATCTACACATCTACAGTCTAGTGATTATTCGCAAAGGTGCCTTTTCAAAACGGTGCCGTATTGTGATATAAACAGACTCCTCAATAACTGGTACCCCCAAAATTGGATGTGCACATGTGGAAAAATAAAAGTGGACCCCATCTTTCACCACGTACAAAAATCAGCTCAAAGTGAATTACAAACTTAAATATAAGACTTGCAAATATGAAACTACTAAAATAAAACACAGGGGAAATGTTTCACTACTTTGGACTACACAAGAATTTTTGGTATGAGATCTCAAAAGCATAAGCAACAAAAGCAAAAGTAGACAAGAATGATTTCACTTAATTAAAAAGCTTCTGCACAGCAATGGAAACAACCACCAAAATGAAGCAACCTGCAGAATGGGACAATATTTGCAAACTATATATTTGAGAAGGGGTAAATATCCAGAATATATAAGAAACCCAAACAGCTCAATAGCAAAAGCACATAATTATTTTAAAAATGGGCAAAAGTCCTTAGATATTTCTCAAAAGAAGACATAAAAATTTCCAATACTTATATGAAAAAATGTTAATAATTATCAGGGAAATGAAAATCAAAATCACAGTGAGATATCACCTCACTATGTATATATGTGTGAGAATTTTGAATGTTTCCACCACAAAGAAATGATAAATGTTTGAGGTGAAAAACATGATAATTATACTGATTTTATCCTTGCACAATGCATACATGTATCAACACATTACACTCTACCCCATAAGTATGCATAATTTTATATGTTGAATAAAAATAAATTAATGTACTGCGACATACATCAGAAACTGTTTGCCAGAAACTGGGGGAAGGTATGTAGCTAAGAAAGAAGAAACGGAAAAGGGCACATAGGAGCGTTTTAGGGTGATAGAAATATAATGTATCTTGTTTTGATGCTTGAAAATACAGATATTTTGAAACAGGTTCACCATGCACTAAGTATCGATCCATTTGTAGGAAACAAAACATCACATGGCAAATTAAGTGAAGCAAATTTTTTACTCACAGATAGGAAGCAAGGGACAACAGAAGCCTAGAATTCCCGGTGAGCCAGATTTCCAAGGCTCAAGAAAGCCATCCAAGGAAAATAGAATCAATCCTGTGCATGCTCCTCATTGCACTGCTGCTGAAGCACCCCTGAAAGCACTCCCCTCCGAGTTATATAACCTGGGGATAATTGGCATTGCTGGACTAAAGTTTGGCAGGACATCCTGTTCCAGAAGGAAGCGGAACAGAGTACAGCCTGCTGTGGACAGTTCCTTTTTGTGTCAGGATGCTTCATTCGCAGCACATTCTACAATTATTCTGAGAGCTACAAGCAAGAAAGACAAGGGAGAACTGGGTTAGCTAAGGTAAACTAGGGACCTGTCCTGCAGATATATATGACTGTCAAAACATTGATATAAACATTCAAGGTATATGCATTTTATTGTAAAATAAATACATACTATTTATTGCACATTTATTAATTATAAGTTATTTTATATGTATTGCATATTCTGGTATATTTTTATCAAAGTCATGGCCAACTTTACAAAAACAAAGCATTATTTTAGGTCCAGCTCAAAATCCAGTTGTTCTTCAAAATATTCTCCAAATATTTGGCCTGCACAGGTCTCTTTCCCTTCTATAAACCCCTATCTATGCCATAAATTTTAACACAATATTTTATTTATTTTTATGTTATCAGCATAACTTTGGGGAGAATATAATACTTCACATATTGTATAGCATTACATTAAGAGTTACATTTAAATTATTGTCATTTTAATTTATAAGATTTATTAAAATATTAAGTGACAAATAAAATTAATTTTTAAAAGTGATCTACAAAAATTTTAAAACTTAGACCTTCATAAGTTTCTTTAAATTTTTTTTGCCAAATCTTATCAGATATCCCATAACATTTAGAGGTAACAGGTAATCCACCTAAAAAATTTACTCCTTGAATTTTGTATGTGGTGTAATCGTTTTCTAATTTTGAAGTTAATTTTTCACTGTGGGAATTTAGATGTGCTTTCGCATTAAACATAATCAATCTTTTATTCATGTTAAGCTTGGATATTAGCATAGCTCTGAAATTAACACCCAGAAAACCATGAGTGACCATACTTGCCCACTATCTCTTGATACTACAGTCCTTAATTTGTGCAACATGAAAGTATTCAGCAGTAATAACTAGTAAAACTAATTTTCTCCCAAAGTTCCACTGAGCTTATGCTGTGATTTTTCTTCTATAATCTAGGTCTGTTCCCATGTGTGTATCAATGGACTTCATCAATATTTAGGCCCTGAAAATATATCATTTTGCAGATCAGATATACAGGAATAATAGATTATCATATTGGAAAGATTTTATGTTGATTAGAATACTACTGCAAATAAAAGGGAGCTGATAAACACATTTTTAAATGTTTCCATTGGAGAGATATTCAAGAAGTGAAATCTGTATCATATTTACAGCCAAGATCTCTTTACCTTCCACATTTTAAATAAATGTCCATTAACACATTTACTAATTGTTTAAACATTTATTTTCACATGACTTAATTTTCCCCAAACCTATCAGTCTTTGTATTTTGATATGACATTGTTGTCACAGTGTTAAAATTCTGGCATCACAGCAGATGGCATCAGTTTAGTGTCACCTGCTTCTAATATTTAATTCAGTGAAAAGTATAAGCTTAATTTACTTTAATAAAATATGAAAAGTATAATTATAAGAAAATCTAACAAATTATTTAAGTTGTGAAGATTTTGCACTGTTGTCATAAATTTCTGTGACCAAAATCAAAACCTGTTTGCCCAATTCCAGAGTCAGATTACAACTTGGAAAGTATGTGCTGATCTGCAAGAGACTGTTGCAGAAATAAGATACTCTTGTTATGATTCTATGCTAAAAATGAACATTATTTAAAAATAAAAAGCGCAGATAAAAACAGAAGTCAGGAAAACAACTTGAAACTTAGACAAATATTTTATTCAATAATTGTTTCACTAAATAAATACTGATTTTTAAAAGTTTTTGACAAGAACAAGCATAGCACACCAAAAACATTCTAAAATTTTATTGAAAAAAGAGAATGAACATAAGCAAAATGAAAAATTCAAAGATAAAAATATATTTTTCCATGTGTTGTTTTTAGAGTAATGTGCATAAACTGTTGCAGAAGAAGAATATAGAGGATATATGAAGGCACATGAAACTAATTTACAGATTATTAATCCACATAATCTCACTCTTTTCAACACACATTTAAACACCTGCTCTGTGACAGATTCTGGGACTGGTTTTGAGAAACAAAGGAGTCAAATAAATGCTCTCAAGGAATTTACCTTCTAGTTGGGGTGAGCAATACTATACGCATATTAAAGAAGACTAAAAAAAGTCCTGGTAGAGGCATGCATGAGGTATTTTGGACACTTAGCAGAGGAAACTCTATTTTTGCTATGATAAAAGAGCAGTCAAGACATGCATGTGGAGGTGATTTCAATGAACAGTAGATGTTTAATGAGAAAAGAAAAAATGAGCCCTGGTAGCGAGAATTGCATCATAAAACAATGCAGCCATAAAAAGGAATGAGATCGTGTCCTTTCCAGGGACATAGATGGAGCTGGAAGCCATTATCCTTAGCAAACTAACACAGGGACAGAAAACTAAACACAGCATATTCTCACTTATAAGTAGGAGCTGAATGATGAGAACATGGACACAAGGTAGGGAACAACACACACTGGGGCCTGCTGGGTGATGGGAGTAGGGAGACCATCAGAAAGAATAGCTGATGGACGCTGGGCTTAATACCTAGGTGATGGGTTGATCTGTGCAGCAAGCCACCACAGCACATGCTTACCTATGTAAAAAACCAGTACATCCTGCGCATGTGCCCCAGAACTTAAGATAAATGTTGAAGAAAATAATGTAGAGGTGGTAGTGTTATTATGCGTTTGGAAAAATTCAAGGGCTACTATGTGCTCCAGTGAAGGGTATATAAAGCAAGAGTGAGAGATACACTAGAGAGGTAGGCAGGATTGAGATGATTAAATGCCTTATGTGCAAAGCCAGTGTATTTGTACTTACTAAAGTAAAATTTATTTTTTAAAAGATTTAAGTCAAAAATTGAAATACTGTTTTCTTGTTTTAGAAATATATTTCTGGCAACAGTGGAGAAGAATGATAGGAAGAGAATCATACTGGAATAGTATAATCCATTGGAAGGTTGTTGTAATGAAGGCAAGAAGAAAAATGATCTTGAAGGCAAGAAGAAAAATCATAATGAAGGAAAGGAGAGATGAGTTTACCAAATATAATCTCAGAATTGTTCTGTAAATTTCATTTCTGCTTTAGCAGCCATAAAGAGCTCCATTTATTACAGTAGGAACAGAGGCAACAGCTACATGGGTGGCTGGCAGTGATAGAAAAGATTTTAGTTTTGATACATGGAATTTGACATGCTTTTTGAAAATCTTCAGATGGTGATGTACAGTAAGTTGTTGAATCTTTATTTTCCAAGCATCTACACGTACACAACACACATATACACACAATACAAGTTCATTTAAAGCTCATCACATTTGTAATCTTTAAAAATTTATATTTCTTAAGAACTGCTCTTGTCAGATAAGGGCTTAAGTGGGAGAAATCAAAACTAAAAGGAGATGATCTATTACAGTACTAAACTTTACATGGAAAGTATTCATATTATGGTGTAAGGTGTAGAAGTTCATGGCAAGCCAGCACTCTTAATGCAACTGCTACAAAAGACAAATAAATAAACTGTATAACTATATATTTGAAAAAGTTTGAAGAACTATTAGATAAATTCAGAAAAGATGAACTTCTTGAAGCATTTGCCATTTTTTAGTATTGGCAGAAGCTGGGTTTACCCAGGCAAAGAGCCTTTATGGTTAGAAAAACACAATAAAACAATAATAATCTGATAGGTGGACGGGGCTGGTATGAAAGATTGGAACTATGCGGAACTCCAAATTCATAGTTGGTTCTCACCATTAAACATTTGCTGATTTCTGGGGACAGATAGGAATTCTAATAGGCATAGCTGGCAAAGTGAAGGGAAATCTCCCACAGTCTCATATTACTTGAAAAACAAAGTTCCATTAAAAAGAAGAAGATGGCTGTCAACAAATTAGTAATAGGCAAATGGTGGATAGGAAGCAGGACTAAATTGCAACTCCCACTCAGACAGAGAGTAGCTTGTGGAGACTCACATTGTGAACTTTTGCTCCCAGAACTACTGCAGGAACATATGAGGAAAGATGAGAGAATCCACAGACTCTTTGAAGGAAGCAGATTGCTCCTGCAGGGCCTGGGAGACAACCCAAACACTGTGAGTGCCCTAAGTGTGAAAGTGGGAAAAGGGGATCTTCCACCCCCAAATACACATCCTCACTGGGAACCTGAAGGTCCAGATCATGGGAGAAGAATTTGACCTTACCTACAGCTGAGATAATTTAGAGAGCAAAACAAAATATAGGATTAGAGAAAGCGGTGGGAAGAGTCCTGTGGGCTCTCTTGGTCCCCAAGGAAGGCATTTCTGACTTTGTTTCACAGGGGTCCTTAGGGAGAGGTGCCAGAGGAATTGGAAAAAGGCCACAGGCAGAAGGAAGGCTCCAGCTGAACTTGGTAACAATTCCAACTGAACATGAAGTTTCTTGGACAGAACTATGGGGAGGGAGTGAATCTGGTGTGCAGACAGGGGCAGGCAGGGAGACACAGAAGCTCAAAGCTGTGCTTGACCACTCCCTGGAAACAAACGCAGTGCAGTTAGAGGTGGGGTACGGTGGGAGTGAGAACAGCCTTTTGGGTTGCATGGCAGCTGGGTGAGGCTTGTAACTGCTGGCTTTCCCACACTTTTTTGGTGACCTGCATGACACAGCAGAGGCAACCATAATCCTTTTGGGAAGATAACTTCATTGACCAGAGACCACAAACCCCAACCTCCACAGCAGACACAGTAAGGCCCACCCAAGGAGAAACTGAGCTCAGACACACCTAACATTTTTCCCACCTGATGGTCTTTCTCTACCCACTCTGCTAGCATTTCTTTACCCAACCTGGTAGCTGAAGACAAAGGCCATATAATCTTGGGAGTTCTAGAGTCTTGACCACTGCCTGGTCCTCTCTGTACTACCACAGCTGATACTATCTTGAAAGCATCACCTCCTGGCAGGAGGTCAACAAGCACAAAACTAGTGCAATAAACAACAATAATACAACTAAGCACACCCACAGAGTCCATTTTACTCCCCTGCCACCTCTACTGGAGCAGGTGCTGCTATCCATGGCTGAGAGACCAGAAGATGGTTTACATTACAGGACTCTGTGCAGACACACACCAGTACCAGCCTAGAACCTGGTAGCCCCACTGGGTGGCTAGATCCAGAAGAGAAATAATGATCACTACAGTTTGGCTCTCAGGAAGCCATGTCCCTAGGAAAAAGGGGAGAGTACTATATCAAGGAAGCACCAAATAGGACAAAAGGATCTGAACATCATCCCTTGAGCCCGAGATCTTCCCTTTGACACAGCCTACCCAAAAGAGAAAGAACCAGAAAATTCTAGTAATATGACAAAACAACATTCTTAGTCACTCTCAAAAAATCTTACTAATTTACTAGCAGTGGATCCAAACCAAGAAGAAATTCCCGATTTGCTAGAAAAATAATTCAGAAGGTCAAAGATTAAGCTAATCAAGGAGGAACCTAAGAAAAGTGAAGTCCAATTTAAATAAATCCAAAAAATGGTACAAGTTATGAGGGGAGAACTCTTCAGTGAAATAGGCAGCAAAAATGGAAAAAGAAAAAAACAATCACAGCTTCTGGGAATCAAAGACGCACTTAGAGAATTGCAAAGTGCACTGAAAAATCTCAGCAATAGACTCAAACAAGCAGAAGAAAGAACTTCAGAGCACAAAGACAAGGTTTTTGTAATAACCCAATACAACAAAGACAAAGAAAAAGAATTTAAAAAAAATTTAAAAAGCCTCCAAGAAGTTTGGGATTATGTTAAATAACCAAAACTGATAATAATTGGTGTTCCTGAGGAAGAAGAGAAATCTAAAAGTTTGGAAAACATATCTGGGGTAAATAATAAAGGAAAAATTTTGCAGCCTTGCAAAACTTCAAATACAAGAAGACATAGACATTCAAATACAAGAAGCTCAAAGAACACCTGGGAAATTCATTGCAAACAGATCATTACCTAGGCACATAGTCATCAAGTTATCTAAAGTCAAGATGAAAAGAATATTAAGAGCTGTGAGGAAAAAGCACAACGTAACCTACAAAGGAAAACCTATTAGATTCACAGCAGATTTCTCAGCAGAAACCCTACAAGCTAGAAGGAATTGAAGCCCTATCTTCAGCCTCCCTAAACAAAACAATTATCAGCCAGGAATTTTGTATTCAGTGAGACTGGCTTCATAAATGAAGAAATGATACAGTATTTTTTCAGAAAAAAAACAAATGCTGAATTTGCCACTACCAAGCCAGCACTACAAGAACTGCTAAAAGAAGCTCTAAATCTTGAAACAAATCCTCAAAATATATCAAAACAGAACCTCTTAAAGCATAAATCTCATAGGACCTATGTAACAACACAATAAAAAAAAGAAAAAAAACACAAGGTATTCAGGCAACAATAGCACATTTAATAGAATAGTACCACACATCTCAATACTAACTTTGAATGTAAAGAGCCTAATGCTCTACTTAAAGATACAGAATGGCAGACTGGATAATAATTCAACAACCAAGTATCTACTGCCTTCAAGAGACTCACCTAACAAACAAAGATTCACATAAACTTAAGGTAAAGGGGTGGAAAAAGACATTCCATTCAGATGGACACCAAAAGTGAGCAGGAGTAGCTATTCTTCTATCATACAAAACAAACTATAAAACAACAGTGGTTAGTTTTTGCAGTGGCTGCTACTGGTTGTTCTTTTCCACGTTTAGTGCTTCCTTCAGGAGCTCCTGCAAGGCAGGCTGGGTGGTGACAAAAATCTCTAAGCATTTGCTTGTCTGTAAAGGATTTTATTTCCCCTCCACTTATGAAGCTTAGTTTGGCTGGATATGAAATTCTGGGTTGAAAATTCTTTTCTTTAAGAATATTGATGAGCATTTTTTCATGTGTTTTTTGGCTGCATAAATGTCTTCTTTTGAGAAGTGTCTGTTCATGTCCTTCGCCCACTTTTTGATGGGGTTGTTTGTTTTTATCTTGTAAATTTGTTTGAGTTCATTGTAGATTCTGGATATTAGCCCTTTGTCAGATGAGTAGGTTGTGAAAATTTTCTCCCATTTTGTAGGTTGCCTGTTCACTCTGATGGTAGATTCTTTTGCTGTGCAGAAGCTCTTTAGTTTAATTAGATCCCATTTGTCAATTTTGGCTTTTGTTGCCATTGCTTTTGGTGTTTTGTACATGAAGTCCTTGCCCATGCCTATGTCCTGAATGGTAATGCCTAGGTTTTCTTCTAGGGTTTTTATTGTTTTAGGTCTAACGTTTAAGTCTTTAATCCATCTTGAATTGATTTATGTATAAGGTGTAAGGAAGGGATCCAGTTTCAGCTTTCTACATATGGCTAGCCAATTTTCCCAGCACCATTTGTTAAATAGGGAATCTCTTCCCCATTGCTTGTTTTTCTCAGGTTTGTCAAAGATCAGATAGTTGTAGATATGTGGCGTTATTTCTGAGGGCTCTGTTCTGTTCCATTGATCTATATCTCTGTTTTGGTACCAGTACCATGCTGTTTTGGTTACTGTAGCCTTGTAGTATAGTTTGAAGTCAGGTAGTGTGATGCCTCCAGCTTTGTTCTTTTGGCTTAGGATTGACTTGGCGATGTGGGCTCTTTTTTGGTTCCATATGAACTTTAAAGTAGTTTTTTCCAATTCTGTGAAGAAAGGCATTGGTAGCTTGATGGGGATGGCATTGAATCGATAAATTACCTTGGGCAGTATGGCCATTTTCACGATATTGATTCTTCCTATCCATGAGCATGGAATGTTCTTCCATTTGTTTGTATCCTCTTTATTTCCTTGAGCAGCAGTTTGTAGTTCTCCTTGAAGAGGTCCTTCACATCCCTTGTAAGTTGGATTCCTAGGTATTTTGTTCTCTTTGAAGCAATTGTGAATGGGAGTTCACTCATAATTTGGCTCTCTGTTTGTCTGTTATTGGTGTATATGCTCATCATCACTGGCCATCAGAGAAATGCAAATCAAAACCACAATGAGATACCATCTCACACCAGTTAGAATGGCAATCATTAAAAAGTCAGGAAACAACAGGTGCTGGAGAGGATGTGGAGAAATAGGAACATTTTTACACTGTTGGTGGGACTGTAAACTAGTTCAACCATTGTGGAAGTCAGTGTGGCGATTCCTCAGGGATCTAGAACTAGAAATACCATTTGACCCAGCCATCCCATTACTGGGTATATACCCAAAGGACTATAAATCATGCTGCTATAAAGACACATGCACATGTATGTTTATTGCAGCATTATTCACAATAGCAAAGACTTGGAACCAACCCAAATGTCCAACAATGATAGACTGGATTAAGAAAATGTGGCACATATACACCATGGAATACTATGCAGCCATAAAAAATGATGAGTTCATGTCCTTTGTAGGGACATGAATGAAATTGGAAATCATCATTCTCAGTAATCTATCACAAGAACAAAAAACCAAACACTGCATATTCTCACTCATAGGTGGGAATTGAACAATGAGACCACATGGACACAGGAAGGGGAACATCACACTTTGGGGACTGTTGCAGGGTGGGGGGAGGGAGAGGGATAGCATTGGGAGATATACTTAATGCTAGATGACAAGTTAGCGGGTGCAGTGCACCAGCATGGCACATGTATACGTATGTAACAAACCTGCACAATGTGCACATGTACCCTAAAAAGTATAATAATAAAAGAAAAAAAAACAACAAAAAAAGAATATTGAATATTAGCCCCACTCTCTTCTGGCTTGTAGAGTTTCTGCCAAGACATCGACTGTTAGTCTGATGGGCTTCCATTTGTGGGTAACCTGACCTTTCTCTCTGGCTGCCCTTAACATTTTTTCCTTCATTTCAACTTTGGTGAATCCGACAATTATGTGTCTTTGAGTTGCTCTTCTCAAAGAGTTTCTTTGTGGTGTTCTCTGTATTTCCTGAATTTGAATGTTGACCTGCCTTGCTAGGTTGGGGAAGTTCTCCTGGATAATATCCTGAAGAGTGTTTTCCAACTTGGTTCCATTCTCCCCATCATTTTCAGGTACACCAATCAGATGTAGATTTGGTCTTTTCATGTAGTCCCATATTTCTTGGAGGCTCTGTTCGTTTCTTTTTATTCTTTTTTTTCTAAACTTCTCTTTTCACTTCATTTCATTCATTTGATCTTCAATCACTGATATCCTTTCTTCCACTTGATCGAATTGGCCATAGATGCTAGGAAGAAACTGCATCAACTAATGAGCAAAATAACCAGCTAACATCATAACGACAGGATCAAATTCACACATAACAATATTAACCTTAAATGTAAATGGGCTAAATGCTCCAATTAAAAGACACAGACTGGTAAGTTGGATAAAGAGTAAAGACCCAACAGTGTGCTGTATTCAGGAGACCCATCTCACTTGCAGAGACACATAGTCTCAAAATAAAAGGATGGAGGAAGATCTACCAACAAAATGGAAAACAAACAAACAAACAAACAAAAGCAGGGGTTGCAATCCTAGTCTCTAATAAAACAGACTTTAAACCAACAAAGATCAAAAGAGACAAAGAAGGCCATTACATAATGGTACACGGATCAATTCAACAAGAAGAGCTAACTATTCTAAATATATATGTACCCAATACAGGAGCACCCAGATTCATAAAGCAAGTCCTCAGAGACCTACAAAGAGACTTAGACTCCCACACAATAATAATGGGAGACTTTAACACCCCACTGTCAACATTAGACAGATCAACAAGACACAAAGTTAACAAGGTTATCCAGGAACTGAACTCAGATCTGCACCAAGTGGACCTAATAGACATCTACAGAACTCTCCACCCCAAATCAACAGAATATACATTCTTCTCAGAACCACATCACCCTTACTCCAAAATTGACCACATAGTTGGAAGTAAAGCACTCCTCAGCAAAAGTAAAAGTACAGAAATTATAACAAACTCTCTCAGACCACACTGCAATCAAACTAGAACTCAAGATTAAGAAACACACACAAAATCGTCCAACTACATGGAAACTGAACAACCTGCTCCTGAATGACTACCGGGTACATAACAAAATGAAGGCAGAAATAAAGATGTTCTTTGAAACCAATGAGAACAAAGACACAACATACCAGAATCTCTGGGACACATTCAAAGCAGTGTGGAGGGAAATTTACAGCACTAAATGCCCACAAGAGAAAGCAGGAAATATCTAAAATTGACACGCTAACATCACAATTAAAAGAACTAGAGAAGCAAGAGCAAACACATCAAAAGCTAGCAGAAAGCAAGAAATAACTCAGATCAGAGCAGAACTGAAGGAGATACAGACACAAAAAACCCTTCAAAAAAATCAGTAAATCCAGGAGCTGGTTTTTTGAAAAGATCAACAAAATAAATAGACCGCTAGCAAGACTAATAAGAAAAGAGAAAAAAATCAAATAGATAAAATAAAAAATGAAAAAGGGGATATCACCACCAATCCCACAGAAATACAAACTACCATCAGAGAATACTATAAACACCTCTACGCAAATAAACTAGAAAATCTGGAAGAAATGGATAAATTCCTCGACACATACACCTTCCCAAGACTAAACCAGGAAGAAGTTGAATCCCTGAATAGACCAATAACAGGCTCTGAAATTAAGGCAATAACTAATAGCCTACCAACCAAAAAAAATCCAGGACCAGATGGATTCACAGCCGAATTCTACAAGAGGTACAAAGAGGAGCTGGTACCATTCCTTCTGAAACAATTCCAATGAATAGAAAAAGAGGGAATCCTCCCTAACTCATTTGATGAGGCTAGTATCATCCTGATACCAAAGCCTGGCAGAGACACAACAAAAAAAGAGAATTTTAGACCAAAATCCCTGATGAACATGGATGCAAAAATCCTCAATTAAATACTGGCTAACCGAATCCAGCAGCACATCAAACAGCTTATCCACCATGATGAAGTGGGCTTCATCCCTGGGATGCAAGGCTGGTTCAACATACACAAATCAATAAATGTAATTCATCATATAAACAGAACCAAAGACAAAAACCACATGATAATCTCAATAGATGCAGAAAAGTCCTTTGACAAAATTCAACAGCCCTTCATGCTAAAAAAAACTCAATAAACTAGGGATTGATGGGACTTATCTCAAAATAATAAGAGCTATTTATGACAAACTCACAGCCAATGTAATACTGAATGGGCAAAAACTGGAAGCATTCCCTTGGAAAACTGGCACAAGACAGGGATGCCCTCTCTCACTACTCCTATTCAACATAAGGTTGGAAGTTCTGGCCAGGGTAATCAGGCAGGAGAAAGAAATAAAGAGTATTCAATTAGGAAAAGAGGAAGTCAAATTGTCCCTGTTTGCAGATGACATGATTGTATATCTAGAAAACCCCATCGTCTCAGTCCAAAATGTCCTTTAGCTGATAAGCAACTTCAGCAAAATCTCAGGATACAAAATCAATTTGCAAAAATCACAAGAATTCCTATACACCAATAACAGACAGAGAGCCAAATCATGAGTGAACTCCCATTCACAATTGCTTCAAAGAGAATAAAATACGTAGGAATCCAACTTACAAGGGATGCGAAGGACCTCTTCAAGGAGAACTACAAATCACTGCTCAATGAAATAAAAGAGGACACAAACAAATGGAAGAACATTCCATGCTCATGGATGGGAAGAATCAATATTGTGAAAATGGCCATACTGCCCAAGGTAATTTATAGATTCAATGCCATTCCCATCAACCTACCAATGTATTTCTTCACAGAATTGGAAAAAAACTACTTTAAACTTCATATGGAACCAAAAAGGAGTCTGCATTGCCAAGGCAATCCTAAGCAAAAAGAACAAAGCTGGAGGCATCAGGCTACCTGACTTCAAACTATACTACAAGACTGCAGTAACCAAAACAGCATGGTACTGGTACCAAGCAGAGATATAGACTAATAGGACAGAACAGAGCCCTCAGAAATAACACCACACATCTACAACCATCTGATCTTTGACAAACCTGACAAAAACAAGAAATGAGGATAGGATTCCCTATTTAATAAATGGTGCTGGGAAAACTGGCTAGCCGTATGTAGAAAGCTGAAACTGGATCCCTTTCTTACACTTTATTCAAAAATTAATTCAAGATGGATAAAAGACTTAAATGTTAGACCTAAAACCATAAAAACCCTAGAAGAAAACCTAGGCAATACCATTCAGGACATAGCCATGGGCAAGGACTTCATTACTAGAACACCAAAAGCAATGGCAACAAAAGCCAAAATTGACAAATGGGATCTAATTAAACTAAAGAGCTTCTGCATTGCAAAAGAAACTACCATCAGAGTGAACAGGCAACCTACAGAGTAGGAGAAAATTTTTACAATCTACCCATCTGACAAAGGGCTAATATCCAGAATCTACAAAGAACTTAAACAAATTTACAAGAAAAAATAAAACAACCTGACCAGAAAGTGGGCAAAGGATACGAACAGACACTTCTCAAAAGAAGATATTTATGCAGCCAACAGACACATGAAACAATGCCCATCATCACTGGCCATCAGAGAAATGCAAATCAAAACCACAGTGAGATACCATCTCACACCAGTTAGAATGGCGATCATTAAAAAGTCAGGAAACAACAGGTGCTGGAGAGGATGTGGAGAAACAGGAACACTTTTACACTGTTGGTGGGACTGTAGACTAGTTCAAACATTGTGGAAGACAGTGTGGCAATTCCTCAAGGATCTAGAACTAGAAATACCATTTTACCCAGCCATCCCATTATTGGGTATATACCCAAAGGACTATAAATCATTCTGCTATAAAGACACATGCACACGTATGTTTATTGCGGCACTATTACTATAGCAAAGACTTGGAACCAACCTAAATGTCCATCAATGATAGACTGGATTAAGAAAATGTGGCACATATACACCATGGAATTCTATGCAGCCATAAAAAAGGATGAGTTCATGTCCTTTGTAGGGACATGGATGAAGCTGGAAACCATCAATCTCAGCAAACTATCACAAGGACAGAAAACCAAAAACCCCATGTTCTCACTCATAGGTGGGAATTGAACAATGAGAACACTTGGACACAGGGTGGGGAACATCACACACTGGGGCCTGTCATGCGCGGGGTGGGACAAGGGGGGAGGGATAACATTAGGAGATATACCTAAAGTAAATGACGAGTTAACAGGTGCAGCACACCAACATGGCACATGTATACATATGTAACAAACCTGCATTTTGTGTACATGTACCCTAGAGCTTAAAGTATAATAAAAAATAATAATAATAAAAGAAAAAAACAGTCATTAAAAAAGACAAAAGGGACATTATATAATGATAACAGGACTCTGTCCAACAGGAAATTATCACAATCCTAAATATATATGCACTAATACTGGAGCTTCCAAATTCATAAAACAGTTACTGCTAGATCTAAGAAATGAGATAGACAGCAACACAGTAATAGTGGGGGACTTTAGTGCTCCAGTAACAGCCCTAGACCGGTCATCAAGTCAGAAAATCAACAAACAAATGGTGGATTTAAACTATACCCTAGAACAAATGAACATAACAGATATTTACAGAACTTTCTATCCAATAACCACAGAATATACATTCTGTTCAGCAGAGCGTGGAACATTCTCCAACACAGGCCATACGACAGGCCTCAAAACAAGTCTCAATACATTTAAGAAAACTGAAATTATATCAAGTACTCTTGCTGACCACAGTGGAGTAAAATTGGATATCAACTCCGAAAGGAACCTTCAAAACCATGCAAATACATGGAAATTAAATAACCTGCTCCTAATGATAATTGGGTTAATACTAAAATCAAGATGGAAGTTAAAAAATTATTTTTATTGAATGGTAATAGTGACACAATCTATCAAAACCTCTGGGGCACAGCAAAAGCAGTGCCAAGGGGAAAGTTCATAGCCTTAAATGCATACATCAAAAAGTTTGAAAGAGCACAAATAGACAATCTAAGGTCACACCTCAAGGAACCTAGAAAAACAAGAACAAACCAAACCGAAACCCAACAGAAGAAAATAAATAACCAAGATTAAATCAGAGCTAAGCGAGACTAAACAAAACAAATAAAAAAAATACAAAAGATAAATGAAACAAAAAGCTGGTTCTCTGAAAAGGTAAATAAAATTGACAGATCGTTAGCAAGATTAACCAAGAAAAGAAGAGAGAAGATCCAAATAAGCATGATTAGAAATTAAATGGGAGATATTTTAACTGACACCACAGAAGTACAAAAGATCATTCAAGGCTACTATGAACGCCTTTACACACATAAACTAGAAGACCTCGGGGAGATGTATAAGTTCCTGGAAATATGCAACCCTCCTAGCTTAAACCAGGAAGAATTAGAAATCTTGAACAGACCAATAAAAGTGACAAGATTTAAATTGTAATAAAAAAATTGTCACCACGAAACAGTTCAGGACCAGAAAGAGTCACAGCTGAATTCTATCAGACATTCAAAAAAGAATTGGTACAAATTTTTTTCACACTATTCCACAAGACAGAGAAAGAGAGAATCCTACCTAAATCATTCTATGAGGTCAGCATCACCCTAATATCAAAACCAGGGAAGGACATAACAAAAAAAGAAAACTCCAGATCAATATCCCTGATGAATATAGATGTAAAAATACTCAAAAAAAAATACTAGCTAACTGAATCCAACAGCATATCACAAAGATAATCCAACATGATCAAGTGGGTTTCATACCATGGATGCAGGGATGGTTTAACATTCACAAGTTAATAAATGTGATACACCACATAAACAGAATTAGAAGCAAAAATGACATAATTATCTAAATAGATGCAGAGAAAGCACTCAACAAAATCCAGAATCCTTTATGATTAAAACCCTCAGCAAAATCAATATAGAAGGGACATTATGTAATAAAAGCCATTTATAACAAACCCACAGCCAACATACTACTGAATGGAGAAGAGTTGAAACCTTTCCCTCTGAGAATTGGAACAAGACAAGGATATCCACTCTTACCACTTCTATTCAACACAATACTGGAAGTCCTAGCCAGAACAAGCAGGCAAGAGAAAGAAATAAAGGGCATCCAAATTAGTAAAGAGGAAGTGAAAATGTCACTTGACATGTTGATATGATCGTATACCTAGAAAACACTAAATACTGCTCCAAAAAGCTCCCAGAACTAATAAATGAATTCAGCAGTTTCAGATTAAAAATTTAATGTTCACAAATCAGTAGCTCTGCTATACACCAACAGCGACCAAGCTGAGAATCAAATCAAGAACTCAAACATTTTTATAATAGCAGCCAAAAAATTATTAGAAATATACCTAACCAAGGAGGTGAAAGATCTTTACAAGGAAAACTACAAACACTGCTGAAAGAAATCATAGACAATACAAACAAATAGAAACACATCCTATGCTCATTGATGAGTAGAATCAATATTGTGAAAATGACCATACTGCCAAAAGCAATCTATGAATTCAATGCAATTCCCGTTAAAATACCACTATCATTCTTCACAGAATTAGAAATGACAATCTTAAAATTTAAATGGAACTAAAAAAGAGCCTGCATAGCCAAAGCAAAGCTAAGCAAAAAGAACAAATCTGGACACAGCACATTATCTGACTTCAAACTATGCTATAAGGCCATAGTCACCAAAACAGCATGGTACTGGTATAAAAATAGGCAAATAAACCACTGGAACAGAATAGAGAACTCAGAAATAGGGTCAAATACAGCCAACTGATCCTCAACAAAACAAGCAAAAACATTAAGTGGGGAAAGGACACCCTATTCAACACATGGTGCTGGGATAATTGGCAAGCCACATGTAAAAGAATAAAACTGGATCGTCATCTCTCACCTTATACAAAACTCAACCCCAGATGGCTCAAGGACTTAAATCTAAGGCCTGAAACCATACAAATTCTAGAAGATAAATTCTGGAAAAACCTTTATGATATTAGCTTAGACACAGACTTCATGACCAAGAACCCAAAAACAAATGCAGCAAAAACAATGATAAATAGGTGGGACTTAATTAAACTAAAAAGTTTCTGCACAGCAAAAGAAACAATCAGCACAGTAAACAGACAACGCACAGTGTGGGAGAAAATCTTCACAATCTGTACATCTGACAAAGGACTAATATCCAGAATCTACAAGGAACTCAAACAGATTAGCAAAAAAAGCCTAAACAATCTCATCAAAAAATGGTCTAAGGACATGAATAGACAATTTTCAAAAGAAGATCTATAAATTGCCATGAAACATATAAAAATGTATAAAAATGCTCAACATCACTAATCATTAGAAAAATCAAAACCACAATGTGATGCCAACTTACTCCTGAAAGAATGTCCATAATTTAAAAAATTTAAAAAAATAGATGTTGGCAGGGATGCAGTGAAAAGGGAGCACTGCGGCAGTGCTGGTGGAAATGTAAAGCAGTATGACTGTGGAAAACAGTGTGTATATTCCTTAAAGAACTAAGAACTGAAAGCAGAACTCCCTTTTGATCCAACAATTCCACTACTGGGTATCTACCCAGAGGAAAAGAAGTCATTATACAAAAAAGATACTTGCACATGAATGTTTATAGCAGCACAATTAGCAATTGCAAAAATGTGTAACCAACTCAAATGTCCATCAATCAATGAGAAATTGTGATATATATATCACTATATATATTTTATAGTGTGTGCATATATATAGTGTGTGTATATGTATATATCACTATATATTTATATACATATATAGCACTTAACAAAATCCAGAATCCTTTATGATTAAAACCCTCAGCAAAATCAGCATAGAAGGGACATTATGTAATAAAAGCCATTTATAACAAACCCACAGCCAACATACTACTGAATGGAGAAAAGTTGAAACCATTCCCTGAGAATTGGAACAAGACAAGTATACCCACTCTTATCACTCCTATTCAACACAATACACACACACACATATATATACACACACACACATATATAGAGAGATACATATATGTATACATATAGACATAAATATATATATATACACACACACACACACACACCATGGACTACTATTCAGCCATAAAAAAGAATGAAATAATGGCATATCAGCAACCTGGATGGAATTGGAGACCATTATTCTAAGTGAAGTAACTCAGGAAAGAAAAGCCAAACATTGTATATTCTCACTCTTAAATGAGATGCAAGCTATGAGGATGCAAAGGTATATGAATGATACAATGGACTTTGAGGATTTGGGGGGAACGGTGCGAGTTGGATGAGGGATAAAAGACTATGAATTGGGTACAGTGTATACTGCTCTGGGGATAGGTGCACACAAATCTCACATATTACTACTAAAGAAATTACTTGTGTAACCAAACTCCACCTGTTCCCCAAAAACTTATGGAAAAAAATAAATAATAAACAAACAAAAAAACTAACAACAGAAGGAAATTACTTCCACATAATAACAGCCATACATGAAAAGTCTAAAGCTAACATCACACTTAACAGTAAAAAACTGAAAACTTCCCCTAAGGTCAGAAACAGGCAAGAATGTCCACTTTAACTTCTATGTAGCATAATACAAGTCCTAGCCAAAGCAATTAAAAATAAATAAATAAATGGTATCTAAATCAGAAAAGTAGAAGTTAAATGACATGTTTGTAGATGCCATAATATTATATGTAGAAAACTAAGCACCCAATTTAAAAAAACTGTAAGAATTAATAAATAAATTTGCAAATTTGCAAGATATAAAATCAAAAATTTAAATCATTTCTATACATTCACAACAAACTATCCAAGAGGGAAATTGAGAAAAACTGCATTCATAGTAGTATCAAAAATAGTCTTCCATTCCATTAGAAGAAATGGACTATTTAGCAACAAACTTAACCAAGTAGGTGAAAGACTTATACACTGAAATTTGAAGCACATTGTTGAAAGAAATTAAAGAAGCCACAAGTAAATGGAAAGGCATCCTGCATCCTGTATTCATGGATTAGAAGACTAAATACTATCAAATATCATCATACTATCCAAAATTATCTAAAGATTCAATGCAATTTTTATCAAAGTCCCAATTACAGTTTTTACAGAAATTGAAAATAAAAATCCCCCAATTTATAGAAAACTGCAAAAAAAGCCCCAAACAGGCAAAAAAAAATTGAGTAAGAAGAATGAAGCTGGAGGCATCACATTTCCTGAATTCAAAATATATTACAAAACCACATTAATTAAAACCGTTTGGTACTGGCATAGAGGCAAACCTATAGACCAATGCAACACATTAGAGAACCCTGAGATAAATCTATACATAGATGTAGTAAACCAATATTTAATAGGTGTGTCAGGAATACACAGTGGGTAAATGATCGTTTTTTTTTTCAATAAATGATGTTGGGAAAACTGGCTATCACACACACACACAGAAATTGGATCCTTATTCCATACACACACAAAAAAAACTCAAAATGGTTTAAAACATTAAATATAACACCCAAAACTATAAAATTTCTTCAAGAAAATAAAGGAAAATACTTTACATTGATGTTGCAGTAATTTCATGGCTATGACATCAAGAGCACAGGCAACAAAAGCAAAAATAGGCAGTGGAACTACATCAAACTGTGAAGTCTCTGCACAGCAAAGGAAACAATAAACAAAAGGCTACCTATGGAATGAGAGAACATATTTGAAAACCATATATCTTATAAAGGATTAATATCTAAAACACGTAAAAAAACTCGTACAACCCAACAGCAATAAAAAACCAAATAACTAAATTTAAAAAGGGACATATGTCTTAAATAGCTATGTCTTTAAGAAAGAAAAGCAAATGCCAAAAGGTATTTAAAAATATATTCGATATCACTAGTTATCAGGGAAATACAAATCAAGACCACATTTATAACTATCATACATATGTTAGGATGGCTGTATGTTAGAAAAAACAGATAACTAGTGTTAGTGAGGATGTGAAGAAATCAGAACCCTGATACACTGTTTCTGGCAAGGTAAAATGGTGACACTGCTATGAAAAAAGCTATGAAGGTTTTTCAAAAAATTAAAAATAGAATTACTATATGAACTAGCAATTTTACTTCTGGATATTTGTCCAAAAGAACTGAAATCAGGATATTGAGGAGATATTTACACTCCCACGTCAACTTACAGCATTGTTTACAATAGCTAATGTATGCAAACAACCTAAATGACCATAGATTATTATTCAGTCTTAAAAAGAAAAAGAAAATCCAGGCAGATTCCACAACATGGGTGAACCTGGAAAATGTTATTCTAAGTGAAATAAACCAGTCACAGAAAGACAAACAATGTATTATCTCACTTATCAGTATAATCTAAATCAATCAAACTTACAGAAGCAAAGAGTAAAATGGTGGCTGCCAGGGGCTGGAAGAGGGAGAAATGGGGAGTTGCTCAATGTGTGTAAACTTTCAGCATGAAAGATGAATGAGTTCCAGAGATCTTCTGCATAACATTGTGCCTATAGTTAGCAATAATGTATTGTGCACATAAAAATATGTTATGAGGGTAAATCTCATATTGTACTCTTAACACAATAAAAAATAAAAAAGAAGCATGGGGTTTGCCATAAAAGTAAATTTCTCCTTAATAACTTCTATCACATTTTGAAACAGTATGGAGAAGGAGGGTAAAAAGTTAAGCATGCAATCTCTACCTGCAGAACTTAACATTCCTGCTCTTTCTCAGATCAGAAGTATAAGGTACCTACTGGGGCCTCAGCTGAAAATTTCAGGAGAGCCACCCTGAGGAGCAAGGTGAACTAGATCTTACTCTGATTAACTTGAAAGAAGCAGATCCTTAGACTATTTGCCAAACAAGACAAAGAAGTCTCTCTAGCAGAGGATAACATTTGCAGTCTCTATAGTTCTTTGTCTGCTCATGAAATTTTAAAAAAAAATCGTGATATATGTGAAGCATTAGAAAAATATGACCAAAAATCAAAGAAAGTTTTAAAAGAAAGAAAATTTATACATAATCCAAAAATTGGAGTTAGTGGAAAGGGATTTTTAAAAATATCTGTGATTGATAAGCTGAATAAAACAGAGGATGAGATAGAAGAAGAAACTGATGAATTTAGAGAAATTCAAGAGGTAATTCAAATGGATGAAAGTAACCAAATGGATATTTTAGAATTATAGAATTTAATTAAATACTTACTGGATGAATTTAACTGCAGGATTACTAAACATAAAGGCAATTCAACACAAAAATGTTAAACAGAAGGACTGAGAGGAAAAAATGGTGTAAAAAGAACAACCAATTCTAATCTATGGAGAAAGAAGATGGAATAATGCTTAGCCCTGGAGGCATACTGCTGAGATTGACAAAAGGGGCCTCGTGTTGTATTGGAAATGTTCTATATTTCAGTCTTGGTGGTTATTCCATGTGTTTGTAAACATATGTAAGATTAATGAGTAATACATGTAAATATTTTGCACTTTATGTATGTTATAGGTGTGTTTAGTTGTGAACATTCATTGTTTTTACACTTCTATGTTTACTTTTCATTATATATACTACAATTGTATAAAGTGCTCAAAAAAAATTTTTTTTGAGACAGTCTCACTCTGTCGCTCAGGCTGGAGTGCAGTGACACAATCTTGGCTCAGTTTAGCCTCCAGCTCCCAGATTCAAGCGATTCTCCTGCCTCAGCTTCCCGAATAGCTGGGATTACAGGCATGTGCCACCAGCCTGGCTAATTTTTCTATTTTTAGTAGAGAGGGGCTTTCATCATGTTGGCCAAGGTGGTCTCAAACTCCTGACCTCAGGTGATCCACCTGCCTGGGTCTCCCAAAGTGCTGGAATTACAGGATGAGCCACTGCGCCCGGCCCAAAATGTATTTTGAGTAAATTGTATTTATTTTTAATACCAGTATTGGTAGATAAGATTGATTCAATCAAGAAACCATTGAGTATCTCTAGCGTTATAATTGTACTCAGGTAAATCCATTAATAGATTTAAAATCTAATGTGGGAAAGATATGTGATGGAATCAAATACAATAATATAATAATTTGTTTAACTATTGTAGATGCAGTGATGTGGAGGCAAAAAAGAGAATATTATTGATTAAAGGAAGATGAATTTACTTTGCCCGCCTGGTTTCAGAAGTTATTATTAATCAGAATTGACTCAGACATATAGTCTTTCTTCTAAGGCTTTATAGTTGTATTTTAATAAATTATTACATGTAGTATATACTCTATGGTACTTCCTTCCAAGTATTTAACAGCTGCTTTGTAACAACACTTTGAATCATTCATTTAAAATATATAGAAAAATGTTAGTACATAAACAGTTTTCACTGTCACTCTGGATCTTTCAGCATACCCTCTCAGCCTGCAGCTCTACAGGGAATTAGGTGACAGGTTCAGTCTGTCAGCACTATCTGATACTCAGGGAGGAAGACAGCTTCTGAGAATGACAAAATGAAGGTTTTGAAATATGATAGGCCACTTTATAACATGGCTTCATGACTGACTGTGACTGGTACTTTTATGTCACTTTCTGACATACTTTAAAAGAACAGTTGTTGGAAATGCTAATAATTCAGTTCAACTGAGAGTGTTTCTTTTCAATGAAGTACTACAAAAGCTTTATTCAGGCACAAGAAAATGTACATCCTGAAGGAGTTATCTGGTAGGATAATCAAATTTTCTTTAAATGACTGCTTCATGTATTACTTGTAAGGAGGAGAGGTAAAATATTTCATTAACTCAGTACATAAGATAAGACAAAAATAAGTAAATTTAAAACATTCAATTTTTTTACATAGTATTTGTTCTATAATCCTTTTAACAAACTACTTTTGTATTTAGATATAGAGTAGATAATTGGACATATATTGGTGATTTATGTTTTTTAAGAAATGTACATTTACAAATGTATACACTAGACATACTGCCAATTAATCATTCTATGTTAAGCTGTAATATTTGCATTGCAGTCTTTCAGGTGGGAGCACAGCTTTATTTTGCACTCAATAGTCTGTATCTCTTTAATTCCCGCTTTTTTAACAATCCATCTTTCTTCCATAAGATGAATGTTCTGAGTCACCTTTTCACACTGGAAGCTTATCTGAAAGCTGAGTAAGGTCAGGAAACACAGGACAAATATCTAGTTAGGGGGTAACTAAGACTTTGTGCTTGTTTTGTGATTGATTTTGTTGTGGAACTTTTCCTTAGTTCAGCTAAAGGTGGGGTCCTAGTCACATGGACACAAAAATTTAGGCTCACAGACCATTTGAAGGGTGAGTAAGGCAGGGTTTTATTGGGTGAAAAGGGGAAAAAAAGCGAAACAGTGACCCTCCACAAAGCCATAGTCCTTGCTGGTGAACTTCCCATCTGGCAGTTTGACTCCCAGTTTCCAAGGCCCAGGCCCCTCCCCGCTGCAAGTGGGTGAACTTCTGTGGCTCCACTCCAGTGTGCATTCCTCCCAGTGCACAGGCTTGTTGGAGTTTTGCCAGGGAGTCCTTCCCACCTGGCTGTCTCAATTTTGGGTCTTACATAAAAATTGTCTTCAACTTTTGAATATAACATGTCAGAATGCCTTGCAAATGCATTGGAATAATCTCTAAGTGCCTGTTTGTCCCACATCTGCCTTCTGAGAACAGATTATATAGACAGTCAGTTTTACATTATTGGCCATGTTTTGAATCTTGTGAGTGCTGTCACGGTCAAAACATGCTGGTTGAAAAAATTCCCCGAAAAATTAAAAGCATCCTATTATATCTTTGTTGTCTTGTCTAGAGAACTCAGTCTCTTAATATTATATATTGGGTGGTACGTCAGTTAGAATTTGATCATGTGGAAGTAATATAAACCTGGCTAAAAAGTGGTTTAAACATCAAGGGAATATACTGTTTGCTTAATCAGATTGGTAGATATGGATGATTCTATTCAAGAGTGGTATTGAGGATGCATCTCTATCTACCATTACATACCACCTTCTTCAGCATATTGGCTTTAGACACTAGGCTCCAACCTCAGTTCTAACATGACTATCAGAGTTTTAAGCATTATGAGCTCCCAAGACTTCCTGCAATGCAAAATAGAAATAAGAGAAAAAGTGTTTTATCCTCCAGGTGTTCTCCCGTTTGTTAGAAAAAAAGGAAAAAAAAACAACTTTCCCAGAAGCTCCCTAATAGGCAACCCTTTATTTCTCATTGACAATCAATTTCAAAGGGATTTGTATGTGCATGACTGATCTACAGCAATTGTGAGGATTCACCAAAGCTGATCATTGTCCCCTAAAAAAAAAATAGAGCATCTGTTAGCAAGAAAAATAGCTTATGGCAATTGTACTAGTCTGTTTTCATGCTACTGATGAAGACATACCCAAGACTGGGCAATTTACAAACGAAAGAGAGGTTCAATGGACTTACAGTTCCATGGAGCTGGGAAGCATCACAATCATGGCAGAAGGGAAGGAGGAGAAAGTCACATCTTACATGGATAGCAGCAGGCAAAAACAGAGCATGTACAGGGAAACTACTGTTTTTAAAACCATAAGATCACATGAGACTTATTTACTATCACAAGAATAGCAAGGGAAAGACTTGCTCCCATTATTCAATTACCTCCCACCAGGTCCCTCCCACAACACTTGGGAATTCAAGAGGAGATTTGGGTGGAGAAACAGCCAAACCATATCATTCTGCCCTTGGCCCCTCCCAAATCTCATGTCCTCACATTTCAAAACAAATCATGCCTTCCCAACAGTCCCCCTAAGTCTTCACTCATTTCTGCATTAAATCAAAAGTCTACAGTCCAAAGTCACATCCGAGAAAAGGCAACTCCCTTCTGCCCATGAGCCTATAAAATCAAGAGCATGTTAGTTACTTCCTAGATACAATGAGGATACAGGCATTGGGTAAATACAGCCATTCCAAATGGGAGAAATTGGCCAAAGGCAACTCCCTTCCGCCCATGAGCCTATAAAATCAAGAGCATGTTAATTACTTCCTAGATACAATGAGGGTACAGGCATTGGGTAAATACAGCCATTCCAAATGGGAGAAATTGGCCAAAACAAAGGGGCTACAGGCCCCATGCAAGTCTGAAATCCAGCAGAGCAGTCAAATCTTAAAGCTCCAAAAGGATCTCCTTTGACTCCATGTCTCACATCCAGGTCACACTGATGCAAGAGGTGGGTTCCCATTTTCTTGGGCAGCTCTGCTCCTGTGGCTTTGCAGGGTACCACCTCCTTCCTGGCTGCCTTTGTGGGCTGGTGTTGAGTGTCTGCGGCTTTTCCAGGTGCACAATGAAAGCTGCCAGTGGATCTACCATTTTGGAGTCTGGAGAATGGTGACTCTCTTCTCACAGCTCCACTAGACAGTATCCCAGTAGGGACTCTGTGTGGGGGCTCCAAGCCCACATTTCCCTTCTGCACGGCCCTAGCAGAGGTTCTCCATGAAGGTCCCACCCCTATGGCAAACTTCTGACTGGGCATCCAGGTGTTTCCATACATCCTCTGAAATCTAGCTGGAGGTTCCCAAACCCCAGTTCTTGACTTCTGTGCACCTACATGCTTAACACCACATGGAAGTTGCCAAGGCTTGGGGCTTGCACCCTTAAAGGCATGGCCTAAGCTCTATCTTTGCCCTTTTTAGCCATGGCTGGAATGGCTGGGATGCAGAGCACCAAGTCCCTAGGCTGCACACATCACCAGGACCCTTGGCCTGGTCCAGGAAAACATTTTTTTTCTCCTAGGCCTACACGCTTGTGATGAGAGGGGCTACTGTGAAGACCTCTGACATGCACTGGAGACATTTTCCCCATTGTCTTGGGGATTAACCTTTGGCCCCTCATAACTTATTCAAATTTCTGCAGCCAGCTTGAATTTCTCCTCAGAAAATGGGATTCTCTTTTCTATTGCATTGTCAGGCTACAAATTTTTCAAACTTTTATGCTCTGTTTCCCTTTTAAAACGGAATGCCTTTAACAGCACTCAAGTCAACTTTTAAAGGCTTTGCTGCTTAGAAATTTCTTTGACCAGATACACTAAATCATCTCTCTCAAGTTTAAAGTTTCACAAATCTCTAGGGCAGGGGAAAAATGCTGCCAGTCTCTCTGCTAAAACATACCATGATCACATTTGCTGAAGTTCACAACAAGTTCCCTATCTCTATCTGAGACCACATTAGCTTAGATTTCATTGCCCATATGGCTATTAGCATTTTGGGCAAAGCCATTCAACAAGTCTCTGGGAAGTTTCAAACTTTCCCATTTTCCTGTCTTCTTCTGAGCTCCTCCAAACTGTTCCAACCTTTGCCCATTACCTAGTTCCAAAGTCACTACCACATTTTCAGGTATCTATAGCAGCACCCTACTCTACTGGTAACAATTTACTGTATTAGTCTATTTTCATGCTGCTGATAATGACATACCCAAAACTGGGAGACTGGGCAATTTACAAAAGAAAGAGAGATTTAATGGACTTATAGTTCCATCTGGCTGGGGAGGCCTCAAAATCATGGCAGAAGGCAAAGAGGAGCAAGTCACATTTTATATGGATAGCAGCAGGCAAAACGAGGGCTTGTGCAGGGAAACTTGTTTTTAAAACCATCAGATCTCATGAGACTTATTTACTATCACAAGAACAGCATGGGAAAGACCTGCCATCATGATTCAGTTACCTCCTACTGGGTCCCTCCTACAACACATGGAAATTCAAGATGAGATTTGGGTGGGAACATAGCCAAACCATATTAGCTATCAAGTAGAAGAGCAAAAATGGCATCATTTGCCACAGATGATCATTATGCAAGTGATTGATCCATCTTTTTTTGGTGAATTTAAATATATGTGTAAATAAATAGATAATGCATTGGAAGGAGTAGATAAGAAGTGTTAAAAGTAGAAACAGCCACAGACAAGGGAAGAAAGAGTCATTAGTGGGGGTTACTAGATCAAAATGTAATAGACATCGATTCAAAGGCAATAGCAAAATTACTAGTATACCGTATCTATTGTCTGGGTCATTAGAGTTGCTTATGGGTCACTGGAGCTACTTTTATGTTCTGAATGGTGATAAATGATTTTCCAGTGCTCTTTGATATCTTGCCCTTTTTATAGAGTGTTGATTTTCTCTTTCCCTGACTTCTCTGTGTTCTCTAAAAATAAACACTACCACCTGAGTGCAGGGACATGAGAATACCTGTGCCCCTTGAAAACTAAAAACACAAATACAGAGGGACAATATGAGTTATGATTACATTTATTCCACAAATTATTCATTTGATGAATATGTATTGACTTCTTACTAGATGCCTGGTGTTATATTTGTCTCTGGTGATAAAGGGTAAATTACAAAGCCTTTGCACCCACAGAAGTTAATGCAACTAAGGAGGAAGACAATATGCAGGAATACATATAGATAAGTAAAATACTGTTCTAGTAGTGTCAGAGGCATTCTAACCAGAGCGACTCCATTTTGAGTGAAGACTAGGAAAATGAGGCTGAAACTTGCTGGGCTAAATTTCCAGAAAATTAGGCATTCCTAGCTTCTAGATGTTTATGGTTAAGGGAAAAAATCAATAGTGTTTACTAAGACCCAGACTGAGAGTGTTCAGATATACTGATATCTAGAGAACAAAGTCATTCCTAATTTTGCTTTAAAGATAATAATATTGATTCTTGCAAAACATAGTAATTAAGAAAATTAATTCTTTATCACAGAACCTTGAAGCAGAACACATCTCCCATATATACAAACATTGCACCTAGGGTGAATGTATTCCTCCTCTTACTTTCAGGAACCTCCTACTCTGTCTATGGGTAGCTGTCCTTTTACCACTGTACTTTCTTAATAAACTTGCTTTTTCTTTGCACTTCGGACACATCCTGAATTCTTTCTTGCATGAGATCAAAGAACCCTCTCTTGAGGTCTGGGTTGGAAACGCTTTCTGGTAACAGTAGGAGTGAGGTTGGTGATGACAATGATAATGCAAATTGTCATGTAGTGAGAAAGTTCATAAGCACATTTTGGTTATTAGTACATTTAATCACCATTATATCATAGGTGCAATGTGTTCAATGTACAGATGAGAAAATGAGACACTGATAAAAATTTAAAAAATAAATAAGCTTGGTAAGGGAATTTTCAGTGAATGCTGGAATATCCACTGATATACAATTGTGTGAAAGAGAAAAAAAGCAAAAAAAAAGACCAGTGAATAAAAGGAAGAATGTAAGAGAATAGGTCCCACAGTTATGCAGTGATAGATTATGTAAAACTTTTTAGGGCATGATAAGAGGTTTAATTTTATACTAAAATCAGTGGGAAGTTATAAATGCACTTAGAACTAGGACTACTGTGATTAAACTTAAAAAAAAATCAATCTGCACTGCTTTGTGGAAAATAGAGCTTAAAGGTATCAAACTGGAAGCAAGAAAATCCGTTAAATATTATGGTAGTGCTACCAATTGATGGTGTGGGTAGGTGGCAAAAAATTAATAAATGGAAGTAATCAAATTCAGAATGTATTTTGAAGACAGTCTCAAAAGTACTTAAAAGTGCTGAAAGTTGTCCAACCTAAGCCTTTTATATAAGGGGCTACAGTTCAGACATGCACAATTGGCTGTAATTACACCATCCAGAGCTAAAAAGACTAAAAAGACTTCTGAAAAGGCATGGCAATCCTTGGAAAATACCATGCCCCTTTTATAACTGCATCTGCTAAGGGATTAGAATGTAGGCTGAAGCTGCTGGAAGCTAAATATACAATATAAAGAAAGAACCTGCGTGAGAATGGAGCACGAAGGAAATTAGCATCAAGACAGAGACAGATATTGCTGTGCAATTTTTTTTTGACTAACTGAATCCAACTCTATGTGAAACCAATTTTGCTTTTCAGATGTTTTAAATGGGTTAGAATAGGGATTTTTGTCACTTGCAAGTGAAATCTTCCACACTATTTTGTAGCAGGTTAGAAAATACTGATAATTTATGATCTAACCTCTATTATTAAACAAATGAAGTAAGTGGTATAAACTTGCTATGCCAAAGTTTTCTTCTATGTAAAATGGGAATGATGATACTATCAACATCCCATGGTTGGCATAAGAACTAAAGGGAATAATATGCCCTTCAATCCATAACTGGCCCTAAAGACAAGAGAGTAAAAAATGACAATGAGTCTTATTTTTCCTTTCACATGTTTTAACCATTAGCCTACATAGAACACCAACTCAATTTTGAGGAGTTACTTTGTATATTCCTGACTCTATGCCTTTATTATGCTCTACCTAACAGCACTATTTCATGTAAGGAACATTTAATATGCTTGTGTGTATTGAGTATTGTATATTGTTAAGCATACAAAAATGAAAATATGTAATTCTTGCTCTTGAAATATCCAAACTAAGTTGAAATGCATTATGAAATGTATTGAATAGTATTTATATAAGCATGTGTGTGTACATGTTAATTATAAATGTCAATAAAAAGGAAGAATGAAGAAATAGAATATGAAAGAGAAGCAAAGGAAAATGATGAACTAGGCAGTGAAAGGGAGAGGAGTGGGTGGAGAGTGAAGTTGAGGTACCCAGGTTTCTTTGGATTTGCACTGACAATCTCTATTCTTCTTGTGCAACTACTGAAATGCTTTTGGCAAATGATTATGCCATAAACCGTTTGTTAAAATTTATCCTAATAATTATGAAGACAAAAATATACTTACATGTTACAAAGAAGGAAGAAGGCAACTGTGAGGAATTTGTGATAATATATATAAATCACCCATTTGCTATTTTATTGGTCAGCACCCATCACCCTGTGATTGTGTATAATGAATTCCATATTATGAAATAGTAAATATTTCTTCTTTTTCTGTGCACATTTTTGTAATTTTTTAGATTGACCCGTCATTTGGATGTCCCAAAACCACAGAAGCAATAGAAGAATGGAAAAAATTAGTACATTTTGTCAATAAAAACTTTATCTTCAGCCCCAGAGTTTAGACACCTATATGAAGCTTCCAGGGATTGCTTTTGCCAGTTTCTCTTCCTGAAATACTCTCCCTTGAATAGTTGAAATGGTCACTCCCTTTCCTAAAATATTTCTCCTCAGAGATAATTTCCAGCATCATCATCATCTTATCAAAAATGGCACCATCTGGCAATATCTGACCCTTTATCTCACTTTATTTTCTTCTAGAGCTCTTATCAAAACCTCTTTATTGATTTGTTTTCTGTCTCCTAATATGTAAGATACTTGAAAAATGACATTTTGCTTTTTTCCCGCAATTTTAACCACAGTTCAAACACCGTATTCTCATTAGATACTTGAGCCATATGTGGGCAACATAGTAGTTGCTAGGAAAAAATGATGATTTTTAAATGAATAAATAAAAATAAAGTAAAATTAATCCTTAGAATATTTTATTTTGAGACAGTTGTGGATTCGCATGCAGTTTTAAGAAATAATTGAAAAAAATATTTTTAAGCTAAACACCAGATAATCCAAACGTTTTTCCATTTTATAAGGTAGTCAGTTTTCATAATCAGCCAGTCTCTTCACCCTTAAAAACTACTGGAAAAAAGAGCATTACCATTCAATCAAGCTGAATCTACTGTTTATTTTTTCTTAAGTCACATTCCCCACCCTTTATGTGTTTGCTCAATCAAATCAATTTAACAAAATTATAGAAAAAAGAAATCACACACCAGATCATAAACAGAAAAATTAACAGTATAGCCGGGCATGGTGGTTCACGCCTGTAATCCCAGCACTTTGGGAGGCCCAGGCAGGTGGATCATGAGGTCAGGAGATCCAGACCATCCTGGCTAACACGGTGAAACCCCGTCTCTACTAAAAATACAAAAATAGCCGGGTGTGGTGGCGGGCGCCTGTAGTCTCATCTACTCGGGAGGCTGAGGCAGGAGAATGGTGTGAACCCAGGAGGCAGAGCTTGCAATGAGCCGAGCTTGCGCCACTGCCCTCCAGCCACGGTGACAGAGAGAGACTCCATCTGAAATAAATAAATAAATAAATAAATAAATAAATAAATAAATAAATATAAACAAAATAAACAGTATATTCTATTCTTGCACATTTACATGGACATATTTTGCAAAGATAGAAAGAAAATGGTCCAGGTGAGGTGCCTTATGCTTGTAATCCCAGCACTTTGGGAGTCCGAGGCGGGCAGATCACTTGAGGTCAGGAGTTTGAGACCAGCCTGGTCACCATGGTGAAACTCCATCTCTACTAAAAATATAAAAATTAGCCAGATGTGGTGGCGTGCACCTGTAATCCCAGCTTCTTGGGAGGCTGAGGCAGGATAATCTCTTGAACTCGGGAGGTGGAGGTTGCCATGAGCCAAGATCGTGCCATTGCACTCCAGTCAGGGTGACGGAGCGAGACTCCACCTCAAATAAATAAATAAATAAATAAATAAATAAATAAATAAATAAATAATAAATAAAGAAAACCATAAATATTACAAACCTATGATGTCAGTTCATTTTCAGATTTCTTTCTCAGTAGATGACTATCATAGACATTTTATTACAATGCAAAGAACAGAAAAATAAATGACTTATAGAAATAGAAGATACATAGTATTTTTTTGCCAAGCTTTCAAAATATAGATCATAAGGATATAATTTGTTTAAAGTAAAATTTTATTACCTAATGATTCAATTAGTTTATTTTTGGAATCATTCATTTATTGATTCATCAAATATTGGTGCAACATATTTATATTGAACACTTAGAATGTGTCAGGCACTATATAGGGGTTGTATGCTTCAGAGAACAAAACAAAAGATCTTGTTTTCATGAATTCTAAGCTCTAGCTGGAGAATATATAGACACACACACACACACGCACGCACACACACACACACATGTGTGCATATACCCACAGAGACAAAACAATAAAATATGAGGTCTACTGGTGATACATCTATGCAGGAAAATAAAGCAGTGAAGAGAGTAGAGAAGCATAGGGCACTGGGGAGTGAGCAGCTGTAATTTTAAATAGTAAAGTAGAATGGCTAGAGAAAGCCTCCTTTGAAGTAATTTTTGTTCAAAGACCTGAAGAAAGTAATCAGTGAATCACATTTTGTCCTTGGGAAAAAGCTGGCCAAGCAGTAGGAACAGAAAGAACAATGAACATGAGGCAGTTATGTGCCTGCTATGAAAGATCAGGGTAGGTAGAGAAGCAGGTATCTTGGTCAGAGGGGAAATAGGAGTTGAATAATTTAGGGCTTTGCAGGCCAGTATGACACCTTTGGATTTCGCCATGAATGTGATGAAAGGGACCTGTATATTTTGAGCAGGGGGTATCATGCCTTCACTTTTGCTTCTTTGGATCACTCTAGCTGCCAATAGGGAGGCAAGGGCAAAAGCAAGGAGACCATTAGAAGTTTTAAATTGCAAAGTATTCTTAAGCCATTATCAATCTGTAAGAGTTGAGAAATGAAAATATAAAAAGCTTCCCATTCATATATATATATATATATATATATATATATATATATATATATATATAAAACAGTTAATATCTCTGAAGGCTTTCAATGAGTATTACATAGCTGAAAAAATTTCCCTGGAAGAAAGCTCCAGGCTCCCCCTTTCATCATTGCCCTAACTCATTCACTATACAAAACTTCACACATACTCTCCTTATCTATGTGTAAAACACAGATATTTCTTTCTCTCCATTGCGTTCACCTTTTTTGTTTAAGGAAACGTAAATGTTAAGCTTCAGTTATCCTTTTTTCATCTTTTAAGGCTTTGTGCATTAAGCATAACCCATACTTTGAATCATACATCAAAACAATTAATGTACAGTACTGAATTATAGAGTTGAATATAAAAGGAATTTCATCTCCACTTGAGGTACAATGTATGTGGAATTTCCATTTGAATTAATGGAATTCATACACAGGCTGTGTGAAGAAATAGTTTTTAGGAGCTTTTAGAACATTTATCAGAATATGTGTATAGCTCAATTTTTTCCATATGTCTATTGACTTTTTTGCTTAATTGGTTAATAAGAGTGCTTAAAAATTGACCTGACCACAAAACTCTTAATATTTTAATATAAAATAGAGTATCTTCAAAATCGTATCTGTAAAACTAATTGCTAAATGGCTGACTTATGCATACATGAATTCTGTTCCTGTGAAATTATTTTTCTAATCTTCCACTTAGTGATCACCATCTTCAAATGCTTACTTTTTCTAATTCTGTTTAATTTCAATGCCCTCCTTCTAATGCCGGCCAATTTTAGATGGTTCTCTGCATATAAGGAAACTTACTACCTATTATGGAGCTATAAAAAGTGATAGAGAATCTTTACCCTGAAGGAATTTGTAATTGGTTATTTTAATGCAAATTTGAGTATAGTAACTGTTATACTCAAGGTGTGAGTTTAGAATTTTTTTCTATAGCAGATAATAACTGAACTAGACTAGAAGAAAGAATAAGAGTTCAATAATCAGAGATAAAACATACTGATCATCTAGAGATAACCTATCATTTTTGTGCTCTGTTTGAAATAGTTTTTAAATAATCACTAGCATTTTTATATTTGTAATTCTGAAAACACCTCAGTATAAACCAATATTATTTATTTAACATATGTTTTTGGAGTGCTAAGTATATGCCAGGAACTACTTAAGAATGTAACATATATCCACTCATTAAATACTTATAACAATTTTCTGAAGTAGGTACTATCTTTATCCAACTTTACAAATGAGTTTCTTGTACACTTATTCTCCTACAGTCCTTTATTCCATACAGCAGCAAGCCACTCAGAGCACACACCTCCCTGCTCTGAACCCTCCAATAGATTCCCAAACTACCTAAAGAAAGATCAGAATTTCTGATTGAGGTCTATAAAATATTACATAATCTGGCCCCCGTCTAATTTTCTGTCTGTTATTTTCTTCTACAATTCTCTCTATCCCTGTACCCCAGCCACATAGGCCTTCTTTTGGTTCCTACATACAGTTAACCAATCTCATTCCCTTCTTAGGTTTTGTACTTATTCTTTCCTCTGCTTGCAATGCTGTGCCTGCAAATCTTCCTATAGCGTGTTCTTCTTTTTCATAACCAAGATCTTAATAAAATATCAAATTACCAGAGAGACACAGCTCACATATTCTAAGTATTTGTCACTTTCTATTTTACTATTTTTCTATTTTACTCTCCTACATAAAATTCTTTATGCTCTTAACAAAATAAGTGTTTTCCATTTCAATTTTGTTTCTAAGATCCTTGTCTGTGTCCCCCACTTTTGAGCTTTAAGCTTATTGAAGGCAGAGAGATCTTGTTTATTTTACAGCACAGAGTCCCTGAAGCTATAAAAGCACTATGGGCAAAAGTACTCTTGGTAAATAGCTGCTGAATGAATAAATGGTTACATAAAATAACTTCAAATCTATTTTTAAAACTTTAGGTTTCTATACAACTTTTCATACTTCCCAATCCATGCTCTTAATTTGAAAATATTCAAATTAGCAGACAACACATCTGCCAGTGACTTAATCTTAAATTTCCAAGCTTTCAGAACTGTGAGACATACAAAATTTTGTTGTTTGTAAGACATCCAGCCTGTAGTACTTAGTTATAGATGTCTGAACAAACTGAGACAAAGAGCTAAATTATTGTCTAGTAGAACATAGTCAAATAAACTGGACTGATGGTATTTTAACATATTCCATCTGGTTTTTGAGCTAATAATCTAGAAGACCCTGATATTCCTTTTTTGTGTGTGTGTAAATATTTACTGTCAAGATTTCCTATAATTACTTGCTTTTATACTTGGCATTCGTATAGTAAGGAAAGAGCCTTAAATATCAAGCATGTCTTTGGGTGGAGGTGATCCATATCGCCACACGGAAGGCATTACTAGGAGGGGTTTCCCGTCATATCTCCCTTATTTTCCTATGAGGGCCTACAAGGTCATGTGTTTCAGATGGAATAGCTTCCAGAGGGAGGACAGCTATAAAGCTACCTCTGACTTCAGAGTAGGAAAAAAAAAATAAGCCTAAATTATGTTGTGTGTCTATAATTTCTAAGTTAATTTATCACAAAAACACAGCATAGTTTAGCTTATCCTAATAACATGAGCAAATTATAGTTTTGGAAACTATGCAATTATTTTCTAAAATTTGGTATGTCTGTCTAATAAAGCTGCATGATAATATAAACAGATTATAGTTTTTGAAAATGTTATTATTTTCTGAAACCTATGTAATGCCTGCCTAATAGAGCCACATATAAGTGGACAAATTAATTAGCAAGCAATGTAATACATTTCCATCCCTTCCAGTCACAGTCACTTGGCCAAAACTGGTGACAGGGGAACAACCTACCTGCAAGTGAAATATGAAGGAGCACACTGAATATGTGATGGTGAGCTCTCATTGTCTAAGCCAGAGTGTTATATTATCAGAGGAGATGCTATGACACAAACATTGACACTAATCATATTTAAGTAGGTATAAAAGATTCAAGTATAAATTATAAAATATTTTTTAAATTAGCTACTACAAAAAAGATTTCAGGTAAAAATCCACCTCAAAGATTTTATAGCTAGAAATTATCCTTAGACCAACAGATATTTTAACTTTCAGAAATAAAATACACAAGACCTGGATCATGAATGAAATGTTAATATATATACTTGAGTTATACCTTTGCTCCTAGAAGTAACTGGAAAGTTGCAGTGAAACGGTGTTTATAATTGCACAGTAGCCATTATAACTTGGCATGGAATCTACACATCTAAAAATGCAATTCTCTGAATGTAATTATTACCAAATGAAGGGATTCTAAATTGTCATGCTTTCTTGAAATGACATTTATACCAATGTAAATCAGTTTATCTAAATTTTGGTATTTTGTGACTATTTAATATATATTATGTGGCTACAATGTTCAAGTCTTAAAAACTGAACATTCTAAACTTCTTTGATGGTATTGGCAGATTCCTTTTGTTAAAATTAAGAAATTATTCAATGGAGTTAGACAATTTAGAAAAACATTTAAAAATAATATACATGATTCAGCAATACGGCATTTAATCTTCCTTTTTCAAAATAATTATTTCTGTGTCCATGTGTTCTCGGTGCAGCACACCAACATGGCACATGTATACATATGTAACAAACCTGCACGTTGTGCACATGTACCCTAAAACTTAAAGTATAATAATAATAAAATTAAAAATATTATTTCTGAGGACAATTTTTAAAAATAGTTATCAGTGAGTTAGAGATAAGACAATACACCTTTCTTGTTCTAACTCTAGTCAGGTTCCTCTAAGCCCTCTAGACCTGGACCTTTGTGTCAGTCATTGTAATACCTACATTTCTTAATTTTGGTAAGGAATTTGCTAAGTTAGTTTAGGGAGAATCTCTCATCCTTGATATATGATCCCCTAAATATCTGATGAAGTTCCGCAACCCCACATTTCCCCACGTGATATCTGATCACCCTGATTTAAGTTCGGCAAGAAACCTGATAGGTCTTTATAACCAGAATCTCCCCCAATGCCTGATAGTTCTTCTTAGTAATTTTCCATCCACTGATCCACATCCTGATTCTTGGCTATAAATCCTCACTTGCCCATCCTATATTGGGAATTGAGCCCAGCTCTATACCGAGATCTCTTTCCCTCCACTGCAATAGGTCCTGAATAAAATCTTTTTTTTTTCATTTGTTTGTTTCTTTGTTTTTTAACTGTCCAACTGTGGTTTCCTTTAACAGTTAACAACCATAAATACAGAAATCCTTTCAGCAATAAAAAAGATAATTAAAATGCCAAGTGGGTAATATAAAAATAAGTGGTAATTTGGTGAATTAGAGCTAATTTGTTTAGATACAGAAAGCTAAATATGAAATTATAGCAGTTGAGAAAAGAATTGTTTTTCAGGACACAGAGAGTACAACATCAATATAAATGTGGAGATAAAACAGAAATGATATATTCAGGTGAACATTAAAGGACTGATCTAGCTGATACTGTGGTTTTCATAATAGGCATAATCCTATTAGTTTTAATACAAGTTAAAATGTACTGAGAGTACTGTTCTAAGTGCTTTGCAGGTGCTTTGTCTTTTAATCCTTATAAGCACTTTATGAGGTAGGGACTATTGCTATCCCCATTTTAGATATAATTTTAGATATAGTTTTAAGAAATAAAACTCACACCAAAATGGAAAACAAAACATCAATGCTCATAAACCAAGTACCTTGTGAAAGTCAGGGTTGGGATGAGGCCTGGAGAGAAAAAGAAACCATGGTTTTAGGAGGCAACCATGTGCATAGGTGATGCATGCCAATAGAGTTATAATTTCTGCCATCAAATCCCTTTCAAAACCTCTCATTATTAGCTTGTCTAGCTTGCTTAAGTCAGTTCTTTTTAAATAATCAGTGTTCATTTGTTGTTTTTCATGTCATTATTTAATCTTATTTCCTGTAATCACATTTCTCTGTGGCCCCAGTGGTGGTAACAGCCTCTTTGTTACTACCAGCAGGATAGTAATACCCTTTGGTATTTCAAAGGATATTTCAATAGTTTTCCTGCACCCTAAAAATAGTTTTAAAAATAGCCCCTCTGCAGTCTGGTAGGGAGACCACATAAAGGTTAGGAAGAGGGACATCCCATTTCCTGAGCCTTTGGACACTCTTCTACAGTGTGCCAGGAAAGTTCCAAATTTTACCTCATCCAACCATAGGCCGTATTGAGTCTAGGCCTTAATTAACTAACATACACATGAATTACTCCTCTCCAAGGTGTTCAACCCAACTCACTAAATTTTAAACACTGTGGCAAGAAGTGTGTCCCGCTGAGCCTTCCATTTTGTCCAACTTGCTCAATTATTCTTCTGTTCTCCACATATGCACCACACGGTCCTGCAGAAATAGATTTCTGAGACTTTATCTTTCCTCAATGGTTGTCTCCTCATATAGGCCTTTATATCTTATGAGAGATGGTGCTGGGGTGAACCTCTTTAATGACTTACAGCAGTAAGAATGTCAGTGGTAGTTCTGAGGTAACTAAGCTTCAACTTTTGAGGCAATTTCTCCAGAAGAAGTTACAGAAAGACTTCCATGCAGAGGAGGAACCGGCTTCTTCAAAAAGAGGAAGGAGGTCTGTCTCCAGTAGCAAGTGAGGTTTACAGAAGCTTGGAAATTTGGAATTCTTGGCCTTATCTATACCTGCCAAAATGTCCTCATATTCTAAGGTCCTATTTATTCCTTAACAGTGTGCTTACTTTAACGTAAGAGTTGTAAAGTCTGAAACATTTGACAATGTAACTCTGTATCTCTTAATCTTAGATTCAGTCTGAAATTCCCAATTATTGCAGGAGACAAGGGACATTTTTAAATTTCCATGGAAGTGCTTAATTATATATCCATCACTTTTAATTTCTTTTTTCTTCATATACACACTTCAACACCCTTCTAAGAAGCCAGGTGACTCTATAAATGTAATGAATACTATTTCCAACATAACAGTGGCATAGTCACTTGTACTCGCAGTATATTGATCTGAACCTGTACCATATTCCATACAACCAGCTGGTTATTTGATTAGACATAATTGTATTGCTTACCATGGATATCTTGTGTTCCGTTTCCCCCCAGCTTGATGGTTATCTCTGAGCTCCTTTAATAGGTGAACAGCCTAATCCAAGAATTCTATTGGGAGGGTTTATTTCCTAGAGACAATTTCAGTACCAATTACTGTATTAAATGAGTTAAATCACAAATCAGATGCATTCCATCAAATTAGGATAATTTGAGGTTTTAATTAAGTATGAGCAGAAAATAGAGAAACCACAGAAAATTATGCAGCATACTGAGATTAAGAACTATAGAATTACAAACACTTAAGACCCAAATGTTTAGGAGAAGAAGCACTATCCAAAACTTGAAAAAAAAAAAAAAAGTAAATATAAAAGTGTTGTCCCGGGAGGCAGAGGTTACAGTGAGCCAAGATTGCACCAGCGCACTCCAGCCTAGGAGACAGAGCGAGGCTCCATCTCAAAAAAACAAAAATAAACAAAAAAAGAAAAAGGAAAAGAAAAAAAAAAAAAAAAGGTTATCCTGAGAGCAGGAGTGACCTTCGTTTAACAAGCACCTAAAGCTGGATATGACTCTAGTGGGAGTAGAAATAATAGGTACCCATAATTATTCTACTCCTTCCCTCTTTTTTCCCTCTGGGTCTTCCAACTGGCTAAACCAAAAGAAAAATAGGATTCCATTGTATATATATATACTACATTTAAAAAAATCCATTTGGCCACAAAAAAAGAATGAAATCATGCCATTTACAGCAATGTGGATGGAATTGGAGGTCATTATTTTAAATTAAATAGGCAAGGAACAGAAAGACAAGCATCATATGTTCTCACTCATATGTGGAAGCTAAAAAAAAATTGTTCACATGGCCGGAAAATAGAGAACAGAGACTGGGAAGAGTGAGTAAGGAGAAGTGAGAGGATGAAGAGAAGTTTCTTAGTGAGTACAAACATACAGTTCAATAGAAGGAATAAATCAAATGTTCGATAGCAGAGTATGGTGACTATAGTTGACAAAATTGTACTGTACTTTAGTGATGGACACCTTAAGTACTCTGCCTTGATCACTATCCATTATATACATGTAGCAAGATTCCACATGTACCATACATTTGTACAAATAAACAATGGAAAACAGAAAAAAAAGGAAGATTGGGCACAGAACAAAGTGGAAAAGGGTGGAAAGCCAATCTGGAGGGGCAAGTGGGTGATATCTCACAAATAATACCTATGATGACCTTTCTCTCCTTAACATTTCTGCTCAGGTATCTAACGGGTTTTTCAAGCTTACCAGGCCCAAGCCTAAAATCTGCTCATCCTGGGTTCTCCTTAAATCAGAAAAAATATCCTCATTGATTCATGTGTTCAGACAAGCAAACTCAGTGTCATCTTTGACTCTTCAAACTCTATCATATATTGTATCAGTAAAATATACTGAATCTACCATCTGAATGCAAGAATACAGGCTGACTCTGACTACTTCGTACTTCCTCTGCCGAGACTACTCTAGTCAAAATGACCGCTGAAATAATCTTCTTGATATTCTTCCTGCTTTCAACTTTAAACACTTGTAGAATATTTTATAATTACCGTGATCCTATAAAAATAGGCCATTTCATCATTCCCATGTTTAAAACCTTAAGAAGACTTCCCATCATATTCAAAATAAAATCCAAAGTCCATATTGTGGCTGATAAGACTCTAAAATCTATAAAATTTAGATATCTTTATATCCATATTTTCTATATCTTTTTGTATCAGGCATTCTACTTTAGTCACCCTGACCTGCTTCAATTTCCTTGACCACCACCAAGCAAATTCCTGCCACAGGCCACTTGCCAATCCTCCACTTGGAATTCTTTCATTCCACATATTCAGAGGCTTTCTAAGTTCATATGTATCTCTGCCGAAATCTCACCTTCTCAGATAGCTCATCCCGAATCACCGTATATAAAATTATATGTATGTATATGTGTATGTGTATGTCAGTAGTTACTAAGACAGTATGATGTGGCCAAAGGATCTCAGAAGTGATTTTCAAATGTTTGTTTATTACAATTAAATTATAAAATATAGTTTTATAAAAATACTTTAATTGAAATGTAAAAATGCAGCACACCCTTCTCTTACAGCAAATTTTAAAACGATTAACATAAATGAAGGTGTGTATAGACTATAAGGTATTGACAGATTGAAAAGAATTTTATGAAACATATTTTACTTATATCTTAGTGACTTTTTCTCTAATACTAACTCACCCCTAATTTTGAGGTGAAATTTTAGCCATTTTTGTTTCTTTGAAACTTTATTGGTAGCTAAAATTTACACTGGAGTGGAGGTGGAAGAACTTCAATGGCATTAAATTATGTCCATTATTTTTCTTTGGCTAAATGTTTCTTATAACATCTTAAAGTTCTGTGAGAACATTAAAGAGAAAACCTTGCTTTATGCTTTCAACTTTCCTATTTTAGGGTTTACAGCTTGTTTGTTTTGACATGCAGAAAATAAACAAAAAGAAATAGGATAAAATGCAATAATAATTCTGCATTTCATTATTTACAGAAGTAAATATTTTGACTTAACTTTCTAGATGTTTTAAAAATATGTATACTCTTGATTCCTATGAACTTTGATTCTGCATATAAATTCTATCACAAAATATGTAATACCTAGAGAATGTTTTCTGAGACTTAAATACTTTTAAAATTGGCCGGGCACGGTGGCTCATGCCTGTAATCCCAGCACTTTGTGGAGCCAAGGCGGGCAGATCACCTGAGGTCAGGAGTTTGAGATCAGCCTGGCCAACATGTTGAAACCCTGTCTTAAAAATACAAAAATTAGCTGGGCTTGGTGGCAGGCACCTGCAGTCCCAGCTATTCAGGAGGCTGAGGCAGGAGAATCACTTGAACACAGGAGGTGGAGGTTGCAGTGAGCCGAGATTGTGCCACTGCACCCCAGCCTGGGTGACAGAGTGATACTCCATCTCAAAAAAAAAAAAAAAATTAAAATTTAGGGATCCGTCAGTTCAAGGCTGCTTCAGAAATAAAATATGTTTTTAAAAACCTCTTTTTTAAGGGCTTGCATTGTTTTAAAAAGAACGGGGGATGGTAAATTATATATAATCGAGATTTTTTTAAAAGAGAAATTTTAATTTGTTTCATCACAGTTGCAAACTTACTTTTCCTGTGTAGTGATCATTAGAGAAAATAATGGCATTTTTCTCAGGAGAAAATTAATTTCCAAATTTAGAAAGTAGGTGTAATTTAACATTTTACTAACATTGTTGCTATTTACATGAAGATGATAAAGATGTTGAATTATATTTTACCTTGAAGACAGAAAATGGAAACTAATAGTTTTAGGTAAAAAGTTAGCTGAAGCTCTGCAGTTTCACACATGCCCATGTTTTCTTTCTCTTGCTCTAAGTTCAGAACAGCAAATAGCAAGTAGAACTGAGATTTTGTCAAGAGTGTCTCACTCTTGACTTGTGAATGTGAAATAGACTTTCAGCTCAGAGACTTTTCTACATCACATTGCATGCTATGTGGTGCTCTAACTCACAATTTCTTTTTTGTAAGAGTGAATAAAGGCAGTTGTACTCACAGTTCCCATTATCTCTAATTGCACAAGCCTTCATAGTATTTGCTTTGTTCCTTACTAGTATGAAATATCAGGTCTCCATACTATTTACAAAGACAATAATAGAAATGTAGCAGGTGAATACAGAAAGAGGTTGATTTAGCAAAAGTTTGCAGTGGCAGATAATTCAAATAGAAAAAAAAATATATTCTTACCTCTGTTCCTTTAGTGATTTGCAAACAAGTTGGAAGATTTGAAAGACCTGTTACCTATGTAAAAAGCAATTTTTTATGACTGTTTTATTCATTAGCTGCCTCACTTCTGGTTGTTTTCTTTTGTGGATGAAACAGACAATGTTCTCTTAGAGTGATATGTTTATAGGTTTTTTTTCTTTTCAAACCTGAAAGGTATTTAAAAGAAAACTTGTAAATTATAATTTTTAATGCTTAGAATGTATTTAATGTAGTATATAAGAATCTCTTATGTATAATGTTCTTAATATTCTTCATATTTAAAATTTTTAACTTATTACACTCTTTGCACTTGTCAAAAACTATTTTGCCCAAAATCTTAATAGATTATAATTTTTGAGTTAATAATTGATAGAGTCTGGATATTTGTCCCTGCTGACATCTCATGTTGAATTGTAATCCCCAATGCTGGAGGTGGGGCCTGGTTGTGAAGCAGGATTTTTCCCTGACCCCTATGTGGAACTCCAACAGGGTGCCTTTGTTGCTCAGCCCACCGCTCTCAACTTCTTGTGGGAGGCAGCATGTGAGCCAGGCAAAGCTGGAGTGCCAGAGTGCTAGAATCAGCTGGCTGCTTCGGTGCCAGCGGGATCAAACTCCACTCACTCAGATCTGCTGCATTCCACCCCTCACAGGAGTGACCACACAGGTGAGTGAATGCAGGAGCAAGAGCGAGTGCTTTTGGGTGCTGGCAGGAATGAACTCCATGCAGGCCCTGTGGCAGTGTCCAGGCAGGGTGCCTGAGACTCACAAGGCCCCAGGGTGCATGTTACAGTGCTCTCTTATCTCTGTCACCCATGGATGGCTTAAGTGTTTACAGCTCAGTGGGCTCACCACCCTTTCACATGAGGCAGCTGTCCTTCACCATCAAGGGCAAAGAGCCAGTATGACAGCCTTTTGTATTCGCACTCATGGCTCCTGAGCTCTTGTCCGGTGTCCAGGAAAAACGAGGTCACAAGAATGAATTAAAGAATGATAAATGCAGGATATTTTATTGCCTCTGAAAGTGGCTCTCAGTGGGTAGAAGAGCTAAAACAGGGATGAGGTAGGTAAATAATCTTGCCTGGAGTCTGGTCATCTCAGGCCAAGATTCGTCTCTGAAGTTACGCCATCAAGCTGTTCCTCTGAAGTCAAGCTGCTCCTCTGAAGTCAAGCTGCTTCTCTGTGACACCCAGCCGTAGTCTCACATCCAGCTGCTTGTCTGCTCTCTGTCAGCTGACTCTGGGTCTTTATAGGCACAGAATGGGGGTGGGATGGGCCATGAGTAGTTTAGAAAAAGGCAACATTCTAGCTGGAAAACAGGGATAGAATTTCTCACTTTGGGCCACGCTTCCGGGCCTTTCTGCTTGACAGTGGGGTTGTGTCAGGGACTCACCCTTTTCTGCCTAAAATTTCTCTGCCCTCTGTCCCTATCATTTCCCCACTCTGAAGAGGCGCATCTAACTGCCATTAGAATATGGATAATGACTGATCTTAGCTACTTTCTGCTGACAGGGGGCATTGTTTTGGAGAGAATGACATTCAGATTTCTTCCAGAGGTCTACCTAAGGGTCCCTGGCAAAAGAGAGCCATCATCTGAGGCTCCAGTTGTCTGACTGTTTGGAGTTTGATGGCCTCTAGGCAAGAAGAAACAAGCTTTACAAGGTTAAGTATGCATGGATTAAATATGTGTATTGCACAACAAGGGGTTAAAAAGAGAGACTCTAGTACCAAAGATTACAGAAAGAAGAAATGAAATAGGATAAACATTCTGAAAATGACATAGAACAGAACAAAGGTAAGAACAGCAAGCATAGACAAGACTATAAAGAGGAAACTCATGGGAGGTTAATTATTAATACTTACCTTTTATGATTTTTAGCTTGAGGTCCCTGATCTCTTCACATTGGTACTTTGGGAGTTCTTCTGGGTTGACGGAGGTAACTGTCAGTTTCCCAGGCCTTTATTCAGTTACAATATATCCAAGAATCTATTACAGTGACTTTCACTGCCATAAGAGTAGAAGGAAGTAGAGTATAAGGTCCCTCCCAATCTGGACTTACAGAGGGAGAAAGGGAAGAAAGTACCTTTACCATTGCTAGGTCTCCTGAGTTGAATAGAGGTGGCCCTAGTTCAAGGGATTGGGCCTTTGGCAGTTGTTTCAGTTCCTGTTGGAAATGAGCCAAATAAGGTATATGTTTAATCAAATCAGAACTTTCTTGATCTACCAATAAATCATTTTTGAGAAGAGGCCTTCCATACATTATTTCAAAAGGACTCAAACCTATGTTTAAGGGTTGTTTCTAATATGTAGTCGGGCTATGGGGAGAAGGGTTGTCCAGGGGAGATGAGTCTCCTAAGACAGTTTTCTGATGTGCTTTTTGATAATATCATCTGTCTTTTCTACCTTTCCTGAGGATTGTGGCTGGATTTAAGGAAAGGCAGGTTCTTGATTGGACTGAAGATCCTTCTAATAGCAGAGCTTGATACCTGAGGAGGTAGTTGTCCATTAGCCAGAGACCCCCCTAAGAAGACAGCAGTTCTGCCACATTATGTGTGGTTCAGGTGGGTTCCTGATGATGCCTGGGCAATCCTTCCTAAAATGCTCTGGCTTACCGCATCTGTAGCAGTTAATAGGTGCACCTTGGGAATTCTGGAGTTTGTGGGCTTGCATGATGGCCATTAAAGCCTCTGTCTCTTTCCTGTATTGCCTTTTTCTCTCCTGGGCCTCCCTATTTCTATTATAAAAGACCAAGGTGGCCAATTTCAGGAGGTACTCTAAAATACTGTCTGGTCCCAAGGCCTATTTCTGCAGCTTCCTCCTGATATCAGGGACTAGCTGCATAAAAATTTATCCTTTAGGATAAGTTGTCCCTCTCCTGAATCAGGAGATAGAATGGTGTGTTTTACCAAGGCCGCTCGTAGCCTCTCCAGGAAGGCAGTGGGGTTCTTATCGAATCCCTGGTCTATTATGGATAGCTTGGTATAATTGAGAGGGTTAGTTCCAGTCCTACATATTCCCTCCATTATGCACACTGAAAGGGTCTCCTCTTCCATTGTCCCACCTCATCATTAGGATCCCATTTAAGGTCATCCAGTAGTACTGTTTCTCTTCCAGCGGGATAAAATTCAGGCCCTTTCTTAACACTATATGTAATACAAAGCTCATCCCCAAATCTCTCTGCCACTTGCAGGAAGGCCTGCTTCTCATTGTTAGTCAGGATTTGACTCAAAAGTAACATAACATCTTTCCAGGAGATTTCAGTACTTGCATTAAATTCTGGAAAGCCTCTATATATCTGTCAGGATCATCTGAAAACTTCTCAAGGTCCACCTTAATTTGCCTTAAGTCCTGTAGAGAGAAGGCGACCTGGACCTTACTGGAGCCAAGCTCACCAGGCACCTGTTGGAGGAGTAAGAGTAAGACTGGGGCTTGTCTTGGGTAAGGATTCCTCAGATTGGGCAAGTGAGAGAGAAACTGGATAGGGAAGACAGGGTGGTCCTGGAGGGGCAGGGCCAGAGGGAGTTGGCTCCTCTGCTGGAGATGGAGGTGCCACTCAGGTTCATTTCTTTAGTTTCTTGGAATTGCCCCTTGTAGCCTCTCCTGAGATGGCAAACAGGAGGGCTGGATCAATCCTACACTGTCAGCAAAGGTCTGGACTACCCTTCAAGATAAAGAAATCTTGCACATATGGGGCCTCAGACCATTTGCCCTCAGGTTTACAGAAAACATCAACTGCAGGATGGTATCAAACTGAATGGTTCCTTCCTGAGGCCAAGACACTCCTTCCTGCAGATCATTATTTGGCCAAATCTTTGTGCAAAGGGCTAAAGGCATTTTTTCTTTACAGCCTGAGGGCCAAAGCAGTCCCAGTGATTCAGGATACACTCCAGAGGAGGATAGACTGAAGATGATGAAGATATTTGGTTGCCTATTCTCAAAGAAAGGGAAATAGACATCCCTCATGTCCCTTCCTTCTTTCAGCAAAAACTTGGGGTGTGAGGAGAAAGAAAATGGGCATTCCCATTTATCTCTTTTGTCTTTTTTTCCCTGAGTCCTGGTACTCTTAGATGGATGCCACCCATGTGTGCCATTGTGGCCTGCACCTATGAAGCAGGGAGGGCCTAGAGAATAGGAATTATGCACACTCACCTACGCCTCCATGTTCCCTGCTGTTGACAATGTTTGGGTTCCCTGGCCCTTATCTATGTCATGGACCATGGCCTCCTTCCATGAAATGGGACCTTCATTGCCAGGAATTAGTCCTGCCCATTTACATCGTGCCTGTTGCCTGGCTTTGGATCCCTCAGATCTGGTTTTCCTCTTTAGGGCTTCAACCCAAAGTTTAGAATTGAGTTTGGGCCAAAAAGGTTTCTCAGGGAGTGCATAGATTCATTTAGATTAAGTCCCAGAGGGGCCTTGCCAAATTTGCAGCTATTAGCCAGTGGAGTCATTCCTCCACTGCTTCCCTATTATAAGCAGACTGCTGAAGTAGGGAAGAAAAGCCCCTTTGCATAAAAAACATAGAATAAAAAAAAAATAAATAAATAAACAGCTTAAGTGGGGGGAAAAAACCTCTTGCTCTATGAAAATGGGTTCCTTTAATTACTCTATCGTTCCTCTGGCTCTAACCAAGCTGGATCCCTTGGTCGGGGGAGAAAAGACTATATGGGCCCATAGCAGGAGGGGACAGTGAGCAAGAAACACTGGCCAACTGCATGGAGCCCCTGGCCGCCAGTATTTCCATGGGGCCCTGGTGGCAGCTGCAGTTCTCTCCTGCCCCATGTAGCTGTTGGGTATGGCACTTGCATGCTGCAGACCCTTCCAAGCACCCCAGCTGGGATGGGAGGAGGTGAGGAGGAAAGCTGCTGTGCACCACACATGCTTGCAGCTATCGGGGTTGGAGTGGTGGTCCTACCTCTAAGGTCAAATGAAAATCTAATTGTTCTGAATTGCATATCTGGTGGCTGGGCCAAACACTCATTCTAATTAGTAACATTTCTTCAGTTTGTAGCAAACCCCTTATCATTATAAGACAAGAAACAGAAGCCATTTCAAACTGTGAAAGAAGAAAGGGAAAGATATCATAGAAAAGTCTGGGGGTCATGACTGACACTCTAATGGGCAGTCAGGGACTGGGGTAGTCTAGGGGCCTTCTATCAACACCAAGGACTGGCCACATCCAAATGCTTTTAGTTGC